>NC_051275.1:23699177-24336096 GCF_015220745.1 Sebastes umbrosus
GAGTCTGTACAGTAGTGATTGGGGGGTAGAGCCGCGGTATCAAGGTCCCGCCCACACATCCGCCCGAACCAATCGTGAGCCGAGCATGGCCGCAGATAACTAATTAAACCAAACTTATCAGAAAAAATAACACTTGATCACACATCAGCATGATAAGAACTACCTAAAATGACAGAAATCCCCTTTGGGAAAAATGTATTTGATGTGTTCTTTGACTTTTTATTTTGGCCCATGTCCCTTCCGCTAACATTAAGATGGCGGAGTTTATGACTTATACTGCAGCCAGCCACCAGGGGGCAATCGGGATGTTTTGGCTTCACTTTTGGGGAGCTGTCAACACAAGACTTTCACCCAGGAGAGCACTGTTCATGTCACGTATGAAACCAAGTCAACATTGATTTATTTTACATTCGTAAAATTAAATAACTTAACAAACGTACTTATCGTAAGTCAAACCATGATGTTTTTTACTAAACCTAACCAAGTTGTTTTGTTGCCTAAACAAAACCAAATAGTTTTGTAGTGTTTTTATACGTTTTTGTTTCAATATACCATGTTAATCACGTATTTAAACTGCAAGCATAATCCGGGAGTTTCCCTCGAAACGTAATTGAGAATGCAGTATTGTAACGTAATTTTGTAGGAGACAGGGTCGCCTTTTTCGGGACAGTGTTCCACCTTAACTGTTGTTTTAGCTGACTAAGCCTTAATCAAGGTGATTAAACATGTAAACAGATTAGAAATATTAATCCTTTGTTGTTTGAGGTGATGGACAGCCCCAAGGTGGCCGATTTTGTTTGTTCGTCTTCTTGTTGTTAATTTTCTTTCTTTTATCTATTCTCTCTGGCGCCAAATGCGTGTGTTTGTACACAAGAGTGTGTTGATGTGTGTGGCGAAGGCCTGTCTCTCCTGAGATGGCTGGAGATGGAAGTAGTTGTTTGTTTTTATCCTCTACCCCTTTTTTCACTCTCCTTCCCTTCCTCTCGGAAAAGACGACCGAGTTACTGTACCACCCGCTAATCAGCAGCGCTGAGATTAACTCCACGGAAAACCAAACAAACAAAGAAAGGCAGAGATTTTTCTTCTCCGCCTGGACTTGGCAAGCACTCCTCCCTTCCCTGGATCCCTCGTTCCTTGTCCGAACGGAGACGAGAGGGAGTGTAGAACAAAGGAGTAAGCATCCTTTTGTTGGGATTAGGTGAAACGAGAAAGGCTCTTGTCTTAGAGGCACTGGGCGCATGTTTCCCCATCTAATTTAATAACGCGCCTTTGTGCCTATGAGATTTATATATATATTTTTATTTTTTTTGCTCGTGCCTGGCTGTGTGTTTATTTGAAGTGCAAACCTCACACTTGTGTGCAAATATGTTGGTATCTCATACCATGACGAGAGACAAAGTGATTCTAAATAATCCACTCTGACCTGTGAAATGGCGGGGAACGCTTTGAAGACAGGCCGTGTTTGCGCGCGGATCTCTGTGTCGCTATATGTGTGTTTGTTTGTGATAAGGCTGTACAAATAATAACCACAATCTATTGAAGTGTGGCACGTCCTTATTTGGTTTGATTGGATTTGAAATGCCTTTGTTAATTTTCGTTCATTTACAGTTCAGGCACAACAAATAAGCACGACACGAGTCCTCTCTATCTCTCTGCACATTTATGAGATTTATTGACTCCCCTGCCCTAAACATCACAGTATTATCTCACTGACAGGGTCATATTCTATTCATGTGTGCGTCTGAGTCATTTTTATCTACTGTGCATATTTATGAATGGTGTGAACAAGTGTATATGTAACTTCCCTATAATGAATTCATCTCCAGAGAAAATCACAACGATGGCGTACGTCTGCCACAGCCGCAGCTGGTGTCACATTAAATTCCTTCCGCTGCACAAACTCTTCATCTAAGAGCCCCCTTGTCTTCCGTGACATCGCCTCTAACCTGATACAACATGATGGCTGCGATTAAAATAATATCACTCTATCCCCTCTGTCTCAGGGTCAGTGGTCCTCTGGGAAAATGGGAGGGGCAGATGACATTCATCACATGTCTCAAGCATCTCGTTCTGGACATATTTAGTTTGAGGGAGGGATTTGCGGATGAAGAAAAAGATGTGATGGGGATGATCAATTTTAGTCGCTAATCCAAATGGCCTTATAGGTGACAGGATGGGGCTATTGACCTTGTGTCAAGATGAAAATCACTCGGAATTAAGCATTCAAGATCTCAGGGTCGTTGAGATGTTATCACAGAGATAAGAGCCCTTTTGTCTGTGTCTCCGTGCCATACTTCAGAATGAATTTTGCCGTTTTACAGCCATCTTCTGCAACACAGGAAATCAATACAACCTTAACTAAACCCCTAAATGTAATGCTCATTGCTATTGGCTGCTCCTAACTGACCGATTGCCCTCACTCTGAGTGTTATTGGTTAACGCTCACCTCAGCCTGTCTGTATTTCCCTCACTGGAACCAAGAGGTCCACGAGGTCTATTTATTTAATTCTATTTAATTTATTCTTGGTTCTGCCCTGTGTATACAGTATGTGTGTTTGAGCCCAGAGCCATGCTCAAACAAATCAGTTTTTCCTTATGCTGACTGACACATAGAAATGTATTTTGAAACTCTAGACACACCAGACTGTAGAATAAGAATGAGAGGATGAAGAATGGAGGAAATAAAGAGTGAGATGATAAAAAAAGAAGAAGAAGAAGAAGAAGGAGGAGGAGATGAGAGGGTTGGTAATAAAATATTGAGTGCCTAGAGTCAAACTGCCCTTTCTCAAACAACCTGTGACATGTCAAGGTCAATAATCACATCGCCTTTTTTACTCTTTGTGCAAGTATTTGTGTTCTGTCACCTACACACACACACACACACACACACACACACACACTGACAGAGCCGCACACAGACAAATAAACACACTGTGACACCTCTGAACCCTCTGCAAGAGTAAATGAGTTCCTTCCTTCGGGGTAAAACTCCAGAGTGAAAAAGTGTTTACAAGTGAGTGTGTGCTGTTTGCGAACGCATGCACTCGTTTGTGCGTGTCCGAGCGTGCTTCTGCATACGTGCGTGTTGCTGCGGCTCTCAGGCCAGAGCGGACACAGGTCTCGACCCTGTCATTGTGTGGGAGTAGGGAATAGCGGGAGGCAATGGAGCTGGAAAACACAGAGAATCAGAACAAGACCTGCTGGAAGCCCCCGTGGGCTTTTTTACAGCGAGCTAGAGAACGGCCCTGAGGCTCGACAAAATATGACACAAACACACAACACTTTTAACACGAGACAATCAGTGGGGCAGACTGGGGGGAAGAGAGGAAGGAAGTTCATTGTTTTTTGTATATTATCAATGTTTCTGGATAACACTAAGAGCGAAGGGCTGTCAGAAATAGGAAGAGCAAAATGGGAGGAGTAGCGAACAAAACATGTTAATCATCTCCTGGCAGTCCTTTAGAGTCAACTGGCCTCATTCTGTCTTGTGTGTAGACATGTGTACATGCATGTACGTGCTATACATGTGTGTGTGTGTGCAGATATGGTCATGTCATACAGAGCAGCTAATGAATTAAACAGAGCCTGTGTGGGAGTGTTTAAGTGATGGTGCTAAGTGCTTACAGTATGCATTTTACTGGTTTGTGTTTTGTCTCGTACGCTTTCTGAGTATGTGTGTGTGCAGCTGCACAAGAAAAGACGATCTTTATCTTTGCTGAACAGCTTGACATAGAGTAGTGTGGACACAGTCATGATCTGCGTGCCTTGAGTTGAATCTATTCAATGACATCTGGCTGCCCACTGTTAAAACTACTTCACATTTAAAACACACTACAAAGGCAGCAAAAATGAAAGTGCAGAAGCATAGAGTGGCTCCTTCAAAATGTATAGGTGATTCAAATCAAACTAGTAGATTTAGGTGGAGATGGTTTGTGTTGTATACAATGGTTATCACTAAGCTAAGAATAAGGGCTGTCAATGTAAATGCGATAATATCGCGTTAGCGCAAATTAGCTTTAACGGCACTAATTTGTTTAATGCATTAACGCAATCGATCTTTTGGAGAATGTAGCGGGCTCAGTTTTAAAGGTAGAGTAAAGGGTGGCATCATATGAAACTAGAAAACCTGAGGAATCCATTGTTGGAAACACTGTCATACTAGCTCGTAGGGAAAGAGGCTAAATAAAGCTCCAAAAATGCGCTAAATTTTGGTGAGGAAATACTGGCATGGCCATTTTCAAAGGAGTCCCTTGACCTCTGACCTCAAGATATGTGAATGAAAATGGGTTCTCTGGGTATCCCCAAGTCTCCCCTTTACAGACATGCCCATTTTATGATAATCACATGCAGTTTTGGGGCAAGTCATAGTCAAGTCAGCACACTGACACACTGACAGCTGTCTTTGCCTGTTGGGCTGCAGTTTACCATGTTATGATTTGAGCATATTTTTTATTCTAAATGCAGTACCTGTGAGGGTTTCTGGACAATATTTGTCATTGTTTTGTGTTGTTAATTGATTTCCAATAATAAATATATACATACATTTGCATAAAGCAGACATATTTGCCCACTCCCATGTTGATAAGAGTATTAAATACTTGACAAATCTCCTTTAAGGTACATTTTGAACAGATAAAAAATGTGTGATTAATTTGCGATTAATCGCTATTAAATATTTTAATCGATTGACAGCCCTACTAAAAATATGATTGGCCGACATGGACAAAACATACTTGATATGAAGGACTTATTCTTAAATAACAAAAACACAATGATTCTTAGTTTTAGGTGATTATACACTGATGAAAACATGGTTACGAATATTATTGTTGAATATACCCTTCCTTTAATCGTGAATAGATTTGTCATGTTCTGGCTATGCCAGTCTCTTGTTATTATTTACTTTTATGTGATTTTGGATTTGGTTTCTTTTATATTATTCCGGTGTTTCCTGTTTTATTTTGGTAATTCACTCCTCCTGTGTCTTGTTTGGTTTTACTTCCCACCTCTGTTTGTTTTCCCGCCTTTTGTTGATTGTCTGCCCCGCCCTGATTTGTTTCACCTGTGTGTAATCATGTCTTGTATTTAAGCCTGTGTGTTCCCCTCTGTCCTGGTCGGTTCGTTTGTCTCTCCAGCCCCGTCTACCTTGTCCTCCGTGTTCCTTGTTACCTCCTGCTCTGATCCTGGTGTTCCTCGTGTTTCCCTGGTTTGTGATTTTTCGGTTTTGGTCCTCTGTTTGGTTTTTGTTGTTTGTTTCTATTTGTTCTTTTGTACTTGGTTCCCCTCCCTGCCTTTTGTTGTTTTGGATTTTTTCAGCTCTATTAAAGCTCGCTTTTATTTAAAACTACCTGTCCTGCCTGTTACTCTGCGTTTGGATCCCCTTGTAAACTCCACATACGACAAGATTATTACTTTCTTGTTCCATCAAAGGTCGAACTAAAGATCTGATTTGCTCGAATAATTACTCACATGCTTTAATTTATGCAAACTTTTAGCAGCTTCGCAATGAATCAATAAACCTTCACATTTAGGAGCCTAATAAGTTCTCATATCAATGGGTCTGTAAAATCGAAAGTGAAAGAAAAAGCCTCATCTGTTCCATGTTTTGTCTCCTGTTGGTAGGTTTGGCCTTTGGTTGGCCTTTAGACTATGGATTGGACCTTTAAATGTTTTGGGTCTCGTTTGGTTGCTCTATTATCATAGACACTATGTATAGATGAGCTGTTAATTAAGGTTAAGTGGTCTGCTCAGCCTTGTGCTACAGTACAAATGATGTTGGAACAACATCGAGGAAGATGCACAAGTGTGTGCACATGAATAAAAGCAGGAGTACATATGAGCACACATTGTATGGAGCAACTGTATGAATCCACACAGGCAGACACACAGAAGGAGCTCTCTTCTCTCGCCTGACCCGGTGAGCTTGTTGAGCTGTGTGATGTGAATGTGTTATGACACTCTCTGCAGGCATGCAAAATTAAACAGGGGCTCCCACAGGAGGAACCATACATACTTAAGCTGTGATTTCCAATGCTTCATATACGCCAGGACATGGAGAGCTTCTGCTCGAAGACACTCTCGACACAATTTTGAACACACACACACACACATACAGACATTTCCACAATGTTGTACCATTGAAAATGTAGGGTTTGCATTATGTATCCTTGCTTTTTCCATACCGAACAGCATGTCTTGGCTCCTTTACAAGGCCGTAGAGACCACTTAGACACGCATCCCGTCTTTAGATTTTTCTTCATCTCTTTGTTTCTCTCTGACGATGGATTTGTCCTCAAGTCAAACTCTGTTTTCTATCCAACCTTCACTAATTTCTCTGTTTTTGCTTTACATGCTATTGTTGCACACAGCCATACATGCATGAGAGCACAAATGAATGCACACATTCATACATAAATAAATATAGGAGCAACCAAAGCTAATCATGTCAGAGACAAACAAACCAGGGTCTTCCGGACTTTGTGAAGAATATATAATAATTTGAAGTGATGGCATTCCATTATATAATAATATGATAATATACTGTCTATCTCAGTGGGAAACTCCGGGGTATGAAAAGTAAAGCCAATGCGGAAGTGCTTTAAACTTGCATTATTTCTAATAGCCAGCAGGGGGTCTGATTTTATAGAAGTCTATGAGAAAATGACCCTACTTCTCACTTGATTTATTACTTCAGTAAACATTGTAAACATGAGTTTATGGTCTCAATCGCTAGTTTCAAGTTTTGTTCAATACAGCATGATGTTCATTTAGTAAATTATGGTCCAATTTACAGCCAAATAGACCATAAAGCAAGGTATGCTTTTAGGCGTAGCTACCTTGTGATTGACAGGTCTCTACCACGGCGTTGTCCGGTCTAGGAGTTGTCCATGTTTTGGTATTAAACCATTAAACTTTTCACAGTGTGTTTTCAGTTCATGAAAGTTAATTATAACCTTTTTGGTTGCCTAAAAATTTATTTTTCAGCGTTCGGTTATACTTAGCTCCACTCTCTCATTTCACTTCTGGTTGCAAAAAAACAAGATGGGAACGACCAAAAGTCAAGATGGCGATGGCCAAAATGCTGAACTCGAGGCTTCAAAACGGCAGTCCAAAAACGAATGGGTGATGTCATGACGACTACATCCATTTCTTATTTCCACTTCTTATACCTTGCTTACTTATTAAACACCTACAATCCTTTTGCTTTGTAGACAGTCTTTTTCACCTTTATTACCACCTTGTCATCTATTACTGGTCTAGCTACCCGAAAAATACAGCTGAAATTACTATGTTTTTATTTAAACACATTTTAAATGGCTCTGTTTAGGTATGTTTGAGCAAACGGCATGTAAGGTAATATTATAACAGGGAGGAGCAAATCAAAACTCAGCTAGAAGATGGGGTCAGTGCAGAAAATCAGCTGTGTTACTGAAGAGTCCTTGAGCAAGACACTAAATCCCTGCCATCTTTATGTGCACTGCTCTGCTCTGACCCTCCTCTGTGACCTCCCTGTGCAGGGAAGAACGTGACAAGACAATTTCCTGTTTGGAATTAATGAAGTATCACATTAATATTGAGAAACGTTGTTAAATGGCTGTGTTAAAGCCGTTAAGTTTGATTTAATTGGCTTTATGCAAAGCAAAGGAAGGCCAAGCAAAAATGCTGTCTGAGAATTTGAGCCATGGTCACAGCTATTTTGTACAGCCAGACTGCTCACTCTGGAGAAAAAATCGAATCACAAATCAGAAATAAAAAGAACTCGGATATCTTAAAGTAGCCATTTGATTGGCTGCAAGTTTGGTAATGTCCACTTCTGAAAACAGCACTTCTGATTGTTTTTTTTGTTTGGTAGAAATAGCTTTCCAACCTAGCAAAATGCATTATAGCAACAGTCCACTGGGTCTTCACTATTTCCAAAACAACAGTTGTGCATACATTTTTCCAGATGTCCGTGACTACTGATTAATCTTTGCAATTTTGAAGCATCCAAGTGGCTCCTCGGGGTAAATTGCAAACCATAAAAAAACGGGTTACAAACAATGTAAAAATGATTTACAATGCACAATTGGTTTATCTGAATGACTAAGTTCAAACTCTTCCCACTTTTCTCCTGATAACAACGAATCACTCATTCTACTGTGTGTATAGGCACTTAGTATGTTATTCTCCACTTAACACTAACTGTATGCATGTGTGCTATTGTCTTCAAGTATGCATACCTACATAGCTACTCAGATCCTCAAGGTGTGTCATATACATGGATAGATGTCTTTATTCTCACGCATAGAGAATGGCTCATATGAGAATGAAATAGATGCAGACGAGGAGTGAGCACAAGAGGGCAACGCATTTTTGTGTGTAAAATATTCTTCTTCCCACATGGGAGTCATTGGCAGGATGAACTTTTCCTCACCTGCGATGTGTTACACTCCTCTTGAAAGCACACGAGCCCAAAGCAACATCCTGACCCACTTCAAGTAGAGAAGAAAGCCAGGCCGACTGCAGTGAAAGCACCAAAATGTCAAACAAGAGGTGCTCAGTCAAGGTTCAGTAAATACTCTAGAGGGGTCAAAGTGAGAAATGAAGAAGATGAAATGATTCAAAGGCTATTAAGAGAGAGTGCGAGCCAACGACGGAATGAGAAATCAGATGAACAAAATTATTTCAAAGGATTTCTTGTGAGGTTTTCAACTAGCCGGTAACTTGTCTCATACTGCAGACGGATGGTTTGATCACTTTCAAGGTTTAAGATCAAGTTCCACTCAAGTTTGTTTTGAATATCTGGTGCGATTTCACTACTGTCCTGTGGATGAGTCATTGAATAGTGTGGAAGAAAACATTACTTTCCCACAGCTGTGAGAGTCAACTGCAACTGCAAGCTGACTGTTACGTGATACATTCAAAATGATCAGCATTTCTATAAAATGTAAACATTCATCTGAATTATAATAGTTAAAGTCCACTTTGATTTATAGTTAAAGTTTTTTTTAGAATGTTTTCGGCATCATTGGGCAAAAATTCCATAATAACCTTTCGGCATATTGTAGTTCAAGTGCTCTGAGAGATAACTAGACTTCTGCACCTCCTTATGGCTCTGTTTTCAGGCTTTAAAAAATCTACTTTGAGACTTTGGCCAATCACAGGTCATTTCATGGAGAGAGCGTTCCTATTGGCTGTTCATTCAACGGACGCAGCTGTCAATCACTTGCAATCTCCAGTCAAACGGTCAAACTACGCAGCGCTGATCAAATATGAATTAATATTCTGTTACTGTAATACCTATATCTTGCCTCAAATGTTTTCAGAATCATCTTGTAGTGTACTGTTTAGCTATAAAATGAGAACGTTTGCTCCAGCTGGTGGGCAGTGCCTGGTATTTCCTCAACTGATCTCAACATGGCTGCCAGGTCACAAACTTTCTCATTTTACAGCTAAACAGTACACTACAAGATGTTTCGGAAACATTTAAGGCGAGAAATAAGCATTTAGTTTGATCGGAATTCACAAGTGATTGACAGCTGCTCAGAGACGGCAAGGCTCCAGCTCGGCTCTGATTGGTTGTTTTCCTCCGGTCTGTGGAATCTTACAGATGCCATTACGAGTACCGGAGGACACCGGAGGACACAGAGGCACATGATTTTTTTCAGATTACCTGTCTCATGCACCACTGTCAGGATATAGTGACCGTTTTATAAAACTAACTTTTTTAAATCATGTTTGCTCCAATTCTGTCCACTACAGCTTTAAGTTGTCTGAGCCAGGTTAATTCATAAGTGGGGATCAATGAGTTCTCCTGCGCAGTTATAAGAGGACACCTAATTTGTATTAGCAGCATGACTGCGGTGTCATCCGGGGCCAGAGCACGGTGGAGACAAAACATATGTATAAAGTCCCCTCGCTTCGATAAGTTTCTTTTCAAAAAAAGACGGCACATCAACCGGCATAATGAAAGCTCCACTCTGAACCCCTGTTGATGACTCTTCATTGTGCACATTATGCATTTAAAGTCTCACATAGACTATTCTTTCTACTTCTGAGGACAGCCCCAGGAGCAAGCCCTGTTTGCAATATCATAACTCTTTCAGTTCGTTTACCCCTCATGCACACATGCACATGCATACTGCACTCGCACACAGCTAGCGTCTTTTGAAGACGGCAACTCAAAGATGTTTCCCGGTAGGGGGAAACACTGACGCAGCGGGTAGTATTTTCACTTCATTACCTTAGTAAAATAGGAAAATAGAGTTATGAGTAATGGCAAAATAATACCCTGAGAAAAATCTCTATAGGCCACCTGTAAACATGAGGAGATTCAAAGTTAAACTGTCAACTCTTTAACTAGTTTGTTTTCAGTGGAGATGTGGGTAGGCTGTGCTCATGGGGACAACTATTCTTCTCAGGGTGTTCCAGACTTGTTTTTTTAGGTCTCAGTGTGACTGAAGTTCATGCGAGAGTACCTCTCTGCTCTGGTTTGTCTTATGTTAGCAGCTGCAGCAGGTGGGCCGGCCTTTTGTCTCAACAGATCACAGGTGCTGGAACTCTGCTCCGCTCTCATTATCAACCCAAATTCAATTATGTAATAAGAGGCCTCGGCGCCTATGAAGTTGAATGGAATTGATCTTGATAAGGAGCAGAGACCCGTGAAATCTGCAGGGTCCGTGACCCACAGACCAAATAATAAGAAATACTGAAAAGATAGATGAGGCTGCCATGATGAGCAGAGACCTGCTGTGTGTGTGTGTGTGTGTGTGTGTGTGTGTGTGTGCATGTGTGTGTCTGTGTGTGTGTCTCTCTACAGTCAAAGCCTTTGCTATCATATTTAATAGTCAAGATACGCTTTTGTGTATCACCTGTGTATGGGGGTGTTTTGTAATTCTGTCTAAGACGCTTTTTAACAGAGCAGGAGTTAGTAAGCAGACAGGTGTACGCCCACAGGGATTGATGTCATTCAGACAGACATGTACACACACATGCATACTCAAACACATGCCTCTGTGTGTATGTGTGTGTTCTTCAGTTAACCGAGTCTCCCAGGCCAGCCAGAGCTGCATACTTGTCCAAACCACTGTACTTTCATGTCAATTTGCCTTTTCACAAGGGGCGTGCAACTCACTGCGCCATTCACAATCTATCCTTCGCCCTGGATGAAAAGTTTCCGAGGCAAAAACTTCTGCATATAGTCAACGCTGCTGTTATCTTTATTTCATGACTCATGGTTTTAAAATTAGTTTTTATGTTCTTTTAGCTGTTACCAATAAATTAAACAAGTAACATCTGGCCTTCAATTTATACATTTATGGATGCATCTGACATGAATGAAGAAAGTTGCTTAAAGCCACTCTAGAAATGTACTGTAGGTAGGACGTTTGATTCCAAATTTCAACACATGGTCCGCATGAGGTCAAAAACCAACACACTGGAACTGCTACTCAGTGAGCGGTCCACCAGCTCTGCACTCTCACAGTCATTGAGTTAGCTATTGAGTGCGACCTCACAGCACCTGGGAATCCATAGCAAGCCATTGCTATGTAAAAAGCCGTCACATAGTCAACCTCAACAGCAGAGGTTAGGGAGGGAAAAACCATCAGGCTGCACATTCCTGAACATAAAAGAACATTGGACGTTCATATTGATACAAGTCACTCACTCACTTCACAGTAGTCAGTGGCAGCAATGAGGCGGTCCTCAGAGACAGTAACTTAAATGAAAATTAGGATTTATTTCAACCTGATGTATTTGCCATAAATGTGGCTATTAAGATAGAAAGACCCTTTATGCCAGTGCCCGGAAAAAAATAAATACTAAATAAAAAAATAAAAAATGTATTAATAGATAAATAAATAAATAAATAAATAAATACAATTCTGAAAATCGCTGCTCATGAGTTTTTCTCCTGCTAAATGTGTGTCTAGGGTTGCCAACTTCCACTAGTAGAAATTTAGAACGGCTGCTGGTGGATAGTGGCGGGTTGGTTTGTTTAGTAATAGTAATTAATTTGATTGTTCGTGTCAGATTTCAACAAAACGAGGATTAGTCCAGTTGGGACGGGCCGCTTGTATCCCCCCTTATTATTGAAATTAGATTGTCTCTCTCTGATACGCTGCGCTGTCTGCGGCTACGAGGGCCAGCCTGGCCCATGCCGGGGTTGTAGTACATTTAAACTTGTTAAAACTCAATAAAGATGTTCATTAAAAAAGAAAATAAAGAACCGGCCCTCACAATACCAGCCCACTGGGAACATTCACAAGCTTCCCGATGGCCAGTTTGCCCCTGCTCGACACTTCTGTTGCTGAGATTCGGGGAAGCGAGGACTCCCTTGCAGAACAACGTATATCAGGACAAGCTGCGAGAGCCTCCTTGAGCTTTCCAAATAAACATGATTTCTACATGAATCACTTCAAAAGCTTGTCTGTGAGTCTGACCGGGGTAAAGAAGCCGCCTGAAACACCATTGTGGCAAACTGCATAAGGATCTACATCTGGGGCAGCTTGCACATCAATGGGCTCCTACGGTTCACAGTAGAGTGCCCCGAGAGCCACAGAAGACTCCCACTGCGGGACAGATTGGTAGACTGTCAGTCTCTTTTGGAGCAACCTTGATCAACCACTGAATGTATTTCAGCGTTGTGTTATTTAGCCTGTGGTTTTGTTTCAACATATTTTTGTAATGTCCTGCAACAAAAGAAGACATCGCCATAAATCAAGCTGAGCACAGACCCTCCATTTTAGGAACTGGTTTTGTTGGATTATGACAGAAATTGTGTACATGTACTTGTCATGTGTGCATGTGCTGATTCATATGTCTGTATGGTTGTGTTCGTGTGGGTGTGAGCGTATGCTTGCGTATATTTGTGTGGCAACCGCCGAGAGTAAATAACCACAGAGGGAAGCTGTCATTTGTTCAGATTTTATTTGGATTGTCTATGTTCCCTTGGCAACTGGTGAAGGGGATTAGTAAGTACTCTATGTCTGGTCTTAGAGGTCAAGGATAGCTCTCTGTCATTCTCTTTTCTGTCTGAAACACACACATACACACACACACACACACACTTACAGACATAAAGCATTTTTTTCTCTCACTTGCCCCTCTGCTCTTGGTTTAAAATGCAAAGCAGCAGGAGATTAAAAACCACAGTCCTGGCTGTTGGTCTCAGACTGTCGCCACTGTTTGAAAACACATTTTGTGGAGTCGGTCTGAAGTCAAAAAGGTTGCTGGTGAGATAAGGCAATGGGCAGAAATAGGGAGAGAAGGTGAAAAGAAAGAGAGAGAAAGAAACAGAAAATAGCAGACTAGGTTTGAAAAAGTGAAAGTAGAGAGGTCACGGCGCAACAACTTCAACAAAGTAGAACCCACTTATGCTCTATCTCGGTCCATCTTTCTCCATCTCCCCTCCAACCACCCTCCTATCTCTGAGGAGATAAATGGGGCCGGAAAAGCTGAATTGGGTGACGGGTACTGGTTTTGAATTGGAGCCTGTTCCAAAGTTTGAGGGATTTATTATTGAACATGCTGTTGGAGATCACTTATTTGAGTGGAATGTGGACCCACGGCAAATGGGAGGTGTAGCCAATCTTCACTAGAGTGATACAAGGAAATGTAATTACTGTGCAACAATGGAAAGGGAGAAGTCCACATTTGCTGGTATACGAGTGCAACATTTTTTATATCAATATCAATGAGCGGAATCAGATTTTATAAACTGTATATGATACCGAGCCATAAGGACAGCTAACTCCTAAGCAGGCAAATAGTAAGGCGAATATGCAAATAGTCACAATCAAAGTACACACGAACGCACACACACACTCTTAAACTCTAAAGGTCAAAATCAAAGAGCAGAAGTTAGAAATGTGGAACCCTTTCAATTCGATTTGAATGGCTGATCCAACTTAAAGAAAGGAGGGGTGAAAAAGAAACATGGGAGGAAGGAAAGAGGAGTTAAAGAAAAGTAGAGTGAGGGCATTCCTCTTAATGTCATTATCACCCTTATTTATGAGGGCTTTGATTTCATTTTACTCTCTCTAGAGTTCACTGTATTTCTACAACCTTTTGCCTTTGTCCTGGACGGGGAAAATACAGTGATAACAAGCAGCGTCTGTGGTTACAGCAATCTATTCTAATGGATAAAAATAAATACATAATTATCACTTTACCTGTTAATTCAAAACCATACAATAGCTAAAGGAACATATCAAATTAAATAAATAAAATATAGATATTATTTAAAAAGATACCGCTTCATAACCTCGACACATCACTTTTTATCCAGACTCATACTGCATTTAAAATCACTCCTCTCTTCATCCCTCTCTTTTTCTAACTGCAAGAATCTTACATGAATCATTGAGAAGGGTCTGTTTCAGGTATGGTGTGGATGAAAAAGGCATTTACTGTATGTCCACAGGTCACTGAAAAATGTGCCATTAATAAAAGATAAAGTAATAAATATCTTGGTGAGGTTAGCTTCAGTTCACGGCTGTACACACAGACACACACACACCAGGGTTTCCACCGCCGGGCCTAATCATCGGGGAATTATGTATTTTTAAGATGTTTTTTTAAACTAAAAATGTGTTAGGTATTAGCGAACTCCTTTTACATAATAACTCGGTGCGTAACATTAGCGGGTGTCAGTGTGTGGTCGAGAGAGAGTATGTGTGTGTGTGTGTGTGATGGACTGACGGTGAGTATGAAGTTAGCAGTAACATTATAGCTGTGAGTGTAGCAGTACAGTGTTTGTACAGTTTAGGTTGTCGGTGAATAAATGCTACAACTCCTCAAGACACAAGCCAAATACCCGTGGCTTGCTTCCCACAGTCTGTTTACTGAAAGGCTTAGCCCCGAAGTTAGCCACATCTTCGGCTGGGGCTCGCTTAAGCTGGGCTCGCCTTTTTAAAGTGGACCAGCGCTATTCTCAGTGATAAGCCGCACCTTAGAGTTTTGCTTAGTTTATGAATTCAAACAAAACTACTCGGTTATAGCTCAAGATCAATGGCGTCAAGGTCCCCGCCCCAGCCACCAACGCTCTGTTGCTGCCTCTGGTCATCCCTGCTCAGACACTGGCTTTGTCTGTAGATGATTATGATGACATGGACGACTATATCTCATTATTGTCTGGTACATCAGCATCCCGCGGATTATTTTGAGAAAATATTTCAACTGGGAGCACAACTAGCTGCAGCTGCTAATAATCTGGCTGTTCTGGGCGTTTAATTTCCCAGTTTAACCCCCCGCCCCACCGTGTCAGACTTGGATCGCATCATCGGCCAAATTAATAATCTGATTCAGGGAGTTGCAACGGCCGCGGGCCATGTGATGTATCCAGCCACAGTAGGCTCTCGTCACGTGTGATTGGGATTCACCGCGTTCCAGAGGGAGGACAAATTTTTTATGGTAAGTCTAAAAGAAAAAGTTACAATGCCATATAATATGTCCATTACTGTATTTGTAAAACAACACGTGAGCTGTGAAAACTCTATAATAGAACCTGATGTAGTAGATATTAATTTCTCTTAGAAATTTGGACCGTAAACCCCAGGAAAATGTAAAAAAAAATTCAGGAAGACCAGTGAAACAAACCCTGAGTTACAGTAGACGTGATAAGCCCAGAGGTGGCATTGGGATTTTTGCTCTCTGTAGTGAAATACTGCTTTTGAACACAGCTTTGTCTGATACTTCTACTGATTTCTGGGTTTGAGCTTTTATTGTCTCTTTTATGTGCGGCTAGTAAACATAACTCTTGACGGTGATGAGGTGTCAAAGGTAAGTACAGCAGTATACTGTGTCGCCCTTTTTGCTTTGTGTGCATGTTTGGCACAGTGTGTTATAGGTATTGTTTTTTAATTATTCAGATGTCTCCCAAAAGGAAAAGTAGAAAACCAGATTATCATGGTGAGTCATTAGTGTGGTAGTAAATGAAATGTGTGGTAGTAAATGAAAGCCCATTTTAAGTACATTTCTCAGTGGAGTCTCTAATATGAAGGTGATATTTGCTAATATGGCTTTCTTTACCTTGTAATCCTTAACATTAACCATGGACTTGGCTGATTGCAGTATGTCTGGACCAAACTTAAATGGCAGTTAAATGGCTGCTATGTGTGCACCATGGCAACAATGAGCTTCATGGCTTATTAGGTATGTGGGTGGTTTTAGTGGAAATGCAACCACATTTCTTGAGAGTA
The DNA here is from genome assembly GCF_015220745.1 of Sebastes umbrosus. Taxonomy (NCBI): domain Eukaryota; kingdom Metazoa; phylum Chordata; class Actinopteri; order Perciformes; family Sebastidae; genus Sebastes; species Sebastes umbrosus. The sequence continues at coordinate 23,715,359 of NC_051275.1, forward strand.
ATTGACAGGTTCAATTGTACATGTGAAACACCATGTCAGTACAAGGTGTCCATTAATATGACAGATGCAGACAAATCACCGCCTACTCCAGCCTAGTCAGCCCACTAGGCAGGACACTGTTCACTTACACCATACACCCAGGGACTACACCCACTCCATCAGGGAGCCCATTCCCCACTTAAACGTACATAAAAACAAGCAGTCTCCAACTGTGACCCACCCCATGCTGTGTTTGAGCCGTAGAGATAATGGTCACTCAATTTCTTCCATAGCTGCCACAAAAGCAGAATATACATGGGGTAAATAAGATGGCAATACACCTGACATTACCTATTACAACATATGCAAGGACAACCATACATGTACGAAAAGTGAGGTCATTGGAGGCGCCCGTCCAATCAATGGCAATTTCAGATATGTCAACAAACAAGAAATACCTAGATGTGAGAGAATTCAAAAGCTTCCCCCCGTCTCACTCTTCCAAGACTTGATGTGTACGACTCAGTATGAACTTGACACCACAATAACTCTTATGCACAAAAATTGGACTCAAACAACTCAAACTGGATAGGAGAACAAACAGATTTCCTGGCAGGACAACGTGACAAGTCCAAGCAAACATAAAAACAATCTCTGGGCCAATTGCACTGCCAAGGGATTTGCCTCTGATTAGCTACATCCACTGTCAACACCCATATTGTGCACCTACACCACCATATCTATCACAAGTCATTCATAATATGCGCCCTACTGTATACTCTGTATAACCTCACCTGGCTCTTAATTCAGATCCAAATACAGTTTTTTTTCAGTTTTGACTTTGTGAGGGATTTACGTTGACTGCAGTAACAAAATGCAAGATTGGAAAGCTCCACGCTGGCCCCGTTTGTCCTGCCTTTGTCTTTGGCCCATCCGGACCCCATGCTGATATAAGCCCTATGCTTTACCAAGACAGCCTGTCGTTTTTTATGATGAAACCAGATGAGATTTAGAGAGGGATCTGAGGAGAGGCGGGAAGAGGGATGGATTTTTTCTCCTCTGACACCCCAGCGGAGGAACTACAACGTCCGATTTTCATTTCAGAGTAAAAACTCAGGGGAGTCTGAGTTATGGACATGACACCGAACGCTGTTTTACTGCCAATGATGCGCTCTGTTTGTCCACCTTGCTCCATCTCTATGATGATTCTCTCCCCGCCTGTCTGGCTGACGTGTTTAGTTGTCTGCTTGGATCGTTGCATCTGTCTGCCCATCTATCCGTCTTATTGGAAGTCAGTTTGTTTTTCAGCTTGTCCCCGTGTTATTTTGTACCTCAGTCTTTATGCCTGTCAGAAGCTGAAGAAGTACAATGTAATTCTCTTGCCTTTGCGATCGACTACCCGCCCTAATAATGGATGCAATGTTCAGGTCCCTAGCCAGTGTGTCTCATTCACATGATCTATCCATCTGCTGTTTTGAACCACCATCGCCTCCCTTTGTATTCCTTCTGTGGTGATAGTATTGAATGTCCCCCTTTGTGCCTCAGAATTGGCTTTACATTTGTGGTGTCATTAAATGCCTTTGTTGGCAGATCATTTGGTTGTTCATTATGTGGAGTAGTTTTATGAGCCGTCTCCTGGCTTGTGCAATAGTCATGCTTGTGATACATGCAGATAATTATCCAACAGCAATCATCTCTCAGATGGTCAATAACAATATGACATTAGGCTGATGGAGTGGATATATATACACTGTGTTATTGCAACCCTATAGGGATTAACATGGGACCATATACTGAGCCTCTGTCGTGCTTCATGAGGTGGAGGGAAAGAGGGAGGGAGATTGTGTAATATAGTTTCTGTGTTTTGAAGAGGAAGGAGAGGCCTGTGTTGAGGCCATGGGGATGGACATAAAACCACATAGCCATGTTATTCATGAAGGAGGGAAAAAAAGGATGATTATGGGAAATGGAAATGCAATGTATTTCTGGAGCCCTCGAGACACACATATATACAGTATACTATTGTATATTTTGGTTCCTGTGTTATAAGGGATAGTTGCAGTGCTCACACAAGGGACATTACATATGACAAACCTGTAGTTTGCTTTTGTATGGTTTGTTAAGGGGGGAATATACATGTGGTTCTCTAAAACATTGTTCAAGAATTACATTCCAAAGTACATGCTTCAAGTACAACCAAGTTAGTCTACTTCTTGTGTACAAGATGCACAAAATACAAATGTAAGGAATCTACTCCTGCATTACTAAATGATAAACCTATTCTCAAACTTTGAAAGGTCAACAGCAGGTTCACATTTTAAGGTACTACATAACAGACCGTTGGCCATGAAGAAACTGCAGCACCTCACCTGGAAAAGGGAAACTGGGGCCCCCTCCTGGAGCTAAAGCTGGGAGGGGAGCTCACCAGCGAACATCTGGTGGCTGGGCCCTGACCCATGGGGCCTGGTTGGGCCACACGGTGTGGCCTTGTTTACAAGGGTAAAATGGAGTGTGAGATCGACTGCCAGATTAGCTCTGCAACACCAGCACCATGGTCGTCATACTGGTCAGTTGAGGTGAAGAGGGAGCTGAGCCAGAAGGCAAAACTTTTGTCTTACCAGTTGATCTACGTTCCAGCCCTCACCTATGGTCATGAGCTTTTGGTAGTGACCAAAAGAATGAAACTGCGGATACAAGCAAAGTGAGTTTCCTCCCTAGGGTGGCTGGGCTCACCCTCAAAGAAAGGAGCTCAGACATCTGGATGGAGCTCGGAGTAGATCCACTGCTCCTTCACGTCGAAAGGTGTCAGTCGAGGTGGTTCAGGCCTCTGATCAGGATGTACCTCCAACTGGTAGGAGATCCTACAGTAGACCCAGAAAATGCTGTAGAGATTATACATCTCATCTGGCTCGGAAACATCTCGGGGACACCCAGGAGGAGCTGGAAATCATTGCCGGAGACAGGAACGTTTCCTGGAAAAAAAACCACAGCAATTGGATGGACATTTGGCCTACTATACCTAATTACCTGCATGTGATCTTTGTACTTAGTTATTTACAAACAGCTAGTAATCTGCAGTTTCTGTTCCAAATATTGTTAAAGAAAGCTGAATTAGTAAATGTCTTTCTATTTGAATGTCCAATCTTTCATGTACTCAGCGTTAATGTGAGATCATGCAAACCTTTCACCATCTGAATAAGGTCATCTAAACTAAAGTTTCATTCCTGGAATTGTCCATTTGACAAATAATGCTTACAGCCATGTATAAGAATGAATACTAATGATGCTCCATTGGTGCACCCTGCATGATTACATCATCATTGGCCTGTACAATTGACACCAGGATTAATGCATTTTTGTTGCCATATCATGACCCAGCCGCTAATCAATAACAGGTTTGTCATCACAAGCCTATCATAGCCCATCTCATTGTTCTTAGCTGATAGTAGTGGGATGCAGCAATATTTGCTGCAATAGTAAACAGAAAACCATTAAAGATCACAGTTTACAGAGGTGTAGTCTCAGTTTGATTCAGCCAATCAGAACTGATGACTGTTAGCATTTGTTTTGCAATATGCCACCGGAAGAAAGTAACTTTCTGAAAGTCTGTCTTGTGAGAGTAAGCTGGAGGAGGATGAGGAAGAAAATGTAAATCAGAGACTGGAGATGTTTACAGCATCTCAACAGCCTTAGGCACAATTACTTCCATTACCGGGAGGGGATGGAAGAGACTGGACAGATAATGGTAAAGAGAGAGAGAAGGAAGAAGGAGGTTCAATAAAGGAGGAGATAGGGACGTGCAGGACAAAGACGGAATAAATAAGAAAATTGAACGGAAAAAGAAATAAGGGGAAGAGATAATAATCATAATAATAATATGGTCACCAAAAGGCAAATATGTCATCACATCTTTCATCCTTATTGATTTTGCTGTTGGACATTGTATTGGTTTTATATTGAGGTCAGAGGACAAATAAGCAGGAACGGAAAATTGCTGCGTGACTGTGATGCATGCTGCATAAACATACGAACATACGGATAGAAAAGGACACAAACTGTTGTACACAGATGTTGAAATGCACACGCACGCACGCATGCACTCACACACACACACATTTTAAATACTGACATGCACACATTGGACACAAATTGCACAAATGGCTCTTGCTAATATACTGCAGATTTTCCATGACCATGTATTGGCTTAAGTGGATGATGGTTTAGTGGACAGTATGTTTGTGAAGGTATATAAGGAGCTGTAAATGAGCTCCGAGAGATCTCTAGACACACATATAAATCCACCAGCGTGGACTATTACTACTTTTTCAGTACTTTCTTTTCATACAAACAGTATGTGTGAGAAAAAGTAGTAATGGTCAGTTCTTTTCAGTGTCTTTTTTTAGTTGTACAGCTTATTAATTTGGGCTATTTGTCAGACTCTGTCTCTTTCCTTGTCTCTCTTTGCTCGACTAGTTTGTATTTATGTTGTGTTTTGCTTCTATTCAGTCAGTTCAGCGTAATCAATAATATGGGAAGGGTTCCTCTCAGAGAACATGTGTTCAGTGTGTGCTTGTATCTGGGTATTTTTGTATCTCATGCTAAATATGCTCAGGGCAGTACTGCAATACTTTATTCTGGTATTCATAGTTGTTTTCAGGTATGTGTGCGCACACCTTTTCTGTATATGTTTTTATTGGTGTATCATTGTGAGGCTTGAGGCAAAAATACCATCAATAAATCCTCATAACAGAACCAAAAAAAAAAAAAACAAGAAAACCTTCAAGAAACTAATATAATTTTGAATGTCTTGCTAAATAATGCCACCAACCTGAGTCAAACAAACAAGGTTTTCATTTATTCATTTTGCCTGCTTATTTCTTTTCAGGGTCGTGGGGACAGGAGCTTCTTTTTTCAGTTATGAAAATTGCATGCAGGTAGCAAAAGCTAATATGGTTCTAATTTCATGGATACTTTCCCTTTGAATTCAGGCTGTTACAGGAGTCTTCAAAACAGCTGTTCAACAAAAAGCTATCATTTTCTATCGAGTTCACCAAATTCTGTACACATCCAGAAACTTATTTTCATTCACAAAGTGGCATTATTTTATCCTTTTAATTAACCAAAGCTTTTAAGCAAAAGGGGTTGACTAAGTGACTGAATTGTTGCCTTCAAGATTTTCGACTTTCTTGTTTGAAATATGTGAGCAGTCATCTGGGTGTCGCTAAACTGTGTGTTACATGATTAGAACAGGTCTGAAGCCTCATAACTCTCCTCCCTAATATAGACGAGTTGTGACACCACGCCTCATGCCAGCTTCATCTTAACACTCTGAAGCAATGCGCACACATATCATCTCCTAACATACACACACATACACCCTCATCACAGTTATACTGTGCACTGCTTCACTATCAACCGTGTCTCCTACAAAATTACATTCCCATACAACTAAACTGTATTCTCAATTACGTTTCGAGGGAAACATATTTTTGCTCGCCGTTTAACAGTTAGCGTTGAAAACTGAAACAAAACAAAACAAAATTGCAACAAAACTACTTGGTACTGTTTGGTAAAACATCATGGTTTGTCTTCGCATAAGTACATTTGTTTTGTTTTTTAAGTTAAATTAAAATAAGTCAGTGTTGACTTATGGTTTCACACAGGACACGAACAGCGGTCGCCTGGGTGATAGTCCTGTTTTTGTTTGACCCACCTTCATTCCTCAAACTTTATTACAGTCACTATATATATATAGTATATACTACACTATATTATAGTTAGGTTTATGAAAAGACAACATGGTTGGGCTTAAAACTACTACGTTTGTACAGTCAGTGATGACACTGAACGTTGTGAACAGAGGACATGAACAAACAGCTGATTGTAATGTGACGCATGGGACACGAACAGCGGTCTCCTGGATGAAAGCCTTGTGTTTGTTGGACCCTTACACCTCCCTTCCCGTCCACCCAGTGTGTGTGTTTTCACTCTTAAAGCTACATCTTCACACTTCATGCGCACTTTCCCTGAGCGTTTAATTTGACGGGATTAGGTTTACATTACAGTTAATGGAAAGCTGTGTCTAACGCTGAAGGCCGTGACAAAGCGTCTGTATTTGATGCCCAGGGAATGAGAATGAGCTGGGACAGTAGGAGCCAGGGATCAAACCGCCAACCTTGTGGTTAAAGGATGACCCGTTCTACCGACAGAGCCACTGCCGCCCACACAAATGCCCCGTCATCTTTAATTATAAATACACAGTATATTGTATACAAAACAACATGTGTTGTCTTCACCCCTATTATCTAAGTCCCATGATGATGGCTTAACAAAGACTGCCCAACACACACACACACACACACACATTGAAATGCATACAGTACATCAGAGCAGCAGCTCATCCATCTCAGTGAGTCTTCATTATGGGTGATATGTCGACCATGCACTGCTATATATTTAATAGTGATAAATATAGCAGGGTCTATATTGCTGTTTCAGGACATGGGGCATATATCAACAGGAAAAATGATGTGTATCGTAAGTTTATAGTCTTTATCCTATCATCTGTGTTTCAGTTGTGTGATTAATGTCCTTATTTAGAGGCTGATTCAGACTTTGACTTAAAAGCTGCAGATTGATCAGATTGATATTATTTTTTAAACATTCTGATTTACAGATTCGGATTCTGCAATAGTAAAAATTAAGTGAAATAAAAAAAGAGAAAAGTACGTCTCTCCGTGTCTTTGTAGCTGACAGTTCTTGTGGCGTAGTGAATCCATTGTGTGGGTAGTTTGCTCTGACAGCCAAACATGAGAGTTGGAGAAAGTTGTAACATAAAAAAACAATACTAAAATTACATTATGCAAATCTTATTTTATGCGGCTGATTCTCAACTAAACCTCCTTGGTTTTCAACATACAATTTAGTAAATGGACTTAAATTTGTAAGAACACTGTAAACACAATAAAGCAGGGTATGCTTCAGGGCCTGGCTAACTTGTGATTGACAGGTCGCTACCACAATGTTGTCCGGTCTGGGAGTTGTCTGTGTTTGACAGTTTTGGTCGCCTGAAAATGTCTTATTTGGTGTTTGGTTGTACTCAGCTCCAGCCTTTCGTGTCACTTCTGGTTGCAAAAAGCAATATGGCGACGGACAAAATGCAGAACGGATGGCTTCAAAACGGCAGTCCACAAACCAATGGGCGACGTCACGTTGACTACGTCCACTTAATACAGTCTAAGCGTGTAGACAAATGTTGAGCACTTCAGGGTATTATACACAAACTAGATAGATGAGGCATTGCTCCATCATATACCAACAAGTAAGTACCAAGCAAATGATAGAGGATATAACTATTTACATTTAAACCCTGTACGACTACACATTTCTTCTTGCTTCCCACAATATAATATATATTTTTTTCTTCTCAGTGGGTGACTTCCTTGCATTCTGATCTGGGTTCAGTGACAAAGTTTGCAGAGAGAAGAAAGTCAGGAAAGGCTAGGGCTTCACGTTGCTCATAGATCTGGATGAACCACGGGAGACCATTCTCTCCCATAGTTTAATGCACCCACTGAGCTACAGTAACTGAAAGGTTAAAATATGAGGCACATACAGGATGCAAGTGCACACACAAATGCACTCACAGGCAGTAATGTCAGGAAAGCCTTTCCAACCAACAGTTATAAAGTTATAAAGTCTCTGTTGAATCACTTATGAAACAGCAGCACCTCAACACACTCAGAGACACACTAACATGCACACAGTTTTGGCCGTAACTGTTGAACTGTTGCTTTTTCTGAGATGTCTTTTGGTATGTGTTTGCAAACTGTTATTCACATAATGGCCTTAACTCAAGGTTCACACATTATAAAAAGCCAGTAATTGGACTTCAAGTTAAGATTTTGCCACGGTCAAAGATGAACTTTAACACTGTGTTGGGTTGTCTGTCACAACAGCAATGATTTTACATTCTACCACAAAAATGTAAAGTGTAATGCATACATGCATGGGAATACGCAAACAGAAATGTAAGCCATTTTTTATAATAGTAGGGCCTAATAAATCATGTGAAAGTGGCAATTTCAATTTGACATTATTCTATTACAGCTTACTCTCACATACTGTATATACTAACCTATAGAGCACCACTGTCTATACTGTTCATATCAGATCTATAGCATATACATAGCATTCAAATCTACATGTCTATTAGCATTACTTGTAATTACACTCCGTACTATACATTTTATACTCATACCTACACTGCATAATATGTTCATACTGTATATATCTTAGCGTCTTCATACACTGTTAATACTACTCATACTGTTCATATTGTACATGTCTGTTTTATTCATACCCCTTACTGTTTATTCTTTATTGTATGTTTTATTCTGCATATTATTCTGTATATTACTCTACACTTCACTTCTGGCACTTCTGGTTTGATGCAAAACTGCATTTCGTTATCTTAGTAGCCTACCTGTATACACTGACAATAGAGGTGAATCTAATCTATACGATAAGAAGAACTCAGAAGGGCTGCAGAGTGTTTGTGTCATTTGATGTAAGTTGGGCCATACAGACAGGAAAAGTAGCCATGGCACAGTATCAATTGAAGGTAAATGTAATACTACTGCTGCTTTTCTGTTGACACCGCCATGAAAAATACATCTATTTAAGAAAGTTATACATCCTGCTTTACATGTACTCAAACTGTCAGTAGTTTGCTCCTGGTGATAGCTAATGTGGCAGAGCAACATGTTACGGCACCTTGGCTCCATTCAAAATGTCAAATTCACAGTTTATCTCGGTCTCTCCACAAAAGTCTATGCTGTTGACGATCAGCTTGCCACTTTCACTTTCATTTTGTTGTGCATTCCAAGCCGCTGCATCTCAATGAAAGCATATGAGCATCATGGCAAGATGTGAATTTAACCACACTGATTTGTAAAGCTCTCATTTTATGGCAGAGGTTTAAATCAGCACAAATCTCTCTGACAAGAATGAAAGCCATGAGCGCAATTTATTGCAAAACAGGATTTAATCTGCTCATGCATTAAATTGACTCCTGATCCTGGGACACACGGATTTCTCAATAAAGCGGTGTCTGCTCTTAATTAAGCCAACATGAGGCAAATAAAATAAATCTGTAAAAAATATATATTCAAATTAAACAACATTGTCTTAGGCAATCCTTACCCAGACAGAATAATTAAAACCACTTCAATTTGACAGTTCTCTGCCCCTTCTTCCCCCTACTCCTCATCCCCGGCGTTTGTCCCTATCTTTTTCAGCATGCAGACTTACACAATTAGCCCCAGTCCAGAAGGTAGTGGGCTTAGCAGCTGGAAAGATAGAGATACATAGTCTCAACTGGAAGACAGGTTTGTTTTTTTTAGCAGTTCTGCCTGCTTAAAAATGAAGGCATGACATCATTTCCATAAACCATGTTGAGCATCCACTTTTTGAGAAGATATATAGGAGATTATCATAATGGTTATAACAAATGTGTATATACTTATTTGTCATTTAGAAATTGTGCCACTTTCAGGCGTTTCCATCATCTGTGCAACGTATCCTCATACAACGGTTTGTATGATTATTATAAGTTAAGTTATGCCTCATTTTTTGTGCATTTTCCTATACGAATGTCCAGCAATACGTGACGCTCGCTTCAATTTCCGCTCCAGTGTTTTCAAACTTAACTTCCGTCTTCACAGGAAACAACTTGGTTAGGTTTAGACAACAAAACTACTTGGTTTAGAAAATAATTGACTTGGTTAGGTTTAGAAGGCTTAAGTACGAAAGTTCCACGACAAAAAACGACTTAGTTAGGTTTAAGAAAAGATCGTGGTTTGGAATAAAATAACTCCTGAAGTGGCGTAACTTAAGTACAGAAGTTACGTGACAAATAAATCAACGTTGACTCTCCTTGGCGAACGTCTGGTGTTTTTTGACCCACCCATCCATCCCCACCTCCTTGCTATGCGGTGTTTGTCGCTCTTTATACTTCTAGGTTCACAATTACGTGGATTACATATGAATTGATTTTGTTGATATATATAAATATATATGAATTACAGTGTGTTACTTTTCGTAGGTGTAGCCACGAACGGTGTATGGGAATAGCCCGATCTGTGTTTGTGTAAAAGATGGATGATGTGCTGGTACAAGATAAGTGGGTGGAGTGGTGACTGCTGAAAGCTGAAGGACTTTCATAATGGCTAGATATTGTACAAAAAATAAAATGGAAAAAAAAGTCCAAACTCATGCTGGAGGAGTTTTAATATACTGTATTATGACAAGAGAAACTGTTACATGAGTACACTGAATTTCCTTTATTCCTACATGAGGGACGTGTTATTTGTCATGTAATGGTTAGTGAGTCTGCTGGCTTGACTCATATCCCAACATCTTGGTTTGACGCATGTGCTTTGGTGGTATATTTACTGATCCTTGATGGAGAGTGGGCTGTTTGCTAACTCTTGGGTAACAGTTGGGTAGGAGGCCTGAACCAGCAAACAGATTGTGAACACTGATGAACAGCATGCTCGCCTTGAACCTGCAGAGACTAACGTCGCAAGGTGTGGTTTTTTTCAGTGCCGTAGACGTGTGTGTGTGTATGTGTGCGTCAGAAATACCAGATGGTGGTGGCACAGCAGAAGGGAAAACTGTCATTATTTTAGGCTTAGACTCTGTACCAGTGTATCTACTAACCTGTGTGTGTCCCTAGGAGAGGAAGAGCAGAGAAATGAAGAGATGAGCTGACAGAATTAGACATGAAATGCCCTTGATAAAATAAAAATATACACATGATCACTGCTGGACAATGATCGTCTCAAGAGTGCTAATTTGTCCCAGTATGAACTGATGATGATGAAGATCAACCTTTATTTTGGGCTTTAAGTTCACTGCAATAAAATGATAATAAAATCATAAAACAATAATAAAAAACGCAAATGGAAATGCATGCAATCCAATTACGAAGTCAATTGCTGTAATGGTTTGGAATGTATAATAAAATATAGTAGCTCACCTCTCCCGTAGGGATAATATCACATTATTAGAGATTATATAACCTCCTCATAAAAAACCCTCACACATATAGCCGTTATTGGTGGTGTATATGTGCACACACAGTACCAGTAGATTGGATATGCACATGCACATAAACCATGCATAAAAAAAGCACACATGCACATAGTTATACATACACAAACACAGGCAAACTCACACAGTTGTGCACACACACACAGATGACAGGCATGACATTGAGATACGGATCTAATGAGGCAGACTGATTATGAGAATCCAGTGTGGATGTTTCATTTCTTCAGCCTTGTGTGGAACTTCATTAGACCACTGTTAAGGAGATAAGGTATTCAGATTCAGTTCCAGACAGATAAGAACAATGAGCTCTCCTTACACGGATCCAATACTGCATCCCTACGCCATAAGGGAAGCTCACCTGAGCTGAGGGTATTTTAATGACTCCTGCAATTAGGAAAGTTAAGATTAAAAGTGCTCTTAAATGTGTCCTATTTGTATCAGAGTCATTTAAAAAAAAAAGAAAAATACAGGTACAGCTGTAGAGGAAAAGTACATTGTGGGTGATACACTGCAAAGAGCAGCAACCAAAGCGGGGTATTACAGTAAAATAGAGGCGGAGTGAAGTGGAGTTGGGGAATGGATAGGGAGATAAAGTGAGGTGTGGACAGAGGGAGGGAGGGATGGAAAGCTAAAGAAAGGATTAGCCATGCGGCGAACCGGAGAGGTTGAATAGGTAATGAAGGAGACAGGCCAGTAATGCATGAGAATAGGATAGAGGAGCTTAGCAGGAGTCGTGCAGTGCATTGATTACTTCTATCTGTCATTAGCTATAGTCCCTATACCTACAGGGTTGGAGGAGGTGGGGGGGGTGGTTAGAGTAGGGGAAGACGGGAGCCAGAGGGGGGAGGTTTAAGTTGTTAGAGCAAAATAAATAATACAAATCAAGGAATACACGAGAGCTACACAAAAATCCAGTTTTTGATGCTGGCAAATGTGGGTCTGGTGTTTTTGTGTTTACAAACCGTCCTGCAGTATGTATCATTGCCTTCTCAGTGGATTTTATAAGATGTTGGGCCAATTTGATGCTTATAATGTTTGATTTTATTGGGACCGTAAAATGTAGTCATATAGTAACACACTGTAGCCCTAAGGAGAGCAGATGTGCTTGCTGCTCCGCCACACCTGCTTTGTGGGCTGGAAAATGAACCAGTGAACTCCACTGCTTCACTACAAGTGAATCATTCCAGACCAGATGAGTCGAAGCCTCAGCCAGACCACTTGTGATAATGAATAGAGAGAAGAAATGTAAGAAGGATACATGTTTTTATCCTATCTGCGTTTACTGCGATATTGTGAGTTATTGATTCAGCTGTTATTTACTTCATCAATTTGGTTTTATTTTGTTATTTAAATGAGCTGTGAAAATGGTTAACACCCTCAAATGAGTTCCTCATCTATCAAATGCAGTAAAAGAGTAGATTAGGTCTTTAATTATTTATTATCTGGGGGAATCTTGCTCTGATGCCAGCAGAAGGTGTAAAACTGACTTGGTTTTCTTCATATATTTTAAACAGTTTTACACAAGAATGCATCAGGGACAACCGGTTTTGTTCACTTATATTTTGCCTGTATTCTTATGTCATTGATATCTTATTTATGCATTGAGCATATACACATAAACACACATTTAAGATGCTTTGTTTGCCTCACTTTAATTAAAACTATAATTTAGGGGTAAGACACACACAATTGAATTGTGCAAAACACTGTAAGACCTCTTGCTGCATTAATGATAGTTGTCCCCACAGGAAAGCAGTTCAACAAAGCACACACACGCACACACGCACACACGCACACACATACACACACACACACACTGTAACACAGACTTTAACTAAGACATTTTGAACAGACTTCTAGTTCAGTTGGGTTCACTCATTCTAGCAACCGTTGCTGTTACTGCTGTCGGTGAAAGTTGCCCTCTTATAGCAATGAGTGGGTGGTGGCCATTTTCTGCTCTGACTCTTCTGGAGAGCCAGTTTAATCTCCCAGCATGCTCTAGTGGCCCAGCGGGGGTCCTCCACTTTGCTGAGAGAGGTGGCCAGCGAGCCGCCTGTTGCCCAGCGACTTCGAAGTGTCTGACTATTTGTGCTTGTGTGACGGTGTGTGTGTGTTTGGTGAGTCATGAGAGCCAGGACAAAATTAAACCACACAGACAGGGCTAATGAAGAATTCAAAGGGACCTGAGCAGAAGCACACACACATGCAGACACACACACACACACACAGACAGTCAGTCTGAGCCATATACAGTCCCACAGCTTGGGACGAACTTGGAAGGGTTGTTAAATGAATTCTCAGAGAGGGGTCTTTTTGCGAGGATGTTGTTTTGCAGCAGTAAATGAATTAGCTAAACAGCAAAGCCAGCGTGCACAGAGACAGCCACTAAGCTCCCATCTGGCTAGTACTTTACATGGAGGCCTGTCTGAACACACCCAGAAGTACCAACCTATTGGTGTCATGCATATGTGTGTGTGTGTGGGTGGAAGAATGAGACAGACGTGCAACAAGTAGAAGATAATCTAGGGTCACCAGCTTCGGTATTATAAATAAAAACGATTCAGTGAGGAGAGAAGAACACTGATATACCCTGATGTGTTATGCTTGAGGTCATACTGGCCTAAATAACACCTTTTAGTTGGCAGTGTAAACAGGACTTTTAAAAATAGCCCAAAGCAACCATCATATTAATGTTAACCAATGTTGTTCCAATGAATTTAGGCAAGGTCTTTGCTCTGGTTTTATTGTGAAATAGTGCAGTGCCCGTTCGGAGCATGTGCCCGTCCAGAACGTGCCGATTGCTTGGCACACATAAGTTCTGCTTGCAGCGTTGTCGAAAACCACACTATGGCTGCTTGTACCTTCCAAGTGTGAAGTTGGTTAGATAAACGGTTCTCCAGATATGCGAAGGACAGTCATACATACATACACAGACAGAGAATACTTCCTTTGTAGTTACATGATGCTGCCACAGCATCACCTAATGGCCAAATGGCATTAAATTTGCCATGGTCACCCAAACATCATATCTACGCATGTCCACAAAATGTGGTCACAGTAGTACAAAGCATTCAGAAGATATGACATTTTTGGTAATAAAAGCCCTTCCCACAGCAATTGAGCTAACTTTGAGGGCAGGCTTTAGCAAAACTGTATTGAACATCAACAATCCAAAAAAAGTAGTTTTTCCAGCTTGGCCCAGAGATGTTCTGTACCAAATTTGGTAACGATTGCTCAAATTTTGTAGGAGGAGTAGCAAACAGTCTGATTTGGACAAAATTTGAAATGGTGGAAAATCAATTTAGACGCAACTGGGCATGGCTTATATGGATAGATTCGTCTGAACCTAATTTTGTTTCTGAGACTTAGGGTTCAAAAGTTTCAGGCCAAAATGTAAAATTAATTGTTATAGTGCCACCATCTAATCAAATTCCACCACATTCGACTTTGGGTCCTGAGCAATACACCCGCCAAGTGTGAAGTCGACCGGATGAATGATTCTTGAGATAAGTGAAGGTAAGACCCACATACCCACAGACAGAGATTATAGTCCAAATTTGATTTGGACAATGGATCTGAATAAACAAGACGTCAGCAGATTCATCAATAATGAGAATCACTATTAGTAACGGCCTTAGCTAGCAGCAACTCATCATTGTCCTCTTTATTCCAGAGTTGTCAGGCCATCTCTATCCATGTGTAATGTCAGTCTGGTATGTTTTTATTTCTCAAGCCCTTCCGGATGATATTTCACCCTGCCTTTGTCAGTTTATCTCACAGAGGTAATTTTGCAATTATCAGCTCAGATTACAAAACATATATTTGCTGTGGGTTGTTATCTTAGTGCAATATAGTACACAGATGGGAAAGGAAGCTTGGAACAGTCTGCGGAGGGAAATTGCATCGAGGTAGATGTTAACTCAGGCCAAATTTAAGACTATTGTAAATTCTGTGGCAAATGACTCCATAGGTAATTGTCTTTGCTCTTTTGGGCCTTTTATTATTGTTGTCTGTTTTAGTGTTGTTTTGTCTCTTTGACTGCTTTGGTATCTTTCTGTGGACAACTTTTTATGCGGCTGTCTTGTTCAGTCTTCTTTGTAAAAGCGGTCTTTGACTGCTTAAATACAGGCTAAAAAACATTTAGCAGACAAACAAGTGGTATAACTGGCCATAAAATGTTATAAACATAGGGCATTCATTTGGTTTAGCACGGAGGAAGAAGTTTCAAGCCTGTTGGACACACATACACAGACTGATGCCTGGAATGGGCAACATAATTTGCCAATAAACAAGATGGGCTGCAAATTCTAATCCTAATTAGTTACCAGTTGGTGGTAACACAAATATGGTATTCATTTTCAGAGCTATGTTGATGATACAAAGTTATGTGTGCCAATTAAACTAATGACCCCTTAAGTCATCAAAAACGTCAAGTGTGGCTATTTAGTATTCAAAACCGGATGACCTCTAACTTCTTGTTGCTGAACACTGGCAAAACTGTGTCATAGATGATTCTTTCTTGTAATTTGAGTCTCACAATCACATAAGCTCAAGATTGCCATAGGCAGATTTAAACTAGTGCTTTCGCTCCCTGAAATTCTGATACATCTATTAATTTCTTCAAGGTTTGATTATTGTAATATTCTCCTTTGCTATCAACCTCACTCATCCACCAACAGCCTGCAACTTGTTAAGAACACTGCTGTTAAGAGTCCAAACTAGTTCCAGGAAATTTGAAGACATCACACCGATCCTCATCTTCCGACTGGTTGCCCATACGTGGCAGAGCCATTTTCATTTACCCTGACCTACAAAACTGTGCTTGGAATAGCTCTGCCTTTCAGCTCTCATTTAAACCCTATACTGTACACCTCCATGCACAGGTCCTCTTGACTCCAGTTACAGTGCTCATCCATTTTAGAGTATTACCCTCCTATGGTGCTTATCTCGGGAACAGCCTCCCCATCCTCATTAGAGCAGTTCCTTCATTGGAGACCTTCATGCTTGACTCACCTGTTATCACTTTGTGTAACCTGCCTTTACATTGTGGGTTGGCTCAACATCTGTTTGTGATTAAAACCTCAATCTCTTCTGGTTTACAGTAATTGTATGTTTTTTTTTGCTGTATGGTTTATTACCATCACTATTTTTTACTTGCGCATTGCTTGTTATTGTTTCTCTATCTGATACAGTTTGACTTTAAATGGCATATTATTGCTCCATTGTACAGTTTGATGATGTTTTTTTTTTAATTTTGTAATTTTGCATTCTGTACATTACTTAAAACCTGCAATAACTTTTTGTTATATTAAGTTATGAACATAACACTGCATATCACCTTTTAAGTTAATATCGTGAACTTGTTAGCAAACAGTGTCTGATATACACATCCAGCAGTTACAGAGCAACATTTTTATTCATTTGGTGTTGTGTTTGTGTCAACCTGATGAATGTTAGTCCAATATCCACTCTCGTTAGCTCTGATTTGGTCAACTCCTGAGGGAAATATCTGACTTTTTAGCTGCTAAATGCTAAATATGTTCACTGGCTAGTCACTAACTTTGTCTGTATGCTGTTTGGTGCTGAGCAAGTTGAGTATAGTGGGGTTTTAGAGCTTTTTTCAGTGAAAACAGCTGCTTGCTGTGGCCAAAAATGACACAATGAGAGCAAACCAAAACAGTAAAGTAAACAATATATGATATGCTGATACAATGCTTTGTAAAGCCAAGAGGAGCTGCGTAATCAGTTGATAATTCTCTGTAGGTTCATCCCTACGAGGTCACATTATTTTCCACTAAATATATTGTTATTATAAAAATATCAATTAAATAAACTTGCACTTGACTTGACGGGAAGTTACCTCCAAGTGGTCCTTACAAACTTACGTCCAATTTGTCTTGTTTTAATTTATTTTAAGACTTTCTTGGTAACTTTTTAAGGCACAGTGGTAACAGCCTCCTATCTACATAAACTATTCTTAAATGCCTTGAGCAAAGCTTGAAGTCCTCGGGCAGGGTCATGCTGGTTCTTCCAAGGTCTCAAAACTCATCCATCTACCTCTCTGTGTAGTTTTTTTGTCTTCCTCATTCTCTACCACCCCATCCACCCTGCACACTCTATCTCTCTTTCTCCTTTATTCTGTCTGTCTCACTTGTTTTTCACTCAGTCTCAAATTGTCAGGTTTTCTAAATGAGATTTAATACTGGAGCTGTCAGGCGGGCGACTGATACCGATCAATCTCCAGAAAGCCGGGGAACGTGACGGGACAGAGTTTGATTCCCGCAGAGAATCAACTGGAATGCTTATCCAGAGCATCTCGTCTGGGCCCAAATGGATGCTAAAAACACAAAGCAAAGGTCATGTGATACGCTACAGGCTTGTCAAGGATGGAATGGTTCATGAAAAATCTGATTTCAACATTTTGATAATGTAACAGCCATTGGCAACCCTTAAAAGCAGGAAGCTGTATTGCCGCCATGGCATTTTAAAGCATCACTTAGACAAATCCAATAAACCCAAGACTCTAGTAGAGCAGGAGTGCATGGAGACACACAATATCAATATCGATGTCACAGTGATCGCAGTGATGAATGGTATAATTTACATACAGTGCTTATTATTTAGTAGTGATAAATAAAAAAGGCCCATGTAACTGAATGAGATCACCAGGCATAAATCACTTGGCTTATTATGTGTATCTAGTGTGTCATTATACTGCTCAGTAATGTGATTAATGTCATTACTTACAGTAGAGCCAGATTCACCTTGTGATTTAAGCCTTGCATAGTTTTGATTAAGATTAACCATGGTGGAAAATTAAGAGAAGAAAAAGATACATTTTTTAATGCTCGATGGTGTTGATGATGACACATAAACAAGGTGTTTTCTGGGAGACGAGAATAAAGGAATTTTCTCATAAAAATGAATTCTCGAGGCATGCACCTGTTGTCACATAGGTGTATAATATGATCTTAAGAATTAGGTGGTACGGTTAAAAAAAAAGAAAAAAGATGTGTCTGTATGTGGGGGTCATGGTGGATTGTTCTACGACAAGAGTCCATGGCCAATCCACCATGGAGATTCAGTCCGTAACTTTACGCCGTCTTTAGCTCTCAGTGAGATTACACTCAGGGGGACTGATTAGTCATGTTGCCTTAGTCTCAACGAGGCTTTGTTCAGTCAGTCAGTTCAGTTTATTTTAATAGGCACGCCAAAATACACAAGTGTACACATACACACCCACACACAGCTGACAGTGTTATATACATTTTCAATGCATATATCGGGTGTCATTTTATGTCTCATTTGTGTTTTTTGCCTCCACAAACCTGTGCGCAATACATTGCCAAGCTGCCAAACATAGAGCGAAGAGGTGACAAAATGTGTTTGCACTTCGCAGTGTGTCTAAACATGCAGACACTCAGTCAGTGTCAGTTGTCTGCTGGGTGCAGGAGTGAGTGAGCAGGTGAGGTGACGGCTACGAGGTTACACATATGACAAGAGGGGAGCTGCAAATGGGATATGGTGCAGAATTTGCTAATACTTAATTTTACATGTCCGCAAATTTCATGGTAATCAGGTGATAATTAGCAAGTAACCTATTTGAAATTGCTTTGGAATTACTGCAAAATTAACCCAATATTTACCTCCAAATTTATTGAAAATGAATTTAAACATTATCTAATAATTATATTCCACTATTTCCCAATAGCTGGTTATTTATTTAATACATTTCCAGGAAAAGAATACAAAGTTAATTGATATGCTGTATTTCCATGTCTGCTGATAAATAGATAATAATTAGCAAATAACTTATTTGAAATTTCTTAAAAACTCCCTGAATCATGACATCAGTTACCAGGTTACATTTGTGTAGACAATAAGCCACACAATGGTGAGATTTGTGCCTGATCAGAAGTGTCTTCTATTAGTTTTGTTTTCCACCTCTGATGAAGAGCAGTGCACAGCCGCTTCTTAAGCCTAAGGACCCTATTTTAATGATTTTATGCTATTTTATTATATCATTATTACAAAATGTTTATAATTAAGCCATTTTTGATACATTTTGAGGTAAATATTGGGGTAATTTGGCAGTAATTCCAAATAGGTTACTTGCTAATTATCACCTAATTACCATGAAATCTGCGAACCTGTAAAATTAAGTGTTACCCAGAGTTTTTACACCAATAATAGTGATATCAGATTACTCACAGGTCGATTCGAGAAATATATCTTGGAATAGTAAATTTAATTTAGGGTGGAGTGGTGAAGATATACAGCTGTACATCACCATAGTGGCAGTTTAAATAGAGGCTATGACAATGCATGATACCACTGAAGTTGAATATGTAGACAATGAAAAGCAGAGGACCAAGCACTGATCCTTGTGGAACACATTTGAAAAAGCAGCAGTGGTGGAGTTATCAGGTCTTGTAGATGCTGTTTTTGTATAAAGTGAATGGACTCCGGATTGAAACAGAACTGGAAATTAGCTGAGGTTTGAATTGCGAGGCAACATGTTCCAGAAAAATTGATGGAACGGAGAGGTCGTTACTGGGGGCGTCTGGTTTGAGTCCAGATTTTTTAAATATAGTGGCTTGAGGTGAAGCATGTTAACGGGTGAGGTAAAGCTACCACAAAAATGATACGGTCTTCAGTTATCCAAGGAATACTCAAGTCTGTACATCAGTGCAGCTCATAGCATGTACAGCCAAAAGGATTTAGTCCAGCTGCAGAAAAGTAACTCAGTAAAGCACTTCATGTGTCTGGCAGCAGCCACATCATGACATTTGTATAACATTTTCATTCCCAAACCTATTTGAGAACCATTACTACAATTTCTAGGCCTGCCCTCTTCATGTAATTCAGATTGGAAACATTGGAAATATTAGTAAGAGGGCGAATGCGGGCTCGTGATTGAGGAGAAAATTACCCATTGAATCCAGTAGAGGGTCTGCGTGTGTTAGAACAGATAATTTTCATCTCCAAGAAACAGTGCCATACTAAGGTAATTAGGGCTACAATTGTAGTGAGTATACTGATTGGCTCATATAATTATTGGATAGAAATAATTTTGATTTACACAGCACCTAAAGAGTTCTTCCTTTCATTCTTACTCTGTCAATGTATTAATTACTTGCTTTTTCCTATCTCATTTTCACTCTTTGTCTTTGCTCATCTATGGACAAAAGAGAGGCAGCAGTGTTACCAGGTACCATCAATAAACTCAGGAGCAGAGAGTTCAGACAAAGACATACACAAACTCACACAAACACCGTCTGTCAATTGAATGCAGGTAATTTTTGCAATGGTGCTGTGCCATTAAAGGTCCATGCACTATTGATCTTTACACAGAGGGGAACTGTAATAAAAAGGAAAGAAAAGAGAGGAAGAGATGGGGCGGAACAAATCTGAACTGCTGTTCTATTGATTCAAATGAAAGCTTAGTAAGAATTAAAGCACAATAACAGGTGTTTTAAGTAAACGGCAGGACAAGAAGTTAAAGTGAGAAATAAAGTAAGTACCTATTCAACAAAATAATGAGGTTACTTAAAGCTGGGGACAGAACAATTCAAAATGATTACAGTGGTATCAGATTATGATCAAAACCTATATAAGACCGGATAACACAACAAAATAAGACTGGATGTAAATTTAGCTTTTTTTCAGTTGGACAAAACTCTCCTCATATAGGTAGGGATTATACAGGGTGTCAATTACGGACTGCAAAAAACAACGTAATGGAATACAAGATTCTGAAAGACAAACATGCATGGAAAGCAAACATAATGTATATTCATCCCAATGGGACTATAAAAAGTCACTCTTGCAAACTAACTATCGATTGCCCATTACTTACAGAAACGAATGTGTATCTAAAGGTACCAGTCCAATCTTTTATGTATACATCATGCATAGATTATCTGTTCATTAACGTGACAGAAGATCTGGCAAGAACCCCAGAGGAGCAGCTCCACCATTCTTCAGTATGTTGACATGTAAATAGATTTTTGATGGGCTGGCTAACCCATGATCGTCGCATGTAATCAATGAGAATAATTAGAAAGAGGGGACACCTTAATAACTCATTAATTTCAATCTCTTTCCCTCTCTCAGTTAGTGTGGAGAGAGAGAGAGAGAGAGAGAGAGAGAGAGAACCCACCAAGGACATTTGTTCTTATTAAAATGATTTCAGAGCAGCAATTAACCAGACTGGCGACGCTATCACCATTCCCAACCAATCAAACAGCCACAATTCCAGGCATTAAAATAATCTTTATTCGTGGTTACACAAGAGGGAGTTATTAAGCAGGTTGGGAAATAATTACTGAGCATTCTGGGTAATTATGGCCAGGATATGGTCCAAGCCTCCACATTCATTAAATGCCCAATCAGTTCCATGTTCGACCATATAAATTAAAGGTATAATCACATGTGATTTAAGTTTAACTTACAAATGAAAAAATATAAATCTGCATTTCGTGTGTCTACACTGTATGTTTCAATGTTGTGTTTTGAATTTTGGTGCTAAGGCTATCCTTTTTAAAAACTATTTTTTTTTTTTTTTGTATTCACACAGCCCGTTCTCCTTCCCAGGATGTCAAATTCTGATGCTGTGTCACGTCCGTCGGTGTGCGATACCGCCGCACAAGGCATCCTTTAGTGGCGGTATGAGACACACCGGGTTTTCCATTAACTACAATGTAAACTCATACGGGCAACAGTAAAAGCTCCAAGAAAGTGCCCTGGGAATGACTGTGGTGATGAAGTTTAAAGAGTGACACACAGGGGTGGTGTATAGGTCCAACAAACACAAGGCTTTCATCCAGGAAATTAGACATTCCTTTTCCTTTTGTCAAATTGAGATTCAGTCCAACCCTTCATGAGCATGTTCCACACAGGCTCATGGCATTACTGCCTTTGTAACCATGGTTAAACTCCGGAGAGGAAAAAAAATCAAACATTGTCTGGAATAAGGTAACCTGAGGCGCCAGGTTTGAAAGAGGAAAGATGTTCTTAAAAGGTTATAGGTTGTGATATGGGTTCAGCTAGGGAATGAGAACACTCATGTAAAAGCTTTGATGAAGGGTTGCCTTGAGCAACACATTTAACCCCAACTGGCCCTGCTGACAGTCTGTGTTGAATGTATGGAACTGCATATATACGTATATATATATATATATATATACAGTATAGAGTATTTAAGTATGCTTTTACCTATGTGGGGTGAAGGATATTGTGCTTTGATTCATCTGATCTTGACTAATGCGGCAGCGTTAAGGCACCAAACTGAGGGGAAAATTCACAAAAGGATTGTGCTGCTTTTGCGGCCTCTAAACCTGCACAAAAAAAATAAAAAAATAAAAATAAACTGCGTTATTCTTAAAGCAACCGCAAAGGATGAAATGCACCCCCAACTGCACTGCCAAGCACATAACATCTCGTTGCTCCTGTGCTTTTAACACATATTGAAATGAGGTAATATGCAAACATTTGGCACAAAATTGGCTCCTTTCTATGCAAATGAGACTTGTTGCAAAAACAGTACAATTCAAAAAGATTAGCTAATAGCTAATAGCCACATGCAGTTGCAGTGACATTAATAGCTTCTTCAGAGAGTTGGTGGTAACTGAAGCGCACCGACAGACTGGGATATTAAATGCCAAATATGGTTTCTCTCTGTCTCGTTTAAATTCCGTGCCTGAAGTTTTGAGGAATGCCAGTGCTCCTCGTCGGTCAGGACCTGTAGCGCGGTCTGAAAAATTAATTTTTCTTTTTCTCTCTGCCATTGTTCTTGCCATAAAGGCAACAATTATACTTTGTCACATGGATAATTGCTCTCAGAAAAAAAGGGCAAATTGACCTTTCGCTAAGTCCCGCCCTTTCAAATGCAAACTGGCCAATTATAGCGTTGCATCGGCCAGCTCATCGGCAATGTCTTTTGTGAATTGGACCTTTAGATGGGGCAGATAGCGTTTGCAAGTGATGTGCAATTAATGGTGCTATCAGCGGCCGCAATCCATTCATTGTGCTGTATTCGTCTGTGAGTCCTTGATACTGAGACTATGACAATGACTATCATAATGATTTGGAGAACTCACTGATCACTGATAATGAGATTTATTTTTAGAGCCTTTGAACAAGATGTTGGCTGAATTATTTTGTTAAAAAATGTTGTTCTTCTCAAATGAGCAGATTAATATAGTATAAATTAAACTCAGTATATTTTGATTAGTCTTTTTCTTCAGTTACATGCTCTCATGAAAAAGAGAACGTTTACCTGTCCCTCTGTCTCGACTTCAACCTCCTACTCTCCGTGTCCTCTTTGCCACATTCTCACTTCCTCTAACTCTCACTTTTCATCTCTCTATGTGTCTCTCCTCTCCAGCTTTTTCTCTCCGTTTCACCCAAGTATTTAGGTGTAAACCAAACACCCTGATAACTGCAGTGGCTGAAATTGATGTGACACGTTTCAAATTTTCTCCAGTCCTTTAAGACAGCCTCCCCCCCCTCCCTCCCCATCACCACCCTCTCTCTCTTTTCAATATCCCGCTCTCTCACTCCTTCTCACTCTCTTTCAGGGAGGTGAGCAATTCTAAGCTTGCAAAGTGATTCCATTCTGCAGGCTAGTTATTAAATTTGTTTGCAAATCTCTGCCCCTCTCGCCACCCACCGCCCCCCCACCTCGATCTCCTCCTCCTCTCATCCATTTCTGCATCCCTCCCTGCTCCTGGCCCTCCGTCACAGTCCCGACTGTCATCAACATTCAGACCCATAAAACCTACAACGGCAATGAGAAATAGAGAGAGGCAGGCCAATGGACAGACAAAGAAAGAGGGAGCGTGAGCCAAAAGAGAGAGGAGAATAACATATTATTTCCTAGAAAAATAGCCCACTGCTATATTCCAAAACATGGAGCACTCTTTAATAATCTCTTTTATTACAGCAATTTGTTACCGAGCCCCTTGTGTGCACTGGGGTGGTGGAAGTGAGGGACAGTTGGTAGGGAAAGAGAGCAAAGGAGTTGACTGGTGAAAGCCAGGCGTGATAACACTAATGAAGACGGCTGGCTGTGGCCAGCACATCTCATACCCTGCTAGATGAATATTTATACTTACAATAGAGTGGAGGGCAGAGGAGTGGAGGTTTTAGGCGCACAGCCTGTCACATGTGCCACAGGCAAACACTACAGAAACGGTGCACATCGATTCTACAAAACAATCCAGGAGAGCCACATTCTCCAAGTTCACTTGGGATATTTGCACTATGTGACATGGGTTCATGCATTTATGTATTAGGGATGTCATATGAAATGTTCTATCTAATAATACATCCATGACTGCAAGCCTGCTCAGGCATGGGTCTAGGATGGCTGATAATGAAAATTGGTAGACAAGTGAACTTTGAACGTTTCACACAGGGTGCAACACAGACTGTTTCACAGGAGCATCATGTTGTTTAAAGATATTGTTTTCTGCTTTATTTATAGCTGGGAGAGAAACAGAAAAGGCAGAAAGAGGAACCGTATGCTCCAATCAGGACTCTCTGCTCTCAGAAGACAGGGCTACTGTCTGTCCCCAGAGTGAAAAAAGAAGTCAGCAGACCAAAGGGCCTTTTCTTATTGAGCCCCCTTCCTCTGGAATATCCGCCCTATGAACATCAGACTGTCTGACTCTGTGGAGGCCTTTAAATCCAAACTCAGAAGCTATCTTTTTGCCCTGACTTTCAATTAGTTAGTTAAATGTTTTTTGAAGTATTCGGCCGATGGGTCGATCTCAGTCTCAATGTGTGATTTAAGCCTAGTAGTCCTGCAGACAAGAATACTATTAATTTTAAGCCACTGCCTCTCAATAACTCCTCTGTTGTGTATGTCCCACAAGCACTGCTGTGTGCCTCTCTCTCTCTCGCTCTCTCTCTCTTTTCTCAGATATTGGGCTATACAAATAAATTGACTTGACTTGACTTGCAGCTAAGGATCCGGGCTGGAATGAAATCCGGGCCGCTGCCGAAAGGACTCAGCCTTGATACATGGTGCACATGCTCTACCAGGTGAGCTACCAGGGTGCTCAATGTTGTTTATCAAGCTGACCATGGCAGGATGCGCTGTAGGTGAGCACTGACAAAGGAAAGCTAGCAACACAACAGAAGGCAGATTTACACCACTTTTACCCCACTTGACAGACAGGAGATCTAAATTGAAGGCTCAGACAGGAGTGGACCTACAGTATGGCTGGTATCTCATAGAGTTTACAGAATAACTCTCATCAACTGGCAAACTTGTCTGAGCCTCACTGATAATATTAAATACTGACATTTAGAGCCTGGCAGATGCATAGACACTGAACAAATGTTGTAGTGTGTGTGTGGATACTAATTTATTGAAAAGTGAAAGTATTTATAATAATGTAATGTGGACCTCAAAAATAATAAAAAATGAAGCAGAGGAGTGAGGGTTACGGTTGTAGGAGGAATGGACTTGTGGTTACATAGTGTGTGACACGGAGGGTCATGGGACACGGAGGAGACTGACTGACCACCACTCAGTGTAGCATGGACATGAGGATGTGACGTATCACTTGCATTAACATCATATGCAAACACAAATCTAAGTGATTATGTGTGCAGTGCAAAAAAGTAATAAGATCCTCTTTTATACTTCTGAAATGTCTTTGTGTGGCAGCACTGAAAGAAGTTGAAGTGGCATTTAAACAAAATACTGAAAAAGTTGAAATGGCAGTAAAAATGGAAGTGGTTTAAGTTTCATTTTAAATGCTGAGTGAAGTTGAAATGTTAGTTTGCATTTTAAGTATTTGTTTAAGTGCAAGCTTTGAAAATATTTGAAATGTGAGTTGTCCTGAAAAACTAAAAGCTGGTGTCAGTTAAAGTGGCATTCTACATGAAAGTAGTGAAAGGAGTTGAATTGTCGGCTTAAGTGCAATTATTATTAAGCAAATGGTATCATTTTGTATCCTACTTTTGCAAAGACTGCATGATTGTAGATGGATAGAGAAAAGCAGGCCTTATTTCAAAATAAATAAAAACATCCAAATAATTAAAATAAAAAAAATATACAATTATTTTCATTTTAATCTTTTAATTTCTTTAATATCTGGACGAATTGTAGTAATATAAATATTACATTTATTAAATATGATTATTTTATCAATACACTCTACAGTATCTGTCTTAGAAATTGAAATGCCTTGTGTTTGTTGGACCCATCCACCTCAACCTTGATTTTTAATGATTGATTTTAATTGCAGATACATTTTTATACTGCTACAAAGCAAATGTGAAAATGTGTGACAACTTTGTCTTTAAGATAAGTTTTCCATTCATGTAAAAAAGTTGTTGCAGATGGTGTGTGGTGGAAGGTATACACGTAGATGTGTTTGTGATTTGAACCATTGCTGAAAAGGTTTTGGTGTGAAAGTAGTGGTATCTCTAAATAATAACTTAATTTTCTGTCTAGAATGAATCTAGTTGTCTTTGTTTGATCCAATTAATCAAATACCATATTGCGTTATATATTATTTAGTGCAGATTGCATAAAGTTAGAAGTTCAGGGTTTCTATGTGTGACTCATTGAGTGTGAAAGAAAAGGAGACAATTAAAGCAATATCGAATACTGTATGATATTTGTGTAACACGTTGTGTGTTGATGGTGTACAAAGCACTTGTTCTGAATAACCACCGCTTCCAAAAGCAATAAAATGAACTAAATATACCAAAGCAATTAAACCGCATATGGAAAAAAATAACAGAAACTAAATGGAAGTAAAAATATGAAAACTACATACATAATAATGAAAATTCTCAAATATCGACTCTGCAGAGAATCATTATGTATCCTCCTTAGGACTCTGGGTTTGTTTTGGTTTATACAGATACAATTACAGAATGCTATACAAACACATTACCTACTAGACTCTAATTATCATTAGAGTGTGAGTATGTTTATTCCCATACAACATAATAAACATTTGTTTGGTTGAAACATTAGACTGTACTTTCGCACATCTAAATCCAATTATATAGAAACCATAGTGACTCAGTTAAGCTCTATAGTCAGTGAACTAAGCACTCATTTGATGAAGCCATGTTATATTTAGCTCTAATGATAATAGCCTCACTTTCTGTGGTAATATTCCTGAACCAAAACGGGACTATACAATTTTACAGAAAGAAGAAGAAAAGGGTGAGGGATGTATTTTTTGTATTTTTCTTTTTGCTTAGTGAAAGATAACATGATTTATTTCCAATATTATAGAATAGAAAGCTGAAGTTGTTGGCATTTCTCCAATCTTGCTGTCCTCACACTTCCTTGAAGGTATAGCCAAGTACTTGTTATTCTTGTTCAGGTACAGTATGTTGTATTTTAAAAGCAGGTATTGTATGACAAACAAATTAAATATGTGATCAGTGAACATTTAGAGTATCAACCTTTTGCGACGCTTCCTCATTATGTTGATAAAAAGTAAGTTTCTCTCAAAACACATTAGCTATTGCAAACTAGTTGTATACAACGGTTTGTATCATATCTTACAAAAAAGTTCTTATTATTACACCGACAGTGTACCGTATGAGAATGTTACAGTATTCAAATCATGATTAAAGTGAGACATACAGCCATCTAATGAACCACGGAATACCCATTTTTGATATAACCTCAACGTTTTTATCATTCAACGGTTCATATGATATCTTACGAAACAGTTATTCCATTCATATGAAACAACTTGTTTAGGTTAAGGCAACAAAACTTCTCAGTTAGGTTTAGGAAAAGATTGTTTTTGGCTTAAAATAACTACGGAAGTGGCGTCACTTAAGTACGGAAATTACGTGACAAATAATAAAACAAACTCATCTATCCCAACCTCCTCCCTACATGGCATTCGCTGCTCTTTATACTTCCTGGTTCACAATTGCGTGAATTACACACAAATTGATTTTGTGGGATATATACACAAATTAGAATGCATTACTTTCCGTAGGTATACTGTAGCTATGAACAGTGTATGAAACCAGTCTGAAAGAGACAGGGTTGAACAATGGCGATGAGGTTAAAATGCTGGCTTTCAGCTTTAATTTGAGGGTGGGAATCATCATAAACATTCAAAAATGTTTTATAAAACGTTCTAGTAAAACTACACACACACACACACACACAAAATCTGTGTTCTTCTCAGTTCCTTTAGTTTTTGTGGTAAGTTGAAACGACGCCTGAGCCACAGGTACCATATTCCATCCCTTAAAGCCCAGCCAGGATGAGAGGAAATTGACAAATAAAAGTAAAAAGGGAGTGCAGGGAGGAGAGGGGTGGGAGAAGGAGGAGGTGAGATATATGAGAGAGGTGTGCTAAACCACTTTTCTCGCCTCAAATCAAAAGCGGAGTGGTTTTCCTATCTGGCTGTTAGAGGTAAGATATGAGCCAGGCTCCGCACTCTGACAGGGTAATGCGCCTGGCTGCCAACAAACACACACACACATACAAAAGCACAGACGTGCACAAGCACACAGGTGTGTATTTATGGGGACACAGGCAAACAAAGGCACACGTACATACACATACAGCACCATGACACATAAATGTAGGTCCATGGAAAGAAACACACACAAAGACGCACACAGAAAAAACTATAAGTGGTAGTTCCAAGTGATGACAGGATAATACACACAGGAAAGTCATAGTCAAGATAAATAGTGTTCACAACCATTTTCTCATTGAGTAAACTGTCTGTGTGTGTGTGCTTCAGAGAGTGTGCACACACTGAATGTGCTGGTGTGCTTGAATGTACCGTATGCCCATCATGGTGCAATGTGTTTGGGCTCGTCCATGCATGTGTGTGTGTGTGTGTGTATGTATGTATATATGACCCAGGCAGAAGGGCGGAGGCCAAGAAGTACTCGTTCATGTGGCAGGTAAAATATCCCGGGTGTTTTGATTCATTTTCCTGGAGTTGAAAAAGACAGGAAACTGCTGAGTATGAGAAAAAAAGATGAGAGGAGAGATGAAAAAAGAGGTGGAAGAGGTATGGTCATGTCATTCGCCTCCAACTTCATGCCTACTCCACATCTTTTAGACGCGGACCATATATTCCCCCTCTTTTTCCACCGTATCACATCATAAACCTTCCAGTGTAAACTTGAAACATTGTGTGTGCTTTTTAAAGCGTGGTTTGCAACATCTAAAAGGCAATGCTAACATGAAACTGGTAATCCTCCTTTAGACGATACACATACAGTATATTGATAGTAGTTACTGATACATAACGGTTCTGTTCAATGTGACACTCCACCCAAACTCTACAGTGTCTTTCGAGTGTCAACCACTCACCCCTTGACAGCATCAATTAAAAACAAATATTTATATTTTTCGGCCTTGACAAGTTCTGGAAAAATAATTAAAAGTAACTTCTCAAACAACTGCTGCAGTATAATCCACTTCATATCTGTCCCTATAGGCTCAGTATGTTACAAACAATTAATATTTAGCCAACATATGGCTGAATACACAACTTTTTTTCAGACATGTGGAGGTTCTAAGTGAACGATATGGCACAGAGGCAGATTTGAGGCTTTGTTTGGTGAATGAGCACACAGACAGACACCTTCAGAATCATTATTCCCTTCATGCTGACTATATCTCTCTCACATTCATATACAAAATGGGTATTCCCTGGTTCATTAGATGTCTCACTTTAATCATGGTTTGAATACTGTAATATTACCATTTGCATATATAGGCTACATGTATATGTTATACCTGTAAATGTATTTGTGTTAAAGCAAAACTGGAGAGAAAACCTACAACATTGGTCATTTGTTCAAGCAGCTGAAAATGATAAATGCAACAATTACAGTATTTACTGGCCATCCCACCGCAACTGCAATCTTCCCCTAACCTTAAAGAGGCGGAAAATGCTGATATTTTTGACATTTTTAGAACATTTATTCCAAAATGTCTAATTTTGGAATAAATTTTCTAAAAATAAATTCACCATTTAAAAAAGGCAGATGCTATTAGCACCAAGGTGTCAGCTATTTGCACCTTGGTCGGAATAGCCAATGTAGCTATTTACACCCGGGTGTATATAGCATGGCAGAGACAAGCACCCAGGTGATCGTAGCCAAAAATGCTATTTGCACCCGACCCTGGCGCACATTAAATACTGTCTGTGTAAATGTACTGTATGTATATTTTTCCTAAACCTAATCATGCAG
This sequence comes from Sebastes umbrosus, assembly GCF_015220745.1. Classification (NCBI taxonomy): domain Eukaryota; kingdom Metazoa; phylum Chordata; class Actinopteri; order Perciformes; family Sebastidae; genus Sebastes; species Sebastes umbrosus. The sequence goes on from NC_051275.1 coordinate 23,745,677, forward strand.
TTTTGGTGCCTAAACCTAACCAAACTGTGACTGAAAACTGAAAATAATAATTAAAAAAACAGAAAATAACAAGTCAACTCAGTGAAAAATAGGCTTCTCACAGGACACAAAACCCAGTTTCCTAGTTAAAAGTCTTGAGTTTGACCCATTCATCCACCTCAACCTACTCCTTGCATGACACTTTAAACACTTTGAAAAAAACGAAAGACTCCCTCCCTCATAGAGACGGCTGGTATGAGTCTTGACACTTGGAATCACCCAAGGGTACTTGCTTCAAAAAGGATTCATACTTATAAGGACAGGAACATGTTTTGCAGAGCAGTGGGTTTCCACAATGAGACCCTTTATATAGACCTACAGTACAGAGAGAGAATGGAGGTTGTACAACTGTTCCTTTTAGTCAAAGAGAACCTTAGAGAGCACGATATACTGACGTCATCGCTGCATCACCAGGTGTCTGACCTGACGATGAGGTAAAAGGAGCAACTGGGTTCAATATGAATTCTACATGAATGTGCATTCTGAACGTGTCCATCTGCGTCCCAGCGTGTACAAGCTCATTCATGAATGAAACGACTTCAGGGTCTTCTGTTTCTATCTTTTTTAGATTCTTCTCTATATTTCATAAGCATAAGTAAGTACGTGTGATGACTGTGTGTTTTCTGTTGCTAAACCACCAGCTCTTATTCCTTCCTTCTCCGTGGTCCATGGCCCAAAAGCAGCAGCACGGCAATTATTGATGAGGTTCACTTATCAATAATTCAGCCATACATCTGATTAGCCAATAGGATTGATGATGGGGCTCTGCACTGAATCCTCACACATCAATCCTCTACTTGGCTCTGGGCTGTTGTTATCTCTCCCTCCCATGTCTTTCTGCCTTTGTTTCTGTCATTCTGTCTGTTGCTCTTCTCTTTCTCTCTCAGCTTTTCTTTTCTTTTTTCCTGTTTACTCTCTCTCTCTCTCCTTCCAACCTCTTCTCTCCCATCTATCCAAGCACACAGATATCCAATTGCCTCACTTTATTGTCTTTGCAAGTCATTGCTACAAGTATAAACTGGCTGCCACTTTGTCCTGAGAGAGCCCCACCGACATCAACATGTGGCAAATGTCACTCCGGCCGGAAGACGAGTGGGAACAACAGAAAAGGGATGGAGGTAAGACAGCGGGGGTGGGTTGAACTGTGTGTGTGTTTGTGTCACGGAGAGAGTCGGTAGAGGCTGAAGGACAGCGAGAGTGAGAGAGACTGAGTCAGTGGCTATTCGGATGGAACAGAGAGCCTTTTCCAGGACAGCGGGGATCGATACCCACGCTGCGCTCACTACCCCCATGAGCACAGTGGAGGCCCAAGAAGTAAAGTGTGTGTAAATTTGTGCATGGACGAACATCCCCCCCCAGTCTGTGTTTTTATGTGTATTTGAGATAGTGTGTTTGTCTGTGTTGCTGTCTGCAAGCTAGTGCAGAGAGATGGAGAAACAGAGAAGGGGAGGGAAGAGAACTTGCCAGCAAAAGAGCCAAAGTGTTAATTACTTATCGATCCAATTTGGCAGATGACTTCCTAAAAAATGCGGAGGGCAGCTCAGTGTACGGCTCAAGAGGAGAGAGAGGAGACAATCTACTGTTCAAAAGTCCCTCTGACTCCCATCTCTGCCTCACTAAATGTTTACTACCAATTCCTGGCCTCTGAGCCATGCCCGGCTGCACTGCTTACTGCCTCCTTATCACTTCCCAGCTATCTGACTCCTCTCTTCTCTCTGTTTTACTCTCGTTCCGCATTGCCTGCTCTCATTCTATCCTTCACATCTCATCTATGTCCTCTAACCTCTCACTTTTTCTCTTCTCGCTCGGCATTCCCCCGCTCTCCCCGGGATCCTCGGTAAATCAGTGTCTCTATCAGTGTTCCTTATGCCGTAGCATTTGGGTCTTAAATCTCTCCGTCTTGTTTTAGCACTCATACTCTCCCTCTTTTCTCCATCACTTCTCTCTGTTTCTGTCTTGTTCTCTCTCTCCCATTAGTTTTGCTCTTCATTTCATTACCCCACCAGTCCCTTAACTAAATCCACTGCCTGCAATAAATGGCTTTCCACTGTAAAGGTTGGATAAAGCTAGCACCCTGCTGTGGACTGTTTGAATACCATCTCTCTATTTCTGTCTTAAGCCCCACAGCTGGAACAGTTTTTCCAGGAATACTGTGTAACATGAGAAACTGTTTGTGCACACACATTGTAGCCTACATATTCTCTGCAACATTTAAATGAATACTTAGAAAAATAAAGCTGACGTGTAGAAAAACAGAAGAATTATTCTCTTCAATAACTCCTTTAAAATGTTTTCATTCGATTTAACATTTATTCATCGATTTTTTTTTTCCTTTGGGTAGCGACTCAATAAGCAAAATAGCAAAGCAAAACAGAGAACAATAATTTTAGTGAAAACTTTGTGAATTGAGCTGAATCAAGTCACGGATCATAAGAAAATCATTACGCTGTTCTCCCATACAAACACCCCCAACCACCCACCCACACACACACCCACACACACAGGACTTGTTGAGAGAGTTTACAATATGTAATCGCTGTCCCTGAGGCTGTACTGTACTTAGGCATGGAGTTGTAATGCCATTATATGTAAACATGCTGATTTTTAGCAGGTAAATTGTTTTCTATGGCCAAGTCCACACGCACAGACTCAGAGATTTTGATGACCTCATTTATGCAGACTTTGCTGATTATTATAGGCATATATATAACCCACAATTCATAGCATTGTGATGTAAAACACATGGTTACCATGGTAACCAGGGGAAGCCCAGAGGCAGAAAAAAAAAAAAAAAACATAAACAAGGAGGACGACACATGGGTGTTCAGCCAGGCATATTCAAATTTACACAGAAATGTTAACATTACAAATTTAAGATGGTAGATTAACATATGAAATCAGAGTAATACAATCATTAAACTATATTACACACACACACTTTCATTTGTTTCTTTTCATTTTGCTTAATGAAGTTTGACAAAAAAAGAGATTTTTTGAAAGTTACCTTTAGTCTCGTAAGGCAAGAGCCTGGAAGACGTTCAAATAGGCAGTAAAAAATGTAAAATAAAAACACACGATTGGTATTGTCAAGGTAACGTGATATGTTGCCGCAAAGTTCTGTCCCATTCATATTTATACCATTTCAAGCCCTTGCAGCCTCTCACACTCAACCATTTACCAGGTTATGTCAGTCAGGAGGGTTCAGGGCATTGGGATTGGGCCTTTGATTTTCACATTATCATGGTATCATTTGCTAATTAGCACTACACATAAAGTAGCTGAGGCTAATGGGAATGTTGTTATTTTTGCAGGTATTTGGTCATTAACCAAATTATTGGACAAAAATGTTAACCTGATGACGGTGCTAGCAGAAAAAATCAGGGGATCACCTAAGGGTTCATCCCCTTGGGACATTGATATTGTCCTTGAGGGCACCTGGGGATCTGTACTAAATTTCATGGTGATCCATCGAACAGTTGTTGAGACATTGGACATAAAACCAAACATGTTAATCTTGTGGTGCTAGAGGAAAATGATTCATCTTCAGTGGACCATGAATGTCTTTACAACATTAGATGGCAATCCATCTAGTTGTTGAGATATTTTATTTGTTCGGCATGGCCATTCCTAAGAGCCTAGAGTGGATAAAACAATAATCACCCTTAGACTACCTATCCTGATTTTCAGGATATGGCACGTTTTCAAATGGTAATATCTGCCATTCCCCCCCATTTGGACTCAATTATATCAAGGGTTTTGCAAATTATTTTTCACAGAACAATATAACTCAAAATTATAGGCACTAATTTCCATTTTTCCGCTGTCAAAAAGAAAAATCGTAATTTTCTTGTTTTACATATCAAGTATCTTAAGTGATTCCAAGGTCTCTTAAAGTCTAGAAATGCTCTAATTATTGTATTTGTAATAGCAAATGAACTTGAATAAAAGCCAAGAGAGGCAAATTAAATAATTACATGGTAGATTCTTGGCTGTAAATTGTAAACAAAGAGCACAATAATATAAACACTTTGCAAAAAAAGTTGCATCAATTAAAAAAGCACAGATAGTAATAATGTTGGATATTAAGTGTGAAATGGGATCCAAGGAATCAGTAAACATGCCCTGCCCCCTGCTGCTAAATCAACACTAGTGTTATGTGAAACTGCCACTGTTCACTCTCTTATGCTTAAAGTCTGCTCATAAAACAGGTCTTCATTTGCTTTGTATATTGGATTCTTTTTTCTTGAAAAGAAAGCTTTCAAAAGTTGCTTTTATTGACCAGACAATTATCCCGGATGGGCTCATTACTTCACACAAACATAATACTGAGAACACATTCAAGTCTGAAATAAACACAAAAATGACATTTCATCTCAAAATAAGTGCAGAGTACATCTTTCAAGCACTTGTTTTTCAAAGACACCACCTTTTTTTGGAAGAACAGTTGAAGCAAAAGTTTATTATTCTTATATTTTTTTACACTTTCAATTGTTGTACTGCATAATCATAATAACTGAGAACTCATCTGAAAGTGTGCCACGTTGTCTAACTTTCTTGGTTAAACCAGACATCTCATTTTTTATTAACCTTTCCTCATCTCCCTCCGGCTCTTGCAATGTCTTTCTCTCTGGCTTAAACGCTTCCCCCGTTGAAAAAGGTCCATCGTGTTCAAAACACTGCAGGGCGGATTCTAACAAGGACTCGTGGATTTGACCACATTACTCCAGCCTGGGCTTCTCTGCACGGGTTTTCCATGCGTGCTGATTTAGCTTAAGAGTTCTTCCTTTTGTATAAAATTGGATATGGTTTTTGCTCCACCATACCTAATGAGCCTCATGACCCCCTACTTTCCTCCACGTGCTTTGAGATCTCAGCAGGCAAGCCTCCTCGTTATCCCAAGAACTAAGACAACATCCTGAGGAAATAGTTCTGCTGTGTCTTCTCTCTTTTTTTGGAAATAGCTCTCAGCTGCTATTGGGGAAACTCACTATTCTGTGGTCTTTAAATGGAGACTTAAAACACATGACACATGGTCTTCAGACCTTGTTGCATAAGCAGAGTGCAATGCAATGGGAATAATATACATTTCTGGTTAAAACTTAACTTTTGAAACAGTGATTTGTCTATTTGTTTATCAAGAAAAAAACCTGTAGCCTATAGTAACAGTAGAGAAGTGCCTAAGATAAAGCCTGTAAGTACAACATTAATCCTAACCAATGTGTTATGATAGCCAAAAAATATATTTTATAACTTTTTCCCCTAGTTGGCCATGCTGGACACAGATAAGTGCAACCTTGTGCTTTACTATGAATGCCTCATGCATCAAGGGCACACTTGTCGGGCAGTAGAAACGTCGAACATGAATCTTTTTAACGTTATGATGGAGGAAGATTTAGAGGGATGTTGGTGCTAGAATCCAAAACAGCTGGCTCCCAGAAACCCATCCATCACATCAGGTTAAATGTATTGTAACAGCCTCCTGTTGTGCTCCTTGCTGTTTAGATGCAATGTTTTAAAGAGATATTCAATAAAGAAATAGTTACTATACAATATGAGGGCACATTGTGATTTTTTGCTGCAATGGATATTCAACCTGGTTGCAAACCAAAGCAGAAAGCCCCAGTGAAATAAGGCAAGTAATTAACATGTATCTATACAGTACCTTTTGAGAGATGATTAACTATAGGTGTTTTTTTAAAAATGGTGATATGAAATGGTCTGGTTTGAGGTTCAACTAACTACTGGTCAGAGTATTTAAATAACCTAATTGTGATATAAAGCTGTATCAAGTCAGTTATGTCACAGGGATGCCTCACAATGCAGAGCTCTAAAAGTAGTGGTAGGGACTTGTTAATCACAAGGTATCCATGCCCTTAAGACATACCCTGCTTTATGGTCTGTTTGACTTTGAATGGGACCATACTTTACTAAATGAACATCATGCTGTATTGAAGAAGACTTGAAACTAGCGATTGAGACCATAAATTCATGTTTACAATGTTTACTGAGGTAATACATCAAGTGAGAAGTAGGGTCATTTTCTCATAGACTTCTATACAATCAGACTTATTTTTGCAACCAGAGGAGTCGCCCTCTGCTGGCTGTTAGAAAGAATGCAATTTTGAGGCACTTCAGCATTGGCTTCCCTTCTCAGACCCGGAGGTTGCCCACTGCCAGTGACCCACAGCCACCATTGGATTCCATGGTAACCATGTAATGGCAGTCATTTACTGGAGCAGTAGGGCAAGCAAAGGTAGGCCCACAATAATCTGTGGCAGGGACTTCGAGAGCTCCCTCAGCTTCACACAGACTTCAGCCCTCTTTCGTCAGCTCTCTTCTTTCAAAGTATGTCAGACCTTTTGATCATGCAGTGCACAGCTGGGATCAGCGGTGACTGGCATGGGACAAATGGGGATGAAGAAAGAAATTGATTTGGATCACTGAGTTAAACTACAGATGATGTAATAAAGAGAAAGTTGTGGCACCCAAGAAACTAGCTCATCAGGAATAAACGTCTAGAACATTATGTCATTATTATGAGACACATTGTACCAGATATACCAACCTGGCCGGCATACAGCCCAAAAGAAGACAAAAAAAAAATGCGGCTTCAGTTTGTGTTATTAAAGTGGCTTCAGCATGGAAAATACCTTGCTAAAACCTATCCTGGGAGATAATTCTACTTAATTTGTCCAGCCTAAGAAGACGATCTGCCAACTGTTCTCCAGGGTGATGAGGACCATATGCTGTTTGTAACAACGAGTGAATACTGATACTAATACCAGCCTGACAATGCAATTTTTGATGGAGATCAGGCAGCTGCAGTATCACTGTAACAAATACCAATAAGCGCCCACATTTACAAGAGAGAGAATGAAGTTGTGCAGTATTCTTAAGTTTAAAGCAGGTATGATCAGCGAAAAGAGCTAAAAGTAGAGTGACTATTCATCTTACACTCATTAGGGGCCAGAAACACAACAAATGCCCATTGACTGTTTTAACATACTGATTTTCCGCATTGTGCTGTGAACCGACACACCTCTTCTAGGACACCAGATATCAGCACAAACAAATTCGCAGCCTCTACCCTCTGTGTGGAATTCACAACCACATCAGTTTTGTCTGGCTGTAGGATTTGGATGGATTTGGATACACATAGAAATGTGTTTCTGTCTGAAAGTCAAAGAGATAAAAAATGAAATCCATACATTTTTTGATTGGATGTGAATACTTATATTCTATTTCCATGCACTTTGCCAATGCCTCTGACATAGTCCTTTGCACAGCATACAAAATCATACTTCCCCAACAGAATGCAGTCCAACTTCCCAAAACTCTATTGCAGAGAAACTACTGCGGTTGATTGACTCCCCTTTCAGTATTTACTCTTCTTGTCTGAGTTCTGTGACTCCAGCTTAACTTTCTGACCCCCAAGTAAAACCTCCATATCCCGGTCTTCTGAATCTTATATCCAACGAATTTCACTCTCTCTCCAGATGGAAGTTGAAATGAATCTAAATTAATGAATATCATTACAGCCTCTTAAATAGCCGCTGTATTACTAACCCTTCTCGGCTTTATCTCCCTCCGCACATGGGTCCCAGACAACCAAACCTTTTCTGGGAGATACAGATAGAAAAGGCTAACTACTGTTTTATTTTTTTTTTCCTACAAATGGAAGGAAATGCTCACTCTTTCTTTCAGCAGGGGAGCGAGGCGTGCCATAATGAGTTTTGTGCTTAACGAGGGCAGTCTAATGCCTGCCGACATGTTTTTACTGCCGATATCTGTGTCCTACAGTCTGTTCATTTTTAGGCAACATGAGCCACCCAATGAATAACATTTTACATTGTTTTTAAAAAATGAGCTTGATATTGTGCATGAGTGTTTTTTTTTTACTTTTTTCCCTACGGAGATAGTTAAATTATGAATTAAATGTCTTTTCATTGAAGATTTATTTGCCACTTGTTTTTTTGTGGAGTACTAAGCTGCTGTTCTTCTTCTTAAAAAAAAAAAACATCCCTCTAAATAATTAAGAAAATTGGCCTGCCAAAATTGGAAAATATTTCAGAAAGTTAATAACTGTCTGACTGATTACATCTGTTTATTTTGAGTATGGGACAATGACTAATATTTAATTCTTTCTAAATTTAAATTGAGGAATTTTGCAGAGTACTTGAAATGTCAAACACAAACTTGGTATTTGTATGCATTACCCTTTAAGTGGATGACTCATGATGACTTGAGCGTCATCAGACATCTGAATCATTTTGCTTTTTTATATTTTTAGCAATCTGGAGCCATTTATGCTTTTATCCCCACAGGAAAAACTGCAGGTCTCTTTTTTCCCCTAATACCTTTGCTTGTTTCAAAATGTGAGATATGATCAGCTTATTCAAAATCGACTATTCTTGCATTTGTTACCTGGGGGGTTAAGAACTGATCTCAAGATCCTCTTGTGAACTGTACTGTACTCATACTGAAAAAAGGTTTGGCCTCGATCTATACTGCAGACATTTTACTCTTATGAGCTGCCGTGCAGCTTTAGATCCTCTGGCTGTGACCTTCCTGATGTTCCAAATTCTTCCAACAGAGACTGGGCTTTTGCCTTCAGTGGCTTGGGGCTTTCAAACACCTCCCCCCTAAGGAGCTCAAGCCAACAAAATCAATATCCTGCTATGAATCTTATTTTTGTTTGCTATACTTTTTATCTTTTATCCTGTTTTTTTACTCCAATTTTACCACCCTCTATTCTTATCCTTCCCTTTGATTTAAATGTTTCATTAAAATTTGCTGCGGACATGTCTGCATGTACTGTATGCTTGTGTTTGTTTGTCTTTTTCATCTGCCCCCATAGGGATGAATGAGACAGGTATTTGTACTAGCAAAAACTGTAACGATATGCAACAAACATGTCCTTAGTTTCTTGATAGCACCTGTACAATTAATGCTCACAGTACAAAAGAAATGCAAAGTGACATTGACAATGTCATGTGGCACGCTCTCTGTTCTATTACCCTTTATTTGAATGAAGAATGAGTGAGGTGTGACTGTCTTTGTTTTAGCCTGTGATGGAGTGGCAACCTGTCTCAGGTGTTTGCCAAATGCAATGCAGTAATAGCTTCATAACAGGAGCAGATAAGTGGAATGGATGAATAGAAATGCAAGAATCAAATTGCTCTCAGAGACGACTCTCTCCCAGTCCACTTGACAGAGAATTAACAGCCAGCGTTGATGCCGTTCCCAGTGTTCTGTATTCCCTCACAGGGTGTTAAACTGGTGACACAGAGATGTGTCGGAAAATTAGGCCGTAAATCAGCACTCCATAATTCATTTCTCTCCACTCCAATCTGCGTCCCTGCTATCTGGTTATAGGTGCAGGACTCAGAAACACACACTGCTTGTGTGTGTAAATGTGTGTGTGCATGGAACATCAGCATCCTTATACTTGCATTTTAATTACTGAATACGTAGGACCTAGACCCTATATGAGATTAAAACAACTCCTTGAAAGTCACTGCAGAAATTGGGATGCATACATTGGGATCCATACATCAGACCAGTCACATACGGGTACTTCTCAAAAAGTCAAGGCAGCGCCCCCTTTTGGGGGAAAGAAAAGATCCCATATAGACTTAAATTAAATTTGATGTATGTTTGGATTATAATTTTGACAAATTTGTATGCATTCATCTCTTGTTATGTTTTATACACATGTCTAATAATATATATATTTTTTTTAGGACATGGCAGGGAAACAAATCGGAGATCAGCATTTTTGGATTTATGGTTGGTACAACCAACTACACGGCAACTCTTTGGCAAAGCGTTATTACTATTACCGGTTTGTTAAAAGTAGAAATTTGGAGACAGGTTTCAACTTCTTCTGTTTACGCTGTTACCGTCTATGAGGGACGAGGGATTGTTTTCCCCAAAATAGGGGGTGTGGTCATGCAAGCCTACTCTGAATGACGTATTGCCGGTCTGATGTATGACTGATATAACCTAGATTATCATATAACATAAGCTTAAATATTACAGTAAACATTCTACAATTTCTAAACGGGACACAATTATGTCTTATAAACTGAAGTATCCAGGCTCAGTTACAGTATACCATGATATAGAAAGCTGAAGCCTGTTGAACTTTAGATTTTTCTTAGCTTTTTTTCCAAAAGTGCATGAATTATTGGACTATTGGTCGTGTGTGCAATCATTGGAGTGTGGTTGTGGGTTTTTGTCTTCCTTGCTCCTGATCAATGGCCCCTGCCTGTGCTTCAGCTGTCTTGTAATTACACCACTGTCTGCGACGTCTGGGTGTTTAAAAGATCAAACACTGTCTCAATCCTCTCACAGGGCACAGATCTAAGAAGAGTCAGCTGTCGCGATAAAAGGTCACTTGCTGTGTTTGGATGCCACACAATAGTTTTTTGGTTTTTTTTTGTCCCTGTGACTTTCTTTTTTTTCTGTTCTGTGTCTTACTTTCATGTATGGGGAATGAGCCAGTAAAATGTCACTGGCACTCAGAAGTGATTATTGAGCAGAGGACAGCAGGTGGAATAGATCAAGGAGGTGAGGCAAGCAAGCAAACAAGAAAGGGAAGAATGAAAGAGTTGCAAAAAGCCCACACATTCACACCAACAACTCTCCCCACATGAAAAGTAAACATTACAACAAAATTACATGAGTTAGACAAACAAACACAACATCGTGTCCAGCCTCAACATGACTTAATACTACCTTGATCTGTTCTCATAGCTTTGGGCTCCTTCACTGTCTCTCACTCATGTAATTCTGAGGCAACAGCGCAGGGAGGAAGTGACTCACTGTGAACGAGGCCCTTGATCTCAGTTTGGATCGTGGCAGAGATGAGGATAAGAATATTGAACATGTGAAAAACATGTGGGAATTGGCGAAATACAGCGTTCCTGTGAAAGACTGGTAATTGCTTACTGCCACGTACACATGCAAAGGTATGCATGTCAGTCACGCGGCAAGCCCTCTAGAACGACATGCTTTCTGATCTGACTAACTATTGACAGGACAATATAATTTGTTTGTGCCTTCCAAAATCATGACAAATCAATGTCGATGTGTCAGCCTAGAGCAACAGGGATCTGAACATGAGGAGCCTCTTCAATAAAGCACGAGGAAGATCTTGTGTGGCTCCTGATCTTCCATGAGTTGCATTTCAAAATACACCGACATCAGCCAGTAAGGTGAGGGGTAACAAAACCCAGGGAGCTCTGCCTCGAGAAAACTCTACCCGACGACCGACTAATTGGGTCGAGTATATATAGCGACCGACTGGGCTGAGAATAGCGACCGACTGGGTTGAGCAGCGAGGGACCAGCTGGACAGAGTGAGTGACCAACTGGGATGAGAATAGCAACCGACTGCGTAGAGCAAGCGACCCACTGGGTCGAGTAGCAAGTGACCGACTGGATGAAGCGAGCGACCGACTGCGTCAAGTATAGTGACCAACTGGGTCAAGAATAGCATCTGACTGGGTCGGATATAGCGACCGACTGGGTTGAGTAGCGAGTGACTGACTGAGTTGAGTATAGCGACCAATTGGGTTGAGAATAGTGACCGACTGAGTTGAGCGATTGGGTCAAGCGATAACAAGTCCTATGTTATAGGTTGGTATGATGAGGGTTAATTGGGCGCATGGTCACTTAAAAAAAGATTGCTTTGGTTTGGTCAAGGTTAGAGCATTACTGTGGAAAACCTGTTCACCTATTACCAATCAACATTTTGTGGGGCTTAGACAATAAAACACTTGATCAGTTCATCTGCTGAGAACATGGTTGATTACTTCACAGGTACTTCACATAAATCAATTTCCCAATCTACATGTAGTTTTTAGCAGCTGGCCTAGTTCATGTCAGATTGTCTATTTTTCGACTTTCCTTTATTCACTTCTCCACGCACACCCTCTTATCTATCTTGCTCCTGTTATTTTCTGCAATCCTTTCCTGTTCTTTCTTCAGTCAATAATAAGTGAAGCAGAAATTTGGTTAGTGGCATGAGGCTGGATGTAATCCGATAACAGGAAAACACCCACATATGCCTCAGACTCTGTGAGGTTCATGCACACAGACACACACACAAACACACACACACACACAGGCACATAAATACACAACAAAACTTTCACTTTAGACTGCTCTCGTATTTTGGTGGACACAACTCCAAGTTAGTTAGGTCCCAGAGGCAGTTAAGTTGCATTGTGCTGGCACCCAACTTCAATTCCTCTTCTTGTGCATTTTATTACTCCTTTGCTAAGTACCTTGTATACTTCATGCAGTAAACTGGTTTTGTTGTAAGAGCACACACATAGAAAATACATTTTACTGAATATTATGTATGAACTTCGTCGGGTATTCAAATTATTTAAATGCACTCCCAAACACATAACGCCATTGGTGAATTCATAGCACACTCTTGTGACTTTCTTTACATTGCTGTTTCAAATTAAGTGTGACACCTGGAGCAAAACTCAACATTGTTGAGTGAGTAAAACAAAAGCTGGAAAGCTGAGACTAGGATGTGGTAGCAGCACGGCTCTGCTTATTGTATTATTGTGTTTCCATTGATCTTTTATTTATCGTACTTCTCGAGCATGTGTTAGAATTTTGGAAAACATCTCATGACTCTGAACGACCTCCTGTTGAATCCACAAATCAGGGGTAAGACTCAAAGAGCCCTCCATTACTGCGTGACCCCCGCCGAAACATGAGTCATATGGAGGACAACCGAGCAGCAATGAGATGAGATCAGAGCAAGCTGTTCACTTACACTGTAGGATTATTTTCCTGGAGAGTCATTCATCACTCCAGATCATCTGCTATGATCTGTTTACGAAGCACATCTGCTCAGCTGACTATTTATAGGGAGCCCGGCGTGATAGAACATGCTCCCAGACACACACACACACAGGGAGGCTAGCCAAGCCTCCACTAAATTGGTTTTCTTCCAGCGATACTGCCTGCATCATTTTGGAAAGGTGGTTGCAGAATGATGGTCAGCTGCTATTGCTAATGGTGTAACAGAGCTACTTTACTTTGGGAATCAAAGTATGTATTCTCATGGATAGCATTTGTGGTTGTAACATGTACAAATACTGAGTATGAAGGACCATACTTAGACATTTTTAGCCTGTGTTACAGCCCGGACACACAGGGAACGTCAGGAGCGCGTGGCGGCTGCGTTACCTGTTGTTTTTTATTTCAGCTTCCCTGTTAACAGGTTAGAGTAGCCACACTGCCTGCGTGAGACGTCTCAGCTGCGACTCTTCTAGAGAATAGAGGTCTCGCCTATTTTTGACATGTGCCGTGCGCGTCTCACAGCAACAACAGACAGTGAAAGTGATCTATTGACAGTATATTAACATCATACCAGCAAGATTAATACAGTTTCGATGTCTAGACATCTGTAGAATATGTCACGGACAGTGAAGGTGGTCTATTGACTGTATATTGACATCATAACACTAAGATTACTACAGTTGTGTAGGTCAATCTGTAGAATATGTTACGGAGATGAAAAAAAGTAAAGACTTGTTTTTAAATCAACACTTCCTGCTTTCATTTAAACATAAAAGCCCTCAAGCGCTTTTTCTCCTTCACACGCTCCTGATGTTCCTAGTGTGTCCGGGGGCTTAGATCATGCCATTCACTTTCCAAAGCCTATTGTTTTGTCTCATGCCTTCCTTCCTGGTAGCCAAAGGTGATGTGGCCACTTGTGATTAATGTTCAGCTCTAGCCATGGTTCTATTATTTAGTGTTTAATGCAATATCAGCTATGTTAGAACCAGAGCTACTTCACTTTGGGAATCAAAGTATTTATTCACATGGATAGTATTCATGGTTGTAACATGTACAAATAGTATGAAGGACCATACTTAGACATTTTTTTACCCTGTGTTAAATCATTACCAACCATTTTCCAAAGCCTATTGTTTTCTCTCATGCCTGATATCCTTCCTTCCTGGTAGCCAAAGGTGATGTGGCCACTTGTGATTAATGTTCAGCTGGAGCCATGAGTCTATTATTTAGTGTTTAATGCAATATCACCTATGTTAGAACCAGCCCAGTATCCCTAGGAGTTAAGTCCACATTGGACAATTCTGCACCTCATATATAATATCCCTATCTCAACATCCAGCGCCAGCGCAGGAAGTAGTGTGCGCTATATGCAGCGGAAGTAAGAATGAGGACATCAGGGTGGTGGACGGAGGTGACCAGACTTCGCTTCTCATCGCACACCTTCAACTAGCATTCAAATTTGTATAAACTGTAAGCACAATAAGTCCCTAACCTTAAAGGAGAACACCACCTAAATTAAAAATTCCAATTTGTTATTTCCATGGCCTGTGGAAGTTCAATCAATATTTGTGAACATGACCTACTGTCTCTCAAAGCTAGAAACTAGAGAAGTAAGTCTCAAACTGGTGATGTCATAGGGTATAAAGTCTGGAGCTGCTCCATAGACAATGAATAGGAGACTGATTTCATGGACCCACAGAATGATTGTTGTAGTGTTGTCAGTTGTGAAACAGAAAATGTTCCCATATACTCACAACACCCTCCTGCGTGCTTTCAGTATCATCTAGAACATCTCTCCTAATTCATTGTCTATGTAGCAGCTCCAAACATTATACCCTATGACATCACAAGTTTGAGCTTTAGCAATCTAGTTTTTGGATTTGGGAGAGAGTTGTTTATGTTAAATAATATTTTTGGACTGTCTTAGACCATAGGAATAACATGTATGCAAAATGGGTGCAGTTCCTCCGTTAACGAAACGTATTCGTTGCCCAACCAGTGTTGGGCACATCACTTTGTCATTATTGAAATTACTTTTAAAAGTAATGAGTAGTGTAAGGGATAATCAATTGAAATTCACAAACTACATTACGGTTACTAATGTATATTAATGTGTAATATGTAATGAGTGATTGGTTAAACTTTTCAAGTAATTTGCCCAGCACTGTGCCCAACCCTAACCTTACATTAACCATATTGTATTAGTCATGAACATGATCTTTTCTTAAGCTTGACCATAATGTAGTTGCTATGCACAGATATTGTAGAGAATCAAGAATGTACATTTAAAGTCTGACACATCAGGCAAACTTATGAGTTGACTGCACAGTGTGTTATTACAGGTCGGGAAGTCAAATAGCATCTGAGATGTGTTTTCTCAGAAAACATATACAGAATATAATTCACATATTGCAATACAGGGACACAGCCAAACAAAGGACACACACACTAATATATACACAAATTGCTATACATTTGATGAGCTACGTGTCTTCATGTCTGCATAAACACATTTTCTCAATCCCTCTCGTTTTTTTCTGTCTCACACACACACACACACACACACTGAAACACAGAATCATGTATTGTATAAGGCACTGTATTATCAGGATCATGAAGCTGCACTTGTTTTCTCAGTACTAGCTTACCTCTGCTGTGGCTGACAAATAACTGTGGTTATACAGAAATAGGAAGAGGGGGAACATGTGAGAGGAAGACAGCGACAAAAAGGGAGAGGAGGAAAGATGAGGGTCGGAAGGCAAGGAGAGAGTACACCGGGATGAGAGGGGAAAGTGGAAGCAACAGTGAGAGAGAAAGAAAGAAATATGGAGGGCCAGAGGGAGAGGGTAAGCGGGAAACCCAATCTGTGAGTTGATGGGGCTCCTCAGCACAGCGGCAAAATCAATTTGACTGGTGCTGCTTCTGCTCTGAATGAGAGGCAAGGATGATGGAGCGAGAGAGGGAAGAAGGGAGAGAAGATGGAGAGCAGGGTGGCTGGACAAGGATGGAGCAGTGGAGTCAATATGAGTGTGGCAGTAAAATGAGAGAAAAAATGGATGGAGGGAATAAGAAGAAGGAGAGGACGAGGAGGTCAGGGTGGGGACAGCAACCAGAGAGGATGTTGAGTTAACGGATAGGCAATATAACACCTGCAGCCACCTGGTGTTTACTTGTGAATATGAATAGAGGGCAACTTTGAGGTATACAGTCAATAAAACAAAAGGGAAAACCCTTCATACGGCAGTGTGTGGTGCTGACAAATCCTGTGGGATAAAAAAAAAAGCACATTACAGTGGATTTAAAGTGAGAGTTACATTGACGATCAAACTGGAATGAGTTACTGCATACAATTTGTAGTTCACTCCATTACTCTTTGCTGCATATATGCATTTTAAATATAAGCAAAGCATTGAATCGCTGTGTGTTTCTTCAACCCGGTCTCACGGGAAAGCGCATAAATCGCACAACGTTACAAGGACATTCCGCGTGTCATGACGACGCATTTTAGGCTTTTTGCGTGTCATTTGTACGCCATGCAACAGAACTTCAGTAACATCCACAGTTAGGTTGAGGCAACAAAATGGTAAATGATACACCGATGGCACAGCCTTCGGGAGCAATTTGGGGTAAAGTATCTTGCTCAAGGACACTTCGCCATGTGGACTGGAGGAGCCGGGGTTCGGACCGCCGACCTTCTGATTGGTGCGCGACCTGCTCTAGCTCTGAGCCACAGCCACCCACCGCTCACTTAGGTTTAGACAACAAAAGCACTTAGTTAGGTTTAGGAAAAAACATCATGGTAGGGCTTAAATAAGTACGTAAACTAAGTAAAATACTTATGGAAACAACGTAACATAAGTGAAGAAAAATCATCACAAACGTCACTAAAAAACGTGGGAAAGACGTCACTAACGCAAGTCAAAAACCTCACTAAAAAACACATGACAAACATCACTGATGTAACTTAAAAAACAAAACGCCGATATCGAACACGGACCCATCCATCTCCCTACCCGCCCGCCATAAGCAGCCTTTCTCGCTTGTTATTCTATGTCACTAACTTTGCGTGTAGAATATTTACGCGGATGTGTTTAAATTGCAGTCAGTACAGACTACATGGCGTGCAAATGAAATGCCAAATACAAGAAAGGCGTACTTATTGCACGCTAAATGCCTTGCGCATTATACCGTGTCATTCATACGCCTTTTCGTGCAAACGGGCAGGTTGCTTTAACCCAATGTGATGTAATTCTGAGCTCCAAACCGCTTAATATCCTGTTTAGTCAAAAACTAATGATAGTAACTTGAAAATGTCACTTGTACACTGTAGCTGCTGACTGCTGTAAATGTATGAAATGTCTGCTGATGGAAGTGGAATTGAAATGCCTTGTAAGACCTGTGATTGTGCAAGAGAGTTTTACACCTTATCAATAGCAGTAAACAAACGCATTGTCTTTTTTTGACAGTAAGGAAACAATATAGCTGACCACCACCATTATATTTTTTACCCTCTTTACCTTAAACACAATAGATCTACTCAAGGAGCACTTGAGCTAATTAGCTGCATATCTCATTAGCTAATTGTTCCCAAGAGTCGGACAATGATGACCCTCGTATTGCAATCAACAGGTATATCAGCGTGGCTGGCATCCAACCATTCTCTACGTACTGGCTTTGGCTTTGCTTGAATAGCATTGTTATCAATGTGACTTCTTACACTGTAAGTGGACTGCAAAACTATTGCTCCCTAGAAATTGGGATGGGTGCTGCTCTGGTGTTATTTTAGACATAATTCCCAACTTGTGGCGTATGAGATAAAGGCGTAGCATTATAAGTGGTACAGTGTACAGGAAGAGTGATAATAAAATTTGGAATAAAGATCGTGAGAAGAAGGCCCACAGGCTTTGAACATCGCTGGTAGAGGAAATCCTCTATGACGACATGAGTTACGGAGCTGGGAACTTCTGGAGTAATTAACTACTGTGATGAACCAGAGTCACCACACTCATCTCGTATCTCTTTGTTTCTACTTTTTCAATGTTTCTCTCCTCTCATTTGTCTCTCTCTCTCTTCAGGATATACCGATGTTGCTTGAAAATGGATCAGAGTACACGATTGGGTACTTAACGTGGCAGAATAAGAGCCAGACAGATAAGGGGACAACTAAATATCTACATGGCACTCTGACTACTTAAACTCCTCAAGACGGCCTCCTATTGTTTATTATCAACAATATATGATCAAGTTAAAACATTTCTTGGTAGCCATAGCAGCAACAGCTCTGTAACTATGCTGTTTTAGTTGCCCAGTGTTTCTTACACAATAAGCTGGAGGGACTATCAGGGAAAAAATAATAAATAAAAATGTCTAAATATTTTGTTTTGTGTAATAGTTTTGCTAAAGTTTGTCAACCAACCTGGATTTTTACAGTGACTATGGCTGCATCCATTTAAACTAATTGTGTGTGTGTGTGTGAGTGTGTTCCCTCAGTCACCCTATCCTTATTGTATCATGAAGGCTGCTACCTCCAGAATGGAACTCCTTATTTTCTCATTGCTGCTGACAGCCTCAGCCAAGAGGCTGCTATTTTTAAAAAGGAGTGGGTGACTGTGCGAGCTAATAAACGAGCACACGCACGCACACACACACATACACGATTACACACATACACACTCACATTCATATTCGCAGGCAGGCAAGCCTGATTTGCATAAAAACAGTGATATATGTTCACCTAAAGTCAGTCTTGCAACAACAGGCACGTTCACCGCAGCACCTTTGACATTCTCGTGCTCACACACCTTCATGAAACAAAGAGCCACCCACATTTCTGCACACACATGAACACACACGCACACACACACTCACAGCTACGGGAAAACTGCATTTCCATTTCTCTGTATTGAGCTCGTCTCTTGGATTGAATAACTGCTCTCCTTTTATTTAAAGCTGTCTATGAATAGTGTTACCATCTGACACCAGAGTGCTGCTAGAAATCATTCCTGATCTAATGCAGGGGAAGATGTTGCCACATCTGTTCTTGCACATTAAGGGACGGAGAGGGCGGACAGAAAGACAAGAGAGGAAGAGAAGGAGTGAGACACTGCGGATGTTTTAAGTGTCTCTCTTTCCAGTTTATTTCTTCTACTCCACATCTCGTATTTGTCACCTATTTGATATGATTGTCTCTCTCTGGGAAAAAGTGTCCTATGCAGTGACACAAATCTCTATCCCGTGTCAAGTTTTAGCCTAAACTTGTGATTTTTCTTACTTTCCCTCTCGTCCAGCTCACACCATTCTCTCCCTCTCTACCTTGTGATAGATACTGTAGCTATAGATTGTCTATTGGGATAGTGTTGTAGCCTAATTAGAGTCTCTCGCTGACAGCAGGCTAACGTATGGCTATTGACCAGTAGGGTCAAATGCATTAGTTATGGTGTTGCTGAATGCCTCATTTATATCCCACCTCTAAATGCAGAGCAATTAGGCAGATTAAGGCAGCAGAGTGTTCACTAGAGCTAATGACTACCTCGACGGTTGTACAACGAAAGGGATGTTTTTTGGTTTCCAAATGATTTATTTAAAATAACATATATTTGTAAAGGTTAGCGACTATGAATGTAAAAGTTGAACATGTTGAAAATGTGAATGAGGAATTTAGAAATTGGTTGTCATCAAATGTGAAACGTTTTGGATCAGTTCAGCTACCCTTCAACCGTCTTAGTGACATCTAATTGGAGTGTATGTGGGTGTGTGTTCACGTGCCTCTATACATGTGTTGTACTGTAGGTGACGAGTGCGGTTTGCTGAGTGCAAGACTAGAGCAGTGGTTAAAGCGTGGTCATACATTTTGTTTTATGACAGAATGTGTTGACGTAGAAGAGCAAGCTTGTACGTTTGGTTTCAGAGGTGGAGAGGACAGAAACACACAGACACACACAAAATAAATGCTTTTTCATGCATTTTGAATGTATTTCTATTTCTAGTCGAGCACATTTTTTTAAGAAATTGGCTACTGTGGTCTACCATTATAATAGTAATATTACCGAAAATGTACATATTTCCATCCGTACTTCAAAGATCAGTGTCATTTACTGCCTTTTATTTGATTGATGTTGAATTCCAGCAGCTTTTTAGAAGAATACTAACTGTAAATGACAATACAAAATATTTATATATATATATATATATATATATATTTGTTTTTTTATTTTTTATTTAATTTAATTTAATTTATTTATTTTTTCTTACCCCAAAGCATGTGAGTTAAGAGGACTTTTTTTTTCAGCCTTCCTCTCAGGTTGCATATAACCCCAACAACTTCGACCATTAAGATAGAGCAACCTGTATGTTGCCTGAGGGATGCAGAACCAGGGAGGGTAAAGTGAGAAAAGCACTGCTCATAAAGCGTAATTACTGTGAGTGCATGGTCATCATTAAATGTAACTCAGATGAGCTATTCAGCATTTTTATCAACTTGGGCTTCTCTCACCTGGAGTTTAGGGGCTTGACTGTAAAATGATGTTGTTTAGATGTTTTAGATGTTGCTATGAGAGAATAAATAAATCAAAGGGGAGGGGAATAAAATAGGATTTTCAAAAGTGAGAGGAAATCACACCGTTGTAAAAGAGCTTGTCTATGTTACATGACTGTAGGCTATATCCACATTGATTAATAAATGAATAGATAAGTACTCCAGACATTTTGTGTTCGCTGCATGCATCTGAAAACAGAAAGATAATCACTTTTCTAAATGGATGCAAATCAAAAAGACTGATGAAGTAAAATGAAACAACTTTAACTTAAATACTCTCAATTTCTTCTCCTGTCACCATTCAGCTATTGATTTCAGTGTACTCAAGTCCTTAAGCAACACAGTCTAAAGCATATTACAGGAAATGTCCCATAAAAAGTATTTTATGGGACCTAGTGGTTGCTAAAATGACAAAACAGAAGGAATCAAATTGATATCTGATGTGTCTGGAAGACATTAGCAAATGATGCTGTAGTGTAGTTTAGGCTCTGTGACATTGAGCCACAGTGTGTGGGTCATGTGTAATACGTTGTGTTTCAGCGCTCTGGCTCCATGTCTAGCTCCCCTCTCTCTCTCTCTCTCTCTCTCTCTTTGTTGGAGTGACATTGAAACAGGCTGCTTATCCCTTGATCACCGCCAGCTTCATTTGTCTCAATTAGCTACGACAGCTTTTGCTTTTCTCATGTCCACTTCAATTAGCTGGCTTCGCAACATTGCACGTGAGTCTGTGTCAATGGCAGCGTGGGTGTGTGTGTGTGTGTATGTTGGCATGGGAAAGGAAACAGGGAAGGAAAGGATACGAGGGATGTTTGATATCCTTTTTTCCTAACTGACACACACACACACACACACACAGGAACACACGCACACACACACCTGTGTCAAAGTGTTAACTAGTAGCACCACAAGTCAAACGCAAGAAAAATTCACCCGTTGTAACTTTCTTCTCACTCTTGATGTATGTGAGTGGAAATGTTGATGGAGTGTCAGATGAGAGAGAAAGATGGTTAACACCTTCTCCCATGTCATTAACAGGTTGAGTCTAACTTAAACACACCATATGCTCTCTCACCAACAACATCATTCAGTTTTCACACCTCATAAAATGTGCTTCCTTTACTGATGCTCTCACAAAAGGTGTTACTGAAGCGAGACTTTTTCGTTGCTGTAAATACCAAAAGAAAAATATTTTTACTTGTCCTGTTTTTGTTTTATACATTCTTAAAGTGCATGTAAAATAAACAGAAGAAGGAGGCTGCTGTTGATACTACTAGGCTTACAATTTCACAATCTTGTGATGTTTTAATTTGCATGAGATATCTCCAAAACAGGTGCTGACCTTTACTTTGATAGCACCTGCTCTTTAGTGAGAAGAGATACCGAGACATTACAGCTCTTTCGCTTGGTGACTCCATCACTTGCTTTATCTTTTCTTTCTCTCTCTTATATATTTTCTATATACAGTAAACCGTATATATACTTAGCATATTTTTTAATCAGAACTTCAAGATTTAAATATTGACAGCCCCATTTGTAATGCTTTACATATTGTGAGCATTCATTTTACTCATCGTTAGCATGTATTCATCTTTGATTATTCATAATTTATCATTCTTCAGATTGGGTGTCATTTTCATCATGTTATTTTTATTCACATTTAAATTTTTTCCAGTTATCACACTGACAACATATCCTCATAAAATGGTTCGTATGATATCTTACGAAAAGGAATTCCTCCTTTTTCGTCCGTTCTCCTATGAATGTCCAGCAACACGTGTCAATTTCTGTTAGTCACATGCATACAGTCTTTTCAAATTATATTCCGTCTACACAGGCAACAAATTGGTTAGGTTTAGACAACAAAACTACTTAGTTAGGTTTAGGAAATTATCATGGTTTGGGTTAAAATAATGACAAGTGATGTCACATAAGTACGTTGACTTCTGGTTTCACATGGGACGCGAACCTTGGCCTCCTAGGTGAAAATCCGGTGTTTTTGGATGCTCTCTTTTGGTCGCTCTTTATACTTCCTGGTTCACGATACTTTGGGTTAAATACAAATTGATTTTGTGAGATATATATTTGAATTACAGTGCATTGTTTTTTGTAGGTATAGATACAAACAGTGTATGACAATAGCCTGACACTGCAGGCAATACTTTTTTTGCTTTGATTTTTTGGAGGGGATTTTTTTTGGATGATATCCAAAAACAGTGAGCTACAAGACATACTGCAAACATTCATATGTTTGCTGTTGTTGTTTTCTTTTCAAATACATAATGGTAAACGCTTGTAGCACAGAGGGAACGTCTTAAATGTTGTCTCATGTAGCAATCTTCTTTTATTATTTACGCTCTAATAGCTCTAATTGGCAAAAGAGATAATTCCTATGAGACTTCAAATACAGGTGTAGAGACATCGACTGGTCCCTCGCCTGTGGCTGCAGTGGAAAGACAAAGATCAAAGCAGCGAGGCTAGACATACCTTAGGGAACTGAGGCGAGGGATTTTCCACTAAGCAACAGGAGTTCACTAGTGTTCCTGTAGGCTTTGAGCCGGAGTGATCGATCTCGGCACGGAGAATGCAAGCGTACACAATGCTGGCTCAGGACTCAAGGTTATATTCTGTTATTATATAGTCTGGAGTCATGGTTGAGGACAGAGAAAGATATACGCATGCTGGAGCGTCATTCTTTCATTCACAGACTCGGAGCAGCTCTCGGGCTTGTTCTGACACAGCATCACTCTCCCTCTCTGTCCCCCCAGCTTTGCTTTTTCACTCTTTCTCTTTCTTTCTGTCCCTCCATTTCCCTCCTCTTACTAGTCGTGGGGGGGCAGTGTTCCCTTTTGTTATGTTGGCCCTCCTCCTTGATTCGCTCCCTAGATGTTACCATGGAAACAACAAGACACTACATCACCTCAAGTAGAAGTTTCTCAGAGTGCTTGTCTGCGAGTGTGTGTGAGTGTGCGTGCCCAACTTTAAAGTGTGTGTGTGGGTGCAGCTCTATGTCAAAACGCTGATGCTGGATTTCAATTTTACTGACACTGAGCTGCGTAAATAGTGGGATGCCCCTAACCCCCCCAAAAAAACAAAAACTGGCACACATGCACGAGCGTGCACACACACTCTCAACCACTAACAGTTATTAGTGTCAAGACACTGAGTAACAGTAAGAAGCAGGGGGGTAGAGATTATGAAGTGTACGGGGGGTAACAGTGACAAAGAAGGAGACAGGACTATCCTCGATCTGGAAACAGTTACCATGGTAACAGAGGTACAGTAGAGATGGTTTTAAGAAAAGATGGCTTTTGTGTCATTATCCTATGTCAGAGCATATAGGCACGGCTACCTCATATGCACTTGTCATCGCGTAGGCAGCTATAGACATGCACACTAACACACATAGGCCATACACAAACATCCACAGATACAACTAGTTTACTCCTTAAATGGAAATGTTGCAAGTAACTGTCAGCATGATGAAGTAAAAAGAGAGTGGGAAAAGGATTGTGAAGAAAAAAAGCCAAGAAAAGTAGATCATAGAGCACAGAAACTTCTCCTCTCCTTTTATTGAGGAAGAAAATTGATTCTAACAGAGGCAACTGTACAGAAGCACGGAGTATACAAAGAAACACACACATACTGTACGCACGTGATCTTGATTTCAACTTCACTTTATGAGCTCTGAATGTCACTTAAGACCATATTCTATTAAATAAAACTTACGTCCCCTTAGATCTGAGTTATGTAATACGGCTTTTACTACATAATGATGGGATGTCCTGATAAGGAGTGTAATATAATCACATTACTGTATGTGTGTAAGTGCATGAGTGTGTGTTGTGCGGCTCCACTGACTGCAGAGACAGTGTTGTGACTGTGCAGATCTCAGTTCAGATCAGCGAAGCGCCGCTCCTTTTTCAGTGCGGCGGAGCGTGGGATTAAATGCAGACCCTGGATCAGCTGCCATGACTCACGCTGTGTTCTGGGATCTCTCTGCGCCGTGCCGGGTCAATGAGACGGAGTAGGCGATGATTATGAGGGAGAGACTGAGAGACGCACACAAACACTTCTACCACCAAAACTACAGTGCCTCTGTTCATTACTTGTTCTGGCGCTCTGAACAACCAAGACTAGTGGAACCCGTATACATAATGACATGGACGTAGCATCTGTGACGTCACTCATGTGATGTGTTGAAGAGATGCTTTGAAGCCTGCAGTTGGGTTCATTGCTCACTGCCCTCTTGGCAGTTATTAAAAGACAGAATATGTGAATTTGGCCAGTGTGGTGGAGCCTGAGGCGAGCGGGGGTGGGTCGAGTGAGCAGCATCGACTGTTGCAGAGTGTGATGGCTTGAGCAAATCAAGGCAAACACACATTTACTTTAGGGCTTAATATCTTCTTAATGCAGTCCTTTACAAAATCACCAACGTGGCAAACTTTACACAGCGAATTAGCTACTGAGAGAACACCTAGAGGAAATAGAAATTGACTTTGTATCTCTTGAAATTTAGGGGTTTTCCCTTCACGTCATACAGATGAGAACATTTTCAGAGCCAGCATCATCATGTGGCCATTAGAGGAACTGCATTTTAAAGCAATTCTGAATTGGCAGAAATAATCACTTGTGTTTCATCATCCAGGTCTCTTTTACTTGATCATGCAATATAGATTATATGTAATAAGTGTAATTGGGTGGGCGGCTTTGGCTCAGGAGGAAGAGCAGGTTGTACACTAATCACAGGCTTGGCAGTTTGATCCCCAGCTCCAACTGTCCACTTGTTGAAGTGTCCTAGGACAAGACAATGAGCCCCGAATTACGATGATCAGGTCAGCACCTTGCATGTGTGTGTGTGTGTGTGTGAATGGGTGAAAAAAAAAAAAGCAAGAACGTCATCAATAAAAGGTCTTACTGATAATATTTTTATGTAGAAAAATATTTCTTAAAAAATAATACATCCACATTTAGAAAGGCGCTGAATAAAAGTATGTCTTTTCCTGAAAAAAAATGTTATGATTGTAATTAATCATTTTAAAAATGTTGGCGGGTCCAAAATGAATGTTTTTATCTCTGTTGAAGATATCTGACATTTGGTTCTCACTTCTAACAAGGCTTGTGAGCCAATAGTAAAAGGATGTTGGTGTCACATGGAATCTCTGTGTCATCAGTCAGTGTGGATAAAACAGATAAATGGATTGAGATTGACAGTAAGTGCCTGGTAACGACTTGTTTAGAAGTAAATGCAATGAAACGGGGGAGGAAGAATGCAACATCTCGTGGCTGAATTTTATCAATATTATCAATAGCACCTTTAAATAAGACAGGGGCAACTATAAGGGTTGCAATGATGTGCCTTCCTCAAGCTAAAGATGACCTAGAAGACCAAAACTGACCCAGTGCAGAACTGTGACCGACAAGCTAACCAATAAGAAAGTGAGGCTCAAAGTGTTGCCAACGATAGGGCACAATGGGGGGAGCTCAGAGTGGCCTTACATCCCACAGGGGACAAGGAGGATTAATTAAGTAATATATGTGACGACAACCATGTTTTTATTCCCACTGAAGCCAATTTAACAAAGGACAAATGGGAAATGGGAACTGTATGTGATTCCCCTTTAAGATTGTATTACAAGAATCATAGACTATGTGCAAAAGAGGAAAATTTTACAAATTTCCTTGGGATGATAAGACTACGTAAAGGTATAAACTACACAAGCGTGTTGGCTAACCTCAAAGAAACAAGTGGCAAGCAACTGAAACTTGATAGGAATGAAATACACCACCACCTCATGTACCTTAAACTAGGTGAGGCAACAAACTTGTTCCAGGGTGATTAAAAGGCATTCAAAGACTTGAAAAGTGAGATAGATGCTGTGCAGTGTCTTGCTACAAGGTTAACACAACCATTAAATGCATTTCTTCTGTAGACCAAAAGCACAAAATCCTCAACCTGAGACAACAAGCAGCATCAATAACACACACACTCACATGCACAAGGATAAAAAAACAAAAACCCAGATTGCCGCAAAATAAGAGCAACACTGTTCCATTCAAATACTCATCTTAATGTTAAGTGAAGCCATGAGAACTTGATCTTTCAGCATTCTCAGAGGATTCAAGGTGTCCCTGCATGTGATAAAAGACACAGGTCTAATGAGCAGACATTGCTGAAGATGTATTGTGCAGAAAACCCCCCCCCCAAAAAAAACACTGGTTATCCAGGTTTAAAAGGACAATTTTAATGAGTAACACTGTTTATAATGAACTGTTTGCTCAAAATCACGGCGTGCCAGCAGCAGCGGCAGCAGCAGGATGCGTGGTGGAAACACAATCACAGTATTTCCTCGACAAAGCCTTTTTGATTGAGTGGACTTTGTTGCCAGGGGGGAGCACCGAAGTGGGTTAGTTAGGTGAACAGCAGCGCCTCCAGAGATTCTTCAACTGGCTCAAAACAAGATATTTGAGCATGAGAAATCAGCCAGGCAGTAATTGTTCCTCACATTGTGTGTAGGCAGGAGTAAGGACAGTAAGTAAGTAACAGCAGCAACAGGATTTTAATGCAAGCACAGATGCAAAAACGCAGAGTATGTCGCTCAATATTTTATGTTGACAAAAGCCAATTAGCCTAATCTTAGAAATATCTAAGACACACTGTAATGAGGGATTACTGGCGACATTACAGGTGCACTTACTTTCTGTTTTACCTCTAAATAAGGTGGTGGCTAATTTGGCAAAACTGTCGGATTGTTTGAAACCTGTCTCATCGTCTGACCACTTGCCAAGTTGGACCTAGTATTTTTTTTTTTTTACCAGTGTCGCTGCATTCAGAGATCTTTGCAAAATAAAGTCTTATAGTATCATTTTGGTGAGCAGTCATAAAAAGAAAGCTGACTTATAAACATAAAAGTGAATCCATTAACAAGAGCAACACTCCCTATCAGGTCAGGCAGTTTTTAATGTGTAATTACTGATACATTCAAACTCCAACATACAAACACAAGCAGGCACTCAAAAACACCCTCCACATTAACACATGTCTATACCCAAATTCACACTCAAAATAGGATGTAATGGTAAAATTAAATGACATTACTTAAAATGCTTAAGCTTATAATATACTTCTTTTTCTTACAAATACTCGGAGCAACTTTTTGCATTAATGCTGACTCACTTGAACAAGGCAATTGGAACATAATTTGTGAGTCTAGCTTATGATCTTAGTTCTATTTTAATGAAGTCATACCCTCATCAGGGACAGCCTGACACAAAGGAAATAAAAAAAAAAATAAGCAAACATATGCTCTTTTTTCTACCACCGCTCAGTTTTTTTTCTCTTTCCTCAGACAAAGGAGAAGATTAATGCGTCAGATGTGTAACTGTCTGTGTGTGTGTGTGTGTGTGTGTGTGAACATACTCACATCTGTGCGCCTGTATGTGTATTTGTGTGGGCCCGTCTCCGTGTGCGTTTGTGGGGATATGTTTATTTACATTTGTTATACCTCTCTGCACCGTAAGCATTTCCACTATTCGTAGAGTAAGCTTTTTGTCTGTTTGTAGAAACTTTAGCTTATATAAAAGGAAAAAGCTTTCCAGGCTGCCCTTCTTCATGAACGTTGGTAAACCCTAACAGGAACCTCCTCTTGCACTCTGACTTTCTGAAAAAGTTTACGCAGAAAACTTTCCAAGTGTTTTCGGAAAGTTGAGCTGGGAACATTGTGTTTAATTTGAAGAAAAAATGTGTATGTATGTGTGTGTGCATTCATGTCTTTATCTGTTTGTGGCTGAGAGCTTGAAGGCTTATCCTGCTGCTGCTAAATTACCCAAAGCAACGTGGTGTGGGGAGGAATCAGTGGGAGGGAGCGGAGGAGAGGTGAAGGGGGAGATGGAGAGAAGAGGAGAGAAAGGGAAAGACAGAGGAGTGATCATTTGGAACCCCAGGTCTTATCAAACATTGTTAGTGCACCCTACTGCCTCTCATTTACAATCTTACTTTTTTTTTCTCCCCCCTCTGAGGCGTACTTGCAAACAGGCGCCGGCAACACAAACCACACTGACAAAAACACATTAGGAGAGACAGGAACATGGGAATATACAATGTATTAGCAGCACTAAGGAAAATAAAAACACAGTACATTTACTGTTGTTACACTTTTGTACTTTAAACTATCTTTATTCTACTGTATCCACATTATATTTGCAAAGTGCCCTCATATATGGTTCATATGATATCTTACAAAAAAGATATTCCTCCTTGTCCGTTTGTTTTTCCTACAAATGTCCAGCAACACGTGTCGATATCCGCTCGTTACATGCCTGTAGTCTTTTCAAAATAAACTTCTGTCTTCACAGGAAACAACTTCCTTAAGTCCTTAACACAACTTCTTAGTTAGGTTTAGGAAAAGATCGTGGTTTGGCTTAAAATAACCCCGGAGGTGGTGTTACTTCAGTACCTAAGTTACGCGACAAATAAATCAACATTGACTTCTGGTTTCACACGAGACGAACGCCGGTCTCTTATATTTCCTGGTTCACGATTACGTAAATGACATACAAATTGCTTTTGTGGGATATATAAGAATTACAGTGCATTACTTTGTGTACAGTGTATGAGACCAGTCTGCATTTTTACAGCCTTATAAGAGATTATACTGTACGTATACAATAATGTGATTTACACAGACACAAGCAGGCTCACATATTGGACACGCACACACATAAAGTACACAAACCCCTACACACACACCCTCACCCCATATACAGTATATAGTGATACACACAGGTATTGGGGAAAGGGCTGCTATTAATCCAACAAGGAAGTAACAGGGGACTTTCCCAGAATGCATTGTAGCATCTCACATCACTCGTATTGCTCCCTTGTGAGTTGATACTCGACTGTGTTACAAATAAGCAAGCTGTGCAATGTGTGTGTTTGTCACGAGGTGTGTGAGTGTGGTTGCACATTAGCATAGAGTACCATACACAATATTGTGTGTTTGACAATAACATTCAGTGTACAGTGAGGATTATATACTGTGCAGCTCGATGAGGAATAATACACATGAACATGGCAGGCCCAGTGCTTCACGTGTGTTTGCTACCAGTGGGTTCTAACATGTGCATCTTCATGGGGCTGAAAAGTTTGAAAACTATATGAGAAGTTATTCCGGACAAAACAAACTAGCATTCTCTGGGGGTGATAAAAGCATCAAAGTTATTCTGTCATTTTTACATTTTTATAGCTTCCGGAGTCTCTTGTGTTTTGTGTCTATCTCCCTGTGGTGCTGTCTATGGTTCAACATTTTTGTATAAACCAGCATTTATAGTCAAAGGAACATTATAGAGAACAGAGTGTACGACAGCAGAACAGAGAAATAGCAGGGGTGATGATAAAATGAAGGGTTTATGGGGAATAAAAAAAAGTTTGTTAATCTGGCGTCCCTAAGAGGAGCAAATTAAAGACATGTTGGGGGTTTCGTGTTTCGTGTTCGGGTGTCGACAAAATGTAGGTATTTTGAATTCCTGTTAAAGGGAAAACATCTACCCACCTGGTCACGACAGGCTACTCTGCCGAGAGATTGGAGAGACAAGGTCAATTCTGCTAACCCTGACCAACAAAGAAGGAATTTGTTTGGCAGAAAAACGCATGAAGAATTGAAAGAAACCAGAAAAAGTCAATGAAATACGCTGGGTAACACTGACGTATTGATTTTGCTATGAGGAGTTGAAGACGGTGAAAGGGAAGATGAGGCAGCGGGAGGAGAGTGGAGAGGATGAATCATCTTGATTTGTATTTGTTCTTTGCCTGATGACACCCAGACACAAGTGTTCTCATAGATGAGCATGCGGGCACATGCACACATGCTGGCATGTCTAGCACTCACACAGAACTCATGAGCTAAAGAGCTTGCCGATTAGTCATAATACAAGATGTCTAGTCTGTATGAATGTCCAACCTTCCTCCCTCTGTCTGGTTCTCTCTTTCTCACTTTTGTTCTGAAAATAAATGCTGCTCATATACATCATGAAGCTATTATAATTGCAAATATATGTGGTGACATGATATGGTCATTGTCAAATATGTTAAGAAGATAGCGATTTATGCCAGTGGTTCTCAACCTGGAGGTCCTGAGATAATTCCACAGTGCCTGGAGCACATTGGAGAAAGTTTAGGTGCCAGTTACTCATTACAAACAAAGCATTAATTTATTAACTTTTATTTATCATTCACAATAATCACTCAAAATCAGCAGAGGGAGGCGCGTAGAAACAGCTGTTTATACCAGTTTGCAGCGCACTCCAGCATTCAGTGCATCTACGTATTTATTCCAGGGTGTTGCGTTTCGAAAAGGTTGAGATCCACTGGTTTATGAAACAACGGTGTTACCACAGCAAGTAAATAATATGTAGAGGCCTCAACCTGCACTCATCAGGGTCGTTCCTGTGTCCGTACATTCATCTTCCTCCACTGTACAGTATGGTGTGTGTTGTCGATTTGGCAAGACTCTAACAAACAGAAATGGTCCTATTTCACCTTCAGTCAAACTGATTTTAAGAGAGTCATACTGGTGTTTAGTCAACACGTTTGCTTATACCCAACCAAATAGTTCACTTATTAACAGGGTATGCATGGAGCTGTAACCGTCATCCACATTATCTAACACCTCTGGGTGGATTCCAGATGCCTCGACAGAGAGTCATCCTGGGGGTATCCGATCGGATGCCCAAATTCCCCAAACTGTTTCTTAGCAAAAGCTCACTCTGGATACCTCAGCTCAGACGACACCCAGCAAAGAAGCTTTAACGTTGGCCGTTTGTATCCGCAATCTTAGTATTTTGATCAGTACTCAAAGCTCAATATGTGGTATTGAGCTTTGGGTAAATCCACTGGTAAACCGAGAGCTTCACCTTCAAGCTCAACTCAGTCCGGTGCAACATTCACATTAAGTGGATGAAGCTCCAATCCACCTGTTCACAAACACACACACGCACAGACACACCTTATAATCACTTATAAATGCTTGTGTGTTACTTAAACTCCTTCACAACATGCAGGGCATAGAGGGACAGTAAGCGCTGCCTTTTTATCTGGTGCACCAATCTTCCTCTCCTCCCTCCTCATCATCTTTTCGTCTATGGTCATATTTCCCTCTAAGAACATTAGAGCATTCATGGTCATACAGTAGCTGCAGCACTTGTGTTACATACTACATTCCTGAGGAAGATAATGAAGTGTTCAGCTGCTCATGGTGCTACCCTGGAGAAAACACCTTCATACAAAGGAAATCGCACCACTGAACTTCCCAAAATGTAACAAGCGTGTGCATTCGTATCCACATGAACCTTATCAAGTCAGGATGTACAGTATGCTCACGCAGTATGCTTTCATAGAAAGGTCATGTTGTCTTATGAACCACAATGCTGGAGACCCAGCTGGAGTCGTCATTATGAGTGACAGATGCATATTACAAAAGGTTTTCTAGGCTGTCAAACTTGCAGAAAGTAGAATAGTAGCAAAACCAATGACATCATTAAAGGCATCTCTGATCAACTTCGTCAGAGAGTGAATTTTTGGATTATAAAGGACGATGACACATTTGAATAAGATGGAGTGACTGTCAGAGTCACCTGATACTAATAAAAAGATGACAAGCATCACTTTATTGCTATATGCTAAGTCGTGGGGACGAGGGCGGGGTGTTGATTTCCTGACTGAAGGAGAGTTCCCGACTAAAGGGAGAACGTAAATAAATGAAAAACAGCACAACTACATCATTAACTGCAAAACTTTTGTATACTAGAAAATGAATAAAAGAGAGGAACGTTTTAATTTAGGCCCGTTCAGAGGAAATAAGGAGTTTGGGTGCGAAAAAAACCCCCTGGTTAATAGACTGCTGATGTGCTGAATGATAGATCTGTTGGATGCCCATAAAACCTCTTTGGTGTAAATTGCTGCAAGTTTCTTGAAGTTGCTCTCCAATCACTTTTTTTCTAACTCCAATTTTCATTTACGCCTGTCCTTTTCTTTTCTTTTTTTTTTTTTTTTAAACTGCTTTCTTTCTCTCTTTTCTCCTCTGCCCCCCACATCCAACCCCCCTATCTTTCTTCACCTCTTTTCTCTCCTCCTATTACCCGTCCTAATGATAGCCAGTCTTCACAGAGAGAGGCGCTGATGGCACCGAGCGCCTATCGTTATATTTAGATCTAATTAAAGATCATTATAATCTATCAGCACAATGGAGAGCAGGCTGTGATAGAGTCAGGGGAAGGGGCACGGGAGGGAGGGAGAGAGAAAGTGGAGAGAAATGGCGGGAAGGGGGAAGTGCAGGAGAACTTCAATGTGTCATCGACAACCTCACAACACCCCCCCCCCACTATCCCATATTGTTTCATAACCACCCCCTTGAATTCCCAATTATCAAAATGTGATTACAACACATTACAATGATTGCAACCCGTGAACAGGCACGAGTGAGAAAAAAGGAAAAGGAGGAGTGAGGATAAAGTATTGAATAATGAGGTGTGTGAGAGTATGCTCCTCAGTGTCATTAGCATGAGGGAGGGCTATTCTGTATATGGTATTAAAATCTAATTGGATTAGCCTGGGTAAAGTAGTCCATTTAAAACACATACTGTATAAACAGTCGTGCATATAAGAGTGTGAATCTACAACAGCGAGCCATAAGTTTTCATCGGCAAAATTGCATCTTTGTAATCGTTTTTTACTGTTCAAAAGAAGTGCTAAAGAATGCTTCCAAAACCCCCTCACCACCTTTATATTTCCTCAGTTGATTTTCCACAGCATAGCCCTAAGCTGACTGTGAAGTGACAGAGAAATAGAGAAGCAGTGGCATTTGCCAAACGCTTTTCTGTATCAGTTGTAGTACTGCAGTTGGCATGGAATTGCTCTAAAAGCAATAGGAATGGGTGAAAATTCCACTGGCCATGTCTCATATTACTCTTTCTTATCAGCATCGGCTCTTGCCAGTAGCTTCATGGAGCTTATCGCAGCCGCGGCCAAGTCCTCTTCCCTTTGAATCCCAAACTGAAAGTAGTATTACTTTATTTGAAACTTTGGGCCACACAGAGGATTGCCCAAATGATCTTTTTAATTGGAAATCAAAGAACTTAATACATTCAGTAAACCTGTGGCGATCCCAATTTGGCATCTGACTGGAGAACAGGTTGTTACCTTGTTCTAATATTCCTATGAACAGTAGTAGAGGGAATACTATAATGTTGATCCCTGTGGCGCTGTCCGTGGTGCTGATAGTGTAAACTAGGTGGATTTTTTTAAACATGTGCACACACAAGCACACCAAAAGTGCATTTTGCATTCACATGAACGTGTGGATAAAGCGGTTATTATTACTTTCCCATCCTCTAATATCGAGACAATTTGTCATCAAATGTGCTAAAAAGGGGAGCAGCCTCATTCTTGCATTTACTTCCTGTCTCTATCATACACAGAACATGCACACCCATAAAACAAACACACACACCAAGACGCTTAAAGACGAATCATGATGACTCTGTGAACACTAGCACTCTCTCTGTTTGCCGACGTCTAACAAATCCTCTTTTATTTAACCAACGTAATGGCTGGAAATTAATTTTTCATGCCGCTTCCTTGTTCCCCTATTACCAGTGAATTATACAAATGTGTGTCAGTCCTTCGTGTTAATAACGTGAGTGCACGTTTGTGTACAAGTTTCTGAACTCGTGCTGCAGCTGGATGCTTGGCTACGTTTAATTATGCCGAAGCAGGCTCCTTATTTTGCAGTGGTGCAACAGATTTTCTTTAAGGTCAGTCATGGCTGTAGAGTTTTAACTCACATTCCTGCTCGCTCTCATTTCCTCTGTTGCTTTCAGAGTTTGTATTACTGTTTGTATTTGGGTATATATATTTGTATTATCTGCGTATTCTGTACAGGTATGAGCGCGCTTGTCTCTCCCTCCGTGTGTGTGTGTGTGTGTTGCCGCTGTTATCATCACCCCGAGGCTGAATGAATAAAACAAGGCCAAGAGAACAAGAGGATAAGAAGAAGAGGTTACAACACTGAAATATTGACAGCCCATACCAATACACACACATGCACCGGTGTGCTACTTGTGCTTTATCAGTCAGCATTTACAAACAGCTCTCAATGTTTCTGTCATGTTATCACTGCCTGTAGTCTAGGGTTTCCTTTTGTTTCCTATGTTTCCCTGTCCTTTTGTCTCTTGTGTGTTTTCCCCTGGTTTGTCTAGTTTGTCAGTGTGTTGAGGGGTGTGGCCTTCCTCCTCCTCCTCCTCCTCTGGGCGGGCTCGGCTGGAGCAGCTGAGAACATCATCACACCTGCAGTATATATACCCCGGTTTTCCTGCTACTCATCGCCAGATCGTTCCGTCACCCACAGTGGTATTTACCTAAATCAGGCTTCCTAGTATTTTTGCTCTTGTTTTTGCTGTTGCTCTCGGTTTTTGGATTGTTTGGACATACCTCGTTTTGCTCTGTGCTCAGGTCTATTCATCTGCCAGCTGTGGCTGCTACCTACCTGCCTGCTCACTCCTGCACTCTACTCCTGGATCAACCTGGAACCTTGTTTTTGTTAAAATAAATATATTTTTGTTCACTCTTTAAAGACTCTCGTGGTGTGCTGCTTTTGAGTCCACGTTTTGGGAACTAGAACATAACAGTTTCAGAGGCAAACTGTCAGAAGTGTCTGTGCTCAGAGGGAGACAGAGAGAGAAAGGCAGATATGAAAAGAACATGGTTAGAGCAATTCATGGGGGAGACTGAGGGAGGTTGGAGATCACATATAACAGTCTAACCACGGTTCTGAAAAGTGAAGCCACTGTGGGTGCCTTAAACTTAAGCATTCTTTCAAATAGCCAGCAGGGGGCGACGTCTCTGGTTGCAAAAAGAGGTCTGATTGTATAGAAGTCTATGAGAAAATGAGCCTACTTCTCACTTGATTTATTACCTCAGTAAACATTGTAAACATGAGTTAATGGTCTCAATTGCTAGTTTTAAGTCTTCTTCAATACAGCATGATGTTCATTTGGTGAATTATGGTCCCATTTAGAGTCAAATAGACCATAAAGCAGGATATGCTTTAGGGAGTGGCTACCTTGTGATTGACAGATCGCTACCACTGCATTGTCTGGTCTGGGAGTTTACCGTGTTTTTGTCTTCCACAGTGTGTTTTCAAGTAATGAAAGTTAAGTGCAACACTTTGGTCACCTAAAAATGTCTTATTCAGTGTTTGGTTGTACGTAGTTCCATCCTCTTGTGTCACAAAAACCAAGATGGTGACGGTTAAAAACCAAGATGTTGACGGCCAAAATGCTGAACTCCAGGCTTCAAAACGGCAGTCCACAAACCAATGGGTCACGTCACGGTGACTTTGTCCATGTCTTATATACAGCCTATAGTAAAAACACAATGTTACACTTCATTACCTTTGAGTACTTGCATACAGGACTGTGAATGGCTTCCAAACCACGTGTGATGTCACAAAACCTTGTATGTACACATGTTAAACTCAGATTTAATGTGACCACAGATTTCACTTTCCCCTTTCAGCAGCTTTCTGGTATCAAACTCTGCGCACGCATCATTCTGCACAGTGAAGGTCAAACAACCAAGTGAGGTAACAAGAAGCAAAACACATTTTTGAGTGGAGGGGGACTTTAAATTTTAAGTACACAGGCTTGCACCGATGACCTTTCGCCAAAGAGCTGTGAGTTGATGATTCAACCGGGAGAGTTTCATGCCCATTCTAGCCCTGAAAGTGCTCCTACTGTCATTCACCTAATATGTTCTATGCAGAAAACGTATTGACTTTTACCACCAAATGCACAAAATAAACCCACTGTGCAACTCTATTTGAGCTGAGAATGCATTCATTTTCCAGTCGGTAAGATGTATTATGAGCCTGAACTGCTGCTCTTCATCCTGGTGAGACGATGGAATGAACAGTGACACATTTTGTATCGTTACCAGCCTGTGTTCACCTCAATTAATTTGTGTTTACTGCTATGCACTACATATAGTTGACAGTGCATGTGAGAAATAAACGTGGCAACACCCTTCTTCACAATCAAACACATTCCCCAAGATTTCCCATCTTCCCAGCCTGACTTGGAGTTTTAATGGTGCCCATTTGGTCAACGAATGTCAGTGACAATTATTCTTCCTACACTGGAAAAGGCAAAATAATACCTGTCTGTAATCACATCCACTTTCTGCTCCCTGCACCTCTCATGAATACTTCAACAAGCCACAGACCTCTCACATCACTCATCCGCCTCTGTTCCATCCTTTCTCCCTCCCTTGTGCCATCCATCTTCACTACAACGGGTAGGGCATGCCGTCGCACTTTTTGTTTCTCACCCTAGGAATTCACGTCCATGACTTTTGTCTGCTATTTCCATCACCCTCCATCTATCCTGCCTGCCTGCCTCTCTCCTTTTCACGCCGGATTCTGCTGGGTCCTCACCTCTCCCCGCTCTCTGCTGCACATAGACGACGATGAAAGACAAGATGAAGAAAGAAAACAGTGTTTGTTTGTTAATTAGCAGAGCTCTAATGTGAGTTATAACGTATTTAATGAATGCCGGGATACACACAGGCGGAAGAAGAAGCACACGCACAGAAAACACACTCTTTTTTGCACGCAAACACACAGAGGAGCAGATGATTTGGCAGTTAACCAACATGTTTTGGATCAGTTCATTGTGCTTGGGATGGATAAAGGGGGATCTCAGCAGCAATTTGCTGCGTATTGAAGTCAGAAAAAAGCACACATTGTCAACTCTAATAATAACAATATGAAAAGGCTTTTTGTTACTTTAGTTTGAGTTGAGTCAACAATGTGACAGAGGGTTGCCTTGAGTGAGACACTGGGGGTCAAGAGTGCAATTTAATATGTATGAACTCATCCGTGCTCGTTGGTTATTAGACAGTTGGATTGAGATGAATAAAGAGAGAGGGAAACAAAGAAGGAGAAAGAATAAAGAAGTGGAACAGATATAAAAAAAGATTGAACGGGGGGAAAAAGAGACTGGTATGCGAGTGAATGAATAGAAAAAAAGAGCAAACATCAAAAAAGAATCCGACAATGAGTGAGAATAAGAGAAGGGTTGTGTCACCGCAAAATTAATTTATGCCTGTGTTTTTATGCACACGCCATTAAAGAGTAAATATATGACAGCACTAATGGGCTATTGGAGCTCCCATCGCACATGATGGATGGAATTAAAGTAATTGCCTCTGTGTGTTTAAATCAATTATAGAACGCCGCTGCACAGAGATGTGACGAATTGCAGGGAGGGTCTTCACAACAGTCGTACCTCTCTCTATGTGTGTATGTGTGTGTATATATACACTCTAATCTCACATCCTCTCATCTTCCTGAAATCCAAGAGCCAATGACCTTTTCCAGGGAATTATCTTTCCCATTCATTTCACTTCACGGCTGCCTGTGGGATGAACTCCATCCATATACATCACCATGAGTATTCCTGTCACATGCAGATGTTTGTGTGTACAGTCTATTTGTGTGTGTGTGGATGTGTGCCTCGTGCCTGCCTTTGTGTACATTTTGTGTACCTGCGCACATTAGGGACTAGCATCAGCTTCTTTCATCCAGCTCAGTGACTTTCACATTTGGAGATATTGTGCCCTGAGGGCAGGACCCCAGCTGACACAGTCATTTAAAACCAAACCGCTACGGACGGAGACCACTTTAGGTTGTGAGAGTTAATCCTGAGAGTTGCAGTCCTTGGAGTTAAGCAGTACTCGCTTGCCAGCACGGCAAAGAGCAATGTTGACACACAAAGGTTCTGTGCATCCTTCACGAAGAAAACATATGATTTAAAAAAAAAAGAAGTGTAAAAAAAGTAGCTCTGAAAATACAAAGACGAAAAGGTAAAGTACAAATTCAGTAATGTGATTTTGCTGTCTTACTGGGAGGTTGACAAAGGAGTGGAACATGTCAGGTTGCACGCAGGATAGATGTGGAAGGAGGCCGTTAGCTTCTATTTAAAGGACAGGAATGCAACTCTTGGTAACTCCAAAGTTGTCTTATTGGCATATTGTGTTTGGCTTAGCTACACAATTCCTGAAATGTCAAACAGTTCCTTTAAGTTTAGCTTGTTCGAGTAATGATTCGGTAACATAAAATAAATTAATCACATGGTAATGTATGACTAAATATGAACATGACTTGCATGTCTGGTTTTACACTGTGTGCCTCGAAACACCTGATAACCAAACATAGTTTCTTTCTTTCTGTCATGGCCTCTTTCCCAGAATGCAGAGTTCAGTGGTTGTGGTGATCTGCTTGCCCTACAATTTGCTGTGTAACTAAAACATGGATGCTATTGTGTCCTGCCTCTCACACACTCCTTTTCTTTGCCTATGACTGTGTGTGTGTGTGTGTGTCCTTTCACTCATCTGGAAGCAGCTTACTCCTCTGA
This sequence comes from Sebastes umbrosus, assembly GCF_015220745.1. Taxonomy (NCBI): domain Eukaryota; kingdom Metazoa; phylum Chordata; class Actinopteri; order Perciformes; family Sebastidae; genus Sebastes; species Sebastes umbrosus. Next base: position 23,784,545 of record NC_051275.1, read on the forward strand.
GCTGCTCCACTGGCCGCAATCCCAACCAAACCAAACCTCTCTCTCTCTCTCTCTCTCTCTCTCTCTCTCTCTCTCTCTCTCTCTCTCTCTATGTCTGTCTGTCTCTCTTGCTCTCTAACCTCCAATCATAACTGTCCCGTCTTTCAATCTTTCCTCTCCATCCAGCTTTGTAACTCTATCTATCATTCCATTTTTTTCTCTTTCATTTCACTCTTCTTTCATTTCACTCTAGTCCGTTTTCAAAAGTTATTTGAAAACATTACTTTTCCCCCCTCTGGTTCAGCCCTTTCTCCTCCTCTCTGAAACCTGTTATCCTGTTTATATAAGGTTAATCTGCCTTTGACAAAAGGATGCCCCTCTGCTTCTTTGGGTGTCTTGGAGAAGCGCTTTGAAAAATGTGTGGAAAGGATTAAGGTAAGACCCGCAGCCAGGACTAGCTCTTTCTATCTCGACTCTTGAGCCCCCAAACACAGACGAACTGATGCACATAGACCAGCCCTCCCTTTCTCTGTATTCTACTTAACAAAAGTCACTCAGTGAAACTCAAAGAGTCACACAACTTAACTTTTTTGGACTGCAACCGACATCGTGTTTCTGGAGTATAATGTTTAGTGCATGTGCTGTGTGTTTAATGATATGTGTTTTTGAATCTTCATATTTTACATTATTCCATAATATAATTGAACAGTGTAACGACACAGAATGTCTCGCAATAAATGTACTATCCTGACTTTGACAGCTTAAAGCAGTCCAGACTTTTTGCTTTCAATTAACATTTAAACAAAACACCTAAAATGAACATAATACAGGCAACAATAAAATGTATATTTCTGTGAGGGTGAAATGTCCCTGTAAATGGATTATAAGACCTACTTGAGGATAATTTGTCTTACTCTGTACATACATATTAAATTGCCCTTGCAAGAATGGCTGCTTTATTAAGGCAAAATTCACGATCATGATCATTTTGGTCAATATTGAGATTTTCTTATACCAGGCAGCCTCTCTTATCTTATTTTGACCGACTGACAGTGCTTCCATATGATTAAGACCTCTTGTATTTTTTGTAGTATATGTTTTGATTTTATTTGGACGTAGTGTATTTGGGCAGACTAATGGACTTCTCTTCATCAGCTAAATTGTATGACATCATAAAGTTTGATTTATGTAAACAGAAATGACCACTAACAGTAAATGTATCCAATTGTACATGGTAAAGTTTATCAGCCTATTTTATCTGTAGTTTTGGATTTATCCTATAATTATTATTACTGTTAATGTGTACTTTATTTATTATTACTTATTTTCTTTTTTTATTTAATTCAACTTGTTTTTTTGTTCTTTATCCTTTCCTTTTTACATTGGCAATGGGTGACGGTTGGGAGAAAAACATGTTTCTGTACACCTGATGTTACTCCCGTCCCAATAAATTTTAAGGTGGAAAAAAAAAAAATATATATATATATATATATATATATTTATATATATTTGAGAAGACAATTTTTGCTGTCTTTTTTAACACTGTTTTTTTTTCTTTACTTTAAATATAATTCAACTGAAAAACAAATAAAAAATAATGTAAATAATTAATAAATAACATAACAAAATACATACGATCAAATATGTCGTAGTGCACTGCCACAATTTACAGAAAACTCCACAAAATACTGTATATTCACCATTTTGTAAACTATATTCAACATATTCCAGTCAGTAGCAAAAATGAGCAAATATGGACCGCTGTAAAGGAAAGGGGTTTTCTGGATTCATAACACAAGACAAAACGAGAGCATCACTGCAAAAAGGAAAGTGGCACAATAATCTCTTTATCTCGATTATCTTGAACGATTTCATAATCGTTGGAAGCCAAAATTGTAATGAAAATAAAATTGATGAATCACCTAGCCCTAATTGCAAGCAATTATTTTTAATTTACCGCTGTACTGTTGTCAAGCTGTCAGGTTAGGATTTGGAAGGTGGGGGTACCCTAAGATCTGTTTGTTTGTGGTACAGCACAGGAAAATAATTGCTAAATTGGTTGATGTTTTGAGTTTGGGTGCTGTACGGCTGGTCTGGCTCTTTTCTCAACAACCACTGAAGATGAAGCCAACTGAATTCTAGAGTACAGTACATTGGCAAGTGTTAGAAGAACTAATCAGAGTGCAGATCAATGCTTTCCAATCCCTAAGCAGAGTGTGAGCTTGGCAAGTGATACGACATGATCTTCTCCTGAATCCATATTGATGATTTCTTAGTTACAACCATAACCTTTCAAAACAATACAGGCCAGCCTTTCATCACCCCAGAGAAGTGAATCAACCTAAATATTTAAAAGTGTGCAGGGGTCACTGCTGAAACGTCTTCAACTTTGGGTTTTGTGTTCTAATCAAGTCATAATTCAATTTTAAAATGTAAGCACAGACAGAGATAGTGAGATATACACAAATCCACAGAAAAAGCTCTATTTTAATAACACCTCTCATCACCTCTGAAAACACACATCATTAATAATACACTGCAAACCCACTGATAAACAACTATTTTATGAATATGTAAGCGTTTCAAGCTTACTTTATTAAATGCTATTTACAGAGCAATTTACCAGTTAGCTTTACCAGTTCCCTCTTCTATACCAAACAGCATATACATAATGTAAATAGCTAAGATGGTCAAAGTGTCAGCTACAAGCTCAATTTGGTAGCTTTTGGTACAACAAATGAGTGGCTTTAAAATATCACACCATCACGGTACTATTAATATATTGATTAATCCCTGTTTAAAACCCTGCATTCAGATCATCTACTACCTTTGCAGTTTACTAAACTGTAGCATGGTTTGTGTGTGTGTGTTGATTTTGAGAAAATACAATGTGTATGGATGGGGAATGGCTCTGCGATGTCATTATTTTCTGATTTGTTGAGTGAGTAAACAAGCTGGAAGGAAGGCAACACTGCAGCACACAAAGTAATATTTGTACATTTGTTAACTGAAGGTGCCGGGACGTCATACTAGATTGTTTCGACCACACGACACCTGACGTTGTCTTTCAGGGCCAACACATCTAATTCAGACACTGTATGGTCTGATTTGATCGGCCGGCTAGTTAGTGTGGATCTGTATCTTCCTGTCCTCCCTCAGTGAGTCTGTCAGACAGATTGCTTTTCTCCCCACCGCCTCTGCTCCTCATCATTGTCCGCATACCAGCTGTAGCTATAGAGATACTCAAAACTGCCTTCAGCAGTGGATACTGTTGGACAAAAGTACCGTCAAAAATCACTGCCAGTAAATACCTGTCCAAAAGCTGAAAGCTCAACTACCAGTAGCCCACAAATACTTGCAGCGCATTCATAATTATTCACAAAAAAGTAATAACCTCTCTGCTAACCTTCCACTCGCCATCTGTGTAATACAAACACTGAAATTATGGCTCTTTTATTTCTGCAAACACAATTGGAATAAACCTGGCACCAGCAGAAGCTGGGGCCAAATCGCCTTTCACCCGGAACAAACCAGAGCAACATCACAAAACCCCGAGCAGTGGCTGATCGTGGGATTCCAGCTGTGATCGGCTCCCCTCTAGTCCCCCCGTGTGCAGGGATTCTCAGGGATAAGCGGGGCAGCGAGGATGGGGGGGGACTTTGAGGTTTTCCGAGTTGGGGGCAAAGCTTTAGCATTTTCCCCGCCACATCCCAGATAGACCTGGAATGCGAAAGATTCCGGATTTGTGTTTGGGCTGAACTAATTGAGTCCCCTAAAAACCTTGCTGCCCTGACTCCAGGACAGTGTTGGCACACAGACACAAGGCACGTATCCGAACACACACACACACACACACACACACGCATGCATGCTCCCTTTTGTCTCTTTCTGTGCCAAGCCTAATCCTGCCTTACCAGCTGCAGAAAAAAAGAGAGACAGGGAGAGAGAATCTCCTCCCTCCATTCAGTTCCAATTCACTTTTCAATTTCAAGGTGCTTTATTGGCAAGGCTGTGCCTGAGCGATGCCAAGGCAATTAACAAAAGAACGGGCGCTTTCAAAGCAAAAAAGAAAGAAAAACAGCGACACCGGCATTATAATATGGCAAACGCTACAATCAGAACAATAATAATAAGCATTGAAATCATTTGAATTTGCCTTCCATTCCCCTTTCTCCTGCACATAGTGTCTCTGGGGGGTCAGTTCAGGATTTTCCTTTCCTCTCCTAATTGTGATGGGCCATGGAAAGTGCTCCACCAAATTGTGTAAACACATGTGGAAGCAAAGAGGAGGCAGCAATGGAAGACTGATCACAGCAAATGAGTTTCTCAGGAAATGATTGGGCCTCTTTGATTGCCCCAAATGTAGTCCCCTTATCCAACATGACACCTGAGTACAGAGGCGCGTAATGTTTAGAGTACGGAGAATATAATATATTAAAAAGATAAATTTGCCAGTGCAAAGTGGGGAATTGAAAGTAGATCATTTGTAATCACATTGCAGGGTAAGTGTTTGATGTTCCTTGAATGGAGCTCTGAAGTTAATTTTCAATTCTCTTTGAAACAGAGTGAAATTATGAGTTGGGAGGACAACATAGCACTGCCTTGGTAACATTTTAGATGGGTGATTGGGCCTGGGTCAACGTGTGGCACGGAATTAAATACACGGACCATAAAAGAAAGAGGGAACTTATTTGTGCTCTTTTTAACCTTTTTTTTTTTTCCTTGTACCCTTTGACATCTTTGTAAATAAAGTGGCTGTCACCACCTAATGAAAAGACCCTTTCTCCCAAAACAATAAAGCGTAAGGTAAACTGTCACTGGCTATGTAAAATATGAACTATGTGGTAGTCACCGCAGTCGAAGACAATTAGAAGTAAGTAGAATTATGTATAAACATTAACAAGTTGTTAATCACTAAACAAACCTGTTTTCTTTTTTATGCATATTTTTCAGCTGAAGGATTCTTGGTCTCGCCAGGTGAGACATGTTTCTCACTTATTGGGGAGAACACATTATCACTTCTGCTATTCCAACACAGTCTCGCGGCAGTTCGTGAAATAGTCACAAAATTTGATCTATTTGATTTGTGTACATAGACAAAAATGTCCCTTTTTTTGTGACGCTCAGCACGACTTTCAACAACGTATTTTTCGTGTTTTTTCCAACTATCCGCTCCAGTCTTTTCAAAATAAAACTACTTAGTTAAGTTAAGGAATAGATCGACTTAGTTTGGCTCAGGCAACAAACTACTTAGTTAGGCTTAGGAATGGATCGCGGTTTGAGTTTCAATAACACCGGAAGTGCCGTAACTTAAGTATGGAAGTTATGTGCCAAATGAATCAATGATGATCATCGCCTTTATATTTCTAATTAACAGTTACGTGGATTGCATATGGATTGATTTCGTGCTGACCATCAAGAAAACATTTTTTAATTTGTGTCTATGTAGGCAAATCAATACAATACATTTCGTGACTATTTCACGAACTGATGTGCGACTGGGCTGGCTATTAATGCTTGTATCACAGGTCACTCTGACCAATAGTCTGCCTACTTAGTGATGGAAAATGACTCCAAAGACATCATCTCTGTGGGAATGGGTGATTGGAGGGAGATAGCACACAGTTCATAAAGGAAAAGGAACAATTTACCCAGAATATGGACAATCTTTAGACACAATTGAATCCAGATAGAGATGATCATATTCAGATTTCTTCTCATTTATGTTTAACAGCTACTTCCATTTGTGCCAACTATTCCATTAAATATTAACATCATCGGTCTGGTCATGCCACAATGTCAAACATCTCCACAACTGTTGGCTGGATTGTCATGAAATTTGGTACATTGACATTTATGGTATCCAGATGATGAAACGTGACTACTTTGAGAATCCCTTGCTTTTTTCATCACTGCATCTGAAACTAACGATTAATTCCCGTTAGTTTCAGTTGTACAGAATGCGGTAGGGAAACACGACTTATGATCTTTCACACCATTGAACAGCTCTAAATGGAGATTTCCACATGGACGGCATATTGTGATTACAAGTTACCAGTATCAGACAAGAGAATTGATGTTCATTACTGTGACTGTTATATTTTCTACTGTACGCATGTCTAAGTGATGAAATGCCTTCAAAATTTGTATATGATTAAGGTCATTGTTTCAATGTTTACTCAAATAAATGCATACATCATTTCAGATGCTAGATTTTGCTCACAATCAGAATGATCTTCCAAGGATAAATGTAGTGCTTTCAAGTGTGTGTGTGTGTGTGTGTGTGTGTGTGTGTGTGTGTGTGTGCGTGTGTGTGTGTGTGTGTGTGTGTGTGTGTGTGTGTGTGTGTGTGTGTGTGTGTGTGCGTGTGTGTGCGTGTGTGTGTGTGTGTGTGTGTGTGTGTGCGTGTGTGTGTGTGTGTGTGTGTGTGTGTGTGTGTGTGTGTGTGTGTGTGTGTGTGTGTGTGTGCGTGTGCGTGCGTGTACGTGTGTGTGTGTGTGTGTGTGTGTTTTGATATGGCTGCCTCACAGCTTGGTGTTAACCACTTGACATTTGGGAAGTGCTTTCATTAAGTTGGACGGCTGTCTCAGACAGTTATGATGACGGGACTTTGCGCATTATCCCAGTAAATACTGTGTCCGTCTTGGATCAATAATGGCCTAATCCTCAGATGGCTTGCACAACTCATGCATACACTCACACACGCACATGCACACGCTTTTATAGATGGCATACATACACAAACGTGCACAGATACACACAAAACTCACCAGTAGGAGTTTAATCCTCACAACTGCCACCGGGTCATCAGCTTTGGAGCTTTCAATACATTACAGCAAATTTAGAAGGAGGAGGCTGAGCAACAGAGATGAAAGGATAATGAAAAGTGAAGTAAAAATGATTGAGGATGTTGCAGTATAGAGAGTACAGAGTGTTATGGGCAGAATGGGCAGTCTGTGCAGGAAGCGAGCTATGCTGTGGTTAGTATGTATTCACACCGGACAAATAAGATCAACAAAAACAATCTAACATTTCTAATTGTGTAGGTGTTGCTATGGATGAGGGTTTATTAGGTCGTTAGTGTTGCAGAGTGAGAATCCTGTTTACTTTCTTTGGGTTTAGGTGAGAAAGCCCATCAGTGGCCACCTCTGCTGGTGGGCTCCAGTCTTTACTGGTGTTGTGGGTCTGGCTTAGTTTCATTTTTTTACAAACTTCTCTGTGTAACATTGTTTACTATTCATACTATGCATATACAATTTTGTCGAACTGATGATGATGAAGTCAGAGCCTCTCAAATATCAACTCTGTACATACTCTGCATTCACATGAACAAATATTTGAAGTAGTAAAACGTCAATGTTTGAGGAAACAACTCATCTACTAATGTTTTCTTCTCTAATTAAAGGAAATGAATAGTGTTGCTTTTAATTTAGTTATAGCTCCTACGTCTTTGTAAAGCTTCAACTTGTCATGTTCCATCTGCAGCATCAGCAGCCCCGCATTTCAGAAGTCAGCCCCAGATGCTTCAGATGTACCTGGTAAACACTAACATTTCTCATTTGCCAGAAATTCCCACATCAATTGAATATCCTTGGGGATACTTTTCACTCTTTGCTTCAAAGCAAATGCCCCCAATTACAGTGTTGAAGTGGTCAGCAATCCTCAACAACTGTCCCTTAGAACATTGCTCCAACGCCGCTTCAGAGGGAGACTGAATGAAATCTACAGCCAATAAACACATCTGCACATGGAATGACTTGGATAAAGAGAGGGAATTTCATCACGTCTATTTGTGGTTTGATGTTAATGCCAGATGGTGTGTTTAGGAACACATAAAAGGTGATAGATGATGTCATTTGTGAGAAAGCACGTGGTGTCACTTAGTGATGTAAAAGTTTGCGTTAATAAGGCTACAGACCCTGACAGGATTTTATCCTTTTAACTTGTGAATAAGGGCATAAGGGCATTATCACCGAAATAATACAACTCTATGTAATGTAATCACTGTAATGTAATAAAAAATAAAATTATTTTAAAAAACCTTGGAAATTATACGAAAGATTGACTTTTTTAGATTTTAATGCAGCATTTAATCAATCATGCAAAATTGAAACAAATGGAAGCAAAGCGCACTCAATATATTTAATACATGCTTTTCTTCATATGTTTTGAAAAACACATATAGTGTAAGCCTGCCTAAAGTGACAAAGGTTAGCTTCAAATTGCGGTAATGGCAGCAGTTAGGTTAGGCAACAAAACCACTTAGTTAGATTTAGGAAAAATGTCATTGGGCTTAAAATAAGTCTGTAAACTAAAATACGTACGGAAACAACATAACAGAAGTACGGAAAACACGTCACAAATGTCCCTAATGTAACTTCAATAGAACTCAACACTTTGGGACACAAACACTGGTCTCCTGGTTGAAAGTCCTGTGTTTGTTGGACCCATCCACCTTCCCTCCCATCCACCATAAGTGTTTATAAGTCATAAAAGTCTTACTCACTTTTTATTTAATGTCACTAACTATGAGCGTAACATATTTATGCGGATGCATTTATATTGCAGTCAGTTCAGACTACATGGTTTACAAATGACACGCCAGAACAAGAAAGGCATTCTTATTGCATGCAAAATTACTTGCGAATTACATCTCATTCATACGCAATTAAGTGCAACCAGTAACTTTAGGCATTGTAAAAGACTTAACTTACTTGTCGGAAAGTCATCCACGTCTATCAGTAAGGGTTCATACATTAGAGATGACAAGCAATTGTATAATTTCGCTACAGGCAGTAGTATTGTTTGTCTTATCTGCGGATTACTGACGTTCCAAACCCCCGCACCTAAACTGTTTGTCCACTAAACACAAAAGCCAAACTCAGAAAAGAAAACTGAAATTTAGAAACTCAAATCATAAAACAATGCCGTCATGCGTGTCAAATCTAATTTCTTTCTTTGCCACTCATATTTTATTCAGTTGTAACTGTTTTGGATGGCTGCCAAAACTTATACTTAGTTTTCATATCATACATTTGCAGTTAACACACATTTAATTCAGCCGACATATGTGGCCTTGCTCAGTCTTTTCCCATTTGTGATGTAACATTCTAGTTTTTCTGTTGTAAGAAGGGCATGGCAAACTGCCTCACAAATACAGCTGTAAATGTCAATGTTACACTTTCTGCTGTTCATTTAGAAAAAATCACTTTCTACTTAACTTTTCCTGTATAAAGTCACTGAAGGTCGCCAGCCAAAGATTGTTCTGTAGAGTAAATGATTAGCTGTCGACAAATAATTTGTGGTGTGAAAGACAAAGAAAATAAAGAGGCACAAAGAAAGGAATGCCTGACCAACTAAAATATGTAGCCTTCCAGGTACAGTAAGATTTAATCCCAACCAAGCAATATTTGTCTTTGTTTGGACAGTGGACTCGGAGACAGAAACTGGAATACTAATTAATGACAGCAATTTTTCAAGGAGGGACACTTAATAACTTTGGCAGGAGTGAAAAAAATGATGATTTTATTAATTAGCTTGGTTGAAATGAGTCCATTGTAGCTGAAAATTATCAGTGGCAGCACAGTAGAAAATGCTTCCCTAACAAACGCCGTGGCAACAGCAGAAAGGGCAAAGGGGGGCAAAATATAATTTTATTTCAGTAACTTAGAAATATTACTATTTTTGCTAAGGCGTTAAACGCATACTGGGTTTTGATAGTGTACTAGAAATTGAATTATGCAAATCATTCGTTGGGGAAATTGTCCCCAACTCCGCCTTGCTGATTACTGTAATAAGGTTTTTAACATATTAATATTTTTTTTCTCCACATCATATTTTTCATATTTTCTCAGAGATGGAAAACACACACACACACACACACACAAAAAAACACTGGGCTGTGATATGGAGAAGAAGCTAACAGTGAAAGGGGAAAAATAATTGCACATAAATGCAAATATGATTTCCTTGTTTCCATATCAAACCATGTCTTGGTGTTTACACCCCTTAATTATGATGTTTCATTAATTACAACAGGAATGTAATGGGGGATATTTACAAGCCTTCAAAGGCTGTAAGATGTGGAGAGAAAATAAATAGTTGTGCTATCAAGGAGCAATGTGCTCAGATGTTTTCCAGCTTTTACTTGTTAATTGTGTTATGTGTTGACTTCTTTGACACATGGAGAATAGAGTAGGAGGCTCAAAATAAATGTGAGAGGGGAAGGTGTTGAAATTAACCCTCGTTTTTTTTTTTTAAGTGAATACAAACATGATAATAGAGATTAAATGTTGACAATACTGGATTTAAACCTGCAGTAGACAGAATATTTTTGGCATCATTTGGGCATAAAGTCCATAATAACCTCAAAGCTTATTGTAATTCAAGTGTTCTGAGAGATAACTAGACTTCTGCACCTCCTCATGGCTCTGTTTTCAGGCTCTAAAACATCTAGTGGGAGACTTTGGCCAATCACAGGTCATTTCAGAGAGAGAGCCTTCCTATTGGCTGTTTAACAGAGGCAGCTGTCAATCACTCGCAAACTCCGAACTGTTTAGCTGTAAAATTAGAAAGTTGCTCCAGATGGTGGGCGGTGCTTGGTAGTTCCTCAACTGATCTCAACATGGCTGCCAGGTTACAAACTTTCTCATTTTACAGCTAAACCGTGCACTACAAGATGTTTCTGAAAACATTTGAGGCGATAAATAGGCATTACAGTAACAGAAAATTGATTCATATTTGATCAGCGCTGCCTAGTTTGACCGTTTGATCGGAGTTTGCGAGTGACTGACAGCTGCTCAGAGACGGCAAGGCTCCAGCTCGGCTCTGATTGGTTGTTTTCCTCCGGTCTGTGAAATCTTGCAGATGCCATAAGGAGCACTGGAGGACACCGGAGGACACAGAGGCACATGATTTTTTTCAGATTACCTGTCTCATGCACTACTGTCAGGATATAGTCACCGTTTTATAAAAATAACTTTTTTAAATCATATTTGCTCCATTTCTACCCACTGCTGCTTTAAGCAGATTAATGGAAAACTTTTAATATACCATTACATACAATACATTATTTATATTTTTTTGGTAAAGAAATACTAGTAACACATAGAATTCAGCTAAAAGAAATCAATATTCTGTTACATGTGGCAAGATTTCTTAGAAAACTTGCTCCATCTTGGTTGACATAGTTGAATAATGTCTTCAACAAACTAAAGAATACCAATTTTGTTTGAGCAATCTGATAAAGCTGAAACAATTTTCAACACAAATCACTTCTCTCCCCGAAAGGTGCAGACAAGGGGCCATGCGGTGTCACACATTATATAACTCCGATGGAAATCTAATCAGCTGTGGCATGCATACCATGGCGCTGTTGCTGTGTGATGTTGGTCATATTATGTTCTCCTCATCCTTAGTGTTTCAACACTAATCCATCATGTAAAGAAAACTGGCTTTAACACTGGTCATACACCATCAGTGTTACAGTTTAATGACTGTGTGTGTGTGTGTGTGTGTGTGTGCTTATGGTACTCCTGTTTCCTGCCTCTTTCTGGTTAGCAAGCCCAGGGCTACTGGTAGAGTGGTTGCCATGGAGTTTTGACATCATTTCATAAATGAGAATAGATGAGTCTGGGAAGTCAATATGGGCTGGAGCTGCTGAAGGGTGTTATGGGAGAAAATGAACGCCGCTCCATCGAAATAACCTCCACTAACCACTGAGTCACACATGCACACACACACACACACACAAGAATGCCCACACCAGCCTAGATAAATATATCAACTTGTGTTGGCATGCGTGCCACCCCGAGAGGCTCATTGAGGTAATCATCAAATACGTCAGAGGTAAATAAGCATTATACCGGTGAGGTGCTAGAAATGTAGGCATTTCACACATCGTGCTCGCCAACAGTGCCCCTTTTGGTGTTGCTATTTATTCCATTGCTGTCAAATAAGACGTCCTCTGAGCTCGGGACACTGTGACACCTTAAAACTCACCACACAAACCATCAAGGACCAGATACTGCATGATTAATGCAGAAAACAAAACAAATAAAACATATCAGGTGTCTGATGCTGAAGGTTTTTGGAAACGCCTTTCTGTTTGTTCCGCGGTAGGCTCCGGCAGTAACTTTTAATGCGACGATTAAAAGGTACCCTAACAGGCTGTGTCAGTCCCAGCCCCACACAGAGATGATGCATTAGGATCTCAGGCAGACAGTTAACTGTCAGCATACTGGGAGATTAATGGACAAACACACAGTTTCAGCAGGAGCCTGCCTTGGCTAAGGAGCTATGGGATAGATATGTAGAGGACACCAGGGGGGGAGTGACCTTGGACAGAGATTTTATGTGAAACTTCATGGGCAAAATGAATGTGTTTTAGAGGCAGTAGATCTGTTCCAACCAAGTCTTATGGAAGGCGTATAAATAGCACCACATTACAAGGACATTCCGTGTGTCATGAGTACGCGTGCAAGCCCTTTCGCGTGTCATTTGTACGCTATGCAAATGTCCGCAGTTAGGTTTAGGCAAGAACATCTCTTAGTTAGGTTAAGGAAAAACGTCATTGTTGGGCTTAAAATAAGTATGTAAAAAAATACAGAAAAAACACATATGGAAATCAAAATAACACTACGACGGAAAAGACGTCACAAACGTCACTAAAAAATGTGATGATCGCCTCGAACACCGGTCTCCTGGTTAAAAGTCCAGTGTTTGTTGGACCATCCACCCCCAACCCACCTAACATAAGCAGTCTTTATCACTTTGCGTTTACATTGCAGTCAGTACGGGATACTTGGCGTACAAATGACACACAGAAATCAAGAAAGGCCTTGCGCATTATTGTGGCATTCATAAGCCTTTTCATGCGAACGGGCTGTTTGTTCATGTGTTTAACTATTACAGTTGCATTTATGGTGTGGAGTTAGTGTGATATCAGTGTATTCAATCGGGCTTCTGAACAGTTTAATTCATCCATTACATTTAGAGAAGCAACGGCAACATGAGAGGGTTGAAAAAAATAGTAACAAGTAAACAAGCAAATTAGTAAATTCAAAACACGGTTATTAAGGTTATTATTGAACTTCTTAATACAGTTATGATGGAAATATAATACGATGGGCCAAATCACTCATTGAATATCTTTTTTTGTTATCAGTGTAGCAGCTGTATTTGTGGCATTCACTGGCAAAGAGCAGAGAGTGTTGTCCATAAAAAATAATTACTCGCCCTCACATAATAATTGCAGTGAGTCACCTATGAAAAACATTTAGCTGGTAGAGAAAATCAATAATAAAAGTGTAAAAGCTGTCATCTGTCTCAGTTGTTAAGAATTGGCACCCTGTTTAAGACACCGCCAGCAAACAGGGTAAATTACAAAAACAGAATAGAAAAGCAACACGTACCATCACTCATCTGCTCATTTTCCTCATTGCTTGTAGCTCTCCTTATGCAGATTAGACGCTGTACATGCATGGCAATACTAGGGAGCAGCAAATTAGTTTTCTGACTAAGTAGACCTTGCACTCCTCTCTCACTTCTAAGACTGTAATGATTTAAACAAGACTCATGACGAGAATCACTTGTTTTGGAGGGGGGGTTGGTTGGGGGGGTGTGCAAACTGATTGCCGTGAATAATGAGAAAACCTTAACTAGAACTGTTTGGCCCTGAGGAAGAAACCATGCAAATTTGTTTCTTTCAATTTGTGCCATTTTTTTTTTTTTTCTTTTTGCATTAACTGAATTTAATGAAGTTCTGGAATACAAAATGATCAGTGCAAAGAAATCTCAGGGTGGCGCACCGCACCCTGAACTTAAAGTTAAGAGTATCTACTTGCCCTCTCCTTTCAACCTTTTCTTATTTTCCTCCTTCACATAATTCTTTTCACCGCTTATTAATTCTCTTCTCTGTCTCTTCCTTTATTAAATGCCAGCGAGCGTGGTAGGGAGTGGGCGGTACTGGTAATGAACTGTAATCCCTCTCTCCCAACCAGCCAAACAACCCACTACTTCTCAAAGGTGATTATCTTAAGAAAATATATTACATTGCATAAGTTGCTTTTATTAATGCTTTTTGCTTTAATCATTCATCATTGCTGTACTTTTTTTATTTCAATGACTTTTAACTCTTGTAACTCTAAACACTGATTAGTAATAAGACAAGGAACACTACTAATTGAAATAATAATCAGATAAGAAAATAGCTAGAACCTTGCTTACTCTTTTAAAAAGTCATGTTTGATGATTTATTTACAGCCCATAATGGCAAGATAGAGAGGGTAAGATAAGTATCTAAACCTGGAGCTATACAGTCTGTTGCCCTCTACTGGTTTCAGTACAATAACAAAGTCTGCCTAGACCACTACACTGAACCCAAGACACCAAATGTCCATAGGGAAATACAAATTCAGTGAAATACAGCTATCAATTACACCAGTGATTCACAAACAGGTACTTGTTCTGAAGGGTACTTCTGCAGTTGCCAGGGGGGACGTGGAAAGATTGTGAAGTGGCTCAATCAATTTGCAACAAATAAATTAGTATTTGATTAAAAAACATACATCAACATATTGAGTCAGCTGTAAGACAACAGAAATTGATAGTGTGTGAAAGAATGATGGTGGAAATAATATAGCTAAGATAAGTGGTTGAAACAGAGAGCTAAAAGTCATGATGGTAAATAGATACAGTAGCTAAAAGCAATGGATAGTTGAAATAGATGGCTAAAATATAGTTGAAATTGTTAGCTCATAGTAGTGGGCAACCTCCAGGTCTGAAAAGTGAAGCCAATGCAGAAGTGCCTTAAACTTGCATTCTCTCTAATAGCCAGCAGGGGGCGACTCCTCTGGTTGCAAAAATAAGTCTGATTGTATAGAAGTCTATGAGAAAATGACCCTACTTCTCACTTGATTTATTACCTCAGTAAACATTGTAAACACAAGTGTATGGTCTCAATCGCTAGTTTCAAATCGTCTTCAATACAGCATGATGTTCATTTGGTAAATGATGGTCCCGTTTAGAGTCAGATAGACCATAAAGCAGGGTATGCTTTAGGACGTGGCTACCTAATGATTGACAGGTCGCTACCACGACATTGTCTGGTCTGGTAGTTGTCCGTGTTTTCGTCTTACAACTTTAACCCTTTCATAGTGTGTTTTCAGTTCATGAAAGCTTGTTTAACCCTTTGACTGTGATATAGATTAAAAGCAAATATGGCAAAATTAACCAAAATATTGTTAATTTGTTTGGAAAAATAATAAAAAAAAATAACATTTTAATTTACGCCTTTATATACTGTATTAAACAACATCCAGTTTAATGAACACATTTAGAACATGACAGGTGGTTTCAGAAAGAAAAAAAAGTTGAGAACCATAATACAATAACAGTCATGTCAATTAACATCCCGTGTTCATTTCACCCCAAATGTTTTACACATAGAGGATATCTGAAGTCGCAACAATTCAAGTCCATTACATCCACCTTTTCAAAGCCTTTGGTAAAGATACAAAGTTATTGTTTGGAATAGGAATCACATGGCACATGGAAAGAGCTAGAAAGAAAGAGAGTCATTTGGCAACATAGAGATTTAGTTGAAGCTTCATGCTAGCAGGCGTGGCTAAATTCTGACTGAGCCTGAACAGACAGAAAGAGGGAGCACATGGCGGTGCTTTGGATTAAAAGTTAAAGTCAGTTCCCCATAGCTCCTGCTTTCAATCACTACCCCGAATTCAGCAAGGGGCCCTCAGGGGATGTTGGGCTGGACGTAGAGGAGCGGGGATGAAAACAGCCCGCAGATGAGAGACATGAGTTGAGAGACAAGCAGAGGGCAGCGAGTGGGTGAGATGGGTGTTGGCTGAGGAAGGTTTAACCGTGCTGGAGATATACAGGAATAACAACAAAAACACATTTCACAAGAAGGAAAAAAAGAAAGCCACTAATTTTAAAAAAGTGCTAACTGACTCGTTTTAGGGTTTGATTTGAATGAAATAAAATTACAAACTGTAATAAAGAGTGGTAAAAGAAGGTGAATGAGACCAATTAGCAGTATGTGTGAGAGAAGTACTGGAGGCAAATTACTTCTTTGTTGGAGTCAGCGGGAAAATTAAGACCAGGTAGAACCATTTGTTGGGCTGTGAAGTGAAACAGAAGGTGAAAATAGTTTTTTGGTGAAATGTCCTTATTAGCCTCATTGTTTGTTTTTTTTTGTATCTGCACACATTCGGAGCCTTAATTTCAGTTTTATGTGATAGCATTGCTTTTAATTACTCCATTTCTCTGTTTTATCACTGTGCAAATAAATACACAAACAAAATTTGGAGGTTTTGACTTGTGGATTGCTGAATCATCCCAAACAGTCTGAATCCTTCGTTGGGCATCTGGGGCGGATTAATAAGGGCTGCCCGAGGCTGGCTGGAGGATCCCACCATTTTAAAGCCAATTTTTTATGAAAAGATCAAAAGGATGCCCCGAGGTATCGGCTGTGTTCTGAATGAAGCTTCAACTTTCAACCTTAAAGAAACACTTAGCTATTTCCCTTAAAAAAATAAACAAATAACACAGCATTGAGTAACATTTTTGGCATGCAAATAAGCAGGATCCAAAACTGCTAATTTATTTCTTAATTAAATGCAGTCAGTTATTCTGTATATAAACTGTTACCATGTCATTTGTTCAGGCCGTGACTCTGACTGAAAATATCCTTTCAAATTTATATAAAAACACTTAAGACTACTGGTTATGCCAAATAAATACTAATTTCGGCCAATAATGAGCAAATTGAAGACAACAGTGTAGTAGTCAATCAAATTGTAGTGGGGCAACAGGCAATTGCTTGGCATCAAATTTGTGCCATCTTCATTCATTGCCAAAGGCGAGTGTGGGGTTATCCCCACATAACGGCCTCACGAGCCAAATGCAATTTAAACACCATTTTAAAACTATTATATCCAGCCACTGACCTTAAATTGTAGGATAAATAATTGCAGCAACTGAGGGTTTTTTCATGTCATGCATTTATCTGGAATTGTATAAATTTCTAAGTTGCTCAGTGGCTTTAATACCACACTTCTTTCTGCTGTCAGCAGGTGCGGCTTTGCCCCTGAAGACCTGAGGCCTGTACTACGAAGCAGGGTTTGGAGTTAGCGAGGTAACTTCAGGGATAACCCTGGGTTTTCCGTCCTACGACGGTGGTTTACTTCTTACCGGGGTAGATCGCCATGGTAACTTATGCTGAACACCTAACCTGCTCCAGAGCAGGTGCTTATCACTTTGAATCATGTTTTTATATTTATATTTTTATTTGCTCTCAAGTCTATTTCACACCGCCAGATAATGGTACGAAGCTGAAAGAAGGCTGAAATAGTCATACACGCCAAATGCTTACTAAAGTGCATAATGAAGTGTCATTTAATTGTCTAAATCATTTTGAAAGTTATTTATATAATCACTGCCCCATCTAGCCGACTATATCTGACTTTTGAGCAATTTGTTAAATGAATAAGTATGTTAATTTACGCATTCACACATCGGCAGGGTTGACTTACCGAGTTGATAACCACCTTCGTAGGACCGCTTACCGGGATTGTTTGTAAGGGTTAGTTAACCCAGATAACGAGAAGATACCCTGGGTATGTTGAACTCGCTTCATGGTACACTCTCTACACACGTACTTTCAAAAGTGTGTAGACAAGTCGGAGCTTTTGTTTTGTGTGTTGGTCCAGTGGTGTTTTTTTCTCCAGACACAATCTCAGGCTGGATATAGAAAAGCAATCTTTCAGCTAAGTGATTTGTGAAAAGTGTCACATTCTCACCTGGTAGTAATTGCCTGTTGGTGTCGCTCAGCTGTGGTGATAGGTGCTGGTGAAGTGAGAGGGGATGGGCAGACGGGTGGGGGGGTTACTATGACCAGCTTGAGAGATGCATTGCCAGGATTGAAAGGAGAACATTAAGATGCACATACTTAAAAGCCTTTGTACCCTCTGAACAAGTTAAGTGCTGCAGGTTGTAAGAAATGGGCAATTTCATCAGTCTGTTTATGTGTATGTGTGTGATGCCGAATATCATCTGGCCTAAAGCGATGGAGCTATTAGGACTCTACACCTCTATGGATGACAGGGAAATGAAGGAAAGCAGCAATGAGAGAGACTGAAAAACAGAGATGCACATTTTCAAAGTCACGTTGCTTATGATTTTTACATTTCAGTTGAGCTTTTTATCACCTTCTTTCTTGCCCCATCTGTTTTCCTTTCTTTCTTTCACTCTTTTCATTGCTTTACTTCTCACCTGCCAGCTTCAGTCAGACTTTGCAGCATCCCTGGTTCAAATCCCCTTTGATCTATGTACAAAAGGAATTACACTTGTCAGATAAGGTTTTTGTATTGTGCAAAACTAATTATTAACTGGACTTTCTGGACATGCAGAAATCTGGGTAAATACAGAATACTTTGATTTGAATAAAAGTTGAAAGTTGGAATATTCTATGAGATCGGCAAAGCTTTTCTGACCATCTTTTATTTATTTTACCCCGACTTGTTTCATTCCCATCAGTGTTTCTACTGGAAAACATTTTTCCAGCACTCGTACATTTGCGGACACTAAAAGAAAAGATGTTCATTCAAAATTCAATTCGATGTGAGAAAAAAGTAGTGTGAAAAGATATGCTAACTGATGAAAAGCAAAGTTCTGAGATCAAGACTGAAAGGTTCGACATATGAATAACCTATATACAGACATTCTTAAGCTGGTTCATCACATAAAGTTTCTGTTTTCAAACTAATGTCCACTTTAACACATAATGTAGATTCACACTGCAGCGACACAATATCTCCATTAAAATAGCTGAAATGAGGCTCTTCACAAAAAAAAGCAACGAAAACAAAGTCCTTGAAACGAAAAGCCATGCCCTCTCATACATCAGGAAAAAATAATCTTGCTACGTCATGTTATGAAGAATCTCATTACGGCATGTAAATTCAGTGGCACTGAATAAGTGAGGGGAGGCATATGTTTGTTAGCCAGCTCTAATGACCCCTCTCTACGAAGCTCTCCAAAGTGATAGCCTCATGACGGAGCCAAACTCATCAGGGTTATCGGGGGAAACAACTCAACTTGATTTTGACACGTGGAGAGTGTTCGCAGAGTTGAAGAGCTCTTGGATGCCTCTCTAGACGCCAGCGCACGGACACACACACATCCGTGCACATGCACACAGAAAGAGAGACACTCGAAGTAAGATATATGACACATTGGATCCTGTCTGAAAAAGAAAAAAAGAAATCCATGTGAAATCTGGAGAGCATGTGGTGGTGAAAATGAGGGAAAGAGCCTGTACATCACCTGGACTGTCTTATGCATAAACCTCCTGTCTGTTACGCTCTTTTACAAATCATCAATCTCACTTTGGCCCGGTTTTGAATAAAAGATAAATTTCATCCCAAATCAATATACACAAATTGTCACTTGCCTCGTTCAATAGCTGCCATGGAATTTAATAATATTGCTGTGATTAGCACTGCATTAATATGAGGGTTGTGTGCTGTAGTTTGACAAATAGTGGCAGCTGGGATGAGTATTCAAACTATGTGATGTGACCATTTGGCCATTTATCACTTTAATGACATTATTAGGTATTGGATGGTATCCCGATGTGATAAATACACTACAAACAAGTCCTTATATCTAAATGACAAAATTGGTTCCAAAGATTATGTTCCCTATACTGTATGTCTGCCAACTATATGGCTACAGAGTGCTACAGGAATAAGTCCTAAAACCCGAAAATGAGTTAACATTTTAGCACTTCTGGGTTCCTTCGTCTTGAAGTCAATGTGTTTTTTGAATGTTTTTTTTGTTAGATGCCTGACATGTCTGTGGTGAACACAAGCTGAAGAGATTTTAACGTTTTGTTCTACGATGTAAAACACGTCAGTAAATATCCCACTTGTGAATTTTGAAGCTTTTACGTGTCTCAAAAAAGGCGGTTGCTAACAAGTGGCTAGTTGAGACTACAAAACTCCATCACGCCGACTCGTCCGCCTTTACAGCCTCGTTGTGTATGCTCACGCTCATGCAACTGTGGTGGAGTTTGTTTACAGCCTAACGTCAGCTTTTTAATTTTGGCGATTGCATTCACACTTCAAAAATCATAAAAGTGGTGTTAATTTATGGCGATTATCTTACGGAACAAAACGTGTCAGTATTATAAACGTTTGTTTGCCACAGAGTTTATTTTCTGCAATAATCCCCAAAAAATCCATTGGCTTTTTGTCGAGGGAACCCGTACCATTCTAACTTCCAGGTTGGCCTACAAAAACACATCATTCCTGCACCACTCTATGGTCTGGTTGAACTGAAACTACTTGGCAAAGATTAGGAAGGGTTTGCCTTTATAGTGTAAATAAACCAACAGTGGTGGAAGGTTGCAGAATCACCCTGACCACTCCCATAGTTGGTGTTCAGACAGGAAGCCTTCAAATTCATCAATTTGTTACTCAAACAGCCCTCCTGAATCATATCTCATCTTATCACTAATACCTAAAGCAACACTCCAACACCAACCCTGCATTGCCATGTTGTTGGCAATATAATGTACAATACAACTTGGCTTTAAAGGAGGCCTATCAACAGCACTGAGCAAAGTCATGTTGGCATTGGTCAAAGCAGCTGGGGCAGTAAGGTTTATGGTTTAATAAGGCTTAAGTTTTAGGTTTAATAGAAATAATCCGCCAGTTCTCTGCCGATGGGAGTAGGGGTCGGCGGCCTAACCAACAAGCTACATGGGGGGAAAAAAATGAACCACTAGAGTGCAGTCTCTCATCAGATTGGCCCACCAATGTGGTGAGTTTAGGGAAGTTGGAAATTAGACCTAGAAGAGCTCCAGGTACAGTGATTCCACAATACTTGTCCACAGACCACAGTCATTGCACATTGGCTCCAATATCACCAGAATGAACTGAAAATCAAACACCATCTGGCCATTGGAGCATCTTTGGCAATATTGACACTTACAGTAGTAACTCCTACGTCTTCTTGTATTGGTAGCAACATGAAATTCTGAATTATACTGTATGAGCAAAATCAGAGATTTATAAAAATAAGGTCTAACATTTGAGAAGATTCCCAGGTCTTACAGGCAGTGCTAGATATATTCTATATACTGCGCTGACTAAACAGATGGTTCTTCTCTACAAGTTGCTGCCCATGTCAGAGGTATTGTTTTCATGTGAGAACACAGATTAGCGCCTCCTAAAATAGCCAGTGTTGATGACTTATTATAGTGTTATGGAACATATTATTATGAGCAAAAAGGGAGGAGAAAAAAAAAAAAAAGAGCAAATGAAAATCATGAGGAAGAGAGAAGAGCGGAAGACAAGAGAGATAAAGACCTAATTGGTAGTCATGTTTCTCCTCATGTCCTTTGGGTTATTCTAAGATGATAAGCAGTTTCTGCTCTGTGTTATATTGTGTGTGTGCATGTGTGTGTGTGTTTTTGCACAGTTGCTTGAGAGTGTGTGACTCTTTTTTTTTCTTTGCCTTGAATTAGTTAAGAGACATTTTGGAGCATGCTTCTCTTGTACAACTATAACCCCATAGCTTTTAGTGATTATGATAATGATCTGCTTCTTTTCTATGCCCAATTTAACTTACATCTATGTGAGCGCTAGTCAGGGATCAAACAGCCCAGTGCTTACTCCTGCTTCCATCCACACACTAGACTCTTCGCAAGCCCGTTGCCATCTCGGTCTGACTTTACAAACGGATCGTAATCTGTACCATCATGAACAGCCGTTCCTTATACCCAGGAGGCCAATGACCCTGTCTCTCTCCTAAGCTCGCTGTTATGATAGCCAATTGTCAGACACTTATTTGGAACGTATCTGGACTGTAGCATAATGACATAAAGAGAGGACTTCATGTGTGTATTCTTAATTACTGTGGCTGTGGCTACTGCTGTTGGCTTTTTTCTAAAAGGAACAAAGCAGAAAAAAATACAATATAGAATATAACAAAGAGACCATGAAGTTGAGAAATATAGAAGCAGTAGATTCCTCAAAAGCCAATAAGAAATAGAAAAATAAAAAAATACTAGCGTGTAAACCCAACTTATCTTGTTGAATGGCTACTTGTTTATCTGGATAATAATAAATCAGGGTGATAGATCTCAATGAGTTCAGTGATATTCTCTCTCCACAAGTATAGCTGCTCTGTTGTGTCTATGAGCCACTTGACCCCAAACTGCTTGGGTTAAACTGCCATGCATAAAGTAAATAACTGCATTTTTAGGCAGTTCTTAGGTATAAAAGAAAGGTCTAGAGTATTTCATAAAGTGGGCTCAGTCATTTAGGTGAGATATGAGTTTTTGGTGCCACATTCGTTGAACAATAAACTGACAATGTCAAAGGGTGTTATGATAATGCTGGGATTAAATCTTTTTTCCTGATAGTCTGCTGATGTGACTTTATGTGTGAGATTGTGTGCATATATTTGTGTAATTTTTTGTGATCAAATATTTATTTGCAAATGGTGCAGAAAATGACATATACAAATAATTCAATTGTTTTACATGCTCATATATCCCTGCCTGCCTTGGCATCCCTCCCCATGGTGGCAGCCCTCTTAATAACCTTCCAACCACCCACCATGGACTGCTGAACCACAGTTAATTGAGCAAGGTATAATTGTTCCTCTGTTCATGAACCATGGAGCTTATTCTTTATTTATTTGCACTGCACTGTGACCACCTCCCCAAAGTGAAGAATTTTGCCTTATTCATACCATCAATAGACACAATTTTGTGAGAATATGTTTAGTATGTGCTAAAAGTCTCAGCCATCTTTGGACTTAAATTTTTTTTGGGAACTGTCAAGCAACAACTTGCACTGTCTTTCATTTAATGCCAACTGAGAATCATCATTGAGGAGCAGCAATGTTGGATTGGATTGTGTGGTATGGCCTTACCTATCGATTCAGACAATGCTTTGGATACCCAACCCTAAAAACCCTAAACAGAGAGACACTCCCACATAATGTGTTTAAAGCTTCCCAATGAAATAAACTGGCACATATTACAGTTAAGAATTTGTACTTGTCTCGTGCAAAACCTGTTGTAAGGTGTATAGTAAACTCTGTGATAGAACTTGGTACATGGTTAAGCTAGTGGTTTGGGGTTCTTAGAAGTGCAAAAGGTATTTTCTCATACATTGTCCCAACATTAACTTCATCCTTTAGATCAAAGTTTCTCTTCCACGTTCTGAACATAGACAGGTTTTTCTAGTTTGGAGAGTATTACTGGTACAAATCCACCGGTGGGGGGAGAGTTCATCCAGTTCATTAAAGGGTGAATGGAACTTCATATAAGCGCTGATTTGTTTTACAGTATCGGTCATAGCAGTGCATCAGTAGTGATAAAGGGTTGTGTTTCAAAGCATGATATTACCTAAGTCTCCCTAAAGGTGTGCATTGACGCAATATCTACAACACAAACTGAGCTGCAACACTCGATGAAAATGTTCATTTACAGTGAACAGGCAGCAATATCATTTCTCCGCTTTTCCTCCTCTGCTTGTTTTCTTGTTACTTCGCCACATGACTCACAGGGTTTTATTTCAACTGCTTATTTTAACCACCACAGATGTCCCTTACTGGATCTGTTTCAAGTGTTTCAGAGAGATAAGACAGTATATTGTGTTGTATCGTCACGTGATGAAGATTTGTATTTTAAAAGAAGAAAGGGCCAAAATGATCTTGAATAATTTAGTTTAGTGAGAAATGTGTGCCAGTAAAGTACTATAATTAGTAAGCTCTATGAAACAGGCATATGCACAACACCAGACACCAATAGTGATGATTGACAGACACATTTAGATACTGGCAGGACAGACTGAAATGTGTGAGCATTGAAAGCAAGTTATATGTATGCCATGTGTATACATTCCTCTGTGTGTGTGTGTGGGGTATATAGGTAAGTGTGTGTATTATGCCAGTGAAAGTGCCACATAGTCTACTGACAGTGGCTGACAGAGTGCATTATGATTCTGCTGGCAGAGTGGAGCAGCGGTGATGCACGAGATAGGATATGGGACAGAAATGGGAGACTTAAAGTCGGCGCCTGACTACGTGATGCAAAGCACTAAGCAACACGTCAAACATCACAACCTTAACCGAACCAGGATTTGCGTGTTTGTGTGTGTAGGGGTTTGTTTAGTCTGCTATCAAGACTCTTAACATCCTTTACTCATCTCCTTTTAATATCAGATGGGAAGAGAAAACATGACAAAGCAAACCGTGGAGTGGAAAGGGAGCAAGGCTGTCATAAATCAGATTTGTTATGTGTGGGACTTAGAAAACCCAGGCAGATAAAGACCTAGGGAGAAGAGGGAATGCCATAAAGGAGAGAAAGTGATGATTAGACTAGATGGGGAGTCATCCTAAAACTCCCTTAAAGTGAGCTCTATCGAGAGGGGATTAGATATAGATCATTCTCCACACTCTAAGCTTGAACTTCGTGAATGTTAAATGCTGGCGGCGTTCTCTCCATTAATCAACGGTAGTGGCGTAGCTGAATGATATCAACAAACATGATCCAAAATGTCCTTATTTCATAATGGACTCTCAGATCAGATGAATATAAACATCCTCATTATACGGAATTGTACAACTACATCAAAGTCTCCTCTCAGACTCTCTCTCTCTCTCTGGAGAGGATCCAGGTAGGACGTGCTAAGGACAACACAGCCATGGCCAAAATTGGAAGAAAAAGAATATACACAATCTCACGGCAGTTCGTGAAATAGTCATGAAATTTAATCAATTTGATTTATGTAAATAGACACAAATTTCCCTTTTTCTTTGTGATGCTCATAACAACTTTCAAAAATATATTTTTTGTGTGTTTTCCTACGAATGTCCAGCAACACAACGCAGTTTGGGTTAAAATAACACCGGAAGAGGCGTAACTTAAAGGTGTAGTGTGTAGGTTCTGGCGGTATCTAGTGGTGGGGTGAGGAGATTGCAACCAACTGAAGCCTCTCCCGAGAGCCAAGCGTGTTGGAGAGCTACGGTGGCCGACGCTAAAACGAGAGTGTGTGTGTACGTGGGACGTGAGTGGTGAAGCAAGAGAGAGAGAGAGAGAGTGGCGGCGATGGGAGCTAGTAACAGAAAAAGTTAACGTTGTTTGGTTTGTCCGTTCTTAGCTACAGTTCAAACATGGCCCGCTCCCTATGTAGATATTAACGGCTCATCTTAAGGTAATGAAAACAAAACAATTCTAATTGTCAGATGATTATACACTAAAGAAAACATACTTATTAATATTATATTTAATTTCTGCCAATAGAGCCCCCTAAATGTTACACACTGGTCCTTTAAGTACGGATTTTACGTGACAAAAACTACTTAGTTAGCTTTAGGAAAAGATCGTGGTTTGGCTTAAGGATAGAAGTCACATGACAAATAAATCAATGTTGACTTCTGGTTTCACACAGGACACAAATATTGTTCTCCTGAGTGAAAGTCCGGTGTTTTTTTATGTTTTTTTCACCCATCCATCCACCCCGACCTCCTCACCATGCGGCGTTCTCCAGCCTTTATACTTCCCAGTTCACAATTACATGAATTATACAAGATTATTAAGACAAATTTTTGTCTATGTACACAAATCAATACATTAAATTTCGGGACCATTTCACAAACTGCTGTGCAACTGGGCTGATATAGAATATGACAATATCGGTGTCAAGAAAATTTATTTTTGGATTCATGTGTGACAGAGGAAAACTAGATTCACAATCAGTTCACAAGTGACTGCATATTTGCACAAACCCCATTAAGCCAATTTAAAATTCATGGATGAAATCACCTTAGTCAGATTTATTAAAATAAAAGCCAAATGATTCAAATGATTATAGGAACAGGTCTTTGCCTCAGTGAAGTCAGAATTTACACAGCAAAGAAAAAAGGTTTGGAGAGAAAAAAGACTCAGGTTGACACGAGCATGATGAGTAAGTCATCCTATAAAATGCTGGGCCAGCAAAGCTCGCTTTCATGAACGCCACCGAGAATGTCACACATCAAATACGTGCGTGCATGTGGATGTGCGGGGGCACGCATGTGCCTCCCTGGCGTCATTGTCTTCATTTACTTAAATCAGCTGCAGCCATGCATTTTACAGCGAGAAGGATAACACGATCACACACATCCATCAGATATTTACTCTGGGATGCTGGCAAGAGTGTCTTTCAAAGAACCATGTGTCAGCACATGCGGCGCGCTGACAAGGATAGTTACAGAAATAGAATGAATCAAAGGGAGGTGGGGGAAGGAGGTGATTAAGGAAGGAGTGGAGGAGGGTGAAGAGGTAAGCTTCAGTGTTTCTCCATTTTCACTGCAGCCATATCAGAGTTTAATGTCGTGGGACACACCTAAGCCTCTCTTCTCATCTCTCAAGTGCAAACTTTATTTCTCTCTTTATTTCTGAAGCAGGTTTTGTGTTTATATGCACCTTTGTCAGTCACTGGATCGCACCACCTGTCTCACCTCCTTCTTTTAAACCCCTCTATTGTCTAAACCTGTCATTTCTCTGTGTATTCTTTATGGACGTAGTTGCCGGAATGAAACTGACGTAATCCAAGCTTGCAATATTGTTCCCGTTGCTCTTTATCCTACCTCGTGAATCTTCCCAGTGATGATCCCCTTCAGTCTCTTTCCATCTGCACACCTTTCTCTCCTTTTTGTCTCCACCTGTTCACTTGCTCGTGCCTCTCTTTGCTACTTTTGTTTACTTGGAGGGGATTTAACACAGCCAGAGGGAGGAAAGGGGGGTGCTGAGTTGAAGGTGTGGTGGGTTGATTTGTCTCATTGGTGCTGATTGTAATCAATTAGGGTGTGCTGCTCATTAGAGCTAGACTTGGATCATTATGGAGACAGCATCTGCTGCCTGTACACACATTGACGAACTATAACAACACTAACCCCACATCGATGCCAGACACTTAGGTTTGTCGTAATACCTCACGAGAGTTGGCATCGGACGCTGTAACATCACTTGAGGTGGTGTTTATATTTTGACTACAAGAACTGGGTGTTGGAATTTATGGATCTTATAGAACATTGCAAATGCTAGTTCATGATGTCAAACATTTTATTATGGTGGAGGTATGACTGTGCTCGCCTCTACAAAGTGAGCACCACACAATAAATCTGATAAATACACTTTTTATTCCCTCATACACACACACACACACACACACTGACCCTATTCTGCCCAGTCCTCTGTGCCTGGCCACACACAGAGTAAAGCTGTAGATTACAGCAGAGGTGAACACAGGCCACCCATGCTTAACAATGATATGCTGCCCATTCAAGGTCGCAGTTGACACACACACACAGAAAGACACATGCATTCACAATAGTTATAGACGTACAGCTATGGACAGAAACACACACGCCTGCTCATGCTCTCACAAGCGAGGGTTAAAACCCCAACTCATAAATCAGGGAGGCTGGAGAGCCGGCATTTAAAAGGCTCTGCTCACATACTGTAAATATATGCAGCCTTTATGAGAACCACTGTTCCAGAGGTCAACGAGGGGAGGACACTGGGCTATGACAGGAAAATGAATACTGTACGGCTCTCACTAGAGCTCTCTTTGCATTTATCAGTCCACTACTGTCTCCTGCTCTCTATTCCTGTATCACTCCTGCACAGTCAGAGAATTCACCTTTAATTCTGTGTCACAATAAAGACGGTTGATACACAGAGGGAGAGGAAGATGCGATACTAAGGCCCTGCCTAGATGTATACAGATATTTTTAAAAACTAATATTTTCCCCTCCGTTTAAAAAAAAAAAATCTCACCACACGACCTTCGTTTTACAAAACACAAAACACAAAACGACTACAAAGGCTTCGCTCGCCATATTATTTACTAGTCACCACAAGTGAAATCACAAGTAGGGGATCAGGGAATTTGGGGGAAATGGGGAGAGGACGTGATCGTTTCCCAAATGCTCCGTTTGACATGTCCATGTTTTTAAAAATCGGCACCTCAGAAGGCGTTTTCAAAAATATCCATTTTTCTGACTCAAAACTCGAGGGGCCAAACCGTAGGGGAAAATATCCGTTTAAAAAAATATCTGTATACGTGTGGACAGTGCGTCCGATGCATGGTTAAAAAAAGATAGTCCTGTTGATTTCTGTTGCTAGCCTTGAATTGCTCAATAAATGACCACTTACTGACACAGAACATTGTCTGGATTTAATCACCAAACCTCGGAGGCTCTAGGGAGGGTCACTGAGTGTGTCAGCCTGTCCAACATTGTGAAATATATCACAAAAGGTTGCATGTGTTGACAGAATACACAACCCATTTTCCTATAGTGTTACTATATACCTGTTTTCTCTTACTTTTGCGTGGTATTGGTCAAATTGACTTAATGTAACTGAAAGGCAAGATTTGTGTTTGCATTCATCTTCAAGGCTTGTAGGAGAAAAAGACAACGGAAGAGGCAAGAGGGACAGAATGGTTGGGTGTGTGCACATTTGTGTTTCCCTGTCAGGCTGCTGTTAAACAGAATGACAGCATGAGGGCGAAGGGGTTAGGCCTGTCCTCAGTAAATTACTCTTATAGTTCCAGGGGTCCTCCCTCTCTCTCTCTATCCCTCTCTCTCTCTCTCTCTCTCTCCCCCTGTGTGTGTGCCTGAACTCACCACACACAGTAATGGCCCTTAAGGTTAATTGAGCGTAAGCAGAGCACTTGTTCCT
This sequence comes from Sebastes umbrosus, assembly GCF_015220745.1. NCBI lineage: Eukaryota > Metazoa > Chordata > Actinopteri > Perciformes > Sebastidae > Sebastes > Sebastes umbrosus. Next base: position 23,813,292 of record NC_051275.1, read on the forward strand.
CCAAATAGACATTCAGGGTTAGGGTCTCCCTCCCACTCTCTCCCCTGACCTACGGCAGATATCATTATCGGCTCTCTCTATCATTCTATCCCTACCCTATCTTTGTCTTTCTCTCTAAACAGAGAGACACAAAGAGGAAGACACCAGCCCAGATAACGGCCATGCTCTCCAACACTCTGTCTATCTGGACAGAGACTCCAACACGAAGGACATAGCTTGAACGAGTGGTAACTTTTGAGCTTGTGCGGTGTGGGACAGTTTGCAGTTTAAGGATCAGATACAATGAATACATCACTCAACGGTGGGAGTTGCTATATCCATTATTACACAAGAAGAAGAAAATAAAAGAAGAAAGACTAATATGATAAACGATATATTTATTATGAATTTGGTTATTTGTATTTCATGTATATACCCAGTATGGAAAATACTTTCAATTAAGTCCTGTGATGATGCAAATGCTACAGAAAGAGACACATCCAAAGATCATATTCAATCTCTGCTCATATTGAAATGAATGTTTCTAGAAAATGGTATAGCTACTGCAATTGCTTAATGTGTGCCACAGTAAAAGTGTGTGTGTGTGTGTGTGTGTGCGTGTGTTTGGCTGTGTGCACTAGATGTGATATTTATTGGTATTTTATGAATCTAGATATGCAATCAATTACACTGTAAATGAATCAGAAGTGACATATATAAGTCTACCTTTGTACTTTACAACACAATAAAGAGTGCATGACTCAGTAATTAGAGGCAGAGCAGAGCACTAAAAGCAACACACACTATCCACTCACTGTTTGAGTGTTAATGAAAGCACCATCTGAATTTGTTCTAACTATAGTCAATTGAAAATGTTATTAATATGGGAAAGGGTGCATCTTTAAGGGTAAACTCCACTGATTTTACCCATCAATGTCTGTTTATAGGTCTTGGGGATTGCTAATGCATACGTGGAAACAGTTGTAAAAAGCCTTTTGTGGCTCCAGAGAGAGCTGAACAAAACCTCATGAACTGCCTCAAGTGACATCACAATTTGTAGGTATAACTTGTCTCAAGCAATTTAATTATAAAGCCGCTATTTTTGTACTGTAATAGCCACATCTACACCCAAACTGTCGGCGGTCATGTTGCATTGTGGGTCATGTAGGTGGCAAGTTTTTACGATAGACTGTATATAAAGATGGACAACATGACAGCTCTCCAAAAGTGAATCCAAATCATCTCCATCGCCCCCTGGTGGCTGGCTGCAGTATAGGCCGTAAAGCTCGCCCCCTCCATGTTAGTGGATGAGGAATGAGCCAAACTAAAAAGTTTTTGTACTAAAAAGTACACATCAAATATAATTTTTTCTCAAAGATGGTTCCTGTCATTTTAGGTCGTTCTTCTCACACTCAAGTTTGGTTTAAATTAGTTATTTGAGGCTATAAAAATGACATAAAAATCTCAAGATGGCAGCCACCGTATCCGGGATATTTTGGCTTCACTTCTGTACAGTGTGAGAAAGTGGAGACGCTTCATCCATCTTTGTATATAGTCCATGGTTTTGATTAGGAACACAATATCTCTGGTTCTGCCGTATCTATTTTGATCCTTTTTTTAACTGTACAAGAGTGTGACGATAGGAGTGAATTGCTAAATTGGTGGAGTGCTGTTTTAAAGATAAATTAATACACATAAATGAATGTTTTCTCCCACATTGATGAGAATTGTGCAGCACCACATCATGGAAAAGTAACAAAGTAGAAGAGATGATGCATGTAAACATACAGTACATACTGTCAGTGGTAACTGAGACAGGATCCACTCCACATATCAACCAATCCAATTGTTTTTCTTTTTTAAGCAAAGGTTCAACACGGCTCACACACACAAAAAAAAACCTCTCACATGCGTGTTTGTGTATTACAGCATATTTTTAGTGTATGAACCAGCATGCAACTCTTGATGTGTCTCCCACCGTTTCGCTCAGTTAGCATCAGTGGCTAATCATGGCAAATGAGAGCTAGCAGGGAGGCTAGATTGGCATAAGTTGGCATTAACTGGTGCATTAGCAAGTGTTGGGCAATTACTTTAATGATGTAAATTGGACTGAGATTTCCCCCTGCACAGGAAGTGAACGAGTGAAATGTAACAATGATTATGATTAGGCAGCTAATTATAGTATCAGCTCAATGCGGCACATACGCCTAGACAGACTCTGTTTATTTAGACGACAGGCAGGGATGCTTGGTGTGTTCGCTGATTGCAATGTTTTGGTGTGTGTGTGTGTGTGTGTGCACTGCCATAATTTTGACAGCTATTTGATTGAATGTGCTGATTTATGCACATCATGCCTGACTTATGAAGGACTGATACATACAGCATGAGCCACATTAAGCATACAGTATGACTTATAATCCTAATTCTGAAATGCGTATTCTGCTACAGGTTATTTATACATGGTTAATATGAATAATAATGTGGCAGCGTGGTGGCTCATTGGTTAGACTGTATATGTGTTATTCATGTGACAGAATGGCTACCTGTCCAGCTCGTGTCTAGCCTCTGGCCCAGTGTGTGCTCTGCATAGGATAAGCAGGCATGGGAAAAAAAGAAAAATGGATGGATGAATACTAATGTTAACCAGTGATTAATGCCAACTGAATAATCTTAACCTATGGCAACATATGGAGCACAAGAAGAGGTGTTTTAGTTAGAGGTCGTATAGTTCAGGAGCTGGAAGCAAAAAGGGGGCAGACACATGGCATCAACCGTATGCCACATACTCTAGATCCATTTTCAACAAAAAACAGAGGACAAAAAAGTCATGCAGCATTTAAGGGGTGAGGTACTGCCCCGGTATGTCAGGGAGAGTGGAAGGCCACACAGTCAATTACAATCTGGTACACTGGGTTTGCCTGGAAGAAAATGCTTGGCAAGGAAACACACTTGTTTTCAATAAAAAAAAAGGACAAAATGTAAAACCATTCCCTTTTGTGTGGGCGCAGAGCCGCAAGCGATCTTTCTTTCTTTATTTATTTCCTTTTATAATAGCTCTAACCTTGTTGGGAAGTAAGGGACAAATGGCGTGTGATTGCCTTGTTGCTCTGCATGTTTCTATGTTTGGCTCCAAGTGCCGCCGGCCTCAGCATGTTGCCGCTTTAGGCCTGCTGGTTTGCCCAAAGTGACGTCGAACAGTAAAGGCAGACGGGAACAAACAAAAGCAAATGCACCCACGGACAGATTGAGGAGTACAGTAGGAGCACTAACACAGTACAAAACAAACCAAAAGATAAGCAGGCTGGCGTATGCACAAATCCCAATTACAGACTGTATCCTCCCCTCCCTCCATTATTTCTGCTCTCCCATTTGTCCCTCTTCTCTCTGTCTGGTGTTTCCAGGGAAAAGACAGATGACGGAGGTTTAAAAAGGAGAAATGAAGAAATTAAAAAAAGGAAGAGAAAACACAGGAGGATGGGGAGGAGAGGGAGTGACAAAGGAAATGAGATGGAGGGAGGAGAGACGTGAATGAGGTAATGAAGAGAGGGAAAGAGTGGAGGAGAGGGCATTGGTGAGGACATGGCTGAAGGACATAAGGCAATGGTAAAGTAAAAATACTGATTAAGCATGCTGCTCACAAAGAGCTGTGTGTGAGAGTGATTGTAGGGCATATAGTACAGATGTGCTACTATGGGTTATATATGTGTTTGTGTGTTTGATTTGGTATATTTATTATGTCTTTGTGCACATGTGTCTTGCATGGCCTACCTACAGTATATGTTTGGGAATTTGTACCCATATTTATTTATAAATAAAATGCTCACATAAGTCCATATATGTAAGTGTACCTACAAGCTGCTCCTTAAAAGGGGTAAAGTAGCCGCCAGAGAAGTGGAGATGTGGGCTGGAAATGATGTTGAGGAACTCAATGGAGCCCTTAAAAGCACAGACTGGAATGTTTTTGTTATGATTCTACTACTGATCTTGATAAGAGGGCTGAAGTGACATCCTCTTATTCTTTACTTAAATGACTCAACCGTCCCAACTAAACATGTGTTTCCAAATAACAAAACCTGGTTAAACAAAGCAGTGAAACATAATGCCTATCTACACGGTGTCGTTGGGGACAAAGGAAACGTTAAAAACAAAGCCAGATATGAAATTAAGAGGGCTAAACTACAATATAAAATAGAATAGAGGAGAAATTTCCCAACAATGACCTTAAGAAAGTGTGAGATGGCAAGGAAGCCTTGACAAACCAGGGCAATAAGAATAATAGGTGATGATTTGGAGCCAGTTGAGCTGGTTCGGGCATCTAGCACGGATGCCTCCTGGGCGCCTCCCTTGGGAGGTGTTCCAGGCACGACCAGCTGGGAGGAGACCACGGGGAAGACCCAGGACTAGGTGGAGAGATTATATCTCTACTCTGGCCTGGGAACGCCTCGGGATCCCCCAGTCAGAGCTGGTTAATGTGGCCCGGGAAAGGGAAGTTTGGGGTCCCCTGCTGGAGCTGTTGCCCCCGCGACCCGATCCCGGATAAGCGGTTGAAGATGGATGGATGGATGGATGGTTTTAATTCAAATTCAGAGCTTGCAAATGCACTAAATGTTTTTTATTTATGTTTTAATGATGAACATGATTTTACAAATGTGCATTGTCCTAGTGCAATAAATGCACTTAATTTGCACTGAACCTCAAAGACTTGACTGCACTGCTCAGCAGCACTTTATCATGGCTAGCATTACAATGGTTTGACACTGTTAACGGACGGATACATCTTCGTTTTTACTCGGTTGTTTGATGTAACTGTTTTGATTAAAGTCCTGTGTCCTCTTGTAAGTTTGTGTTCTTGGCTTCGACTGTAAACCAAATTTTCCCCTCAAGGGACAATAAAGATGAACTGAACTGTGTGTGCATGTGATGTGTTGAGGTGTGTTGACGTACCCTTGGCTACCTCTAAAGCAGATTAAGAGGACAGGGTGTCTGACTTTGTTGTTCCAGACTGGGCTTCAGTGACAGAACAAGAGTGCAAAGAGCACCTCTATGTCCCCCTTGGTGTGTGCCAAGCCTGGGTTAGCCCACCACCCTGTGACCCATCTGCTGGGGGATCAGGCTTAAAGTGCCACTGCAGGGTAATTGGCCTGTCTATCTCCTGGTTTTCACACACACACATACAAAGCCTGATACAACACACACATGTCTGTCCTTCACTGGAGACCACTGTGTGTGAGGAAGGGCACATTTACTGTATGTGTTTGATTTAATTGATGTCTTGAACATTGGCAGAAAGATAGAGACGACAATGAAAGGAGAAAGTCAAAGAAACGACATGCAGAAACAAGAACTGTGCCATATTGAAACAATATTTTCACAAGTGGTCTGGGACATTAACTGCAAGTGGAACGCACCTTACACATCAGATATTGTCTGATCCACATTTAATGTCAACAAGTGACCCCGATGACCTCATGAGAAATAACTTGGCCTTTTCTAACCCTCTCTTTACTCTCCCTTTTCTCCAAGTGAGACACAGACTGAGCATGGGATAATTGCTCATCTCTAAAATGTGCCAGATTAGCTGACCCCATGAAACAATAGTGTCACGGAGCGCTCGGAAAAGAATTAGACTCTCCAAATGAGTTTTTTTTTATTATTATTTTGAGTTACAGCAATTAGTAATGAAGTGAGTCGCATGCCGTCGGCGGCTGTGCCTGGGGCCATGTCATGGTGTCATGATGAGGTCAAGCCTAACTAGTTGTCAAAGGGCGGAGAATGATGAAGACACAGGAGGGATATTGACGTCACGGGTCAATCTGAGGACAAATCAGTCAGCACTGCTGCATCGACAGAGAAAGAGACATGGACAGAGAGTATTTCTATTGACTTCACATGTTAAAACACAACTAAATGAAAAAAAAATATTGAAATTATATAGACTTTTTATACATTTATTGCCCTCTATACAATTGCACCATTTCATGACCTTATGACATCATAGTTACACATAGTAACTCTTGTTCTATGATCCCAGGAAGAGCGCTCTAATAGGCTTTAGCCATTCACCACTAAAGTGTGCATTTCAGCCAATGAGTGTAGTATGGACTGCATTATTGAATGGGATGTTAGAGGTCTCAACTAATACAGGTATAGATTAACCCCTTTCATACCAGAATGTTGGATGTTTAAATGTTTAAACATCATTAAACTGATTCTTATCCCAGCTATAAATGCCTGTTAACCCACATGCATGCCGCGTTTCACCCAAAATGGGAGGAAGGTTGAGAAGCCAGGTGGGGTTGACTTATTTAGGAAAATGTTATGAAAATTTTAAACATGACTCCATTTCAGTCTGAATAAGATATGACCTTTGATTTCAAACAGGCTGCCCTTTCTAAAAGGGGATTCATATGCTTATGTGAATCCTATAAGGGCGACACTGCTGTGAGACTGATAAAGTAAGATTTACGCATTGCATGACAGGTCAACAAACCATTTGTTCTACAAACCTGACGGCTGATAGAAGGAGCATCATGACCGCACACTATACAATCAACGACATAGTTGATTTTAAATATGATATTGAAAATATTTAAACTATAGTAGGAGTCATCAAATTAACTGGCAAAACCATAAGATGGTCATTGTCCTTTTTCTAGATGGTTGGGATGAATAACCAAACAAATAAATGTGAAACTCTTTAGCTGACAGGGAGGCCACATATATCATTGCTGTAGATTGAGAAACACCCAGCACCACCAGACTGTCAGCCACCAACATCCACAAAGATGCATGATACAGAGCAGTATATAACATTACACCAACTCCTTGTCCTTCGTATGGAGCATGTCCCTTATTCCCCGACCACTTAACAGAACCAGGAACCAGGCAGTCAACACGTCATTGAGTTGAGCAGTGCCCTGTCACTGGACAACAGTCTTCCCCTGCGCTGTAGTGAAGTTTGCAAACCCCAGATATGGGCTGTGACACAGAGAGGTTCTTGCCACTCTGCCTCCACACACTCCCACAGCTTGTTACATTTTGGGCAGCGAACACTGGCTTGAAGCTTAAAGGCATCCTCTAACAGACGGTCCTGGTGGTGAAGACCAGGTGTTGTAAGCTCAACACCGGTGGTCTCAGCGGTGGACTTCATCACCCGGGGGGGGTTCTGCTTCACCAAAAAAAGAGGTGAGATGTTCTTTGCAGAACACAATAGCACCGTCGACGCCAAAGCAACATGGAGTCATTTCGATCTCCTGACAATATTCAATGTGAAAGCCAATGCATTGTAATCCCACTTCTGCGAGCACTGGCTCAAATTGAAAAATGCAATTGCTAACCTGCTCAAAAAGGTTCAGCTGAGAAAGGACATTTGTGACAAACATTTATGAGAGAACACTGATGTGTAAAATTATATTTCACTCCATGTTAGGTTTGTATAAATGTGTAGTAGCTCATGTTAATAAACCCCCATGGGGGTCATTGTTGATAAAATGATGAGAAAATATTGGTTTATTTCCCAAATCATTGCTCTCTAATTTTACTACTTTGACTTTAAGTCCAGGGGGATCATATCCTGCTCGATGGCAACATTTCAGAAGTTAGTGTTATCTACTAATTGCTTTGTTGTGTATTTAAAGTGGGCAATGGATGCTGCAGTCTGTGCAGCTAAGTGGAATAACAATGGCATGCAAAATACTCCTGTGGCTGTGTCTCCGTGTCTGTCACTGTGTGTTTGCCGTCTGGCCACAAAGTGTGTCTTATTCACACACATGCACACACTAAAAGAAATGCACATTTGTATGGCTGCTGTTAATAACTGGTTATGAGTTCATTTTAAGTGCTCATTGATTAGCTGAACAAGACATAATTTCTTGGTTTTAAACATGCATTGACTTGACTTGGCATGTCATGTGTACGCTGTGTAGTCTGCACTGCAATGCAAACACATCCGTTCAGAGCTATAGAATAAATAGTGAGAAAGACTGCTTATGGTGGACGGGTCCAAAAAACACAGAACGTTCAACCAAGAGACCAGTGTTTCTGTCCCAACTGTTGTTGTTTTAATTAGTTTATGTAGTTATTCAAGCCCAATCATGACATTTTTTCTAAACCTAACTAGGTGGTGATTGTTTCACGGTAACGATGTAGCGTTAAATCACGTCAGAAGGCTAAAATGCGTTATCATGACATGCAGAAATGTCATACTGTTTATACACCTTCCCATGAGATCACGTTGAAATGGAAACCTCAGCGGGTGCGCGGGAGAGGTTTGAATCCCTGAAGTAGTACCTCTAAATCTCTGGCTTGGTTGTGGCTTTTTAGTACATCTGATGAAAAGGATGAATCTGTAAATTTTGTAACGTACAAAACCTATGTGTCGTAACCTACTCATAACTTTTTTTTTTCTGACCACAGAAGTTCACTGATTTTGAATAAAGGCAGATGTAATACTGTGTATGCATATAGTCCAGTGTTCAGTGCTGGCATGTACACATACTGGTCAGGCTCAAGTCCTCCCCCAAGGCATAATTTAACATTTAGATAAATATTTTAAAGCTTATTAGTCTCTATTTCATTTTCTTATCTATTATGATACTATATCGTGTAGAAGATCATATTTTACTTACATGGATTGACTGATATGATACGATATGCCTGCTCAAAACAAGTCCAAAGCCTGCCTATCTTGCAATGTCACCTCACCTGGTCTGTTTAGTATCCACAGTCACACAGTGTTTGTAATGAAATGATGACAGCAGAAATACCAGTTTGGATTATTAATGGTTTCTGAGGTCTCAACTGCCCCAGTAATCTTAACTCTGCTTCAAATAAATTTTATGATGATGAATATTTGCAGAAATGTCCTGACAATGTCCTGGATTTCAGATGGTTTAAAAGTGTTAGCCAATGTAGGTGCTAATGGACACTGCAGACGTTTCACTGTTTTAGGTTTACTGAATCCCTTTTGTCTTTTATTGTATACCTTGATAGTGATTCGCTCACCACTTTTGGTAGAAAATCTCCTGAGGGAAGGTTTAACTGTAAGGATAACAAGGAATGCTTGTAGTTACAAAAGATGGCTATGGAACAATGAGAGAAGATGTCTATTAAGACGAAGTAGGAACATCGCTCAAATTGATGTCAGCAAAATTGGAGGTCAGGGGAAAGTAGGAGAGATGGTAAGGGATTTAAAGGAATACAGTAAAAGGGGCTTGTGGATGGAGAGAGAATTGCCAATTGGGATGATAGGCCGTGTGAAGAAAAGCCTGTACCCACAAAGCAGCTGGAGTGGCTGTGTGTTTGGGGCCACAGGGCTGCACGTGCGTGAGTGTGTGTGCATGTACGTGTGCTTATGTGTGTGTGTGAGAGAGAAATGGTAGTTACAGGTTAGTGGGAAACCCTCAATGGTTCAATTACACAGCCTTGTATGACCTGGGGGGACTGCTTGATCGGTCTATTAGCTCATAGTCAGGGTACCAATGCGGCCAATGGGACCTTAATACACACACACTTTAACACGCACAATCACATGCACACTTACACACACACGCCTGCATGTATAAGTGCACAAATATGCACAGCAGCAGCCACACAATGCTAAATGATAGAAACTCCTGAGTTGAATATGTATTGTTTAATACTGCTGATGCATAGAGTATGTGTGTTGAATTGGCCCAGTTCCTTTGTATATTAGAAAAAGTAAAACTTTTGCATGGTAACTCACATAATTCATCAGTCTGGAGCTACTTTGACACATGGTGGGTGGCTGTAGATGTAGACACTATAGCATATAGAATACACAAGAGCATTTACAGTACCTCCATTATAAATTGTGCGACTGTGGAGAGACTACCAAATGTCAGACTAGCTCTGTGAGTTTGACCTTGACTTTACTGTAAAGTTAAATTACCTTAACATAAGCATAATGCTGTACTGACAAATGTTATTGCAGCCCTTGGCACTTCCCTGAATGCAGCTTTACAATACAATAGAATAGAAAAAATTGCCCTAATATTGTAATGGGGGATTCCAACACATTCTCTGACACTTTGTCAGACCCCTTGGCATCACAGTAATGTTGTTAATTAAACAAAAACACTTGCTTATGATTAAGTGACAAAACCACGTAGCTAGGTTTAGGAAAACAACATGGTTGGGCTTAAAATTACTACGTTTTTACAGTGCAAATGTGACTTGACGTTGTGAACACGGAACACGAACGAACAGCTGATTGTAGTGAAAGTGAAACCTAACGCACGGGACATGGACATACAAACCCCTCCACCACAACGATCTGATGACTCACATAGAGGTAAACATACTTATAGGCAACGTACATTCATTTGAATGCCAACAGCTCAATCTCTGTCTCCGAGACAGACACCTTTAATGCTGTTTATTATCTGGTGATGCATAATTCTCTCAAATATATCAAAAGGAGCACTTTTTGAAATATTCCCATTGATTTAAACATAGTTCATATGTGGAGTGAGTGAGCACAGCAAGGTTACCGTATTGATAGTTCTATTTGCATTATGACAATTGACTCCATTGTCATAATTAAGACAATGAAGTCAATTCAATATTGGTCTAAAAATGAAATTACTTTCAGAGTTTTCTCAGGCAATTACAGAATGAAGTTTCAGCCTGAACTAAATCAATCATGACTTCAAAATGAAGTAATCAAGCGTGTGCTTATATGTGTGTGTGTTAATATTTGAACAATAGCTATGCACATGTTACTAGAAAACGCATGCATTAATTTGTAAAATATAGATTCAATTATTGGGTGACCTTGCACAACCTTTGTGATTTTTGTGTGTTTGTGTGTGTATGTGTGGTACCTAATTTATCTCCTATTTGTGTCACAGGAAGCTGACAAAGAGCAATAATTTCAAGGTTAGAAAATAAGAGATGTAATAGGAGGAAGGAGCCAGCCAGTAAATTTAATTAGCGCCAGTCCAGGCAGAATTGCACGGAGCGGTCCTTCTTCGAATGGAGAAAAAAATAAAATCCTCATTTGCACCAGAAAGACATTCTCCTCCCATATTTCCATTCTTCATATACATTCCTCCCCAGTTTAAAATGAAGACACATTATGCAGCCATGCATTTTGGCATCTTGCAGAGAGCTTTTATTGTGTTGAAAAGTGCTGTCACTGCAAGACAGGCTTTCCCCTTGTGATTCTCACTCCACATGTCCTCGCTAATACTGGGGGAGTTACAAATGACTTCATGAATACACACTCAAAGAAAATGTTTAGAATGTGTGTGTGGATGTGCATACCTGTATAGATTCAACCTGCGGCAATTTGTAGTCACAGAAAACTAAAACTAGTACTAATCTTTTCTAAATATCTTATCTTGTTGTGTACAATGCATTTCCTCAGTCTGTGGCACAACATGCCCTTCAATTTCACCTCCCGCCTCCAACCCTTCTTTTCACAGACTGTCCTCGCTAGAAAAACGACAGCATTGGTTGTCTTTTCAAGCAACTCAGGTTTATGTTTCCCTGACAAGTAACATTTTGTGGTCATGCAAATAATGACCAAGTATCTAAATAGTGTGATCTTTTGAACCTGGCCTAGTATTAGAGTTCTCTAACCTCATCATAAACATACTGTAGTTGCCATGCTTACATGTATATATACTGTAGAAAGACATAATTCCCTAGTCATAGAGTCGGTGGTTCGATCCCTAGCCCCTCCTGTCTACATGACAAAGTGTCCTTGGGTAAGATACTGAACCTGAAATGAAAAAGTTATTCCTCCTTTTTCATTTGTTTTCCCACGAAGGTCCAGCAACACTAAAAATGTCTGCTCGTTACATGCATACAGTCTTTTCAAAATCAATCAATCTTCACAAGAAATGACTTCATTAGGATTAGGCAAGAAAGCTACTTGTCGGTAGTTAGGTTTAGGAAAAGATCGACTTGGTTTGGCTTAAAATAACTCCTGAAGTGGCGTTATTAAAGTACTTCAGTTACATGACAAATACTTCGACGTTGACTTCTTGTTTCACACGGGACACGAACGTCGCTCTCCTGGGCAAAAGTCCGGTATTTTTTGACCCATTCATCCAACCTGACGCGGTCGGTGCTCTTTCTATTTCTCGGTTCACGATTATGTGAATTACACACAAATTAATTTTGTGCGATATACACAGATTACTGTGCATTTCTTTTCTTAGGTATAGCTATGAACAGTGTATGAGACCATCCTGGTATGTGTTTGTATGAATGAGAGGTATGAAGTGCTTTGTATAAAAGCGCTATATGAATGCACTCCATTTCTATTAGTCTACAACTACAGTATGGACTCGCTGAGGCTGTAATGTGAGGCACAGCAGTCGCTTAAGCTAAAAGCATGCTAACATGCTCAAAAGAACAATATCAACATGCTGATGTTCACCATTTTAGTTTTGCATGTCAACGTGCTAAAATTAGCTTATTAACACTAAACAAATCACGGCAGATGCTGATGGTACAGTAGTGTACCTCAATGAAAAGTGAAAGAATCATCCAGAGGGGGGCAATACATGTCTGTACCAAATGTTATGGCAATCCATCCAGTAGTTGTGGAGACAATTCAGTCAAAACCACAAATGTAAAACTCATGACGCTGCTAGAGGAAAAGTCAGGAGATCACAAAAATCAGTAGTCTCCATCCTCCATCCAAAATTCCATTACAATCCATCAAATGGTTAATGAAATATTTCAGTCTGGACTAAAGCGATGGACAGATCGACCTACCGTCACTGACCGGGTTTCACAGAATTGTTCATTATAACTTTCTTATCTGGAGATCAGTATGGCATAACCTTTTAGGGAACAGGTTGGGACGGACCGTTGGGCATTACATCCTGTCTCCTAGCAACGGTCAACATTGGAGTATTTAATCCCCCGAAGGGTGATTTTCCCTTAAATTCATCCATCACTACAATCTTGTTCCAACCATAACCGAGAAGTTTTAGTGTTACTTTTAATCCCACTAAAATTGATCTCAGACTAGCAGACTGGAGCACATCATGTTGTCCGATATTGAAGTAATTTTCTTTGCATGTCTGCAGTGTATAATATCTCCCTCTGATGAGTCCTATTATCAAATCCACCAGAAAACTGATCGCTAAGCTACTGAGAAGCTATTTAAAGAGAGAGAGAGAGAGAAAATAGTATTTCTACTCGTTGACTTTTATAGATTGTCTCAACTTCATAATGAATGTCTGCTCTGTTTAATATACAGTAGTTATATTTTAATGTATGCCTCAGGTCGCTACTTGATATTTTACGAGCCTTTCTTTTGTCAGAGTTATATTTTTCTATCAGTATGTTGTTTCACAAGCTGTGTCATTTTACCTCAGCCAACATAATTGTAATACTTAGGTATGCACTTTACAGTACAATACTTTGCCATTACTTTGCTGATGCTTTCTTTTAGTGTACTTAAGATGTGTCTTTTATGCTGTTTTCAGAGGCTTTTCTATTCATACCTTTACTACCTGTACCCTACCTCTTTTCCCCTCCCTGGTTCCGTCAACTCTTTTTCTTCTCACATCCATGCTCTTTTTCAAAAATGTATTTATCGCTTCTCATTTTAACCCACTCGTCTCCACCCTCCCTTAGCGCCTTCTATTAGCATCCTACCATTTCTGTAATTCTATCCACTGGTAGGAACCCTTCTTTTCTTTCACTTTTCTAAACTTGATGCTTTCCCTGTCACACTTTTAACTGCCTTTCCTTCACTGCCTCAGCTCCATTTTTCTCCATATCTCTACCACTTAAATCACAAGAGCCTTTCCATTCATGTATCTCCCACCATCTCATGCTTGACCACAACCCCTCCTTATCTCCTTGCCTCTTCTCTTCTTTCACTTCTCACCCCCTCTTTCTACCTTTTATTTGATGTATCTTCTGTGGTGATGCAGTTGAAGATGTTTGAAGAGAAACTCCGCCGACACTGTCTTAGTTGTATAACAAATTTATTATAATAAGTTCAGTATCGTAAACAAGTAACAAGTTACTTGGAGAGCCTCCAGCCGAATAATGAGAGAACTCTCCCGAACGTATACAGACAGCTCCTTAAATACCGAGCTTGTTCTGGTCAAACCCTTAGTTTCCTCATATGGTTTTAGGAGAGGGACAAATAAAAATAGAAACACCTCTCTTTTGCCACCATATGTCTCTTCAACTCTGACCCGGGCCTCCCAGGACCCTGCTTACTTAGCATTTGGTATATCTTTACCATGACCAGTTGTCTCTTCAACTCTGACCCAGCTCTAAATCAGGAAGGCCCAAACAACAACTAACATTCCAATATACTCTCCTAATACAAACCATCTATATAAATATACTGCATCTAACAGCAGACACCTCATATTTCTTTTCCCAGTCCTTCTCTCCCTGTCTTTCTTCCCTTTTCTCCCTTACTTACCTCTATAGCCTATAGCTGACCCGTTAGCTGCTACTGGTGAGCCCTGATCCTTTTCTGGGTTCCTAATTAATTGCGGCCTGCTGAGTGACCGGCTTTAACCAGCCCCACTACTGTGCCAGCAGGTCAGTCCTTTTGAAGGGAAAAGAAAAACATGTTCAATGCACAACATACAAACATTCATCTCAAACATTATTATTTACTGTCTCCACTATAAGGCTGATGAGTCATTATTCAAAAGAAACGACTGGAAGATATGAATTTCACTGATTAGGAAATAACCTTGAGGACACAAATAGAAGAAAAGGTCTGATGACATTCAGCCTTCAAAAATAATTAATTCATCTGAATGAAGAAAATCTTTGTGTTTTCATTTATTTTTTTATTTTTTTTTGCAGCGCTCAAACTCTTGCAAATGTATTAACCTCTGTGTAAAATGCCTCCTATTCAGTGGCTGGTTGGCTATCGGGAAGCTCTGGAATTATCTCAGTGGGCCAGTCTTTCTTTTTCTTTTTCTTTTATAAAGATCTTTACTGAGTTTTAACAAGTTCAGGCTACAAAGAAATGCTCAAAGATTTGTTTAAGAGGGATCCTATGACACCCTAAGGTCAGGGGTGGTTCTAGGTTCAGACCTTGAGGGGGGATCAGCCCCTATAACAATGTGAGATGAGTACAGTCAAGGGCGTAGGTTTCATTTTAACATTTAAAGTGGAGGGTCAGGGGGTCCTCTGCCAGGAATTTTGTTTCCTGCATTCTGGTGAATTTTTATGCACCAATTTCCACCTTTTCTTCATCAAGTTTTGGTGGAAATGTCTTTATTTATGAAAGGGAAAACACAAAATTCTGAATTCAGGCGCCATGTGACAATTCAGAATATAAACAAAAATATAATGGAGTCCTTAGACAAGTCAAGGGAATTACAAACAAAGGGTAAAACAACACTTGCTCAATTGCAACTTTCTTTGTGCTGAAATATTCTGGTATTCCTTGTGTTGCCAACCCTGCACTGAGCTCTGCGTTGGCCTCAGTCAATCCAGGTCAATAAATAGAAGGAAATACATAGAAACTAAACCAAAAAGACGTCAGGGATGAGGGTCGTCACCCACCGTCCATTCAAAAAGTTACCCACTATCAGCAGCATGCCACTCTCCTCTCTTCTTTTTCCTCCTTTGGCGCCTGCCTTTTGACAGGCTCACACCAGATAACACCGGCCTTCGGCCTTCTTGACGTTTGGGAACCAATCAGTGAGACTAATGACAGCCTGTGACCGTGGCAACAGTTATAAAGGGAGCCAGAATTGGGTGTATTTTGTATAGAACTTATGCTTTTATAGCAGACTTCTGAAAACTTTCAATAATTCAAAATAGTCTTCATAAGCAGTTCTCATAAGTCATTTCATTCATTTATTCATATATTTTTTTAGCTATTGAGGGTCTGGGGACTCTATCAAATGATAAGGGTAAAAAACAAAATAACAAAACAATTATAAATATTCATTATTGATTGTCAAAGCATCTGCAATGATGATGATATATAATGTCTATGCAATCACAGTCATTAGTGCCACTTTAGTCAAACTTGTTTTCACTGATGAGTTGCTGAGCAGCTAAGCACAAATCTATTAATGCAAATTTAACAGCTCATAAGAGCAAAAGTTGCCTAGCTTGCATAAACACACACACACAATCCACACAGAGCCAACTATGCTTGGCATGTCAGCAGCATGTGACAATTTGTGGCTTCAGCGGTTTCCATTAGAAGTTGATAAGATTGGAAATGAATACAGCTTCATTTTAATTTCACAACCACACGACTGTACTTTGATTTGCATTCACCTGCTGTCTGCTCTCGCTAATGTCTAGGTAGGACCGGGGATGTATGTTGTTTTAAATTGGTTCCATCAATTGAAAAAACATGCGTGGAAAAAAATGCATAACACACACACACCAACACACACACATACCGCACAGAAACATATAGTCTGAATGCAAATAAGCATCCACTATGTTAAAGGCCAAAGTGATTTTAAAATTATTTATTTTTTTTTTTTTTTACTGCAACAAATTGAAAGTCACCAGCAAGAGGCATTATGTTTATGAATGTTTGAGCATGTGTGGGTGTTAGGGACAGACTGTACCTTTTTTTCCTCCCTGTAAAAATCAAAAGTTAATGTATCAACTTCAAAATGACTCAAAATGAATTCTCTCTCTCTCTCTCTCTCTCTCTCTCTCTCTCTCTCTCTCTCACATGCACACTCTGGCGGACATGATCTGTTTCCAGTGAGTTACCATTTGTTACAGCACAAAAGTCACATTAAACATTTTGGAATTTGTGATGCAACAGCAAGAAAGCAAACAACTTGTTGAGGTTGAGAGCGAGTTCTTACTGTACTCCCTCTGCGCAACTCATCTCAAGTAATGCGATAAACAAAAGTGGGGAAAAAAGTACATTTTATGAAATATACATGTTGAACTCGACAGAGGGGATACTGTCTGCCATTTCTTTATTCATCTATCCCACCCTGTCTTTTTTTTAAAGACAAACTTCAATTTCAACTCAAAGACTTTCTTTGTTTGAAATTTGAAACTTTAAAAGACATTTGCACAATAGACTAATATCCAGGGAGTGCACCCTATCTTCTGCTCCCTTCCCTTTTCCATCCCTTTGCTCCTCTGTTTCTGAGCATCATTCCCACACTTCACCTGCGAGCCCTTACAGCAATTAAGCCCACCCTGCACAGCGGCACATGAGAGACATGAAAGAGAGGAATAGACAGAGAGAAAGTGGAGGAAATGAAATACAATAGGAAAAAAGGGCAGCATGCAGAGAGTAAGGGGGAGGCAAAGAAAATGAATAAGAACATAAACAAGTCTCCCACCTCTCTTTCTCTTCCTTCAATCTCATATATAAATGTGATGGTTCCTCTCCCCGTACAAAACCCCATAGGCAATTTAAAGAAAGTAGGCCAAAATGAAATATGGCTGCAATATAAAAACAACACTTCAGACACACAGCAGCCAGATAAGACCCTCTTGTGTGTGCATGTGTGCATATGAGTGAGCACGTGCGTCCGTGTGTGTGTTTGTTTCTGAGAGCGTGAGAAAGACAGAGTGAGTTGAGCGGTAGGTATGTGAGCAAAATGGGTCGCGAGACAGTTGAGTGTTTTATTAAGATTGAATCAAAAGTAGGATTTCAAATGACATTTTACACCGCTGAAATGGTTGTGTAATCTATCATACTGCTTCTGCCTCTTTCTCTCTCTCACACGCACATGCTCGCACACACACACACACACACACACACACTCACAAAAAGCCCTGTCCACTTGCTATCCTGCAGTCACGCTGCGCTAACACTCCTCTAACCTTTCAGCCACCAGCACACTGTAGCATAAACAGGCTAAATCCCTGGTAATCTGTCTGTGACATGCATGAGGACCATGTTGACTTACTCTGAAGAGTGAGGCCTGACCCAAATATGGATACGGGCATTAGCCAAGAATGTGACCTATTATTTAGTAATATGATGTCATGCATGATTGCATGGAGAGCAAAAAAGAAGATAGTCTTTTTGGTTTAACAAATGGACATGGCAGCCTCAAGTGGCAGTGGGAGATGACCGTTTCCTGTTTGGGGTCTTAAAGACTTAATTACCCAGAATTATACACAGTGACATCAGTAAAGTGGACACTCATCTGACCTAAATATCCTGCTCTACGTGGCTGGAGGGGATTTCTAAAAATACAGCAGGTTCAACCATCTTCCAGCTTACAGTATAGCGTGCTCACTCTCTCCTGTTACAGTTCTCTTATTTTAATTGTGTGTCAAGTCATGATGCGAGCAGCCAATCCCAGCCCTGCCTGATATAAAAATGGCAAAATTCAAGAGCAAGTCGATGACTTTTGGATGCGGTAAGTAACCATCTTGCTGTCTTTCTCTCATCCCTCTCATGTCAAGTCTTCATGTCCACTCCTCAGCATACCCTGTCTCCCACAAAATTACGTTCCCATACAACTAAACTGCATTCTCAATTACATTTCTCCCGGATTACACTCACAGTTTTAAACAATTTTAAACATGTGGTTAACGTTATAAATTGAAACAAACTAAACAAAAAAACGCAACAACACTACTTAGTTTTTTTTAAGCAACCAACACCATTATTAGGTTAGGTTAAAATGACTACATTTGACACTCAGTCTTCTGGGGTAAAGTATGGTGTTTGTTTTACCGTTGTGGTCTTTTTCGCTTGTTATACTCGTTATTATACCACGTAACACTCAATGACGTTATTTTTCCACGTAACTTTCATTAACGAAAGCTCGTCACCTGCTCTGCGCGTCACTTGTTATACTACGTCATCTGCTGCAGCTGTCTGCGGATTTAAAAATGTATCTGTGATACGTCAAAGACAAACGTAATCCGCGACAACATACATTCCCTTCCAAATGTAATTGAGAATGCAGTTTAGTTGTACGGTAACATACTTTTTAGGAGACAGGGCTGCTGCGAATGGATCCATCTTGGACACTGATGTCTTAGCTGACCGCCCGGTGTAAACAAGATGTTCACAGTGTTTAGTGGCTGCAAATGTCTGCATGTACTGCACTGTTCAGTATCCTGGGCCCAGCCACTGCACTGTGTTCCTTCCACCTGTACCTGTAGGTCACCAAAAAGGAAAAACCTACAGATTGTATAGCCCACTCTGTCTAGCCTGACCTTGTCAGTTTCCATTAAGCACTCTATTTACTCAGTTATCTAGTTAGAGCGGTGTGTTCTGAAACCAGCTGCAACACATCCATTAGCCCTTTCCCTCCGTTTCTCAGCCACATTTAAGTAACATCCCCCCAACCCAACCAGGCTCTGTCTCTGTTATCCATCTCTGTTCCACCAATTAGGGAAGCGTATGTCAGTGAAGGACAAGAGCTCTATTACCTCTGAAGGTTAAAGGAAGCCAGACCCTTCACTGGTTCATCGGGTGTCTGTGTCTGCGCATAGCGTATGTGTGCATCCACATGTATCTGCATGTGTCACGCCTCATATGCACCGTATTGCAACTAGTTGGAAATCAGAGGGAGGATGTGCTGGTGCTGATTAAGGAAGTCAGGAATTACAGTCCTACAATTTAGACATTGTTCAATGACTACCCTTTCTCACGATTATTCATTGTTAATAAGGATGTCTATCTTTACTTGACAAATGCAGTTCAACTTGAAAACATCATTGTAAAACATTGTAACACATTAATTCTCCAATTATCCAAGTGTGTGTGTGTGTGGTGTGACCACTTTATTTGCTCTTATGATGAAAATGATTATACAGCTCTGCCTTATTGTTTTTGCCTTATTGTCCAACACTGTTTTTTGAAATTCATAGTATTTTTTTTTTGTCTTTATAGATATAGTGCTTGAGTACCTCAAAAAGCTCCAGCTTCAAATAATTGCATACCCAAACACGTGGACACACACACACACACACACATACACACACACACACACATACACACACACACACACAACTCACATTCAAATAAAATAGAGACAGACAGAAAGAACATGCCATAAACCAATATCCCTCTCTGTGACACCATGATTGGATATTTACTATCTCATTGCTCCAAGCTTACACACAAGAAATGTATTAAATATTTTTTTTTCTTTCTTTTTTATTTTTCACTGCTTATCCCTGCCTTCATAACAGCAGATTGACATTAAAAGGGCATGGGTGAAATTAACTTGTCTGTGTGTGTATGTATGTCTGAGTGTGTGTGTGTTTGGGGGGTTGCATTCCAGTCCCAAGCCTATTTTGATGATGTTGGAATGAAAGGGAGAAAACATTCTCTCAAAGGCTCCTATCAAATGCCTGTCATTTCTCCCTTTAACCGCCTAATCCCCGATGGTGTGTGGTTACGGAGCTGTCTCGCTCCTCAAACAAACTGTTTGCTGCCTCTCTCTGTCTTGCTTTCTGTCTCTCTTCCTACTTCTGTCTGCGCATATATCCATCTCTCCAGTTGAGCTGTATATGTCTCTAAAGAGCCAGACCTCCCATGGCTCCCTTTCTCTTGTGTTGATGTCCACTATTACAGCTGGCTGGCATGTTGAAAAATGGAGAGGCGGCGAGAGAGAGAAAGACCGACAGACAGAGAGACCGAAAAAGACAACAAGTCATTGCATAGGGAATAGGGTTAAATGTTTCCCCGTGCAGGTTTGAAGTTATTACTTTAGGAAAATCACTCTATTTCCGGGGAACAGGAATTTCTTTCCATGAGTATGAACTCATTTTTGAAAAATACCAAAACAAGAATGAAAAAATGTAATAATACTAACCATTTCCCTTAAAACTACACTCACTTTGAGGATATACATACATACTGTAATAATTTGATTTTGTCATTCTCAGAATGCCATCTAACCAGTTTTAATATGTACTGTATGCTAGGGCTGTCATTCGATTAAAATATTTAATCACGATCAATCACATGATTGTCCATAGTTAATTGTGATTAATTACAAATTTTTCTATTCGAAATGTACCTTAAAGGCATATTTGTCAAGTATGTATTACTCTTATCAACATGAGTGGGCAAATATGCTTGTTTTATGCATATGTATGTATATATTTATTATTGGAAATCAATTAACAACACAAAACAATGACAAATATTGTTCAGAAACCCTCACAGGTATTGCATTTGCATAAAAAAATATGCACAAATCAAAACATGGCAAACTCAAGCCCAACAGGCAACAACAGCTGTCAGTGTGTCAGTGTGCTGACTTGACTGTGACTTGCCCAAAACTGCATGTGATTATCATAAGGGGCATGCCTGTAAAGGGGAGACTCGTGGGTACCAATAGAACCCATTTTCATTCACATATCTTGAGGTCAGAGGTCAAGGGTAACGTTTTGCATAAGTTTGGAACATGAATTAGCCTCCTTTGGTATAGTTGGTACCAATGAATTCCTCAGGTTTTTCTAGTTTCATATGATACCCGTATCCTCATTTTAGCTTTAAAAATGAGCCCGCTACAACCTAAAGATCGCAAGTTGCTTTAATGCGTTAAAGAAATTAGTGGTGTTAAAACAAATTGGCTTGGTTATTATTGCGTTAAATTTGACAGCCCTAGTATATGCATTATTTGTGAGTGCAGCAACATCAATTCATAGGGCTGAAATATGAACTGAAGGTTAAGTGTACAAGTAGAGTCCATCACATGCTGACATTTCGGCTTATTAGTTATTTTGTAGTTCTTTATGGTTTAAGATGTTGTGTGGTAATATTAGAGCAATGTTTTTTTTTATATATTATTTGTTTCATCATTTTTACTTGATTGGATAGATACCTTGGAGAGAGACAGGAAAGGCAGAGGCGAGAGGGGATGATATTCATATAAAGGGCCCGGGCTGGAATCAAACTCTCTACCAGGTGAGCTACCGGGGCGCCCCACATTAGAGCAATCTTCATCACTTAATACTTCACCTGTTGAATGCCAGTGCTCTATAGATTTTGCATACTACATGATATTATTTTGCAAGATAGTTGAGCTGTAAACTGCCATTGTTGCATGAAAAGTAATTGGAAAAGCTGGAGTACGAACAGTAAGTCCAGTTTAATTACTACATTAACTGCAAAGGTTGCACTTTAGTACATGGCAGTTGTGGTACCTTTGATGCGTTATGGAAAAGGTGGCTTTAGAAATGACAGCCATCACCCTGCATACACACATGTGAACACACACACACAGAAGTACACTCACATGCTAAATAGCTTGCAGTTGTTTTTTCTTGGTAAATGGGTGTATATTTTAGTGAGAAATGCGGGTTAATCTAGATCTTCCTGGAATTGTTGGGCTTCGGGAATCATTTATGGTCTATGTACAATATGATACTGAACATAATATTAATCAGGTTGATTTAGGCTTGTGTGCCTCAGTCCATATGGGTTGTGCCAAAGCACAGAAACCCAGAAAGGCTTTTTTGCAAAGCTAATCCAATTGCACATTAACATACTATAAATAACATGAATACATGCACAAGTACACACACATATCTAATGGGCATTCTCATACATGTATGCATCCATAAACAAACACAGATATAGGCTACATACACAGATTAACACACACAAACCCAAAGGCACTCACTCAGCACTAAATATTCCAAAGAAAAGTTTACTTTTCTCTCCAGCTCTGCCCTCCAGATAAGTGGAAAAGGAAAGCAAAGATGAAAAAAAAAAAGCCACAGACAGAGTAAGCAGACCATAGTGTGAGAAAGAAAGAAGGGATAGAAACAGCAAGTGTTGGAACAGGAAGGAGGAACAATATGCCATGCCATCATGCCAAATAAGCTTCTATTTCCAGGGAGGTCATTAAAGAGAATATACTGTGTGTCCAATGGCGTGGCAACTTAAAATCAGTTGCTGTCTAAAGTGATGTGAGAGAGGCAACAGAATGCACAGATATTACATAGATAGATATTACATGGAATTTGACAAACATGCCTAGCTCCATTTGCGCTACAAATAAGCCATAAAGTCCACCATGATGGATTTTTTTGCTAATTTGCATAATGTGTAAAACAGTAATGTGACATCTACTTTTTGAATTTTGACTCTACCAACACCTGATTTGGTATATAGCCTTCTGGGACTTCGTAAAGGGTGGGCAGGAAATTAGCCAAAGCTGATTAACTATTTGTTCAATCATCACACATTTTGGTAGATATCTTCATTCCTTCTTGGGGAATAGGCCTCCAGAAGTA
Source organism: Sebastes umbrosus (assembly GCF_015220745.1). Classification (NCBI taxonomy): domain Eukaryota; kingdom Metazoa; phylum Chordata; class Actinopteri; order Perciformes; family Sebastidae; genus Sebastes; species Sebastes umbrosus. The sequence continues at coordinate 23,836,455 of NC_051275.1, forward strand.
TTTTGAGCTTGACCCATTGGCCCAAAAATGTACCTCAAAGCTCCGTGGACAGAATTTTACTTAATTTGGTGCACATGCTCTGGGGGCCAGTATTAACCAAGATCTGAAGTGTCATATGAAACTCAGGACCATATGTGGAAATGATGTGCTAACGCTTCCGTCTCATTACAATTTAATCTGTAGGCCAAGAGATATAATATTTTAAATTGGTATTATTGTAGCATTTATGCAATATTATATTTGTGTACAATTTAGTTTGTAGCAAAAGCTACATAAAGAGTTTTTATTAACCAAATATATTAAACTATGGAAATGTATGTCATATGTAGGCCTAATATGTAATGCAATGAATACAAAAATACATTTGAAGTGGGATATATTATCAAGATGTACTCGTCAATAAAACTATATCTAAATAATATATATATATATATATATATAAATAAGACATGTGCAATGATCATGTCATGCATCTGTTGAAATAACACCTTTTTTGGTCCAATTCAGGCACTGCACACATCTACATCTCAATGTGCCCTACAAAAAAGCCTCTTGGACAATTAAGGCCAGCTTGATGGATTTTTTTGCTAATTTGCATAATCTGAAAAACAGTAATGTGAATAGAACTTTATGGATTTTGACTCTACTGGCGGCTTTGATTTTGGAAATTGAGCTGCTGATTCCTTCTCTTGACAAAGAAAGGGTACGAACCAGCCATTTGTAATTTGAATTTGTTATTATTAAGTCAATTTAAGCCAAACCAGAATGAGCCGTAGTAACCTGCATGACATTTGCAAATTATTGACAAACATGAGCTCTGCTGCCAAAATAGTTTTCCATCAAGTACACAACACAAATGAGAGGAAAAACAAAGAAAAAGATGGATAAAATAATTACAGATACAAAATTAATTATTATTTTGCTATTGATGTGCTGTGTGAACATATTAAAACTTAGATTTGTTAATTAAAAACCTTTGTTCTCATCATGTTGTTAAAAACATCATTACGATTTGTTCTTCCAAAATGCATTTGCTAGAATATAAACTGGATTTCTAAGAGACAGGGTCGGAATGTGGGACATGCAAACAAAAGCATGTGTCTTTGTGTTAAATCAACCCATCACTGCTTTTGATGCAAAATGTAACCCTCTTTTCAACTCTGCATAATGTTCTTGCTATTGTTCATTGTTGTTGAACTGATGGCCAGAATATAATCAGAATGAATGACTCTGGCTCAGTGCCAGTCGTCTGTGTCCTGCTGAGGTGACCTGGAGAGAGGCAGTGAACCCTCAGCAATTCATTGCTGACATTGGTGGTAACTATACATTTATTTAATCTTCCTATTATCCTTGGGGTCAATTTAACCACATTCAATGTTTAATGTCTCTAACAATGTATTTAACATATTGTTTTTTACTACATAATAACTTTTCCAAATTTGAGGACGACTTGGTAAACATAAAATTAACATGATGATATATATTTTATATATTTTTTTGTCCTGTACGCATCGATTGTCTTTGGGGTCAATCTGTGAGATTTTATGATGATTTGCATATTTTTCTCATAAACACGTAATGGGTAGTCTGGATGTATATCCATCCTCTTGTGTTAGGGTCGGCACCGACCCGTTTTAGGTTTTAAATGCATAAAAGAACCACATAAATTTTGTTTATTGCATCAAGGCTTTTTGACTTTGTCAGGAACCTCTATTTCAAAAAAATAAAACAAAAACATTTTTTTTCACTAAATTATAAAATGCTCTGGTTGAAATTATGACCTTTGTGTTGTTAGGGTCGGTTTCGACCCAGTTCTAAAAATAAGATTATAAAGCAAAAATTAGAGCCAAAACTGAAATCATAAGTGCACTGTCAGCCAACACACTGACAGCCAGCTTGATGAGGAATACCTGGATGCTTATATTGGTGTTGTTCTTATTGCTGGAGTGTACAGATCCTGCAATGAGGCCACTGATAGTCTCTGGGACGCATCGACAGGCAGAAATATTTTCCGGGCAACAATGTCACTTCGGACCTTTCAAATGATATCAAGAGTCCTCAGAATTGACAACAGAGATACCAGAGCAAGATCTGACAAGCTTGCCCCCATCAGGGATGTCTGGGACAGATGGGTGCAGCTCCTTCCACTGATGTTCAACCCAGGGCCAGAGGTGACAGTGGATGAACGTCTTGTCCCTTTCCGAGGAAAATGCCCCTTCCGGCAATACATACCCAGTAAGCCAGGGAAGTACGGCATAAAAATCTGGGCAGCCTGTGATGCAAAAACCAGCTATGCCTGGAATCTACAGATTTACACAGGCAAAGCTGCGAGTGGCATCCCTGAGAAAAACCAAGGAAAACGTGTGGTCCTCGATATGACTACTGGACTGCAGGGTCACAATATCACTTGTGACAATTTCTTTACCAGCTATGACCTTGGACAAGAACTTCTCAGGAGGAAACTTACCATGGTGGGCACAGTGAAGAAAAATAAACCTGAGCTGCCCGCTGAAATCTTGCAGGTGAAGGACAGGGCTCCACTTTCCTCAAAGTTTGCTTTTACAGACACCACCACTGTTGTCTCATATTGTCCAAAAAAACGAGATGTGTTCTAATACCCCTTAGTAATAGTCAGGTAACACAACAACCTTTTATTTATTTATATGATTCTCTTGAGGTTCATTTTACCATTTTTTTAATTGAAATCGAGGGGTATACTGACAAAGAAAAGGCCCAGAGGCCCACACCAAAAATATTAAAACCGATATTTTCATGGATAAGGAAGCCTAACAAGGTAACCAAGAGATGAGAAACAAATTGGATGATAGATAATTGTTTTTAGTGTATTTTACAGCTGATTTAAGACATGGGTCAAAACCGACCTGTTAACATAAGAGATGGTAACAGAAAGCTAACACAGGAGGAAGGATATGGGGAGTATTTACGTAGTAAACAAACAGACATAAAGTAGCTGACACATTAAATTGGGTGATAATCTTAATTACAAAGTGGATGGAAGGATAAAAGGGCCAATTTTCTGCAGAATTAAAAGTTTCCATTTTACTGATAATACTTTAACTTACATAGGACTTTGAACACATACCATTTATTTGACGCCGTAATGAATTATTGTTCCATTGTTGCACTGGTGTGTAACTAAAGGATCTGTGCTCTGCACTACTGGACAGACCTGTCTATAGTGTTTTTAAAAGAGTTGAATACATAAATACAGTGTAGATATTTATTTATTATTTATATATTTTTATTCATTTATTTTATTTGAATAATTAATTATTTTACGCTTGAAGGCACAATGATAATAATAACAACAACAACAACAATAATAATAATAATTATTATTAATTATTATACTTTTTATAATTATTTTTATTGGGTTTTCTTATTTTCACAAACACAATAAGAATAAAAAAAGAACAACGACAACAAACAAACAAACACTGGTACAGCTCAGATCAAAAAAATTATATTGGAGGTCATAGGGAATAGTCCATAGTGCAAGGAAGTCACAGGATATATGCGTTCATGTTCAGGAGACTCCTTGTAAGATAATGGAAGAGAGATCATGTCCAATATAATTCACATAGGGCTGCCAAATATTGTGGAACTGATTTACTTTGGCATGTAGAATATTTGTGAGGTATTCCAAAGGGACCATCTCAAATATCACTTTTCTCCAGCCTTGGACAGAGGGTTTCTTATCACTGATCCACTGTAGTAATATATTTTTTCTAGCAGCAAATGTAAGAATGTTACATAACCTTTTGTTGGCTGCAGTAGTTATATTTGTACTTGAGATTCCTAAAATCAAAGACATTGGATATTATACATTTTTAAATGTATTCATTTATTTTTGCATTTATTTATATTTGCATAATTTATTATTTTATGCTTGAAGGCACAACGACAATAATAATAATAATAATAATAATAATAATAATAATAATAATAATAATAACAATAATAATAATACATTAATTAATTTGTATCTGGTTCTGTGCATGGTGTTATTTAGTTAATTAGACTAAGTTATTTCTTCACTTTAAGTTTTGTATCATTTCATTACTAATGTTGTTGCTTTCATTATTATTAGCCCTGGGCAGTTGTAATAGTAGTAGTTGAAGCAGTTGTAGTTGTGGGTGGTGCACATGGCCAGCCCACGCCTTCTCCACCTCTTAAATGCTGTCCCCTCATTCACTCCAGCCAGACAGCAACCAAACTGCTAACTGACGAGGTAAGACATCACTAAGGCTTTTTATTAAATTTAAATTAGTACATTCACTATCAGGAAACGTTTTTTTAAGTAGTTTGTAGGAATCTCTGAGTGAGTGCGTCTCTCTATTAAATCCAGCTGAGCGCGACTTTTCCTCTGGAAGCTCGCAGTGTGTTTTCAGTCTGCGCCTTTTGCGCGTCAGCTGCGCACTTGCAGTCACTTGCATATTCATATTCGCTGACGGCCTTATTGTTTCCAAACATTTGAGTTTTGAAATTCAAATAAGACGCTTCTAAAGTGACACACTTGCCGCGGGAATGATCTCTCTCTCACACACACACACACAGACACACGCACACACAGACACACAGGGTAGATTGCAGTTAACCAATCTGCCAGATGGTTTACTGCATGGCCCAAATGGAAATGTTTTCCTGTTGTTTGCTGTTGCTTGTGTCTATCACAGAGTGACAAATGCATGCTGGCATTTTTTTCACAACAGCCCGAATGCTCTGGAGTCTGGCTATACAGCATCTGGACTTAGACTATGCCTTAAACAGTTCAAGTAATTAACCTAAAGTTACCCTATATAGCTGGCTCCTGCTGCTTGAACACAAGTCCAAACAAAGGACCTGATCACTGTCTTAAATGTGTAATAAACTTTATTATTTCTTGACACGCTGTACACTGACATGGGTTAGAAATACATTTGCTAATGTAGGCAATTATGAAAGCACTCACATTATGTATTATACTGAAGCCAAGGGTAATTGAATGTGTCAGCTATGGAGGACATAATCTGCCAAAATAAAACATAAATCAATTAAAAAAAGAATTGACTGAATGCATAACATTTTTTCATTAATTAACTGATAAAATGTGACATAAATCAATATTTCTGTTTTAATTTCCTTCGTTATTCATTTTTTATTTTTAATTCCCTTATTATTTACTCTTCTGTTTAATTTTCCCTTTATTTTTTTATTTTGGCAGGTTCCGTCCTCCATAGTCAACACCCACAGTACTGTGTTGACAAAGTTTGAAAATGACAAACCAGTTACATAAAGATGAATAACAATGTGTTTGGGTGTGTGTTATTTTTCTATCTCCAGGATTTCCTATCATGGCGACAGTCTCTCACTGTACACGCCTAGCCCTTCTTCTTCTGTTACCTAATTTCCTGACTGTATCAACGGCCACTCACGATGACCTTGTAATCGACACTAGGAATGGCAAAGTTCAAGGGAAGTTGCTTTCAGTGCCGGGTGGTGATGTTCGAGCATTTTTGGGGATCCCTTATGGAAAACCACCTGTGGGGAAAAACAGATTCAGCGCTCCAGAGCCAGTAGAGAGATGGGAAGGGGTGAGGGATGCCACCAAATTCCCAAATACCTGCTATCAGGTGCCAGATACATCCATTCCAGGTAGGAAACATGTTTACACAGATGGACACAATGCATGCATGTACTATATACTGTGCTGTGTACATGTACTGTGGATTATTCAAATGGGTGTTGTGAGTTAAATCCCTGCCAAAAAGAGGCCCAGTGATTTTACTTGAGTGTGGGGTGTGGCGTAGTGTGCATGTACAGTAGGGTGGGCGTAGTTTGCATGTACAGTAGGGTGTGTCGTAGTGTGCATGTACAGTAGTGTGTGGCGTAGTGTGCATGTACAGTAGTGTGTGGCGTAGTGCACATGTATAGTAGGGTGGGCGTAGTGTGCATGTACAGTAGTGTGTGGCGTAGTGTGCATGTACAGTAGGGTGGGCATAGTTTGCATGTACAGTAGGGTGTGGCGTAGTTTGCATGTGCAGTAGGGTGTGGCGTAGTTTGCATGTACAGTAGGGTGTGACGTAGTGTGCATGTACAGCAGGGTGGGCGTAGTATGCATGTACAGTAGGGTGTGGCGTAGTGTGCATATACAGTAGGGTGGGCGTAGTGTGCATGTATAGTAGGGTGTGGCGTAGTGTGCATGTACAGCAGGGTGTTGCGTAGTGTGTATGTACAGTAGGGTGGGCGTAGTTTGCATGTACAGTAGGGGGTGGCGTAGTGTGCATGTACAGTAGGGTGGGCGTAGTTTGCATGTACAGTAGGGTGTGGCGTAGTGTGCATGTACAGTAATGTGTGGCGTAGTGTGCATGTACAGTAGGGTGTGGCGTAGTGTGCATGTACAGTAGGGTGTGGCGTAGTGTGCATGTACAGTAATGTGTGGCGTAGTGTGCATGTACAGTAGGGTGTGGCGTAGTGTGCATGTACAGTAGTGTGTGGTGTAGTGTGCATGTACAGTAGGGTGTGGCATAGGGCGCATGTCCAGAGAGCAAGGCACCAAAGGAGGTCATATAAGTACATGTTTGACTAAGAGATGACCTTAAAAGACCACTGCACTAATTTAAGGTAGGCGTTTCAGTCTGTGTGTGTGTGTGTGTGTGTGTGTGTGTGTGTGTGTGTGTGTGTGTGTGTGTGTGTGTGTGTGTGTGTGTGTGTGCGTGCGTGCGTGCGTGCATGCGTGCGTGCATGCGTGCGTGTGCGTGTGTGCTTGCATGCTTGCATGCGTGCATGCGTGTGTGTGTTGGGAGGGGCATAGCTATTTGCAGACACAGCCACCTGTCAGGGGTTGTTTAGATGTCAGCTACAACCAGTGCCAGGCATGTGTACAGAGAATTTACTCCAAATATAGATATGACAACACATAGATATGGACAGAAGGCACTGGGGTTGGACCGCTGTTACTGCTTTGGACATATGAAATAATCAAATTGAAGTGGACCATCAGCTGATATCTAATCTCAAAATACTGCTTGCAATAAAGTGTCATGATGAAGTTGAACTTTAGCTTGTGACTGATCTCATCAAGTATGTTTACCTCTAAACATCTGAAGGAACAGAGATATACGTATCTATCACCTGTTTGACTATAGTCCCAATCAGTTTCTAATGGCATTGATCAATATTGTCATTTATTTCCAGGGTTCAAAGGTACAGAGATGTGGAACCCAAACACTCCTCTGAGTGAGGACTGTCTGTACCTAAACGTTTGGTCACCCCAGCCTAAGCCCTTATCACTGGCTCCAGTCCTTGTCTGGATCTATGGAGGCGGGTTCACTTCTGGAACGTCCTCTCTGGACATCTATGATGGCCGCTTCTTGAGTAAATCTGAAGGCGTTGTTGTGGTATCAATGAATTACAGGTAAGAACTGAAATAAACTGAAAATATGAAATGATGAAAGGCCATAGTTAACGTATGTAACTTGAAACTCCTGGGCAATTAGCAATGGGTTGAATGCAGTTCTGACCTTTACATACTTGGATTCACACTGCATTCTTGCCTACATTGGAAGTTGCATAAGGTTATCAAAAAATGGTAGTTGGCTTGGGTGCAATAAGCAGAGTAAAGAAGTTTATAAACAGGAAGGTCCCTCCCACTATGTGCAATACCCTTCTCTTTACTCATTAAGATGAGATGTGGAAACTACAGGAGTAGGTGGATTTATCTTCAGTTAAATGCTGTCAACATCTTTCCTCCATTCTTGCGCTCATTTATCACAGAATCGGAGCTTTTGGTTTCCTGTCTCTTCCCGACAACAAGAACTTCCAAAGCAATGCAGGCCTGCTGGACCAGCGCTTAGCCCTCCGCTGGGTTGCCAACAATATAGCTTCTTTTGGAGGTGATTCCAAAAAGGTAAAATGTTTTCCTAAAATTAGATAAGATTTGTTTCAATTGTTTAAACAAACAATAAAATCAGCTCTTGGCTTTTGTTTCCAGGTGACTCTGTTTGGGGAGAGCGCTGGGTCAGCATCGGTGGGCCTCCACCTTCTCTCCCCAGGCAGCCAGGATCTGTTTCAAAGGGCTGTGATGCAGAGTGGTGCTCCGAATGCACCGTGGGCCAGAATCAGCCAGGATGAGGCCTGGCGCAGGTAGGGTGTATTAATTCAGTCACCCGCTTACATCTTTTCACTCCCTCCATCACTCATACAATATGTCATGACCGTCTCATTGATTTTTTGAAGCTGCAACACGGACCCTTTTACATTAAAGTAACACCAAATGAACAACATACATGCTCGTTCATGATCTGTTAGTGTTTGCTTTCTTTCTTTCCAGAGCTCTAAAGAACAATATCACATTACATAATTTGTGTTCTGATAAATCTGACCACAATCATGGACATATACACCCGGTGCTTAGTCGAAGTTTCCCAATACCATAGAGATAGGAGTAGAATGGACATGGTCAGAGCGGTAGCCATTTTTATGTGTACTGTTGTAAGCTGGTCTCATACATTATCCGTAGCTATTCTTATGAAATTTAATGCACTGTTATTTGTGTATATCCCACAAAATCAGTTTATGTGTAATTGATGTAATTGTGAACCAGGAAATATAAATAGTGGCAAATGCCGCAAAGGGAGGAGGTCGGGGTGGATGGGTGGGTCAAAAAACACTATACTTTCGCCTAGGAGACCGGTCGTGTGAAACAAGAAGTCAAAGTAGATTTATTCATGTCATGTAATCTACGTACTTAAGTAACACCATTTTCGGAGTTATTATAAGCCGTACCACAATCTTCTCCTAAGTAGTTTTCTTGTCTAAACCTGACTAAGTACTTTTGTTGCCTAATCCTAAGCAAGTCAATATTTGACTATACAAGTAGTTTTCTTGTCTTAGCCTAACTAAATAGCTTTATTGTCTAAATCTAAGGAAGTTGTTTTCTGTGAATCGGAAGTTTATTTTGAAAAGACTGTACGCATGTAACGAGCGGAAATTGACATGTGTTGCCGGACATTTGAAGGAAAATGAACAAAAAAGGAGGAATAACTTTTTTCGTAAGATATCATACAAACCGTATGAACATTCGTTGACTGTTGCCGTGGATGTAAGAGAACACTTCCTTATAGCGACTTACTTCAAGTTGCGACTCACTCATACCGGTGCACCCTCGTGCCGGGGACACTACGGCGGGCATAAGCGTCAGGTGTGTGCACCTTTAGTCCCGCCTTGCAGGCTGTCCCTTTTCGTAGATGTTGAATCGGCTCCGTGACTACCTCATGGACGACTTCCACACTTCACGGCCCCACTGACCTATGTTGTCACCATAACATCTAACAACAATCGCAATTTTCTTCTGACCTAGTCAAATGACCATGGCACACAGTTCGATGTCCGTTCCACTCCTATTCTATTTCTATGCTCGGTACACTCTCTTTCTCAAAATGTGTCCAAAATTGCCCTCCATCTTCCTCACATTCCTCCTCATTTCTTCTGTCACCAACTGCCTTGCACCCTCTCTTCATCAATATCCAGGTCCATGAAGCTGGCGACGTTACTGGGGTGTCCCCAATCTCCTCCAGCTGCTTTGGAAGCTTGTCTGCAGCAGGCTGATGCTAAGGAAATCACATCGAAGCAACACGATGTTTTCATAAAGCCTTCAGCCATAGCGTTACCCTTTGTTCCTCTTGCTGATGGGGACTTCCTACCAGATGAAATCGAAGTAGGTGTGTGTGTGTGTGTGTGTGTGTGTGTGTGTGTGTGTGTGCACGTGTGTGTATGTGGGTGGGTGGGTATGTGGAGATAATATTAGGTGTGAATGTGCCTATGGCATATGAAACATGTTTTTGTGTGTTATGTACATACATTTTTGTATATGTTCACTATGTTACCTCGATTACATGATGTAGCAAATGTCAATCACCTAAATTGCCATTGTTTCTAGATTTTAACATTTGAATTATTATATTTCCAGGTTGCCACACTCTGAAACCTTTCACACATGGAAGTACACTGAAATTCAATTGACATAATATTTATATGATTTAACCTGGCTACAAGTAGACATCTAACAAACTTTGACTTCAACTAACTGTATCCTGGTTTCAGCCTATCATCAAAACTAAGCTCACTGGGTTATTACGGCAGTTTTATTAAACAAACAAATGAAAAACATCTTGCATCACAAACACCAACCACCTTTTTTTCCCTGCAGGTGTTGCTTAGTACCGGTACCCTCCCAAAGAAAGAGGTGCTCTTTGGCTTAAACAAGGATGAAGGGACCTATTTCGTAAGTTATGGAGTGCCTGGAGTTACCCTCAATCAGAGTCTCGTCACCAGGAATGAGTTCCAGAAAGGAGTGGCAATGTTAATGCCACATGCAAGTGATGTCACAAGAGATGCGGCCATTTTCCAATACACTGATTGGACAGATGTGAATAGTGGGACGAAAAATCGCGACTCGCTGGCTAGTCTGTATGGAGGACAAATGTTTTTTTGTCCCGTGCTAGAGTTCGCTCACAGGTAAAGACCGTTTCAATGGTATATCCTCAGCCTTGTCTGGCACACTGTCTTTAGTGAATCCGCCCTGCACATTGCATATTTACACTTTTTTTTAACATAATTTATATTTAAATTGTTTTAATCTGTAATTGTTTCATCTTTTGTATAGCCTACGTATATCCTATGTTTTACACTAGTGTTTTAGTGTGACCTTAGGAATAAGCAACATCGCATTTGCACCGTATATGTTTTGATTAGTTTCAGTTTAGTGGAGGATCTTTCGGTGTTTGTGACAGTTACAGATATACAAGTAAGAAACATTTTTATAGCTGTGGCTACATCAGGCACACTTGGTAAAATAGAGTGGTGCTTTATGAATACAGTGTGCGCTAAATCTTTAACTGAGCCATGCACTATTTCCTTTATGGCGGACACTAATGCAAATCTAAATGAGAGCACTTGATCTGGAAAATCCGTGGATAACTCATCTTTGTATTGGTCAGATTGATTTGTACATTTCGTCATCAGACTTTAACAGAAGTGTGGGTGTAAAAATCCAAACCTCGTGCCACCTCTTGCATGTCACAGAATCCGTGCAATGGCAGTGTCTATAGCTGCGTAAAATACTGACACTTTGAAATGGTCCTCCGCATTCAATAGCCCTTTATCCTCACATAACTCATCAAAATGTCTTTTGGACTAAAGTGTCTGAGATACACAACAAAGAAAATTATGGACCAGATAAGATTTTTAAAAATATTTGTTTTGATTTTACTAGGGATGCACCAATCCGATTCCGAGTACCTGTGTGGAAGTGACTGGGACCATTCTTTTATGTGTAAGGCAACGTCAGGCTTGATTAAACATTGCTTTCCTACCTTTGTAAAACAAAATGTAACAAATAAATACATAGATATGAATGTACTGAATTGTAATTTAATAAAATAATTGTATCCGATACCAGATTGGCCCATTGTCACCGACACCCGATCCACCTATTTGAGTTAGTATCCGACCGATATCCGATATCAGTATCGGCGCATCCCTAATTTTTATGTCAATGTTGGCTGTGAAAATACAGACAATATCACCCTATAATTACAATAAAAAAAAATAAATAAAAAAAGTTATTGTTGTTGACAGACGGGGGCGGGGCCTATGGGTTTTTTCATGCAGTACTCTCCTCTGGCTGAACTCTGCAATAGAGAGTCAATTCTCTTTTCTTGTTTCGTTTCTTGTCACATTAAAACACTAGTGTGAAACATATGGTGTCGTATCCTGTACAGATTGTAAAGCCCCAAGGCAAATTTGTGATTTGTGATATTGGGCTGTACAAATAAAATTGATGTGACTTCACTTGTATTTTCTCAAATTAACCTGAACTAGTGCAGTGCAAAAATAGTTCAATATTTTCTTCTTTTTAACCAGGTACTCACAACGTGGTGGTAAGTCTTTCCTCTATCATTTCGATCACCGGTCGTCCGGCAATCCTTGGCCAGAATGGATGGGCGTTAATCACGGCGAGGAGATAGAATTTGTCTTTGGAATGCCTCTGAATGCATCCCTGGGATACACGAAGAATGAAGTGAACATGACCAAGAAGATTATGAAACACTGGGGCAACTTTGCCCGGACAGGGTATGTATAATCAGACAATCAGTCACTCAACCTGTGTGAGGACCCTCCTGGCACTGTTGAATTGTCTTGATTGGCTTTTGTTTTTGTCAGGAATCCAAGCATTGATGGAGCTAACTGGCCCGTGTTCACCCCTGAACAGCAGGAGTATGTCACTCTGAACTACAACCATCCAGAACAAAAGAAGATGATGAAAGCTAAAGAGTGTCACCTCTGGGGCACAGTAATACCAAAAGTACAGAAACTCTCAGGTTAGACACATCTATCTATCTATCTATCTATCTATCTATCTATCTATCCTTCCATCCATCCATCCATCCATCCCTCATCTTTGGGGCACATTAATGCCAAAAGTACAGAGTCTCAGGTTAGACAAACATCTACTGTATCTATCTATCCATCCATCCCTCCATCCATCATTCCATCTATCCATCCATCCAGCCATCTACCCATTCATCGGTCCATCCATCCACCTATCCATCCATCCATCTATCCCTCTACCATCTATCCACCCATCTATCCATCCCACTCATGCGTCTACACAGAACTCTATATAGTTATCTGTAGTAGGAGGTATTGCGTCAGGCTCAGCCAGGGAGGCGTTTTGCCTTGTTTAGCCCGTGGAGGAGATTTGTATCCAGGCTTGCTCCCCTCCACTTCACCACAGTTCTGGAGGTCTGAGTGGGAGGAGAGGAGGGTCAGTCATCACTTCACTGAACACTGATCACACACACAGGGTGAACAATACTCACTCACCTCTCCACTATGGTCATTATTCACACATACACACATACACCCTGCGCTGCACATCGCCACAGAATTTTTGGTACCATACAAAGCACTGGTTGCAAACAAAATCCTGCAGTGTCTAACTAAGCATATTAATTTGCAACGTTTCGGTGCTAGACCTTCGTTAGGCAAATGGCAAAACCATACAAAGCACTGTCTACTGATAGTTTATCACCTTCTTCATCCAGAATTAACCTTTCTCCATTTTCCAAATTACATTATGTAACTTTACAGACAATTAGACTTTTGTCAGGCTATTCAATAGACGTTATCAGTCGCTATTAGCCTCATAGATGTGGGTAAATAGGGGCCTACTACACCCACTAGTAGGTTTTATCATCTATTCACATGATAGATCACCGAAAGAAGGCATAAAAGAATGCAACGGAGACCTCTACCGACCGTTGTAATTATGACAAGAGCCGAAGGGTAAGTCAGGCGCTGTAGTATAGACAGTGTGAAACTCCAAGTCAGGGACTATGGATGGGAGACCAGAGATATTGCATCCTGTGTGAAACCATCAATGTGTAGTTGTCTTTGTGTTCGTAGTTATTTCAACCCAAAACACGATATTTTTCCCAAAACTTAACAAAGTTTTTTTTTGCCTAAACCCAAAGAAGTTGTAGGTTTTTTGCCTAATCCTAACTATTTTATTTTTGTTCAAAACATGATGATCATTCAGTTTTACAACTTGTTAGAACGTGTTGCTTTTAAGTTTTATTTTCACTTTTACAACGTGGTAGGCCCCTACTGATCCACAATTATGGTGGTTATAGCGACTGATAACGCCTATTTAATGGGCTGGGAAACAGTCGAATCGGGTGAACTTTAAGTTCACTACTCTACTAATGAGACTGATCATGAAAAATATTACAGTTTTGTATATGTATGCACATATCAGCTTAATTAAGCAATCCTGTTGTGAAAGATTACAAAATAAAAGTCTCTCTGTCTGCCTCTTTGTCCACAGATGATCTGCTGACTTGTGTTAAAGCCAATGGGATTATACTCAACTGTAATTACATCATCCTCTTCATTCTACTGGTTATAACTTGGACCTATTGATACAGGGAAGAGACCTGCCTTCTACAGTATACAGCCATACACAACAGTTTACAGAATATATATATACATAAAATAACCACAATTCATAGTGATTGCTTTATTAAAGGGATTATTTGTAACTTTCAGAAATGCTTCTTAACAGCGACACCTGTGGCCGTGAAATCAACGAAAGTCAGCGTCGGGCTCGCTGTCCCCTGTGCATTCACTAGATATTCTCAGAGCTAAACTAACTCTTCTGCAGTGTGGAGTGAGCGCGCGTTCACGTCTAGAGGTGGAGCGAGCTGAGCTGTCTGAGTGAAGGCGAGCAGGCAGAGGAGGAGGGTACAGCGGCTACACGCGAATGCGCATATGCGAGTTATGCAAATTATAACTTTATAATTTGTTTGGGAAACAACAAAAAAGTTGATCATTGTTATGTTTTTTAGACAAACTTTTTCAAACTCATTTTAAGTGATGGTGGCTTCTTCTCTTTGTAACATTAGGGAGACGGTGGAGGCAGAGGTTGGGCGTGTTCTTGCATATATTGGCTGATACATGTAGAAAATAGTTGAGGATTCCTTGTTGAATTAAATGAAATAAGGAGAGCAGAGGGAGATTTAAAGACAGAAAGGAAAAACAATACAAATATTTGAGAGGGACATGGGATTCAGGGTCAAATACAGGACGAGGGAAAAATTGGAATTTGGAAGATGAGAGGCACATTTCTTCTTTGTATGGAAACTTACTGCAGATCTGTACACACTCAACTCAAGTATTCACTCTTATGAATGTACAACAAAAAAGTTGCAAAATAACTGATTTGATCTCATGGACATGTATAATCTAAGATATTTTTAACAAACAAACTGTAAACTGTAAATGTAATTATGAATAAAAATTTGGATGTAACACTGAACAGTGGGTATTCTTTGAATTAATACAATTATTTTGATGTATGATGTTGACTGATTTAAGGTTTGTCTGATAGACATGAACACAAAACACTTTTGTTCTTACTTCCTAGAAGTTGTACACAGACATTTCTAATTATTTGGAGGGTATATAATTTGGTATTTATTTTGAGTATGTGCACTATCGCCGGTCAGTCCTGTCATAAACATGATAGTAAGCAACATAAAGCATTATGTAAACACAAGTTATTTGTAGTGTCAATGCCAAACAATCTCATAGCACCCTATGATTATTACTTGCTGAATGATATCTATTCTTGTCATCTGAAGTGTTTCACAGTTAAGTATACTGTGTTATTGTTCCTTGTCCTGTCATTAAAGACAGTAATGTGATAATAAACAGTGTCGCGAAGCAAAGGTCAAGAGTGTTGATACAAAAAGCTAATGAGATGTTGGAGAGAAATGAACCGCTTTGGTTGAGTGACCTTGAATGCTGTTTAAAATCCTCGGTTGCAAAAGTAATTACATTGTTTAAGCTTCTGGTACGGAGTGTGTGTGAGTGGGGAGTGTTTTTTTAAAGGTTGCAAAGACTTTTTATATGACTTTAACATGTTCTTTTGTATCTCAGATTCAGAATCACTTTTATTGGCCAACTATGTATACTCATACAAGGAATATGACTCCAACCCATTGGCTATTGTCTTCAGTATGATTTAGCTTTTTATTAGCTAAAAAATATACTGTTAACTGATTGTAAACTGGCTACTTGTGAAACAGGTCATAAACGTCATCTCTTAACTCCATTATCACGTCTCATGTTGCTAATCAGTCTGTAAACAATAACCGGCACGTGGAAGAGGGAATCTCAGATCCCCCAACAAATATTGACCATGGCCCCCAGAAGCTAAACCGTCATCAGACCAATAGCCGATGGCTTCCAAGATCGTTTTTGTCATAATCTGTTTGGCTCTTTACTCTTCCCAACCACCGCAAACACATACCTATTCAAACTTGCTCAAAATAAGTTAAGATTGTTCTTTTCTATTTGACCTTTTAAAGTGACTGATGACTCCTGACCAGTGCTCACAGGATGTGGTGTATGTGCTTATGTTGGACACTGTTAAAGGAAAGGATGGAAAGTAATATACACACTGAGGGCAGGGAAGTTGCAAAAGGTGTGTATTTGGAAAAGGTGGTCTGTTGAGACATGACCGCTGGCATTAGCAGTGACATCACTGCACCCTCGTTTCCGAAGACGTTTGGTATTTTCCGAAGAGAATCACATTGTCTACAATGTGCCTCATCCATAATGGATGAAGATAAAGACAGTGATGTGGAGCAAGAGGGAGGGTGAGAGAGAGACGAACTACAAAGAAAAAGAAGACAAAGGGGATCTTTTTAAACAACTATAAGGAAGTCTTTGAAGGTACAGCATAGGAGTTCTTTCAGCCCCCGCTGAGCATCTTCACTATGTTAAGTCAAGGTGATGCTCCTCACTTGTCATGACCACAGGGATCAAGAAAAGCTGAAAATGAACAAAAAAAAAGTTGACAACTGATTAACTTTTGTCATTGCCCCTCAAGTGGGAATGATGCTAAGGGACAGCAGGGTTGTTGTCCTTGGCTGCATCTGTTCTGTATTTTGGTGGCTTGCTATGTGCCGCAGTAGGCGGACAGGTGCAATATGTAGAGTGACAATGATATGGCCACATCAGTTTTTGTCTGAGAAACCTCTTAGAAATGCTAGGATTTGACTTCTTAACAGGTTATGCAGGTTTACTTTCACGTTACAATCAGCTGTTTGTTCGTGTCCCGTGTTCACAACGTTCAGTGTCATTTTCACTGTACAAATGTAGTAGTTTTAAGCCCAACCATGTACTTTTTCCCTAAAACTAACTATAGTGTTTTTTTTTTTCCTAATCTTAAAGTGATGCCAAGGTTAAAGTGCTAAAGGCTATAGTGGTTTTGATGCAAAAAATAAAGCGGCGCCAAGGGGCGTCACACACTGCGGTATGTGATGAATTGGAATGAGAACTTGTTGTATATGCTCTGAATTTCGTATTGAGCACCTTTACATGTTTTTGTTTGTTTGCTCTACAGTCCCTGTATCATTACCCTTGTGAAAACTATAGTTTCATCACCAAATTATATACAAATATGTATCTGAAGGGCAAACAGCTGCTTCACAGGAGGTTAGTTGTTTTGACTCATGTCAGTGCCACAGTTTAGTTCTCAGACATGACACTTTGACAGATATCAGGGGTGAACTGTGATTAATGCGCATGACAGTGACAGCTTCATTAATTAAGAGGGCAACACCTCCCACTGTGTGTCATGTGAAATTACTATTACCAACCTCCAGGCATAGTCAAAGCAGAGCAGACATTGTCAAAAGAATAACAATGCTTGATATGAGAGACCAACAACATTCAACATATTTGAAGCGTTGCATGAAATTCAAATTCTCAATGGAAAGCCACTACTAGCACTCACTATTCACTGAAAAATCAAGCTTTCTTAGTTCTTACGTTTATGTGTTTCAAAATATATGTTCTTCTTCATATATTTTGTTTCATATAATGTATTTCAACTTTGAATAAAGTGGGTTAAAAGTATGTCTTTTGAACTCTAAATTTGATCATCTTCAGCTGACACTTCGGTCATGAATGGAATGCATTCTCAACATCCGTGTCCATCCATCAATACATCTGTTGCTTATCTGGGACTGGTCATAAAGTCAAGAAATGGAGTTCACATGCCCTTTTTCATTACAGACTTCCTTCAGGTCCCTTCCTGACGCATATCCAGGCCAACTGAGAGATGTCCTGCTTCCTGTCTGCCCTGATGTCTCAATCTGTCAGCTGTTACTTAGTTCACTGTCCAAAGGAGGCATCCGCTTGGCATCCTTATCATGTCTTATACCACAGCAATTGACTCCTCATCATCTTTTGACTCTGGGGTACCAACACTGTTGCGGTCACAGTTGTCAATGCTGATAAAGCTGTCAAAATAAGCCAACTTTTTTATAACAGATTTATTGTTTCAGTCATTTTCAATCGTAATATATGAATATAATCAAATATGTTTGGGTTTTGGACTGATGGTCGGATAAATAAGCAACCTTTAGCTTCGGAGAAGTTATGATAGGTGTTTATTTTTTTCACAATTTTCTGACATTTCCAGACAAAATAACCAGCATATTAATCAATAATGAAAGTAATCATTAGTTGTAACCCTGGATGCTGACTTTGAGTAATTTGATTTTTACACAAGCGTTATAGAGTGGCATGCAATTACAGTAGAGATCCTGTCTTTGCCTCTCTCTGCCCCATTGAGAAGTTGTTAAGGCCTTAAGTTTTCCACTTAGTGGCCTGATTGTGACCTCTAATGCGACAAGGCACTCTAGGTCAGGTTTTCTCAAACTTTTTGGGACCGGGGACCCCTTACAGGGGAGAATATTTTCCAAGGACCCCCTCATAATCGTAACACTGATTAAGCATACGTATGCTACCATTTGCACTCTTATGCCATTGCAACTATTTGTATTCTTAAACTTTTCAACCTAAATACTCCAGACCTGTTTCATAGTGATAAACAGAAACACATTTCAATTTGAATCATGTTAAGATGAGAAGAAAAAATGAGAATCATTTATTAGTCCCCAAGCTGGAAAATTTGCAAAGTACCTTTTAAACAGAGGGTGATTTTATCCAAATTACATTTGGACTCAACTTGACAGCATTTATAGCCTACATTTCAAGTAATTGATCTTAAAAGCCTTCAGAAAATTAACAGTTGCAAGACTAGCATAGACCCAATAAATCCAGATATTCTACAGGCCCAAAGCTAACGTTGGTGGTAGTTAAAGGACACACTATGCTTGTTTTATTGGCACAAATGGTCCCCATCTGTAGATATGCACTTTGTAATGCAAATACTGCAAAATTTTATAATTTATAGTTAATTATTTCATGGAACCCCTGACAGAGTGCCACAGACCCCTGTGGGTCCCCGGACCCCATTTTGAAAATACCTGCTCTAGCTTTTTCTTAAAATATGCCCAAATATTGATGGTTACTGAGCAATTGCTATTCACGGCCCTTAGCTGGATCCACGACTGGCAAAATCAGTATTATCTTTTTAAATAATTCTTTAATACTTCATGACATTTTCATTATGCTATTAGAGTCCTTTGAGGTTTTCATTCTTGTTTCATTTTGTTCTTCTTTAGCACTGGTTTTATGGTTGTTTTGTTCCATATGTGTCTGCCCTATGACGTTTCCTGTATGTTGAACTATGCTAGGATTGCACCTTAATAAATCACTTTATAATTTGTTTGGGAAACAACAAAAAAGTTGATCATTGTTATGTTTTTTAGACAAACTTTTTCAAACTCATTTTAAGTGATGGTGGCTTCTTCTCTTTGTAACATTAGGGAGACGGTGGAGGCAGAGGTTGGGCGTGTTCTTGCATATTTTGGCTGATACATGTAGAAAATAGTTGAGGATTCCTTGTTGAATTAAATGAAATAAGGAGAACAGAGGAAGATTTAAAGACAGAAAGGAAAAACAATACAAATATTTGAGAGGGACATGGGATTCAGGGTCAAATACAGGACAAGGGAAAAATTGGAATTTGGTAGGTGAGAGGCACATTTCTTCTTTGTATGGAAACTTACTGCAGATCTATACACACTCAACTCAAGTATTCACTCTTATGAATGTACAACAAAAAAGTTGCAAAACAACTGATTTGATCTCATGGATATGTATAATCTAAGATATTATTAACAGCTTGGATCACGTTGTCATATACATACAGTAGGTACCACATAAACGCTTTCTCCTCAAACCCTTCCAAAACAGCTCCAGCAGGACAGATGGAAACCTACTTTTTTTTCAAATAGCGATTCAATTTGATCTTCTTTATATTTTGGCAAAAACACAAATCACCTTCAAAGGATTTGTTAGGACGTGTAGCCACACCCAATGAAAAAGCAGCGCTGAACTGGTTAATCCCTTAAGAATATGCATTTCAGATATCCCCCGGAGTTAACCAGAAAACGCTATTTGACACCGTGGCAAAGCGAGATGAGTCTGACCTCGGCTGTCAGTTGAGACAGAGACACCCATCATTCAAATGAGACAGGCAATTAGGGGAAGGACAAATCCGGACAGCTGAAGAGAAACAGAGAAAGAAACGGGGAGGTACGGGAAGAGATGGGCGTGATGTGGGAGAGCAGAAAAATGACGGAAGAGATATTGGGGATACAACAGCAGAGCGAAAAAATAAACACAAAAGTGAGAGAGAGGGAATAAATGTGATAAAGGAACACACAGAGAGGGACTTTCAAAATGAGAAGGGATTTGTTGACACTGAACGATGCAAGGAGAGGCGGCCGTCTTTCATCGGGCTACTGATGAGTGGAGGCGAAAAAATAATAGCATCATTCCATGGAAATTGAAAAAGGTCTCTGAAATGTTTTTTTATAAACCATTTTTATGCACATTATGGTTTATCACAGGGCATGGGGATCATTTTTAGGCACGGAGAAGCAAATATAAACACAACCTTGTCAGAAAGGGAACGTCAAGCACCTCATTTGCCTGATTTCAACTTTTCCCTCACCTCACTTTCTCCTGTTACAACAATTATGTGCAGTCTTCCCACACTCATTCACCCTCAAGGACAGATGATCACAATTTGAAAATACAGGACATTATTGTAGTGCTGTGCTGGGTTGAATTCTCACACAGTATAATAGTGCTATCGAGCTTATTTTGTGAAGTATACGTCTGCAGTTTGTAGGATGGAGCAACTAGGCCAAGGTGGATGTGTCACTTCTACAGCTCACATCTAACAACTGACCATAGAGTACAAGTGTGTTTTATTTCCTTCCTCTCCCTGTCTCTCTTCCTTTATTTAGGGCAATTTAAATAATGCATTTCTATCTTATTTACTCCATGTACATGTTTTTTTTTTTTTTGTTTCTTCCAGTACTGTGTAAGAGAGTTGGAAGGTGGTTGTGAAAATTTGGAGGCAATTTAACTGAAAGTTCAAGTTTAAAATGGTAGACAGGATTGTGCTGAATTGACAGCTGCCTTAGTGTTAAGAATATTGTGTGGGGAAAACAATAGTGAATCAAACTTTTTTTCCCCTTGGTGTCACTCCCTGTTTTATGTGTGCGTCACTGGGGTCAGGTTCCACGCCAGAGATATTGTGAAAGAAGACATGAGGGATTGATTTGAGGAATGACAACTGTCTTCCAAGGAAATCCAGTTTCAACAGACACACCCATGAGGTAATAATACTTCAGATGGGAGAGATGAAATTGGTTCCCCTTAGACTAGGCGTATAGTTCAAATAATTTCCAGAGGCATCATCTAGAACAGAGGTCTTCAACAGGGGGTCCGCGACCCTTAGGGGGTCCGCGGAGGTACTGCAGGGGGGTCGCAACATTTTCGTATTATTTTTTTTTCAATTATTATTATTTATTATTATTATTTTATATTAATTTTTGGTTGATTAGACATTTTTCTTTTATAAATTTTAATATAAAACACAATTGTATACAATATATATATACTAGGGGGTCCTTGCTCCATCTCTCCATCAGTTTGGGGGTCATTGGCTTGAAAAACGTTGAAGACCCCTGATCTAGAGAAAAAAGGCTATTTGTACTTAACCCCAGAACTTAGTTGTATTGGTGGTTGTGTGTGGTTTTCTTCAATTGTGATGGTTATAAAGACAAAAAACACTGAACCTACTTGAGTCCAACCCAAGGTTTTATTGTAACGGCCGGAAGAAAAACAGTTTGTCCAATTGAGTCTCGTCAAATATTCTGAAACATAGAGTTCACTTATACAGCACTCTTCGTAAATCCATGCCTACATAGACCTGTCTAAATATGCCCTCTTCCTAAAACCATCTTGTCCATTCTCTTCAGCCTTTATTGTACCCAGGCGGAGTCATAAGAACTGCCCATCACGATTACACCTCTTTTTTTAGCCACCTAGACACAAAGTTGGATGTTCAGCCATTAACACTATTATATTTAATCTTTTGGATTAAAGAAAGACTTGGCTCATGATTATTCACTGTGACACTCGTCGTATTAATTCATTTTTTTCTTCTTTTAATTCAGCAGCTATGGTGATAATGATGTTGATGATAATGGAACAGTTCCATATTTGGTGGGATTCATTTTGGATTTGCTCTCCCCTGAATATACTTGCAGCTCAGTGCATCAGCTCTTATGGATGGTCTATACAATTGGTGATGCAACACATCTGTATTGGTTTATTTTACAAAAATATCTGTATTCAGCGGCATGCTGAACGTGGGTGTGGCTTACACCTGAAGTTATTATACATTGCCAAATCTGCTTCATTTTTTTGTATTTAATTGTTTTCTTTTGCCATTTACTTTTATCAAACATATCTATAAATTCAGTTGCCAACAAAATATAAAAATAAATATTTTAACCATGTACCTGAATTGAATAAAATATAAAAGAATGGCACGTGTACTGGGCAAAAAACAATTCAGAGTTGCTATGACTCATGACTTTTTCAAAACTGAAGGGATGTGTGTAAAATGGGAGGAGGCTCAGATGAAAATAAGTTCGGTTTGAAGTGCATGGTAAATATTGAAGTATGATAATAATAAAAAGGAAAAAGCTATACAAACTGGCCATAATAGCTCATTAAGCCTTATTGCTTTTTTAAAAAATATTATTTTATTTAAGGAGTTAGTGCTTGCTGTGGGAGTGTGGGTCCAGATGAAAATAAAGTTCTTTTGAAGTGTCTATAAAAAAGAAAGCTTTAGAAATATCTGAAAAGCTTGTGTGCACTTTTAAGACGGACCCTTACGTACTTCAGTTCCACATTTCTGAGTCTACTGTCCGCAACATGACAGGCTTCGATATGGGATCATGAGGCAGATGTAACACACAGAACTTTATTCTGCACTGCACAACTAATCTGGTGAAAAGTAATGAAAAGTTATGAAGAATGGACCTCGCAAGATGTCTTAACTACCAACTACACCTCTATGCTTTTAGCCTATATCTTATTTGTTGACTACCTGCATCATGGAAAGTCCTGCTGCTCTGTCTGCTAGCAGTTCCTGTCGCCCTCAGGGCAAACCACATGACATAAGATGATGTGATACTGGCATGATTAGAGGCTGTTGGAGCCTAGTAGTCTGCTGTATGCTTCTAATGTGTAGGACAGAATCAGATTTAATGACTACACAAGTGTATTAATTGGAGGAGTACCAGGGGTATAACAAATATTAGCCTCCCAGTGTATTGCGAGAACACTGCGTTACCATAAAAAAGAGAAACTGCTGGATTGACCTTGTTCGGCGGAGGAGGGGAGGAGGAGGCTATAAGATGATACAATGAGGTGAATCAGATCTGGTATAGGAGTCATGCGTCATATTATAGATCCTAAATTGGTTGGCTTCGAGTTATTTCTATTTGTGGAAATAAGCTATCTCCCTACATTCTCCTCTTTGGCTTAATGAGAACAGATGAAGGTGTGTGTCACGGAGAGGTATGGAGAGTTTATTAGAATGATAAAGGATATAGTCACTGAGGAAGGAACTAAATGTCATGGAATGGTGAATAAAATAAATGATCAAGTGGTAGTGTGATAGGTGTTTGAGGTAAACTGCACAGTTTGAACCTACTATCAGCGAGCTCTATTGTGAAAACTTTGGCTTGAAGGTGTGGTGGGCCAATGAATAGCCAAATGGCAGAATGTTGTACTGATAGACTAACCCCTGGAAGGCAAAACACAAGAAGTTCCTGTGTTTCGGAGTCAATGGCGGTGAACCAAGCACCATGCTGAACCAGCTCCAGTAACCATTTGATGGTTAACATACAAAATGTCTTATGGACAATGCATCGGTTTTGGACGCGGAGATCCAAAATGGGTTTGAACTCTGCCGTCTTCTTGGGAACCAGGAAGTATGCAGAGTAAAACTCTTTTTCTGTCGTGAGTGGGGATGACAGACACAGCCTGTTTCTGTAACAGGGCCTGCATCTCTGCTGAGAGGTAATCCATCTCCTCCTGGGAGGATAAATTCACCTCCTTGAGCCCCATGACAGAGAAGGGACGCTGCTGAACCAACCCGGTCTCACTCCCAACTTGTCAAATACCGCCGATTGGGCAGTGCCCCTCGGCATCGGATACCGACGTAAGGAGGCACCCTGAAGCAACAGTATGTGACAAACCGTTTTTTTAAACTAGCTCCAATATAAACCCACCCACGGCGTTATTCGACAGTTGGAGCAAGTGACGTAGTATCAATAGCGGGAGGGGTGGTGTATGGTTCAAACAAATACAAGACTTTCAACCAGGAGACCGCTGTTCGTGTCCCCTGTGAAACTAAAAGCCTTGTTTTTTTTTGTCACGTCAGCCATTAGTCACCGGACTCGTTAGTATCATCAGTCTAGTGAGTCACTGGTCAGTCAAGTTAACGTCAACCACGACCGTTTCCTAACCCTACCTAAGTGGTTGTGTTGCCTAAACCTAACTTCCTGTGAAAACAGAAGTTTATTTTGAAAGGACACTGTGTATGTAACAAGCTTATGTTGACACGCCATCCCTGACACATCCAAAAGTAATGCAAGAGGGGTACTCCATGCGTCGGTGTCCGATGCCGAGGAGCACTGACCAAGCGGCGGTATTTGACGAGTTGGGAGTGAGAATGCGTTGGCAGAACTGGAGAGAATAGCCCAGTCTCAGTGTCCTCTCCTTTCCTTTCAGTCAACACACAGTTGCATCGCCACTCCCCATAAAACTATGTTAGAGGACGAGCGACCAGCTGTGGCGCAGCAGCTAAAAAGCTGTGATATCCTGTTTCAGCCTTCCCCGCCTCCAGACCCTCCACGATGGGAATGCTGGCCCATCGGGGGTTGACATGGAAAGCGCTGAACTGGTGATGAGGTCCATGAACACACCACCGCTGGCTCGCCTGTAAATGCAGCAGCAGACATTGTGTCACTGCGTTTAATCCCTCTTGTATCCCCTGTGTAGATCGATGAGGGACAAATAGAGACATGTGTACTCCCTTTCAGTAAATGATAGATTGCAGTTAGATTTGTTTTCGTTGTATGCTTTCATATTTAATCCATTAATCCTCAAACCACAGGGATACTGTGCCTCCCCTGCATCCCTCACCTACATACTATAAATGTAAGGAGCGTGGTTATACCTGTAAGTGGATTGTGTAACGCATCTGTGTCATTCTATTACTGTACTAAACCTGATGATGCAGTATGCAAGATGCATTCTGCTCTTTTAGTTTTGCACTTTTATTTCTTAAAGCATTCACATTAGCTCTGTGATCTTTCATAAAAAAAAAAATGACAGCATGCACTGTAACCTCAGTCAAAGTAATTGCAATCATGTACTTACTTCTTTTTGCTTTTCATTTTCTCAACAGCTAATTTATTAATTTATCCCTTTATCACACACAAGTCTCAAAGGGCTTTACAGAGACAAAATTAAGAATAAAAAGACACGATTAATTAAATAAATGACAGGAAAAGACATGATATTATTTTTAATTCACTGTCTGTGTTCACTGTTATCGACTAGCAGCCTGTCCTGGGTGAAGCCCACCTGATTCTAAATGTTTATTGGTTTTGGCTCAAGGCCTCCTCGATCCTGATAAGATAAGGATAAGCTATAGGAGACATTACTGTAATCCATCCATTTTCTATTTACTGTTTTTCCTACTTTTTGTCAACTTATTTTTCTGCCTTTACACCCTGAACAGGTTGTCTGTAAAGACCATCTGTCATATACAAACATACATGTCTACTTCTACAATACATTTTTAGTTTTATGGCATTTACATCCACCTGCTTTGATGTGCATTTTTAATTTGTACATAAAAAATAGTGGAAAATGTGAGTGAAATTCTGAGGAGTTAAATACAAAGGCTTTGTCACGCGCGTCGGCATTTGGTACCGCCGCACAAATCACCAGCTTATCAACCACTTGTGTCTGGCAGAAATAAATGACGCTGTGTCTGGAAGAAAGAGATGATGCTGTGCCATGACACTGTTTACTTAAAGAAAAAGTTGAATGTCTGACATATCAAGAGAGTTCATGGTATAGCTTCAGTGCTGAATAATTTGCTCCAAGACTAAAATTGGATCCCTGAGATGCTGTTTGAAGCCAGGAAGACGCTGCTTAGCTGTGGTGGTCCTAACCTCCTTCTGCATTTACAATGCAAAGAGGCGTTTGCTTGACTCGCTGTCGACTCTCCTTGCTTCAAACGGAGTATTTTTTGGATATGCGACACAATTTGAAATCAGTGCTAGGGATTAGGGGATAGTTATGAATATTTCTTTTTCACTGCAAGTGAGGAGTGCATCTTAAAATCGAACCAAAGTTGAAAATGCAACAGCAGCGTATTCAGAAGCCAGTATATGTTGATATTTACCTTCAAAATACAGGATTATTCATTCATCTCACCTAGAGCAATAAGAAATGAATTAGGACATAGAGTAAACAACCAGTATGCTCTCTCTTTCTTGTCTTTAACAGCAGTTTATAACCAGTTAAGCCTCTAGCTACAGCTCCATGCATGTCACTACTCTCCGTTATTCACCGATTAGCAGATCTAATTCAAGGTACTATACTTGGTTGTTATTTTATAATCACTCTCTCTTTGAAAACAAATTTGTGTCCTTTTTTTCACCGTCTATCCAAAGAAAGTCTTCTTAAATCCTTACAAAGAGCAGCGATTCAGCGCTCAAGCCTTCTGAAGACCTTTTCCATTTGATCCTGTCAATAACTTAAGGGATACACAGATAAAAATATAAAAACATGTGCTGTCCTCTCTTCATCCCTGACTCTTCTCCTCTCCTCTCCTCTCCTCTCCTCTCCTCTCCTCTCGGTGCACTGCTTTTGCCAAGCGCCTTAGCATTGAGCTGCTCTCTTTTCAATACCGCTGATTAAAAATGTCTGATGCATCAACACGACTAAGCTGATTACAGATTTAGTCTCCCTGAGCAAAAGGTTTCCAGAGAGAGCCGGGGAAAAGTGGGAAAGAAGTGAAGAATAATAGAACACAGAATCAAAGTGACTGAATTGCGTCGAGAGTCTAATTTTTGAAAGTGTGTGTGACTGCGGGAGCACGCTCTTCTGTATCTGGGCGAATCGCTTTGAGTGCGACTGAATATGGAGTGTGTAATTTTAAGAAGTAAATCTCTCAGGCAAGGAAGAGGTGAAGAGAGATTGTGTGAGTGTGTCTTTTTGTGTGTGCTATGGCTGTTTGCTGGGGGAACATGCCCTTTTCTGAGATGTACCACCACAGATATGACTCACATTGGTCAAAGTTTTTGTTCTTCTCGTGACTTCCATCTCTTTCAAATAACCACTTCTCTCCCTCTTCAGCATTCTTTCACACACCTGAGTCATCTGGCCTGACACATCTGTTATCCACCTAGCCCAAATATGTATCTTTCAGGCTCTTAGTGCACCAACGGTGGCACACAAGTAATATAGGCCAGATCATAAACTTGTCGCTCTCCTGGTTTTATAACAACCGTCTTTTGTGGCTCTTCTTAAAAAAGACTGTCATGCTTTGTTCACAATCTGTCACACACCTCTGGCCCTCTGGCTAAAGAGGTTTATAACAGTACGCATCAGTAAGCTCTGCCCTGAAGCTGCGTGCAGCCTGATGCCCACTCCACACCGCGGAGGACAGATGTCTCTGATGGAAACTGATTTGGGGAATAATCTGACCTATTTTAGCACAGATCTTTGCCTTTTTTGTTGGGTGGATGAAAGAACATTCTTTATCAAGCAAATGTGCCTTTTAACCGTTATTCCACAGAAATGTTTTAGTAAAACTTTGTACTGGGACTTCAGGACATGCTGGACAGAATATTTCCCCAGCAGTGAGAAACAAGACAGAATCCATTCTGATTGGTGTGATGCAGATTAAGGTTCAAACTTTTTTTAAATTCCCAGCTGTTACCCCGCCCTGAGCATGAGATTTTGGCATGTCATGGGCTTTGTTTCCTGAATTTGACTTGGTACTGCAGACGACCCCAGGCAATAACAAAAGTGACGTCCATGCTGTTGTTATAAAACGCGTCTGCATTGCCGACAAAGTCAGCCTCCCATTGAGTTTAGTGTCTTGAGGCTATGCGTTGGCATGGCTTCACAGACTCTGTCATTTCTGCCTTGTTTCACTTTGTCCGTCCACAAATGCTGCATTGTCCACATAATGAATAAGTTGTTTTTCTCTTCAAGAACACAAATCATGGAAATAATGTGGGTGAAAAGTAAATAAGACATTCTGCCCAAAGCAAAGGGAAGCTTATCAAAACCTAGAAAATAATGATTTATCCAATACAAAAAAAGGATGAAATGTTGTCAATCATACATAATTCATAAAGAATTACTGGGTTTATGGCCTGTTTTTGTTTTTAGACTGTCTATTGTGTGGGATTTGGATATGGGCAATACACAAACTGTAACAGCTGGACTTTGCATGCAAGGTTACCTTTAGAAACAGAGCGAGGATTATGATTTTTAAAGGCACTTTTAAAGTATGTTAAGGCAGCTTACACGATATACATTCTAAGAAAAAGTTCAGATAATTAAATTTGTATGTATATCGAGGTTTCAGGTTCTTAATATAACATTTGTAGCTGTTGGTAGAGTTGTACAAATTCCATTAGCTTTGGCTATCTAACCAGATAGCTGCACATTACATTAACTATCTAGAAGAAGCCCTGCGTCATTTGTCTCTGTCTTTGAGTCATTTTGTTTCTCTTTTCATTTTGGCTTTATTTCTAGTCTTAGATCTATGTTTCTTTCTTAGTCTGGTGAACAAGATGATGATCGAAACCTGCCATTTAAATGAAACTTCCATTGCAACAGTTGAAATATATGTCACCTACTAAGGTCTATAGTTCACTTATGGTATTACACAATGCAGTAAACTACAAAAATGATGGAAAATGCATCACTTCCAAAGCAACAGCTCTGGTTTGATCAGATAATCTCAATCAAAGAGGTGCAGTAGCCAGCCACTACCCAGAGCGGTGAGACTGAACATGCATAATCTGCATCCAGCTGTGGTAAATGTGCAATTAAATATGCGTCCTCACATTTGCAGCCCGATTGCCAGGAAAGATTTTTGGCATTGTGACGTAGTTCCAGTGCGGGTGGGAGCGGATGTGGATGGGTCCAACAAACACAAGGCTTCCATCCAGGAGACCGCTGTTTGTGTCACATGCGTCACGTTACAATCAGCTGTTCATTTGTGTGTTCTTGTCCGTACAAATGTATAGTTTTAAGCCCAACCATGTAGCTCTTTCCTGAAACTATAGAAACTATAGAAACTATAACTATAGTGATTTTGTTACAGTTGTCACGTTATGTTGGTATATTGCTACATTATTATTTGACAACAAACCATGATCTTTTTACTAACCTTAACCAAGTATTTGGTTGCCTAAGCCTGACCAATCATTTCACAACGTTAACCACGTGGCATTGCGTTTCTGCAAGCATGATAAGAGGCTGATATGAAACATATTTATAAAATGTATTTTTGGTTCAGAAACGCCGCCATTCAACGTATCCGTGGTTTGCAGAAACATCCAATGCCAATCGTTGACATTTGATAACACCCGAAGATACAAAATGACAAAAAAATATATTATATTTGAACTAAAATTATTCATGACTTTCAGCTTAACTCTACTTCAAAACTGGATCAGTTATGTATTGATAAATCAGCCCAGAGTTGTGAATAAACTAAAGAAGATATAAACAGTTTCCATAACTTAACCAAATTAATGAATAGAATAGCAGATACACTATTTCAAAAGAGTCAGCAATTTAAGGCCGATCCAATGGGCAGACTTTAACACTGAACTCATCCATATGCATGATGCCCAGCCTTTTTAGGCACAGCAGGCGAGAAGAGAAAGATACTGACTGAGATATGAAGAGAGATTATGATGCTACACTAAACATAGAGGAAGTGGAAACCAAATCGCTTTTGTCTTCCAACTCTATCTCCATATTTCTCTGTCTCATTTATGATTTCTAATGCATGTGTTTATGCTTTCACAATTATCCAATGGTATTATCTTGTTAGCTTCCTTTGTGGCTGTTTAAAACTATTAAAATACATATTCATCAAAAACTTGAGAGGGAGGATTGGGGGACATAAATAAATGTTGTGGGTGAGAGTTACCATAGCTGTGTAGGTAGGGAGATCCACAGAGCATGAGTGATCTGCTGCATGCGTGGATGTGCTTGTGAGTCTACCGGCAGGAAGCAATGATTAAATATATATATGTATATATATATTTACAGTATTTAAAAACAAACCACGCTGTGGTAAACATGCAGCAAACAACTTGGCAAATGTTTCATGTGTTTCCATGTGAGAGTGAGCCAGCCAGTGTGTGTGGTTGACCTTAGAAAACTGATCAGTTGTGGGTTCCAGGAAATGGAAGATCCACTTTAAGGACTAAGGATTTACCTCACTGACTCATCTTTTCAACAGTGTACAAAAGATAAGAGCAGAAAGGCGACACTGCCAATGAAATATTTTGTACCTATGCTTGGTAAAGAAAACTTTACTTCAGCCATCACCACTATATAATTGCGCATTCCCCTATGCTAACCTGTTTTATAAGGCTACCCGTTGAAAGTCGATGAGTCGAATCATCCGTCGGTGACCCCTCAGTCGACTTGAAATTCTTCAAGTTGTACAGCCAGCACCGAGGAGAGGATCATCCCACACCGAGCGGCCTTCTCTGACACGCCAAATTGAATCCCCGGGCAGACACAACCCGCTGAGAAGTGAAAAGATATTTTCGGTTCATTATGAAACAGTGGCATTTGACTATATTAATATGGTAGAAATCATCACTGAAAGTCAAGAAGGCGTAACGAGATGACGCATTAAAAGAGCACCAGTCAAAGCTCAATTGCTGGGGAAAAGAAATGGCGAAAACAGGATATGAAATGAAATATAGCATTTATTTCTTTTCCATGTATTCATTTGAGAAATGTTACTGTCCCGTCATCGCTCCACATGGATCTGATGTTTTCATCTGCCGCCAATTTTCGTCTCTTCGGAAGCTTCTGTGGAGGTTTAAGTTTTCTTCTCAAATTTTCAGCATTTCCACTCAGGTTTTTTTATGTGCAAATTGAAAATGCGCATACAAACAGGTGGATAGTAATCAACCTTTCAATTAGCACGTCATAGAACTTTGATGTAGTCAACAATAATTAGGTGATGCAATCATTCAGTCAGTCATCTAACGCTTCCATCCGTTCAACTAGGAAAACATGTCCCAATGTTCAGTGGACAGTGCAATAAATAATGTTCCATTTTATTATTTGAATGTGTATGCTAGTAAAAATACAAAACCCATTCTGAATGCAGTCTACAATGACAAACATACTGTATGAGATGCACATACAGATGTAAACACAGTTCACTGGACAGCTTAATATAATAGAATCTGTGCACACGTGTGTGTGTGTGTGTGTGTCTGTATGCATTTGTGTGTATACACAGGTGATTGAGTGGAGGGAGCGGAAAGCAAAAATAGCAAACAGTAATCACAAACTGCCACAGGCACTTATCCACGGACCACGTCAACAGAATCACACACTCAGACGCACCAACATGTATATACATACACACGCTTACACACACATGCACACCCACTTGGTTGTAAACACACAGACATGCTGCACTGAGTCCACAGCTGGACACATTAGGCTTTATCAGAAGAAGAACATAGACAAACGGCCCATTTATTTTCAATCTGCTGGTGACATCAACAGGTAAACTGCTGTCTGGTGACATTATTTACTTTGCTTCCTCAGGCATTCCACTTCGCTACTAGTTTCACTTTCAACACTGATGAGTCCCATGTGGAACTGGGGCCGTCTGCAATTATCAGTGGAAGACACTGGGTGACAGGGTGAAACAGGGAGATAGAATGAAGGAAGAGTACAAAGACAGAGCTGAAGATTGGGTTAAAGACGAGTACTGCTGCCAAAGAGGCAGATAGATAAAAACAAAGGACAAAAAAAAACGTTAACGAGTGCAAGACAATTTTTTGATGTTGCACGCAACACTACTACATTTTATTGAAACATATTTTGTTCGTTAATTTTTTTGAGGGGTTCATTTTCATGCCTTACACATTGGGCATGGTAAAGCAGCAAATGAGGCAGAGTTAAGTGTACATGCACAGTATATTAAGTAGTGCAATGTGAAGTGTTGATATTTCGGAGAAAATTAAATGATACTGTGGAAGTAATCTTTAAAGATCATCAGTTATTCAATTGGTTCACCCTTTTCCTAAGTACTGTCAGACTGTTTTTCACAGAAACAGCCGTCTGAAAGCTGCAGCGGGTAGAAGCAAAGCAAATATGATTAAAAAAGTTATTTTTATAAAACGGCTATATCCTGACAGTAGTGCCTGAGACAGGTATTCTGACAAAAAAAATCATGTGTCTCTGTGTCCTTCGGTGCTCCTAATGGCATATGCAAGATGTGCTGGAAAAATACAAACATGCCGCACATTCCTAAGGCCCTGACAGGGATCTCTCATTGCCCTCTAAGTCTATTTCAGTTTCTGTGTTGCATACTTAGTCAACAAACATGTAGTGGCTATTTGAGGACAGGTACCTTAAAAGGACAGAAGTGTCAGACATAGAAGACAATGTGAGATATACGACTGTGAGCATCATGCAAAGGTATAAATGTCGCTAAACTGAGAGACTCAGTGCTCTCAGCCCTAAACATTTATGTTGAGAAAGTTTGTGACCTGGCAGCCATGTTGAGATCAATTGAGGAAATACCAAGCACAGCCAACCAACCGGAGCAAACTTTCTCATTTTACAGCTAAACAGTACACTACAAGATGTTTCTGGAAACATTTGAGGCAAGAAATAGGCATTACAGTAACAGAATGTTGATTCATATTTGATCTGCGCTGCCTAGTTTGACCGTTTGATCGGAGTTTGTGAGTGAGTTCAATGAACAGTCAATAGGAACGCTCTCTCTCTGAAATGACCTGTGATTGGCAAACGTCTCCCATCACAGGATATATTTTTTAAAGCCTGAAAACAGAGCTATGAGGAGGTGCAGAAGTCTAGTTTTCTGTTAGCAAACTTGAATTACAATATGCTGAATGGGCAGTATGGAATTTTTGCCCAATGATGCCAAAAACATTCTGCCTACTGCAGATTTAAGATGCCCAAAGAGCCTCTTAAGACAGCTGTTCCCATGTTGTACAAAACCCTGGTTCCTTATTTGGATGTGCGTGTGTGTGTGTGGACCTTACATCATTGCAAGGAGAAAAAAAGGAAGGTTTCATATTAACGTGTGGTCAGCAACTGGCCAGTTGCCAAATGGTCAGAATGATGGTAACTAAGAATAAGTAAAGTAAGATGACCAAAAGAAGAGGTTTTCTCTATCTTGACAAAAAAATATATAATCAGTGTGCTATCTCCATTCAGAGAGGCATTCTTCTTCAACTTCTGGTTTCCTGTGTCAAGGTATCAATGTGTCCTGATTGCACATTATCTTCTTTGACTTAAACGTCAGTGTTTTGTGTGTTTATTCAAAGTGTTATGGAACAATTCTCGACAACAATACATATGCTAAGAACAGACTGCGATGCTGCAGGGGCTGTCCAACCAGAATCCCGGATCCAGTGTAGACAGAACAATCCAGAAATATCTCAGAACTAGAAATTAACAAATTGATGAACAAACAAAAGCTTCACATAGCATGGTGAATCACAAAATCAATGCAGTCCCATCTCCCCTAGACTAAAGGATAGAAAAGAATCAAGTTCTGGACCGGACAGCTGATTTTCTGAGGCATAATAGATGGGGCCTGTTGAAACGTGGCACCGCTGCGATCCCCATGGACGACCGAGCAGCTTGGGTGGACTGACACAAGCCCATGAACCTGTTTCATTAAAGTCACTGCCAGCAACAAAGCTGTCCTAGCAGACACCAGATTGACGACACTTTTGTTAAATGGCTCAAATTGCTCAGAGAAGGGCCTGAGCACCAGCAGCTCCTGCTGCATGATAAAAGAGGTAAACAGTTGGCTTCTGTCACTTCCTGCCAAAATCGTCTCTCATCCCTCTCACTGTATTCAATGACCTGTACACCTTCATGTTGGAATACTAAATCTATCTATCAAACAGAGGCTGCAGGAGGGACAGCGCTGAACTGATCAAACAGGACAGTGGGTCAAGCCCCTTCTCTTCACACAACTTTGAAAAAAAGTAATCAATTTTGCTTTATAAACTGAGGTGCTGGACCAAGCCTGTGCACTCTGGATTGGTTAAACCACTGAGGGCTCAAATTCATCAGTGGATGCCATGCAGCGTTCATGTGCTGTGAAACCAGCACCTGGCCTATTGCACTGTTTGCCAGAGACGGTGCACCACTAAGACCGGTGGAGTGAAACTGGGCCAGATACCTTGATGCCATCATGCAAGTCATGCAGAACGACCAGAAATACTAAATCCCACCTGATTTTCTATAGGAAAGAAGGAACCCTTAAGGCCCTGACACATCAAGCAGACGGTCGGCCTAGTTTTAAGGTTTTGGCCGATTCAGCATGTTGAATTGGCGGCGGAGCCTGTCAATGAGAGAAATCACTTTCATTGGTGGTTCAGCTTAAACGAATCAGTGCACAAGAAGAGAAACAGAAGTGAGGAAAGCAAGCCAACAAGTAAAGTCAAGAGGAAAAACACAGAAGGCTCTTCTCACTTTTCATCTTCATCTCATCTAATCATTGCAACACACTCATAATGACATGGCCATCTGGAATGAAGCCAAGTGGTGAGTGAGAGCGGTGTGAAAATGGTCAGCAAACGCTGCCTTGTTTCATAACAACGGCTTGTATATCCGCAGGCCTTGGTCTTCCGGTTTCCCTTTTTGATGACGAATACAGTCTACCGCGACCTGCTGGTGTGGAGAGTTATTTCATCTCAAGCAGACGCAGAACGTACGTGCTAACTGGCCGTTGGCTGTAGTCTTTGCGGTGTTTTCGGGTGCAATTTGTCAGCCAAAACAAAGGCGACGTGAGGCAACGCAACAGGCGCCCTTCGTCGCCGCTAGTTCTCTGATGTAGGGTTGGTGTGTCCCTAGCTTTAGACAAACAGATCAAATGTGTCCAAATGTATGCCACTCGCTACAAAGGACACAAATGACAGAGAGAGGGAAATAGATAGAGGAAAACAGAGAATTAGATTCAGTTAGGCATAAAGGAGAAGGCAATGGCTTTAGATACAGAGAGGGAAAAAAATAAGAGAGAGGAAGAAAGGAGGAAAAGACAGAGTGAAAACAAATCCAAGAGAAAGACAGGGGATGGGAGGAGGAGAAGGTGTCTGTGCCCTCATCCTGTCGCCTGCTGTTTTAAGTCGGGCTCTGGGTCATTAATCAGACTATCACAGCAAAGTCTGAGGGAATTAACCATCCGTACAGAACAGGAATTAAACACACGCACACACACACACACACACACACACACCCGTGTGACTCTCGTTCTCACATCACACATACACACACAACCTCACACATATAATCTCTCACACAGACACCCACCACCACACAACATGAGCTTTCTAAATGAGCCTGCCCACACATACTAAGTGCTGCAAACATATATTTTCTCCATTTTACTCTTAAAAACAGATGCAAACACATATACAAGCATGCAGAACTCATTTTCCAAACAACACGGTGTAAAATTAGAGGGCTCTGAGCTGGCTGCTCCAGCTCCTTGACCACAGAATAACAAGTAACATTAAGAAAAGTGGGCTTTTACCACTAAATATAACATAATCAATCCCACTGTGTGCAAAAGGGAGAAAACAAGTGATGAGTCATTCCTACAGTACTTGAAACTGTTATAGTGTAACAAGGGCTGTCAAAGTTATTGCAATAATAACCCATTAACGCAAATTGTTTTAACGACAATAATTTCGTTAATGCATTAACGCAATCGATCTTCCAGAAATTGTACTGGGCTCAGTTTGAAAGAGGCTAAAGTGAAGATACTGCTATCATATGAAACTAAAGAACCTAAGGAATCCATTGGCACGAACCACGTCATACTGGCTTGTCGCAAACAAGGCTAAATAACACTCTAAACTGATGCTACATTTTGGCGAGGAAAAACTGTCATGGCCAATTTCAAAGGGGTCCTTTGACTTCTGACCTCTAGATGTGTGAATGAAAATGGATTCTAGGGGTACCCATGAGTCTCCCCTTTACAGACATGCCCACTTTATGATAATCACATGCAGCTGCAGTTTGGGGCAAGTCATAGTCAAGTCAGTACACTGACAGCTGTTGTTGCCTGTTGGGCTTGAGTTTACCATGTAATGATTTGAGCATATTTTTTATGCTAAATGCAGTACTTGTGAGGGTTTCTGGACAATATTTATCATTGCTTTGTGTTGTTAATTGATTTTCATATACATACATTTGGATAAAGCAAGAATATTTGTCCACTCCCATGTTGATACGAGTATTAAATACTTGACAAATCTCCCTTTCAGTTACATTTTGAACAGATAAAAAATGTGCGATTAAGTTGGGATTAATCGCGATTAGTCACGGACAATCACATGATTAATCGCAATTAATATTTTAATGGATTAACAGCCTTAAATATAACACAAGCTTGAGCAAATGCAGCCATTCTTGACTGAGTTTGTAGTGCCATTGTTTGGTATATGTTGGAGCTGAAGTTGTTCCCCAGACTTCCGTTGTCTTTTTTAATCGGCTGACCCACTTTGTGTTATGCAGCCACCCAGGAAGAGCTACTACAACCCTACCCTACTTGACAACAAACCCAAGAGTGGCTTCATCAGAAAACTCTATGAAGTGATACACTTCTCACCCTTGCTTTGTGGATCATGGTCGAACCGCAGCAGTATGTGCTTTGCTGTTGAGCAGGACGCTGCTTTCAACGTGGACCCTTTCCCCTTTAGACTGCTGCTACTTATAATGCTGTCAAACACAAAATAAATGACACATGAAAAAAGGAAGACACTCTTGACAGAATGTCTACAACCCTGTCCATTTCAGTGAGAGATTATGATTGATTGAAAGTACAATTCCAGCTTGAAACCCATAAATCAAAATAGATTACAAATAGTTAATTGTCCATGAACGCACTGCATTAAGGCATCATATTGTATAAAATATGAGGATTGTAAGAATGGTGCATTGGTTTCTGCCAATCAGCAGCAGCTAGCAAAAGCAAGACCCAACACTGTCCACTGGAGCGTTTGGAGAATCCTAGTAGCTGAGAGCGATCTACCTGCACTCATCCCTCGTGGGCCTCTCAGTTCAAAGCTAAAACAGAAAGCAGGTGTCCCTTTAGGGTTCTCATATATGCATTGTGTTAGGGGCTCCACAAGGGAAATTTGCCAGTTCTTGTAAAACAAAAGCACTCTCTGCCATAACAGAAGCTGGTAATAACAAGATGAAGAGTCTGCTATGAAGCTCTGTGAGGCTGTATATAGGCGCAATGTTCCTTTGAGCTAAATGCTAATGTTGGAATGCTATCAGGCTCAAAAGGACAAATGCTAATATACGGATGTTTAGCAGATAATGTTTACCATGTTACAGCATGCTAGCATGCTAATTAGCACTAAACACAAAGTGCAAATGAGGCCATTCGTTTTGGAGGTATAACCAAAGTATTGGAGAACTGAAAGTCTCAATCCTCCGGTGGCATTAAATGGAAAGTTGAGGGATCCCAAAAGTTTTCACAATTCATCCTGAGTGAGACAATAATTTGTGCACCAAATTCCATGGAAATCCATCCAATAGTTGTTGACATTTCAGTACCAAAGTGGGGGGCTGACCAACAATGAAATCCGGAGACTCATGCTGCTAGCATGGCTAAATGGTTGGCAGTCTTTTTTTGATGGGTATTGTTGGTCCTCGCTGGATAGAGACAGCCTAATGCTATTTAAGGTGGTGAATGATATCACTGATGCTGCAACATCCTTTTATATATACACGTTACAATGCCCATGTGGGTTGACATACATATTATCATAAATGGTGATCTGGATAATGCAATTACAAGACACCAAGGGAAGAATTACGACTCCACAGCTTCATTTATATTCTACAGGTTTGCCATGATAGACCTGGGAGATTATGTCATGCACTGTTCCCAGGAACAGCCTTTACTTTGCTTTGCTGGCAACAAATATATGTATTTGTAGTATATTGCGAATACAGCTCTTACAAGACATGGACAGGGAGGCTGCAACAGAGGAATTTAGCTGTTTGAGGAACATAGAGAGAGAGCCTGATGTGTAGTGCCTCCGTCAGGGAAGACGTGGGCAGGGTGCTGTTGCCGACACATCGCTGGGGCTGTTGACTAGCAACCACACATGGTAAGTTAGACCTTCCCAGATGGAGTAACCTCACCCTGCATTAGATTGACAGGCTGACAACATGGGAGGTTATCCTTGTGTTACTCCGATTGGCACGCCATCAGTTACCATTCCGGTCTTCACAGCATCCCAAGACAACCATGTGTAACACCCGAACACCACACCAGTCTGTTCGGCTGTTGCGATGGCCAGTGCCTATTAGCTGTCATTGACTTGACTCCATCCACTAACACATTCACATGCTGCTACAGAGTATGACCAACAGCAGAGGGAGAGACAATGGGCCTCATGCAAGACACACTACAATCAGATTCATTCCTATGTGGCACATACAAGTGATGTGAGATCATTTGTGGTGTTCACCAATTTTCTACTTATTGTCTCGTAGGTACACACACAAGTGGTCCAGACCTGTCGTACAGAGTCAAGTAAGGGACAGTCTGTGTTTGTCCACAGAGCAAAAAAAAAAACCTCTATCATCATGGATGCCAATCAAGTAAGAGGATTTTTAGATTTCATTATTTTTATCAGCATTTTTTGGCACGGCAACTTAATAAATACTCACACTCCAACAGCTGCCTTAGGGTCTGTATGCAGGTCGCTGTCCAGTATCATTACCTGTTGCACCAGACATTGTAACATCAACTACTGTAAACTATAATATTCTCTCATCAAATACCCCTGTTGCTTTCACATCCCCTCGACTGTCTTTCATATTAGTCATGGACAGCTTTGCTTTAGAAATCCGTCTTTTTTAGCGTCTAACTTTACGTTGCCTTGGCAGCTGGACTATTAGTATTTTATACTTCTTTCATGTGATCTAACACCACTACTGACACCACAAAACTTGGTATTTATTTCTCTGCTGATTTCATGAAAGCAGGACTAGAAGCTCTGTTGTGTTCTCTTATCTCTTTGGTAACATTTGTGTTAATGACACTTGCCCACAAACAGTGAGGGACTGGTAGACTACCAATTTTAGGGGCAGAGATTATGCGAATTCTGTCATGTCAAACCTTCATTTGAAGAGATTGTTGAGGACATTCAGCATAAGTTCAAATGATCAAATGGGCTTCCTGTATTTTCCTCAATGTGCTCAAGTGAGTCTGCCACCCACAAATTCAAAACTAAAAAAAAGATAGGGTGAAAGTTGGGGGAAGACTGCATTTTAAAAGAATGTCAATCTTCAAAACGTCATCTATCTGCATTTGTTTTGAAGGGTCAAATAGTTTACTTAAGTGTTAAAATAGGCTGTTTAAAAGTTGTTGAAGTATAATTGTTCTGAAGCCACAAGGGAAAAGAACACCAGTGTATCTGATCTTTGTCAGCTATTTACACTCTCTAAAATAAAAATGAGGAGTTAGACAAGGGAATTGTACATGAAGGGATGGGAAAAAAAGAGAAAGTATAGATGGATTTAGAAACGGAGGCTGAGTGGGAAGAGGAAAATGAGAGGTAAGGGACGCAGAGAGGCAGCAAGTGAGAGGGTGAGGACGGTTTCTGTGTATAAATGCATTATGTACACAACATGTGCATACTCATAACCCCAAGATCTCCCACCAGGGGACTGTCAGCATGCAGCCCAGTCACACGAAAATGCGCAAGGAAAGAAGGTGCATAAGAACGGTGTTCTTGCTGTAGGCGTGTTATTTTCATGCTATGTAGTCTGCACTGACTGCAATGTAATGAAAAGGGGAGAAAAGAGGAAGGGTAGCGGAAGGGTCCAACAAACGTAGGACTTTCAACCAGGAGACCGGTGTATTGCTTGGAATTCACGTTAGTGATGTTTATCACATGCTTTCCATACTTATTTTACTTAGCTTACGTACGTATTTTAAGCCCAACCATGATGTTTTTCCTAAACCGAACTAAGTGGTTT
The DNA here is from genome assembly GCF_015220745.1 of Sebastes umbrosus. Classification (NCBI taxonomy): domain Eukaryota; kingdom Metazoa; phylum Chordata; class Actinopteri; order Perciformes; family Sebastidae; genus Sebastes; species Sebastes umbrosus. The sequence continues at coordinate 23,876,676 of NC_051275.1, forward strand.
TGTTGCCTAAACCTAAGTGAGACACACCTCGGTGTGATATCGGGTTGCTGCATGATCGATGCAAAAAAAAAAAAAAGCGTTCATTTGCAGATGTGCACACAGATTTGGATGGTGGTTTAACTAATGCACTTGCTTGCATGCGAACACATATTTGCACCTGTCAAACATGCACATGCTACAGTCTGCACAATTATCACACACATTCAAAGACGTGAGGATCATCTTGCCACAATAAGCGATGATTGACAAGCTTTGAAGTGATGGAAGAGGTCCCTTTTGAGGATTGGAACATTGCAGTCGGTTAGCTCTGTCAAATACCTCCTTGTTACACTGCAGATATAAGCAATTGCCTCTATGAAGACGTGGATACACACACACACACACACACACACACACACACATACGCACGCACAGAAACTATTCATCACAAGTGGTTGCCAGGGTAATATGGGTCACTGCTCCCTCAGCTATGTCCTCACTTCTAAGAGGCTGAAGGAGCGAGAGATGGGGACAGAGAGATGGAGAAACCGAGAACAACAAAAGAACAGATGGGATCAAGATGCAGTGGAGGTGGTGGAGAGCTTTGGCACGAGCTACTTTACCTGAGGACATGACTGTTTGATTTTTTTCAGGAACACATTGGTTCTGTGACCACTCAGACCTCGCTTCACTGTGGCTGTAAAGTTATTTCAAACTGTTTAGTGTGTCCTGCTGCTACACCTGGGCTAGGTTGAAATGCTTCACAGTGCATCAATGTGAGCTGTATTTAACTACGCTGATAATGTCCTATAGAAATGTTTTTTTTTTTTACTTTTTTTAACCGCTTTTAAGGGATCCTTAAACCCAGCTACAATATGAGTCAGTTGGATGATTTCATTCTTCTCTGCATGGAGAACCATGAACTATTCTTCGAGTAAATGACTATATTAAGGCCTACATGGGAAGTATAATTGCAGCAAAAGAAGGAAAAGGTGCAGAGAAGTAAAGAGAGGAAGAGGGAACACAAGGAAAGCACCGGAGATAAATAAAGACGGGTAGGTGTGTGTGGAGGCTGTCACACAGGAAGGAATGGGCAGAATTTACTCAAAAGCCAGTAAACCAAAAACAGATTTTGTTTGCCGCTTTAAATCGATTACTTTCTCCCGTTTCTCCCCCAACGGATGTTATTATAACACATGTTGCATGAGCTGTGCAAATATTTTATGTATTTTCCGTGATCACAGGGTGTACACAGCAACATTTTTGGAAGCGTGAATGAAAACACGCACAGACTGTGAGACACATGCATGCATGGCAACTTCTCATTGACAATTTAAAAACAACAACAACTGTTGTATATCAGACCATCCAGCATTCCCACTTTTGTCTGTTTTAAGTTTAACAGGATGCAACATAAAGTATTCCAAAATTGTATGACTTCAATACAGTTAACACATCTACATTCCACAAGAAAACTGCTCATCCACTAAAAATAAAACAAAAAAGCTTTCCATTCAGCACCACAACAAAAGATCAGCTGCTTCAGATCCAGTTATTAGGCTACACATTTTAATTTTCTTTTTATGCTATTTGGATCTCTGTTTCAGATCTCATTGAGAGCTACAATAGCACTCTAGTTATGTAATTGCGACATCACAAGAACCCTTTTGATGTATACAGCCATAGCAGGACTCCAGTGATGTCATTGTGAGCCAGAATGATTGTGATGTTATTGAGAGCTACATTAGAACTAAAGAGCACAGTTTAGACCTGCTCTATATGAAATTTTACCCTGATAACATCTGTTATGATGTGGCGCTATAAATACAATTGAACTGAATCGAATTGGACTCTTGCAATGTAATTGGTGGCTGAACATCAGAATTAATTTGGTTTAGTTTTAAAACCAAAGTAAAAAAAATGTAATGTACTGTAAAATATTTCAAATATTATGGTTTGAGTTAAACTTGCCTGACAATGAAGTGTGGCAGGATCAATAACTTTGTAGTATTTCACTCTGAAGCTGCAATCTTGCATCACTGTTTTGGACTTGAAGTTATTATTTGTGATGATGTGAAAGATTCCAAAACAACAAAAATATTTTACTTGTTGAAATGGACTTTTGAGTAGGAGTGTCTCATTGTCAGAGCACTTCAGAAACCACTGTAAAATCTTCATTTATTTATCTACTTTTTGAGTGATGATAAAATGCAAAATTCTCAAAATGAAATGTTCTCAATCCAAATAGTTGAGTATAATCACATGCTCACACAACATGCATTATATGCATACCCACCCATTTAGGTATGTATGCTGCTTGTGCATTCATTTCACATTCTCAGACGCTTATCTTCACTTCTTCAGTCATTGCATTATGATTATTTCTCTCCTGATAATGGCTTGATAAAGGTGTGCATCTCACTTCCTTGTTTGAAATGGATTAAATCCCCAATGAAAGTCTGCCGTCATTCTCAATATCCTGCTCAACAAGCAGGCAGGCTGATGGCTGAAACGATTACAGGAGCCAAATAAAGTGGCGGAGAAAGTTATCCTGCCTCTCTTTAGTACAAACACAGGAAGTTGTATCTGTCAAAATGGAAGCCTAATTGAGTCAGATAATGAGATATTTAGGTTATTACAAGACAAGATGTCTGGTTAAACAACGGCAGCGGGGAAGTGGGAGGACATTATTATGGTGTAATGAAAAACCTCACCTTGTTGGCTTTTTGCCCAACAAGCCAAGGTGTTGAGCTCAGTAATAGTAATAATTACTGGCGCTACAACGTGGTTATTCAGGTGGCTTGACAAAATAACACAGATGGTCAGAAAATTAGATAACAGTCCAATAAATGGTCTGAATAACGATGACTGCAGCACAGGTTTAGCAGTGAACTGATTACAGAAGCCAAAAAATACTTCTCTTGCGTTTACCATAAACAATATTTAGATTGATTGGATAAAAGTGAATCCGAAGAGTGACTGTATTCCACAAGAGGAGCAGCACCTGTATAAAACTACTTTCTGTCAAGCAAGTGTAAAACTAAATCAGTTTCTATCTTCCTCCTATCTGTCTCTTCTCCAGTCCAATACAACGCTAAATGATGATGCCACATGTTGTAAGGCACCAGCATGAATCATTATTTTTAATCTTCCAGCGACTTTCCACAGCTTTGTTTTATGTGGACCTTGAATGCAGCATGTTGGGTGCTACTGTTTTGTGTAGTCCAGTAGATGAAAGCTTAAAACTTATCAGAAAAGTTAACTTTTTGGTGAGAACATGAAACTACTACTAGTTTGCACACTAATTAGAGACACCATGTACAATACAAATTCAGGAAATATTTATACAAAAAAAAGTTTTCACTGGGAAATATATCACATTAAAAGTTTAGCTTAGAGACTGCCTAAAATCAAGAATAAAACAAAATAAAATTAATATGTTATTGAAATGCTTATCTGTTGACTGACATTTCATAGGACGTTTGTGAACAAATATCACCTCCTGATCAAAGATTTGAAAACTAGTTTGATTACTACTTACATTAGGTATACCTGAATCTTCCAACCTTTTTTGCTGCAGTAGAACCATGACAAGATTGCAGGTGCAAAGTTAGCAAAAAATAATGGATCCCCCCCACCCAATTAGCATTCTCCCAGGCTATGGTGTAAAAAAAGCAATGCTGCTGTGCGAGGTCACACCGAGGATTCCCATCGCTGCTGACGTCAAGAGATGAGGTGGAGAGCGCTACTCAAACAGAGAAATCTAACAGTAGGATTTCCCTAATAAGCCAGTGTGTCCTTGAACCCTCTGAAGTATCGCTGTGCATCCACAGCCCCTCGAGGGAAACATATGGTTCTTTTGAAGAACATGAGAGATGCTGATTATCATGTGACACTGCAACCCCCTCGCTTTCTCTCTAGTTGTCCTTGTCCTTGTCTTTTGTGGTAGAGTGTATCTAAGAACTGTTCATGTTTAACTTGAATTTTACATATGTAGCTCCAGTAAATACAGTGTGAATGTGTGCGTTTGTACACAAATATCTTATAAGTACAGTCTAATGTTTGCTATTGATTATCTCAAGTATTTACTTTCAATTTCTCAAAAGTAAACATGAGGAGAAATGGACTGGGCCTCTCGAACGCATCATTAGTTTCGGTGTCTGTGAGGCTAGACTGTATCATTTGAAGAGATGCTACCCCACTAGCCTCCAGGCTCATTTTAGTTTCTAAATGACCAAGTTAGAAAAAACTCAGAAAAATAATGGGTGTAAAGTCCCAACTTTAAGACTCAAACAGTAATTCATGCAGCATTGGAGCACCAATGTATATTGATGTATATTTCATATCACGCCCACTGACAGACCAGTGCAATCACAGTGCTATATAATTTCAACAGTATACCTCATGTTGGTGTACAGGAATTCTTGAAATTATAGACACATATCAGGAAGGTCAGCTTTCTTCATGTAGGCTACACAAACAATCACAGACACAAAGACACACACATCAGCCACACCCAAAGATGCACAAACTCACACTCCAGTCCAACACTTCCAATAAATCCATTTTCAAGGCACAAATGGAAATTTTTAGAAGCGATCAGCATTTTGCTGCCTGGCTGAAATAAATGAGGAAGACCATAAATAGTCATGCAGTTCCATCTGAAAGGGTAATTGTTAAGTAATGGTATGCGTTGTGAGCACCACTTTGCTTCTTCCCAGAAGGAGAGGGCTGAAGATGGGGGGTTTGTAATATATTACAGGTTATAGATGGAGCAGCATTTCCAATGGTAACTATAGGGAAAGAGAGGATAAGCAGACAGATACAGTAGATTCATGGTTGCATTAATAACAACTTATGAAAGAAAGAGAGCATGAAGGCATCCAATTATTGACTATTTCTGTCTCAATAAAGTAATAAAGGAACAAAGACTTCCTGCTACTTTGCAGTATTAGTGTCAAATTCACTGCATTAGTGCAAACTCTTATTCAGCATCCCTTAGCTCTTTTCTAATTGGCTGCAGATTGCATTTAAGGCCCGGCCACACCGGGCACCCTGAGGATCCTGAAGCTGCTGACTCTCTCCGCTGTAGACCCGTTGATGGAGGTGGGGGGGCGTGTCCTTCTCCCTGTCTTTTCTTGTAGTTCACAATCAGCTCCTTGGTTTTGCTGACATTGAGATGGAGGTTGTTGACCTGGCACCAAGCTGTCAGGGCTCTGACTTCCTCTTTGTAGGCCGTCTCATCGCCGTCGGTGATCAGGTTGATGACCGTCGTGTCGTCAGCAAACAGTCGCATGTGAACAGGCAGAACAGGAGAGGGCTGAGCACGCAGCCCTGAGGGGCGCCACTGTTGACAGTCAGGGTGGAAGATGTGGTGGTGCCTATCTGCACTGCCTGGGTCTGTCAGGAAGCTCAGGATCCAATCACAATTTGAGTCAGTCATTCAGTGGTCCATTCAAGCGGCAATTATTTTCAGTCCAGTTTCCCAGAAATATCAAATATGTGACACTAAATTATAAGGATCATGTCTGGAAGCAGGAGGTCAAAATCTTAACTTCATAACCACTCATATTACATCAGTACCAGAACTCTCCCCAAATTCTTTGGATGGACAAATTGTATCTTATCGTAGGTATTCAATGTCTTCTAATCTGAGTCTGAAATTTGAAAAACATAGAAAAGATGCTCTTGAGCACTTTAAGTCATCTCTCTACAACCTTTGGAGTTCAATCTTTGAGGTTCATCTGGCTGTTCTCACCTGATTCAAGTGATTTACACCACGTCACCACTCTCCTTCTGCCCTCCCCTTTTCTTTTATTATTTTATATCTTTTCCTTCATCTTCCTTACTCTTTTTCTTATTCCAATCTGCCTCTTCCGCTCTCCTTGTTCCATTTCCTTGTTCCTTCCTCTCTGGCACTTGTCATGTCCTTGCGTGTGACTCATTTGGGGCCACGCACTTCCTACTGTCAGCAGTTCTCTGGGTAAATAAAGAAACGCAGGTAGATACCAAAACGTATATTCCTGAGTAAGCACTGACACCCATATGACGAGCTCTGACTCGAGCATATCCCATGAGCCTGCATGCATAATGCTTACATACACACTGTGCTTTGCATCCACCCACGAACGATTAAGGGCTCGCTTGCTGAAACCACTGTATTTAGACCAATTTAAAACCCTTTGTACTATACAGTAAATTAACTATCACCTACATGCTGATATTGGAAGGCTTGATATAAACATTCTGTATTGTAGAATAAATTATATTTTTATTTTCATCAGTGCATGTAGTGAGAGAGAATCCTCACTCTGACAAATATGGAATCTACAGCGACAGTAAACATCTGCACGTGCCGCGATAACTGATAAACATGACAAACAGACAATGCGTAAATTCAGAGGACGTAACAGAAGTTGAACTCAAGAAATCAGTCAAAGAGAAGCAATCTTCGGTCGCATCATGTGCTTGGGCAGATGGAACAGTCATCAAGTTGATCACTCATGTATTTGACATGTTACATCATGGAGTGTTAGCTGTACATGAAACATAAAGAGAGAGCTGTTTGCTTTGATGCTTCAGGGTAAACTAGCAATTGATTTGTTTGCCGACATGCTGCTTGTTGACATACAGACTTATGTGAGCACATCCGTTTTACGCCACGATGACCAATCATGCAGATAGCAGGACAGCTGTGCGACCAATAATGTGCCATTTACCCTATAGCGCTGTTCAAACTGGTTTGCCCCCCATTCAAGTGAAAATATGTGCTTTCATCTATAAAAATTATGAAAATCAAATTCCTTGTAAATCAGCATGTTACATATAACTGCAACAAAATATTAGTGATACTGTATCAGCTTGCTGAAAACAACAGCGACACCATTATGAAAAAAAACAAAAAACATTCATCATTATAGCAACCAAGTTCAGGGTTCAAAACCCACAATGGCCATTTGGGTCCCTTAACTAAATAATTAAGCAACCGTCTATACATAAACTGGAATTATTTGTTCTATAGGGCGAACATTTTCACATCAAGGACCCCTAAATTGACACAAATTAGACCACACGCACCCCCATTTGATATAAGATTTTGTTCAAGGATCCCCCATCTGATGGGATTTTTGCTTTTAGAGGTTTCATTAGAGAAAGTGTATGAAACCCATGACCAAAATAGTAAAATGATGTCATTGTGCTACTTACTGATGTAATTATACTAAATAAATCATTCCCCTTTTTGCTGGGGACCACTAGAACTACCTCAAGGACCCCTGGGGATCCGCGGACCCCACTTTGAAAACCATCGCCTTGTCACTGATGTGACGTCACTCATCCAAATTTCAAAAACTATTGCAGTGCCCGTTCAATATGTGCCGATTGCTTGGCCTCCTGTAGCTTTGTCGAGAACCACTCATCCAAACAACGTCACACTCAACACTACGTTTCCTTAGGTGCCTGAGCAATACACCTGCCACGTGTGAAATCGATTGGATGAACTGTATTACTAATAAATACGTCCCCTAGATCTCTCTCTCTTTATATGTTCTTGAATGTAGGCCGTAGCGAGCGACGGAGAGTGTTAACTGTAACAGTTAATAGGGGTCCTCTTAATACACTACACAGTGTGTACATAATACACAACTAATAAATATGTCCCGTGGATCTCACAAGCTCGCACTCGACACTCCTTGGGTCCCTTTGCAATACACCCGCCTAGAGTGAAGTCGATCGGATGAATGGTTGTCGAGAAAATTGAAGGGCATACATTACAGAGAAACCTTCCATTTTAGTATGAAAGTATGTGTTTCATATATGTAGCACAGATGTCATTTACATGTTAATGCTATGGGCAATTTTCTACATAATCCCTGTCTATCATGCATATGCCGGTGTATGTAAACAGGGGCATTTGATAGGTGTTGCAGGTGCTCTCTCTCTCTCAGGGATATTTGCAGGGCTCATACATACCATCATATACACACAGACACATACTGTACATACTGTATATTCACTCAGATGTACATGCACACACACACTCACCTGAATGCAAACATTTTGCATAGCATTTACCAGTGATGTTTGTGGAATAAGGCTGATCCAGCCTGCAACCGAATCCCATACACACAGATTCTTATAAAATCCTGAAATGTCCTTCAAAGCAGCCGGAGATAAATCGCCTCAAAGGGATTACAGTCCATCAGCGACACAAGCTTAGTGCCCTTAGCAACGAGTCTCACACTTTTAGCCGCCCGCAGATTCTTAATGTATCATAAATTATTAAATAAATCAATGTATTTTTAGACTGTTTTTACAGAAAGTATAAAAATCGGTACCTTTAGAAAAATTCAATAAAAGCCCCAAAATGCAACTGGAGGAAGATAAAGACAAGATGAACATTGTGATACGAAAGGTCACATCTCATTTAGCAACTAAAATGCTCTGTCATTGTTGATGGAGACTTATTTTTTGGCATGGGTCACAAAATAACTGGCGAGATCTAAAAATGAATAAAACGGGTGAAACACTGCAAAGACATTTTCATCATTCTGTACGATGTATGCCTCCCAGGCACACATTGAAGTAACACGCTGATAAAAATGTGCTTTTTGGCACATCATTTGATCATATGTGATGAATGAATGTGGCTTTATGACAGCGGACTTGCAGGTTTCCATCATCACAATAGTGTGACGTCATCATCAACAACAGGATTAAAAATTGCATTGCTGTTGTAAAGCCATAAAGACGTGTCCTATATTCACTGTGCTGTAAAAAAAAAAAAAAGCCATTTACAGTTACTGAAGTCTTTCACAATCTCTTCTTCTCTCTTTTGTTTGTGGATGTGTCTATTTGCCCAAAGGAAAACATGCAAAGCAGAAACCGTATTGATGTAATGATGAATCTTTGCATTCATTTGTTTGGGTACAGTGAACATTCATAACTCAACCCTTGAGCTAACATGGTTTGCTTGACAGTATATGAGCACATCCGTATGTGTGCGCCCACTCACCGATGCATGTATGTGTCCTGTGATTGAACCAGAAAACTGACTTTCCTCCTGTTTGTGTAACCACATAAAAAGACCATCAGATCAGCGATGTGTAACCGGAACTTTATGCCCTTATCTTTGTTTACTTCACCCTGTCAGATTGATCCATATCAATCCCTCCCACACGCAACAATCCCAGCATCCTGCGCCAGATATCGACGAATGGATTGTCAGTCGTTGCGTTATTATAGTTGAATGTTGTTGAGGATGTGCAGTTCCGAACACACAACTAAATCTGGGATTCTGAAGCCGGATTTACCCCTAAAATCTGATTTTAACCCTGTTTGACCTTGTTTTTTTGATGGTGTTTTGCCACTTTGAGCGGATGATGCGGAAACCACGTCTGTGTCACGATGGGTGTTAAAATCAGATTTGTCTGGCTGCTCATGTCTAAATCCAGCCTGGAGCTGTTCCGGGCTTCCTACACTGGCCACCCCAGTGTCCAATTATAGTCCTACCAGCGCTAATACTGCTACAGAGAAGAGCAGAGAGCAGGCAAACAGTGGCTTAGTGGGATGGAAGTCCAATACGGTCTGTTAAAAATGTCTTGGATGTGTAGGTGATGGAGAGTGACGTAGTTTGGTATTTGATTGCGTGCCGTATGTGGAGAGGAGGTCTGAGGCTGTGTGCTTGTATGTATGCATATGCTTGCATGTACTGTGTATACACGTGAACCAGTTTATTTGGTAGCTAAAACTAATGCACTCAAGCAGAAATGTCCTGCAATAAATCCTGCTTTCATGAAGATTAAAATGTCCGCTTTAAAATGTTATAATGCTCAGGTTTTAAACTGTTTTAGAGATGTGTTTTGTGTGATTTAACTTTATGTGAATTTAAGTGGTGATGTTGACGTCATGCTGAGAGGTGTTTCTAATATTTCATCTACCCTCATTGATATAAATTTGGTGGACATACGTACATAAAAGATCTGCGGTGATGAGCCGCCCACACAGAGCAGAACATCTTATCAATGAGGGGTAGAATAGAGAGAAGGAGGTGAGACCGCAGAGTTACGGTCGGTGTCCACATGGGCGTCTTTGGACGCGAGGGATCGCCTCGCTTCCCAGCATTGGACGCTGCTACTAGGCACTCGGCACCTGATTGGACAAATGCTTTCACTCGTGGGCTGCTGCTACCAGCTTTCAAACCAGATCCGACATTGCGGCTCATTTGAAAAACATTTTTCTGGTATATTACAAAAATAGTTCACCGAAATGTTTCTGAAAACATTTTAGGCAAGAAATAAGCCATGCAGTTGCTGAATCTGACTTCACTTTTGATCGGTTAGTTTAAAAGTTTTTCGGGAGTTTCCAGAGGCGACGAGTTGCACCGGACACCCCATATTTGCGTAAAGTAGCCTAGACCTCAACTTGATGCAAATGACGAGAGGACAAGGTGACGGTTTGTCTCTTGAAACGCAATGCTACACTACCAGAAGGCATTGCACGGCTGCTTACATAGACAATGAACAGGAAGCGCGAAAAAGACAGATCCTGCGTACACGTACAATTAGGGATTCACGACACAACTTCACCTGCTCCAAGGTGCATGGAAAGGAGAAATAGTCGTAGTTGTAGTATAAAGACAAATTTTACTCATCAACCGGGTATCAGTGGACAACCGGAGAAAGCTCAAACCTTAAGGACCATTAAGATAGTGAGATGCTTCTGAAAAATTAAAAAAGTGGACCTTTCAGTCGAGATTTTGTCACATAGACTGCATTAGTTTTACCCTATAAACTGGCAACTGAATGTATGCATGCGTTCGTTTGTTTTTGTGTACCATCTGCTTTCTCACACAGACCTAAACAGAGAATCAATGTAGCACTGGGCCTGAAAGCTTAGGATGCCCTCTTGATTGCCAGAGGGAGGCCAGTCTGTGCTGCAGACGACCAACGCCGGATCTGTTGTGATCAGTCGCTGTGGAGCCTTGTTGATGCAACATCGCCATGAGAACAGGGCAGCGTTCTATTTATGTATTATAATTTAATAGTACCTGGTATAGCTGGTGATATTTCCACTGTTATACTGCTATTGCAAGTAGTTTAGATGGGGACTAAAACATTTTAGAAGCAATAATTAATCAGGTTGAAAAAGGTTCATAGTGTGAACAGATAAGTTACAGAATGAGTTGTGTGGGAACGTACGCTATGTTCAGGTCATTTCTTCAGTATCCTCACAAACACACACTAGCTCCGAGCGACTCAGATTAATTCTGTCACACCTTTGTTGTGAAGACACACACTCACGGGTTTAATCTCCTGCAGAATGATTTCACACCCTGATTGTTTTCTTTCACTCCTTCTTTCTTTTGCTTGCATCACTTCCTCACTCAATTTCTGTCACTCTGTCACTCGCCCACTGAAACATCAACTGTGTTCTTCAATTTCCAACCAGACAAAGACTGATTCTTCTACCAGAACTTACTCCATCTCTCTCTTTCACACACATACACACACACACACTCACGGACATCATCCCTTGTTGTCGTCACTGTATGCTCATGCATATTCATGTAAAGCCCTGCGGCTGATTATCCCTGTTTATTGCATTGCCAAAAACTTTATTCTCGCTCAGAAAGTAATGCAAACACAGCTGAAATACATTCTCTCTCTCTCACACACACACACACACACACACACACACAGGGGAATGATCTCATTGACAAAGCCACAAAAAGTCATAAAAGCATGATTTGAAAATGACCCAGAATGGATGTTTGTACCATGGTCGTATGGAAGATGAGCTGTAGAGAATCAATATGTCCATATTTTCCTTATGGTATTACAAGAGAAACATCCCTATTTAACAGGTGTAATGTGATCTGTTCCTAAATACAGAGAAGTTTACGTTTTCAAAAATCCCTATATTGTAGTTATTTTACTGTTTTCAATTCACCATCACCATTAATGTCAAATAAGACAAGGTAGGTACACCTGACTGACTAAATTATGTGTCAAGGAAGTATGGCGTATTTTTTTTCAATTATGACTTCAAAATACTTGCACTTATTCAATTATTATAGGTATAATGTGTTGGATTTGACGGCATCTAGTGGTGTGGTTGCAGATTGCAACCAACTGAACACCCCTCCGTTCACTCCTCTCTTTCCAAGACCGCGGTAACGTGAGCTGCTGAGTGAAAAACCGTGGTAAAGCTGTTTGCCTGGCTCAGAGGCCATCCTCACCATAATAACACTACTTTAGGAGCAACAGAAGTCAGACGGCAGCTGGCGGTACCATGGTTTTGCAATCTGCGGCTCACGTTACCGCTTTTTCACAAGCGTGTCGGAGAACTACGGTCGCCTTCAGGTAGCGTAAAAACGCGATAGGCTCTCTCTAAAGCCAGTATTTGGTTTTTCCCTTCTGGGCTACTGTAGAAACATGGCGTAGCAATGTGCCAGACTCCGTGAAGAGGACCCACTCCAAGTGGAGATATGAAAGGCTCATTCTAAGCTAACAAAAACACAACGATTCTTAGTTTCAGCTGATTATACACTAATGAAAACATAGTTATGAATATTATATTCCATTTATTCTAAAAGATCCCCCGGAGCACACAATTTGGGCATCTCATGTGTAATCAAAATGCGTGTTGTTCTTTTAGTTTGCAGTAAATGCCATGAAGTAATACAGTAATATGGTATGCTTCTTGTAATATTCAAAGATTGAGAACAGTTCCCCAGCAACTGTAAAACCTCAAAAAAAAATCACTTGCTGTAGGCAGAGCCTAGCAGAGTGAGTCAGGCTGTTGACTCTTTGGTACATCAACCTTTCTTTTTTCATGTCTCTAACAATAGCACCGTTTCTCAGTGACCTCCGTTGTTCACTGATCTTCTGCCTCCCTCTTGTTTTTGACTGCTCACTGGAGGATAATCATGTAAATGACTCGTACCTTTCATTCTGGGTCACTTCTCCTGGGAGGGGAATCACAGGAACCACCTTTACGATATGACTCACCTCCGCACCAGCTCAGGTACAAGCGAGGCTACCCCTTCTGTTGTTTTAGGTTGGTGGAAGTGTGTGCCTTGTGCAGTTATTCATGACTCCAGCTAGTGCAAGTTCTTGGCTGCTACATACATTACGTGCATTCATGCGGGGAATGTGTGTTACACGTGGTCTCACATCTTAGTGAGCGATTTTCTGTCTTTGTTTTTTGTATATGAACATAGTTTTCCTGCCAAAAACTGCTTTTGTCACTTGCTTCATGTCCCACACTGAATGCAATTTGATTGCAGGCACAACAGACAATTGTGTTGTTAAATGGGTTGTGACCCGTCTCACAATCGCTTCCTTTATCTCTCACTCCTCTTCGCACAGGCCCGTTCCATCCTGGACTGCTTGCTGTGAGTCCTTATGCTCAGGTTGGCTGGTCTGCCATAAGGACTTCATTTTCAAAAGGTTTGCCAGTGAAAAATCAGTGATCACATATAGTCATCCACGCACACACACACACACACACACAGTCAAATCGTTCGTCCTGACAGAGATAATGAGATTGAATTGAATCGCAAATGGGCACAGACAGGGGGATGTGGTAGAAAGTAGTGAAAACTGGATAGATTTTTGCTTGATAGATAGATATTCAACCTGCAAAAGTGGATTTACTCTTCCTTGGCCTCCAATTCTCAGCCAATCTCCCGACACTACACATCCCTCATCTCCTCATTCACTCTGTCGCTCTCCATTTCTCTCCCTATCTTGTTTGTACTCGTTCTTCCCCAGCACTTTTCCAGCAGACTGATACACATCGACGTGGGCACACAAGAGGGAACACGAGTTAAATTCCCATCTGCAGGAACCTGAATTACTGCTAATTAACAATAGTCCACTAACTAAGACTCCCAGTAAACTAAGGTTGGTTAACTGAACTTGACTACTGCTAACTTGTAAATCTTACCTTTATAAAAAGCTGATAGTGAAATGATACACCGTTAGGCTGCTTTCAGAGACTTCAGTGGAATGTGCTTCTTTAATCACAGCTAAGCAAAGGTGTGCAATAAGAAAAACGCTTCTCCTTGCAATTTTATTTTTGACTGCGGAACAAGGTGGCCAGATCTGGGAGTGAAACAAAAAAATGCAGACTTTCAAAAGAAACCCCAAACAAGTTGAAACTTGGAACATGAAAAAAAACATCAATTACCCATGGAATTAAATGTAGTCTTGTCTTAGTCTTTCAACACAGGGCGACGCTTGAGGTTGTTTCATTGAATGTAATTACCGCTCTAAATATGAAAGTTTCAATAGTATAAAAGAAACATTGCACCAGTAATGACATGGACTGCTAATTACATGAACCTGAGCTGATGGTCTATTCAAACTATAACCACTTTGATGTTATTCACAGTGACGGAGAAACTGGCGTTCTCCTCCCCAGAGAACGTGCACTGGGACGTGCCTGCATACATCAGTATGCATTGTGTGGGCGGCTGTCAACGCCGAACGCTCAGACCGGCCCCGGCGTTGGGAGAGGGCGTGTATATCTGACTATTAGCCTAAGCTCCTTATGTCTGCCTGGTAAACGCAAGCGTTTATTCTTTCTTGACTATTTTGCAGAAGCAATAGGCGATGCAGCCAGAAACCACTGCAGGTCTTTTCATCAAATCTGTATTGCATGTAAAAATTAAAAATGTTGCCCCATCACCAAAGGTGCGTAATAATGGTAGTGCCATATTTGACTGATTATTGTTTCAGTCAGAGTTATTTATGCTAATTTTAGTGATGTGGGAACGCTTTGTGAACGAGAAGTGGCAAGTATCTTAGCATAAATTCCACACTTTCTGTTCCCCTGTTTCCATAATACCTTTATAAATGAAAATGAATACATAAATATACAGTACGGCCTCACAACTCAACTACATGAAAGTATCAATAAAACTGGGAATTGGATTGTATTATTGTCCACACCTTTAGCATCTTAGAGTACATTATGTGAAACCTTTACTGAGATTTTGCTCGCGTATTGCACTAATGATGCTCATGAGGACGTTTTCATGAAGGTTTGTGTTTTCTGACATATTGTTTTAATTACAATCAACATCGAAAACAAAGACAAAGGCTAGCTGACGAGCAGTAATGAGTTATTAAATGTTAAGCATATAATCAGTGTGCAATACAAACGGTTTTGTGGTGTCAACACTGAACCTGGATAGTTATGTTCATTAGTGTGTTCTGTGCAATTGTGTCCAGGGAGATTATGCTAGCGCTTTCTGCTAATATAAGATGACACCCACACTCCAAGCAGCTCATATTACTGTATGAGTCATATTGTCCTTGCTATTTTGGTCTAAGTGTGTGTGTGTGTGTGTGAGTGTGTGTGCATGTGCGTGTGCGTGTGTGTGCGTGCGTGAGTGCGTGCATGCATGTGTGTGTGTGTGGCAAAGTTGCACTTTAGAATATTTGGCTCCAATTCATTCCTATGCCTTCTTAGAAAGCATCTCAATTATGTCAATATTCTGACTTGTAAGAAAAAGCAGATTGCATTCCATCAACACGATCAACACATGAATGAATGAATGAATGAAGTAATGCACAGCAGTCAACATGTGTCAGCTGCATGCACAATTGTTGTTATAATAGATAGATACATGTAGAAGAAGAAACCGGGAATTCACTTTTCTTAACATGCAGAGCAGAGGAAGGCAATCTGCTAAATATTTTAAGTACCATTCACTTCTGCTCTAAGGAAAATTACTGTACTATGCTGGAGGTTTCTCCAACTAAGAATATTGCCCCTCAGTATTTTCACATATCTGAAACAAAAACGAGATCTGCACCCGATGTCTTGACTACTCACCCAGTCACACAAACAAACTACACTTCTTTGTCACTGTATCTACATGCACTGCATATGCATGGACACATACACACCCAATTCTAACATTTCAATTAACAGCTTTCTTGTTTGAACAGTGTTTACCTTAGGGAGGACCAGAGGGTGGGTGCCATGCATTCGCGACATTGCCGTCAGGTCGAGATGCCGTTATCAGCCATAACCGTTGTATACTAGCAGTGCAGAGCGGCGGCCATTAGCTAGCCATTGGGGCACTCTCACATGCATGAACATGCACTGCAAAGCATGAGCGACCGGCCTGGCAATGTCAACAAAGCACCTTTAAGCTCTGATGTGCAGATACATCACATGCAAATGAGCTTGGGTGAGCTGAAGTTCCTGAGATCTGGTGTATACTTCTGTTTGCTTTGATGGTTTAAAAAGAAAAGAAAGGAAAATAAAGTAAAACAAAAAATTGGAGTTGATTGACGACAGTAAAAAGATGCAGAGAGAGAAATGGAGAGGAACAGAGAAAATGTGGGTGTGACATAAAAAGGGAGGGATAATCACAAAAGTTGGAGTTAAGAACAGACGGACACAGACTGGAGAGAGTGGTTAAGGTACAAAGACAACAAAAGACAGCATAGGAAAGGAAAGTGAAAAAGAAAAAGAGAAGTACAGGATATATAATGAAAAGGGTGTTAAAGACAAGAAGAAAGTCTGGACAGACAAAAAGGCGCCGAAACCATTAATCCAACAGTATGATATGGCGCACTAGAACAAAGAGTAACGAGAGAGAGAAGTGGAGTCCCATCACTTATGGATATGAGAATGCTGAAGGACATCGGAGATCAATGGTGTATTCTCTCAATGTGCTCACCCAAGTAGAACAAATGAAAGTCTGAGTACATGAACGTGTGTGTGTGTGTAAATGCAGAGGAGAAGAGCAGTAAGTGGTTAAAGAGGACTGAAAAGTGGTTGGGGCAAGGGTTGGTTTAGTTGGAATTTGTTTATGGGAGGAAATAAAAGATTGACTCAATGAGGGCAATTATACTACGGCAAAAGTGCTGATGTTCTGTGCTTTGCTTCCTAAAATATGCGTCCTTAATTTTCATCGTCATCTGTTGGAAAATATGCATGTGTGTGTGTGAGACAGAGAGGGGACTGTAAATATGTCGGAGAGGTAGGTGACATCCTGAAGAGAGGAGCCTGAAGCTGCTCAGCCGATCAGAGTTTATGTTCTCATTTATTCGCTCTCTTATTTTTTCTGTCTTGTCATTTTTACCAATTTCTCTCTCTCGTCAGTCAGTAGCTTAGTTACTCCGCAAAAAACGATACTAATTTAACAGTATTTTCGCTGCTATTGAGCAGAGTAGTCCCCTCGTCTATCTGCTATGTTTGTGTGTTGTGCGTTCATTTAAAAGTCAGCCAGAAAAAAACATGAGCTAGCCAGAGTTATACCCACATCATAACCAGCCTGCCAGTAAGTGTGTCAGTCTGCCTTCTAGTCCGTCAGTCAATTTGTCCATATTTCTGTCTCTCTCTCTCTCTGTCTGTTTGGCTCACACATAACTGCAACAAAGCAGAAAGAGCACTATAAGAGCACTATAATCCACACAATCTACTGGTAAATTGCTGGGGCTCAAATTGCCATTTACTTTCGCATTCCCGGAGATTGGGTTTTTAGCCTTGTGTTCAAGAGTGCAAGAGCTGGAAGAGTGCTTGGAATGGAAAAGCAATTACTGGCTATCATGACTGTAGTGAGTATAATACTGACAGGGAACCAAATGCTTCAACGGATTCCTCAGGCCAAATTCCGATTCTCCGCATATTGATTTAAGGCACTGATCGGTGTAACTTCACGTTATATTGCATGGCTTTGATGGCTGTGCGAGCCAGTAAGCTTCACCTTACCCAGTGGACATCCGGGGTGCAGAGATACGGGATGCAACAAAATCTGAGAGTAACGATTATGTGAAGCATGCCGAACAATATCGATATTCACAATGACTCACCACAATGAGGACTTTAAATCCTTATTCTTTAATCGCAACAACAATATCACAGCAGATATCATCATAGTAGGAAAAGCACAGGTGTTACTAACATTAACAATGGTTCTGCTCAATTTAAGTGTCCCATTCAAGTGAATATGTTTTCCGTGAAAATGGCATATTGTTTTTATTTGGTTTGCATTTTTTTTTTCCATAATGAACTTTGCGCAAGTCTCTGATCAGCAAGAGTTAGCAACAGGTGTGGAGCACTGTACATGCATTTGGGAGCATAGGCAACAGTCCTTTTACTTGTCATGATAGGAAAAGCATGTATTAACCTTAACATGCAATTTTCAACGAGTTTGTAGGTCTCTCATTATGCAAGTATGAAACTTTGTTGCAGCCCAGTTATAGCAAATAAGCGGTTGACTTAAAAGGGTTAAGACAAAAAAATCGTAATCTTCACTTGCTTCCAACGTCCACATTCATTTTATAAAAATTCTAAGAAGTTTTGTAAGATAAAGTGTAATCAGAATTATTGTATATTGACAAAAATATAAAGTCCCTTATTATATTAAATTCCACTACACAGCATGGCATAGAAGATAAAGTGAAAATGATACAATACTGTTAGATCAAGCATTAGTATACATTTTCTCATACAATTAAAACCTTATAAGATCCACGCTATGTGTGAATTATTAATTGAATGCAGAGTACAGTATTTTATTAATACAATAAGGCATATAGGTGTGAACAGACTATGAGCCAAATGTCATGCGAGTTGAAAATGTGCCATTTTCGTAACAGAAATAGAGACAGAAAGAGTCAGACTCATGTAAAAGATGAGAAAACATACATTGACATACAGTGAATAAGGCCAACACAAAGCAAGAACAAGAGAGAGAGAGACAGCTCGGTGGAAAGAGAAAGAGGACTTGGCATCTGCTAGTGTGAAGTTGTGACTCTGGGCATTGCCCAGACACTAACTGTGTGTGGGAGTGAGTGTCCGGTCGGTCCTAAGGGTGGGCCCTACTGTAGGTGGGCTGGGGTCAGTACTCTCATATCCCTTTGGATGAGAGAACGTACACTTCCTGCCAGTACTCGGTATTGCTCAGGGCAATGACGTCATTCAGGGACAGGAGTGACTTACAGTACACTGCTATGTGCAGCAGTTTTTTATGTGTGTGTGTAGCTATGTGTATGTGTACCGTCTGTGTGTAGTCTATAAAGGTTAAAGGATAAGCAGACTTTGCACATAGTTTCAGCGCAGCTTGCTCCTGGTGGCTTTATAGTGACACTTTAGTCCCCTAAACCAGAGCCAAATGCATGCTTGCACTGTCTGCGGAACAATTAACAAAGACTAGAACATATTAGCTAATAGTGAAGGTTTAAAGTGAAAACAGAGAAAATAAATGTCTTTTTTTTTTTTGTATTTAAAAATGTATAGTGTGTGGGATTTGGCAGCATTTAGTAGTATGGTTGCAGATTGCAACCAACTGAGTCCCCCTCCACTCACTCATTCCTTTCCAAGACTGTGGTAACGTTACCGTTACCGTGATTTCACAAGCGTGTCGGAGAACTATGGTGGCCTTCAGGTAATGTAAAAACGTGAAAGGCTCTCTCTAGAGCCAGTGTTTGGTTTGTCCGTTCATGGGCTACTGTAGAAACATGGCGGAGCAACATGGTGGACTCCCACTCCCTATGTAGATATGAAGGGCTCATTCTAAGCTAACGAAAATACAACAATTCTTAATTTCAGGTGATTATACACTAAAGAAAACATAGTTATGAGTATTTTATTCCAGATCCCCCCGAAATGTTACACACTGTTCCTTTTCTCTGACATATTGGATGGGGATGGCATCCACATCGTATGTTCATTAAAAGTGTGCATACTTCTGTGATTGTTTGCTTTTAGAATCTTGTAAATGGTCCTGAACTGTTCTCTATGCAGCACAGTGGATTGATTCAACCACACTGACCTTTGGTTGTAACATTTTTTGGAATTGCTGCAAAACATCTATTACACAGTTGGGTCTTTAAGCCAAGCAATACGTTAGAGGTATAAACACCTTCAAGCCAGGTCAATAGTTTCCATAATGCATGGCTTTCCAACTACTATTGATCGCATCGCCAACTCTTAACTAGGGACCTATTTAAAAATCTTTAATAAGTTCTCTTGCTTCATTTTTATGTTTAAACTGTAATTTGTAGAAAATTAGTACTCATGCTTTGGTACAAGCTGTAAGAAATCATCAATACCCCTGAGGAAGCTCTGGCCGCCTGGTAAACACAGACTGGAACATCTTTAGTGAAACTGATTTGATATTTCTGACTAGAAACAAGACATTTTAATGGTTGGCTTTTATATATATATATATATACATATATATATATATATATATAAAGCATTATAGCATTTGTAAATTTGTCAAATTCAATTTCCAATTTATCTTTCAAATGCTTGTTAAAATAAGATTAGCCCTAAAATGGTATACACAACCATTCCTTTTCTGATTTATATTTTGTCAGGGTACAATGCCTTCTCATACATGCATTATGGCAAGTTTATTTCATGATTGCAGTGTAATGTTTTCTTATGCTTTGTTATGCATCAGATATTGCACACATACATTTGTACATACAAATGCTGGAACACACGCATACTGACAAACATATTTTTAAGAAGTCACATACTGTGTGAACAGCTGCCTTTGGATTCACAAATAGGCTTTATAAGAGCATCCACAAAAGAAACACACAGATGCAATTCCACACAGGCACGCATTACATTAGAGTACAAACGCTGACATACATCTGCCCTTGTATGTCAGTTGAAGCACTTAATCTCTTCAGTGCGTAAAAGCAGGACGCCTTTGTAATTCGATATGCTGCCACAGAGTGACAGTGTAGACATCGCAACAAAGATCTCAACAACAGCTGATGTCTTTGATTCTTCACATTTGACCTTTAGTGATTCTCTTACCAGCAGAATATTGTTATTGAGTCCTTCTTTAACCTTAAAGGTGCAGTCTTTGATTCAAACACAAACCCATGCGTGAAAATTCACAATGTGACCTTATTTTACTCCCAGATTGAAATAGTTGGCTTTCACCCATTAAGTTCAAACTAGTCAAGCAATTAGTCAACGCTGTCAATATACAAAGAGGAGAGCAGGGTGAGTTGAGCTAGTTTTTACTAGAAGCGTCTTTAAAGTGAGGGGATGACAGCAAAGTCTCCAACTAAAATATGTACATCATGGTGCATCCTTGGGAATAATCACTTTGGATCTGAAATAAACAGTTTTCAAAATATGTCTTTCCAAAAAAAAAGTGGACAAGGATAAGTTGAGCCACACAGGGGTAGGCCTAGTCTATCAATCAGACCCATCTATCGCTAAAGTGAGGTTATCAAAGAACTCCCCCACACTGTGCCTAAAGGCAGTGGCTCATCCGAGAGAGGTTGCTTCAGAAGAGCAGCATGACAGATGGTGACGCAAAACATGAACCAATCACGTCCTAAAAAGAGTTAAAGGTTGATTAGCCTATGATCATCTTTATAACCTTTATTGAACCATTGCAGTTTACATAACAAGTTAAAGCTATAATCTCTAAATACATGGCTCAATTTCCCCGAGGTCTTTTGGCTCAAATTACCCTACACCCATTTTTACAAATTTGTTCATAGCTAATGTCATGCTAACAGTATAGCCTCATATTGGAACTACCTAAAGCACTAACACATGCAAGATTTTGTTCAAAATTGTAATTGTTCAGACACAAGAATCATGACTCCTTGAACATGAAAACTGCAAAAATCTATTTTTCGAACCTAAATCTCTCCACCACAGGGTGAGTAAAATGGATGACATCAGAAATGTGTGGTCACATGACCGATATTGTCTATGGTTGCCTAGAAACAAGGGGTGGCTCAACATTCCCACAGGCTCAATTCACCCCGCTCTCCCCTACATGTAATTTTGACTGTCAAAAAATATCATTTAGCCTTTTAGGTGTCAACGGGTTTGACTTTTTTTCCACAGGCTTTCTTCGCTTATGGCACAATATGGTTTTACCATCTCATTTCTACATCTCCGCACACTGATGACTTTGTCAGACCACCTTTTATATTGCTGCTATCAGACCCAATGTCGTCCCTGGATTGCAAGCTCAGTAGAGAGCGAATGCCAGCATTCTGATACAGATGACTAGACTAGTCTCCTGGCTAACCCCACCAGCCCCATCGATGGTGAGATGACACGACAGTCACAGGGATTTGCTGCTGCTTGCATTGGCTACACAAGGACGTTCCCACAAAGTGGCAGCAAGGCCACCGATGCTTCAATGGCACCAAGTTGATGATGTGCATGATAGCCCTTTCAACTTCAGCCCCCATTGGCCAGGTGGTGGAACAGACTGGTAGCAGCAAAGGCCAATGATGGTTACGAGAGCTTTTGTCTCCTCTGCCCTACACCTGGCCATGAATCTTCTAATTGAAAACACTCCGTTGCCAGTTTATTAGGTACACCTGGGTAAAACTAATGCAGTGTAATACAACAGCAATAGAACCTACCCATCTGTGCGTATAATCAGGTGTTGTGGAGTTGCTGGTTTCTAATGGTGTGGATGGACAAAAGCACCTGTGCTGCTTCCAATTGTGCCCCATCCCAGTTCTTCAAAAGAGTCAATTATAGCCCCTAAGAGGATGTGCCTACCAATGCAAGACCTACTTTACCGAGAAGGTAGTTTTTTAATTATTTCCCAGTTAGTTACAGTAAAGTTTTCAAAATGGAAATAATAAATGATTGATGATGGGTAGTGTTTCCAATCTTTATTTACGATACTCCATAATATGATTGGTCTTGTCAGTTGGCTTTAAGTCTTTCATTAATGTGATAGTTATAGATGAGTGACACAGGATAAAGGGTGATAAAAGAGGCAGTCAAATGAAGTGAGTGCCCATTTTGTAGTCTTTGCCGTTACTACTTCATTTATTCATTTAATCTAGAACATGTCAAAAAAAGAATAAAATTACGATCTCAATGCCACCTTAGGAGACCTTTAAGAAAAAAAAGAAGCAGTTCAAACTAAGTGTAAGCTTGTGTTGCTGTTCTGCTGCATCATGTTTGTCTATTGCTGTCTATTGTGTGGTAGACACTACACCAGTGTTTGTGGCTCCCTCTTTCAGCATGCCCTCTTTATCTCGGTCAAACATTCAAAAACTCGCCAAAGCCCAGAGCTACTCTTGCCACATAGAGGTCAGAGAGTTGACCCAGTTCTTCCTGTATCTGGGTTCATTCCCTCTGTCAAATACGGCAAAATGATGCGGCAAAAAACACATCAGGGAGGAACTGAAAGAGAGAAAAACAATGCCATTGCCCTAAGTGTGCCCAAAACAGTAACAAAGACAGCTTTAGCCTGCGGTTGATATAAGCCAACAACTACGCCCGGTGGACATAACAGCTTGTAAACTCATATGTCAAATATTTGTGTTTTGTACAACTTTCGACTCAGAGTCAGTGTTGAAGTGACTTAAGGTTGAACAGACGATCCCAAATCAATACCATATCCAGCAAAGAATATGTGAATTCTTCAGAAATAATTTGTTTTTCCGAATTTTTGTACATATTGTGCATGAAAACATCGGGCTAAATATAACCTATGATTCACTTCATCACCTTTCGACTTTAATAATGGTGGCTAGAGTTTATGCCTGCAGCACAGTGACCAAGCAGAGTACTCTGGCAGAGCCATGTAGGGTGATGCATGCAACTCTGTTAATGCTGAGAAAAACTCAGTGAACTAGAAATGTGGGATAACAGGTTATGTGTCAGCTTTTTGACAACAAACACGTTCTAATGATGAATTTGATGGTTATTTTTGCACTATTATGACGCAACGACAAGGTGACATTCGTTGTAAATGAGGTGGAACTTCAGGGGCTATCGGGGAGCATGTTCCAGACACATTTGAAAGGAGTTTCATCCGTCATGAGTTTCAAATGGCACCTCAGACATTTATTTGGTTTATGACTATCTAGCTGTCACAGCTTACACCTCTGTCAGTGTGGCCTCTCTATCTCGGTCAAACTGACAAAAACTGGACAAAATCCAGAGCTAATCTTGTCACGGACATGTCAGGGAGATGACCCAGTTCTTCTTGTTTCTGGGGTCATTCCCTCTGTCAAAAACTGGGATGCAGGGGAAAACGTGTCAGAGAGGCAGTCGCAGAAAGAAAAACAATGAGCACTGTCACTGCCTTACATTTTATTCTGACACCAACAATCTGATCAGTGTGTAAATGTGTCACCGAAAAAAAAGTACAAAAGATAATAACCGTCTTGCTCTTGATTTCATGACACCCTAAAAGGGCTGCTGTAGCTCTGATTCATCTGGATTTAGGCCAGTTTAATCGATATTAATACAGAGACCACCAGAGTACAAACTACAGGTTAAAGGCTGTCTCGCTACCAGACTACAATATCCCTTCTTCTGTGAACATCACATGATATTACATTCATGCAATTTTACTCAACGTTTTCGGCAAAAAGCTGACACATCATTGTCTTTTCACAGCTGTTGAAGAACACATCCCTGAGTCACCTTCTGGTTATGGGACAGACTCTGCATGCAGCTTGGCCATTCAGACCAGATGATTGCAACTAAAGGATTTTAACTTTAAAGTACATTTTGAATCTCCGAGTCTGCAGCCTGTTAGTGTTTCCAGCTTTGTCTTGCCTTGCCTTCTGTCTAAGATGCGGAACTCTAGGGAAAGACGTTCAAGGCTAATGAAAATGAATGAAAGAAGAAAGACGAGAGAAAGATAAAGTCAAAATAGTAGCTCTTATGAATTTCAATGCCAGCTCCCATGAGGTTCCAACAAGTTTCCACCCTCTCCCCACATTTCTCTTTTCCCCCAATTGTCTTATTTCCCTCTGCTTTCTTTTCATAGACAAAATCTGAGCTGGAATCCAACATGGATGAGGTAGTTGGCATTTACGCTTACAAGGCTACATTTCTACCTCCCTTGTGTGTGTGCACGTGTGTGTGTTTTTTTTTCTGATTTCACCCCATCTTTGCTAGACCTCTCTCCATCATTCTCTTTCTCCTTTCGCCATTGTAATTTACCCCAAAAACTCGTTGAGGCAGCAACTAATGTTCTCTCTCTTCCTCTCTATGTCTCTCTCTCTCTCTCGCTAGCTCTCCAGGGAGAGCAGTGTGTGAGAATTAGGTCTCTCAGCAGACGTGTTGTGGGTATTTTTGCTTCGACAGTTTGGGGCTATACAGCAAGCAGAGAGAGATAGTGGATGGGATGGTAGGCTTGGAGACTCCATATGTGTGTGTCTGTGTTTGTGTGGTGTGTAAGGGAGAGGGAGAGGGAGAGAGAGAGAGAGAAGAGAGAGAGAGAGAGAGAGAGAGAGAGAGAGAGAGCGTGCCATGCAGGCTTTTGGCGAGGACACCATCTGGCCACGGGCTCAACGATTCAGCCAGCATGACTGCTAGAAGATCAACAAAACATGCATGCAATGAAGGTGCACGCATACAAACAAATGCAATAATCAGTGATAATTGTCTCATGGGGTCAATTATCTGAATGGGGTCATTAAAGATTTGTTGCTCTGGTGTGAAAGATCTCTTTATTAGGTCTTAGGAAACTTTCAAAACACTTGTATGTAGTTAGTTTTGTATTGTTAGGCTGTGAAATATTTTATTAACGTGTCTGCACAAAATATCTCACTCTACTTTGGGGTAGGCTGTGGAATACGTCCTTGATCTTGTAATTTGAGGCATAGTGAGAAGGCATGATGTAAGATACATTAGTAAAAGTTAATGGTCAAACCTCTAGCAGCCCAGTATCCCTTAAGCTATGTTCGCACTATGAGTGACAACAGCAACAAAACGGCCAGCTTGGCCTGCGACATTGTCACAGAGTCGCCGTTAAAGTGTTACTCCAGCTCTCGTTGACTTACATATGTTGTTATATAGCACTGGAAACAGCATAACAGCATTTTTAAGACTAAACTGAACAGGGTGAAAAAGGTTGAGACCGTAGACTGTATATAACAAGTGGACATAGTCACGCTGACGTCACCCATTGGTTTATGGACTGACGTTTTGAAGCCTCAAGTTCAGCATTTTGGCCATCGCCACCTTGGTTTTTGGCCGTCACCATCTTGGTTTCTTGCCGACGTTGTCTTGGTTATTTGCAACCAGAAGTGACACGAGATGGTGGAGCTAAGTACAACCGAATTCTGAATAATACATTTATACAAAAATGTTATAATTAATTTCATGAACTGAAAACACGCTGTGAAAGGGTTAAAGTTGTAACACGAAAACACGGACAATATTGCGTAATGCCATGGTAGCGACCTGTCAATCAAAAGGTAGCCACGACCTAAAGCATACCTTGCTTTATAGTCTATTTGACTCTAAATTGGACCATAATTTACTAAATGAACATCATGCTGTATTGAAGAAGACTTGAAACTAGTGATTGAGACCATAAACTCATGTTTACAATGTTTACTGAGGTAATAAATCAAGTGAGAAGTAGGCTCATTTTCTCTTAGACTTCTATACAATCAGACTTACTTTTGCAGCCAGAGGAGTCGCCCCCTGCTGGCTATTAGAAAGAATGAAAGTTTAAGGCACTTCCACACTGTCTTCACTTTTCAGACCCTAAAGTTGCCCGCTGGCTGAGACCAGCTCATTTTTATTTGTAACATGTCACGCAACGTCAAGTGTCGGCCGTCAGTTTGTAGTTGGGGTGTGTTTTTTTACCACGAACCAGACTGTATTTCACCAGTGTTTCTAACTACCAGTAGCCGCCCGCTACTTAGGAGTGTTTTTTTCCCATGAACCAGAGTGTATTTCACCGGTGTTTCTGACCGTGAATAGCCACGACTTGGGTGTGTGATGCAACTATGTCATGGCGGGTGTATTACTCAGGACCCGAGGAAGGGTAGTGTTGAGTATGAAGTTGTTTGTATGAGCCGTTCTCTGCAAGCAGCAACACCACGGGCCGAGCATCAGCCCGTTCTGAACAGGCATCTTCTGCCAAGCACTGCACTAGATTTTTAAATAAACATATTTGGTACCTAGGACATCTTACATGTAGGCTTCTGCAATGTTATTTAACACATTTACACTTGATGAAATGTGTCCTAGACTTTTGTTATGATATAAAGCTCAAACATCACATGAAAAAAAAGGTTTTAACACAACAGAACCGCAGGGATCAGATTTTGAATTTCCTCACTGTAACTTTCAGTTTGATCTTTGCAAAATTAAAATAGGCTAAACGTGTGTGTGTGTGTGTGTGCGTGCGTGTGCGTGTGTGTGTGAACATTCACTGTATCTAGGGACACAGAGACATATGAAATGCAGTGACAGGGGCAGATAGGACAGAGTATTCCCCATTAAATCACAACATTTAATTCTCTAATTATGCAAGCAGTTAACAAGAAACGCCGCATTAACATAGGTACTCTTCTCCTGATTTCTTGCTGTACACTGTAACGGTGTCAGAGACTTCAGTAACAGTAACTCATTTTTTTTTTCGCGGAGTTTATGACAAAAAGCTCTATGATGGTATCTGAGGTCAAAACAGAGACACTACGAGGCTGTCCTTAACGGTGCAATGTTCTTATTAGACAATGACACCAACTTTCTTCGTCTCAATGTCAGATAGTGTTTGTGTGTGTGTGTGTGTGTGTGTGTGTGTGTGTGTTAAAAAGTGAGAGAGAGAGTGAGAGCATGCACTTGTCTGCGTTTTTATATTTGGATGCTCTTTTGTCCTGAACTTCATTCGCACTGTTGGGCCAATCACTCAGACGTGACCACATTAAAGTGCTGCTCAGTGGCCAACACACACACACACACACACAGAAACTCTCACACACACACACACACACACTGAGAGAGTTCATAAACTAAGGAAAAATTCACCAAAGCAAACCCCAGTGTGACATTTAACTTCTTTCTGCGGCCCAGAATATTTGCAGTGACTAATCCTAGGAGAATCCGCTTATACAATAGAAACGTATAATACTTGGGTTGATATTAAAAGGAGCATATGGCTTAATTTCCACTAAGAAGTTTATCCAGGCTTCAATGGGGAGAAAAAAAATCTTTAGTGCTGCTAAAAATGAGAGCATTGTTCAAATTGAATACAAACATAAATTGATTTTTTTCAAAGAATCTTTTAAATTCTGTTTTCCAAGTCAAAGTTTTCCCCAGCCACTGCTTCTTAAAGCCTAGGCCAGACTGCATTCTCACTCTGGAAACACATTGAAATTCCAAGGCCAGGCCCTGAACTACAAAGAAAACTTTTAAAGTGAACGCAACTGCAGATTCCTTATTTTCCACACAATGCCCTTTACAGCCTTATCTAGTGCTTCTTGTGGCTGTCAGTCAGCACCCCTTACTCATTCCTCTTAATTAAACTATGCACAACCCACTGAATATATTATAAAAGAAGAAAACTCAAATTATCTAGTTTTCTTTGCTGCTTCGATTCAAGCCGTATGCGTCATTAAATTGTGATATTTTTCTTCTATTCTACTCTTCAAGCATTGATAAACAACATTTTGATTTTGTTTTGCTATTTGTGTTTTTTTTTGTACATCGTATTGTGAAAATTCTCTGGGCTTTCCGTAAAATCTCTTCATCTCAAACATCAACAAAGCATGCAACACTTCTTAAAGTACAGACTGAGCTACAGTGTTGTTAATTAAAAAAAAAAAAACATGACAGTCATATTGTGTTGCTCGCTCAGGGGTGAGTGGACACATCCACTATAAGAGATGAGATACACAGCTGTGTCAAACTAATAAAGCAAGTCTGGTTGGCTCTTTTCCTCCAGTGACTCAATATGCTTATTAGAGTAAGGAATCCATTCAACCAAGCAAGGTACGAGATATTCTCAATTCACAAAATCTTTTTAGCATACAGTATAAACCATCATCCATCCATGTCACACTGTTTTCTTCCCAATATCATGATTGGATCAGTCTTTGTTTGTGTTGAATGTAAGACAACTGAGATCATGTCCCATCCTTATGGCCGCATCTCTGTCCTACAGGCAGTCACATGGACAAGAATGCAGGCAGTGCAGAGACAGACGGACATAAAAGCAGTCAGCCATCAGGTGGAGCCACTGGCAGGTGGTCCGGTTGGCGGGCAGCCAGGCGGGGATGTAAGTGGACAGCAAGGAAGGCCGAGCAGCATTCAGACGTATTGACTTCCGAGCAGTCGGGCAGACTGACAGGAGGAGAGACAGCTAGATAGACAGGCCGATAGATAGGGAATTATTTGACTGTGCTTCCCACAATCCCTTGTGGTCCAGAAAAGGACTTAGGCAGGTGGCATGAGGTATGTCACCGAAACCCCTGATGACAAGCAGAGAAGGGGGGTAATGGAAAGTTTCACAAGGTGACAGCTAAAAAATAAGTTTTTAATGGAGACCAACTTTTTTTTCCCCTTTAACTTTTTCATTAGCTATAAAGGTCATACGGAAAATGGTTATTTTGTATTAACAAGTCAAAGTTTTACAAATATTTATTGTGAATTTAACTATCATTTATATGGTTAAAGCAGTACTAGAGTTGGCCTTTACAATTAAAGTAGGGCTGTTAAAGTTAACGCGATAATAACGTGTTAACACAAATTCATTTTAACGCCACTAATTTTTTTAAAGCATTAAAGCAATTTGCACGTTTTTAGGGTTGTAACGGGCTCAGTTTTAATGCTAGTGAAGCTACTGTCATCAAATGAAACTAAAACAAAAGAAGAAATCAATTGGTACCAACCATGTCCTACTAGCTTGTCAGGAAGGAGGTTAAATAACGCTCCAAACTTGCGCTACTGGCATGGCCTTTTTCAAAGGGGTCCCTTGACCTCTGACCTGAAGATATGTGAATGAAAATGGGTTCTATGGGTACCCACGAGTCTCCCCTTTACAGACATGCCCACTTTATGATAATCACATGCAGTTTGGGGCAAGTCATAGTCAAGTCAGCACACTGACACACTGACAGCTGTTGTTGCCTGTTGGGCTTGAGTTTGCCATGTTATGATTTGAGCATATTTTTTATGCTAAATGCAGTACCTGTGAGGGTTTCTGGACAATATTTGTCATTGTTTTGTGTTGTTATTTTACTTACAATAATAAATATATGTATATATTTGCATAAAGAAGCATATTTGCCCACTCCCATGTTGATAATAGTATTAAATACTTGACAAAACTCCCTTTAAGGTACATTTTGAACATATAAAAAATGTGTGATTAATTTGCGATTAATCATGATTAACTAGGGACAATATTGTTATTAATCACAATCAAATACTTTAATCGATTGACAGCCTTAAATTAAAGTGATATTACTCTCTTAGCTAGAAGTTTAAGCATTGTAGCTACCAGCTAATACGTTACCAAATTAAATCATCATCCTCATCCAAAACAGTTTGTTCCAATCTTTTACATAAAGTTTTTGAATGATCACCACATATGGTACGCTTGAGTGAATGAATGACATCCCTCTGTTGGAAGTGTTGTATGGGTGCATCTCCTGACTCTTTTCGTGTCAGGGTGTGGCTGCGGCTGAGCAGTGCCGACAGCCATTTCCTCCCCCGTTGATCGCTGAGCGGCTTGCTGTCCGCGATGACAGAGTTGTCACTGACGTCCCTTCATCATGCAGCGACGACCTCGAAAAGGTCAGTGGTGACCGAGTTTACTTTAATGGCCGTTATGATGTCCAGACATATCAGTCAAACATGTTTGAGTTGACAACGTTGTGCTTTTACTTTGCTTTTTCTTATTGACATTACAAATGGCTTCCATTATGGCCGACAAGTTACAGAAAAGATTCATGTGAGCTTTCTCTGAACTGTCATCAACGTAGTTAGGGTTTAGACAATAAAAATCACTTGGTTAAGAGTATGAAAAGATTGTGGTTATGATTAAAAGAAACTTCGGTTGATTGTTGTTGGAGATGTCCAAGAAAGATCAGTCATTATTGACCCCCCAACACAAGTGGTAGCTTGTCAGGAAAACATATATACGACATTGTATGTTGACCAATGCTGTTGTTTTCCTGGTTAAGAGAGTTTCGTTTTCACTACATCAATTGTTAAATCATGTTGGTGCTACAAAACCCGATCAACTATGCAAATAAACACCTCATGACTCAATCTGTTTATGTTATACCAACACTTTTTCTGTCAAGATTTTCATTTTAGACTGAGGGTTTTGGCATGACACTTGTCAATGTCCAATTTCTGCTGTGTCACTCAAAGTGGACATTCTATCTGGTGATCTCATTAGCCCTGATCTGTAATTGGAAGGTTACTTCTGTTTCACTGTGACAAACTCTGGCCAATCCACGTCCTGTGAGCTGAATGAAGGGGTTGTAGTGGCCCTATGTCAGTTTGTGTGACATTATCTGACAGGCTGAAGGAGTGAATGATGGCTTTTCATAAAAGACGGATGGCAGTTTTATGGGCCGCCAGCTGCTCCCAAACACTCTTCTCTAACCTCCCATCCACTGTGTGTGCACGGTACGCTTCTGTGTATTGGTGTGGATGGGCTTGGGTTGTGTGTAATTGCTTTATTTGGATAGGGACGACTTCAAATAAACTGACAGAGTAAATGGTTTACTTTGTAACACACATTTGTAATGATGAAGTCAAACAGTATCTGCTTATAAATGTATTCATTCATTAATTGTTTCGGGGCGGTTGTAGTTCAGTGGGTAGAGCAGTCGTCCTTTAACCGCAAGGTCGGTGGTTTGATCCCCAGTTCCTACTATCTGCATGTTGAAGTTTCCTTGAGTGAGACACTGAACCCCAAGTTGCTACCCGGGTGCTTTACAGCAGTCCACTGCTCCTAACTGCTTAGGATGGGTTAAATGCAGAGGTCAAATTCCAGGTACCTGTATGATGAATCTAATAAAATGTAAGTTATTTTATTAATGTTTGGTTTGTGTTACTACCAGAGTGTGTAGAGTTATTTTAAAGCTGCAGTGGTTAGAAATGGAGAAAATATGATTTTAAAAAAGTTTTTTCTTTAACGGTCACTATATCCTGACGGTAGTGCATGAGGTCGGTAATATGAAAAAAAAATTCATATACCTCTGTGTCCTCCGGTGCTCCTATAATGGCATCTGCAAGATTTCATAGACTGGAGGAAAACAACCAATCAGAGCCGAGCTGGAGTCTGCTGTCCAACTGCCCTCTAGAGAGACGGCTGTCAATCGCAAACTCCGATCAAAAGGTCAAACTAGGCAGCGCTGATCAAATATGAATCAATATTCTGTTAACGTAATGCCTATTTCTCATGTAAAATGTTTTCAGAAACATCTTGTAGTGTACTGTTTAGCTGTAAAATGAGAAAGTTTGTGACCCGGCAGCCATGTTGAGATCTGTTGAGGAAATACCAAAACACCGCCCACCAGCTGGAGCACAGCCAATAGGAACGCTCTCTCTCTCTTTAAAATGACCTGTGATTGGTCAAAGTCTCCTGTCAAAGAGCCAGGAGGAGGTGCAGAGTTCTAGTTTTCTCCCAGAACACTTGAACTACAATATGATGAAAGGTTATTATGGAATTTTTGCAAATGATGCCAAAATCATTCTGCGTACTGAAGCTTTAATGTAGGACATGATCTGATACACATGCAGTATCATGGATTCGGAATCACCCAATAGATGGGAAATCTATTGAAAATATGAATAGAAAGGTCTCCATTTGGACATAAAAACAGTGCAGATTGATGTATTTCCTATTTGCCCAGATGATAAGAATCTCCTCTGATCCCCTCAATCATTCACCTTATGTTGTGACATGTAAAGTTGTAAATCTACAACAAGTGTTACAAATGGGATAAAGGTTTAGTCGTCTAATCCTACAACAGGATAATTTTAGAAATAAGCATGTGTGTGGGTTTATATGGGGGGACCACCAGGAGCCTTGAGCAGCATCCATGGTTACCCCTACAGTATACTGTATTTATTTCACATAAATGGGCACAGAGAGAGAACACACCGCTTTCTCCACCTGTAATAAACTTCAATAAGTCTGCCTTAATGTCATCAACTTCAGTTGTTATTTCCTGCTCTTTACAGTTGAAGGATCTCCTGGCAAATGTAAAAAAAAAAAAAAAAAACTAGCTGCATTAGACAGCAGAGTTTTTTTTTTTGTTTTACACTAATCAAGTATCCTTTCTACTTCACTGTGCTATAGAGAGCAAATATAAACAGCAGCTATATGAGGCAGTTCTTATACCACAGCAACCTAATATCATGGATTTACTGTAAATTGACATAATTATGGAAACAGGTTCTTCCTGGTTCTTCTCACCGCAATCAGCCCCCTCCCTTGCAGAGCTAAAAAAGAAAACTGTGGGATCGTGATGGAGATGGAGTCTCTCAGTCGTGCTAGTGTGCGCTCCTCTGGCTCGGTTTGCTGCTTCTCACAAACACGGGCTTGTGTTGCCCGCTGGAGGCGAGGAGGGGGAAGGCACGCAAACTGCGAGAGGAAAGATGAGGATGTGCTCCTGTATTTCCCTGCATGTGTCTCTCATGCCACCCTCTTCGTCCCCACAGCAGAGAGAGAGAGAGAGAGAGAAGAGGTATAGAGTAAAGAGTGGCTTGAGAGAATAACCCTCAAAGTTGAAGAATTGAGTATCATTGTGATTATTACTATTGAATAATTATTTGAATTTTTGAATTGAAAGGATAGGATAGCCCTCTTGAGATGCAGCATCTCATTTTTGAGGGGGTTCCTATAGACACAAATACAAAAACACATACACACAAAACAGCATTACATAACAAACATACACACTGCAAATACACAGATACAGACAGCTTGCTCACCATCTATACACTACATACTAGAAAAATGTGATACAATTACCATATTTAAATACATTACATAAGCATAAAGAACAATTGCAATAGTTTTGTATTCAGTTTATATGTATAGCACAAATAAACTGAGGATCAAAAGTACACACAAATTAAAAACATGAACAGGTTATTTTAAGATGAGAAAATAAATACATATATATATATAGAGAGAGAGAGAGAGAGAGAAATCTCAATAATGAAGCATGTAGAGAGAGAGAGAGTCATCTTGTGTCCTGACTGTCATCCACAGGTCTGGCGCGCTCCTCTCTCTCTTATTTATTATTTTATTTCCCTGCTGCGCGTAACCGCGTCCCAAAGCCGGTGCGCTCCTCTCCTCACTCTCTCTCCTCTTCTTCACTTCGCTTCTTCTCCTCCTCTCGACAGCATCCAGAACTACAGTATATAGCGCAACCGTCCCCATCACTCTTTTTTTTTCCTCCCCTCCTTTCTCTCTCTCTCTCTCTCTCTCTCTCACCACCAGATCTCTCTCCACTGCGTCTCTCACCCCTTTTTGCTCTCCCCCCTCCTCCTTCCTCCTCTCCAGCTCAGTCCCTCTCACTCCTCTGACGCACGACAGAGGGGAAACGGACCCGAGGAAGGAAAGAAAGAAAGACCAAAAAAAAAAAAAAAAAAAAGAAAAAGTAGCAGCAGCAGCTGACCCAAACCAAACCGTCGATATGATCCACAGACTCGTGCTGCTCTTGCTGCCGCACCGGACAGAGACGCGGTCCTGAAGCCGAGAGGAGAGCGCTCTCACCCGGCTACACTGCTGTCGAGCGCTCGCCCGGGGGGCGGCGGCGACGGAGGAGGAGGAGGAGGAGGAGAAAGAGGAGGAGGAAGAGGAGGAGGAGAGGGGAGGAAGAGGAAGCGGACGGGCGCAAGTCGAGGGCTTGCATTTTAAGCAAAACTGCTTAGAAAAAAAAAAAAGGAGGCGAGAGAAAGAAGGAGAGAGAGAGAGAGTCACCGGAGAGCAAAGAGTGGGAGAGATTGCATTCCTATCACGTCTTCATTTTCTCCTCTCTTTTTTTTTGCCTCAGCCACAGAGAGAGAGGGAGAGGGAAAGAGAGAGAGAGAGAGAGATCTAACAAGATTCATACTTGTGGTCTTTTTTTTCCCTGATGCTGTCCAATTGCAGTGCGAAACTAAGGTGAGTGCTTAAAGCTGCCTGTGCTGGAGTGTATCATGAGGAGGGAAATCGTATGCAGATGTGTGTATGTGTATACGTGTATGTGTGTGTATTGGTGTCTGCATAGCCATGGACTTCAAAAAAGGGCACACAACAAGCGCGCAACATACATACATGGAGTATAACGGATCGCATGTAGGAGATCCAGTCGACTGATCAATAGCCTGTTTGTTTCTTTAATTCACCGTTTTCCCTGCATGCCAATGTCACGACGAAAAGGCTACTGCATTATGCTTGGCATGTATTTCAACAAGCGCTCTGCTCTGCTCTCTCTCCGCTTGTATTGACAGCAAGGTTATGTTGGAGGAGGGAATCTCAGTAAATGGGAGAAGCAGGATTCTTGGCATGTTTGGATTCGGACTTAGATACCATCGTTTCTCAATAACTTACTTATTCAAGATTGAAATCTCCTAATAGGTCGGATTGAAATTGCCACTCACGTCACTTTTTCTTTTTTTTTAATTCATGTAAGTAGCCTATAACACAGAGCTGCTGTGGAGAATCTCCCCAGCTTCTTTTTTTTTTTTTTTTGTTGGAATCCGTGCCTCATTCACATGCGCATATCTTCCTCTCTCTCCCTCTCTCTCCTCTCCATCTCTGTTTCCTCTCCTCTTCCTCTATAACGCCTCGGTTCTCTGCTCTGTCTCCCTCAGCAGCCCGGCATCGGACGGTGGTGAGCGGGACGCACCGGGCAGCAACGGAACACATCGCTGGAGGATATGTGAAGTTGGAAATCCCGCTAAACTAAGTAGGTATATACCACCCCCAAGGGAATATAACATGGTGTTTTTAATTGCTTTAAAATGTCGTTATTAGGGCTACTTTTTTTCCTTTTTTGACATGCGCTTTTCGAGCTCTTATCATGGAAATGGAATCAATAAATCCTGGAGGATTACGCACGGAGAGGGCGATGAAAACAGTGATTTTTCATTCGTGTTCAAGGATCTTTTTTTTCTTCTCCTTGGTGCGTTTTTTACTGTCACGTCTTTTTTTTGGGATTACAATCTCTCTTCTTCCTTTTTTCCTGTCCATCCCTACACATGGGCTTTTTGGTTTCAGCACCACGGACAGCGGCTCTGCTCCGGCAGCAGACTGACGGTCCCATGCAGCAGCAGCAGCAGCAGCAGCAGCGCAGCATCATCTCCTCCTCTGGATTGTTCAGCAGCCTCGTTTCAACGGACAGCATCGTGTGCGTGCGTGTGTGCGTGTAAAAAGTCACAGCTATGGAAAAAGATATTCAGGGGGATATACTGTGTATATGTGTGACTTTTTTCCCCACTTATCATGGAGATACTGAAGGGAATCTTCTATCAGCCTATCTTTTTTTTAAATCAAAGCGACATTTTACACACCTTTTATTATTATGATCATTATTATTTATTTATTTTAAATGTGTCCTCTATATTTATATGTTTTTATTATGTGTAGGCCAGCCGGATCTACTAAAACACAGCCTCGGAGCAGCAGCTTCGGCCATGCACTGCGCTTTTCGTGCCCTAATCCTCCAAATGGCATCACACGATTCGGGAAGCCAGAAGAAGTTATATTGATTGTATTTTTTTTTTGGCAAATCATGGCAGGTTCAGCTACGATGAATAACAGTTTTCCCATGCATTCTTTGGGTTTATCCGTGGGGCATTTAACCCAAAGAAAACGCCATGCAGGTGAATAGCTCTGTCTGTTTTCTGCACGTCGGAATCATTGGACCAAGTGGACTATGTATCCCTTATTTTGTACCATTTTTCAGCATCTTTAGTAAACTCAGACCTTACATTTTCACACTGTTTATATTTTTTATAGCCTATCAGATTCCTTAGAGCCGTATATAGAGGAGAACATATAAATATGTGGAGATTCATTCTAACGAGATGGATGTTTCACAGAGTCCCTCGACGGTCCTCATCTCGTCCCACTAATGGTCACCGAGCTGATACCTATTCCGTTCCCGTCCACTTGCCTGCGATAGAGGCTCTCTCATTTACCGAGAGAGAGATCGAGGTCCCTGTTATGTAATGAATCCAGCAGGAGGGACGGTGTCTCCTCACCCCTCACCACCACCTGCTGTTGCCTTGCGTTTATTCACGGCGATAAGCATCTCTCTGGTGATTTATTGCGACCTTACCAGCATGTCTGCTGTATAATAAATGACATTTCCCTCCATATAGTGGCATTAACTGTCTGGATGCAGGGATTTGTTTGCGTTGCTGGGTATCATATTACCCATCCAAGAGATGCTGGGTTCATATTTTGTTTGAAATACCCAGCAATATTACAACAGTATGGTCTCCAATGTCATTCTATTATTCATTGGTATTCATTTCAAAGCTGTCCTCCATTCTACTGAAACTAATGCACCCTTCCTCTCCGGCTCTCCTGCCTTGTCTCTCACTTCGAACTTCACATTTTGAGATTGTGTGTGTACTTCTGTGTGTATTCCCTCACCTCCACATCCATTCTCTCTCCCTCTGTTCTCTGTTGCAGTGCTGTGAAGTGGCTCTGTCCGTGGAGCCGAGACTTCATCCCCTCGGTGTCAGCGAGGATGCTGTGGGTTACCTTGCTGAGCACCATAGCCTTAGGATGGACCACCCCGATCCCAATGCTAGAGGACTCCGAGGAGATCGACGAGCCCTGCTTCGAGCCCTGCTACTGCGAGGTCAAAGAGGGCATCTTCCACGTCCACTGCGACAGCAAAGGATTTACAAATGTCAGCCAGATCTCCCAGATATGGAGCCGGCCGTTCAAGCTCAACCTGCAGAGGAACTCCATGAGGAAGCTTTACTTTAATAGCTTCCTCCATCTCAACAATGCCATATCCCTTAATCTGGGTAATAACGCCTTGCAAGACATCCACGCGGGAGCGTTCAATGGCTTGGGAATACTCAAGCGGCTGTTCCTGCACGAAAACAAACTGGAAGTTTTCCGGAATGACACTTTTCTGGGGTTGGAGAGTTTAGAGTATCTCCAGGCGGACTACAACGTCATCAAACGGATAGAAAGTGGTGCTTTCAGGCACCTTCACAAATTGAGAGTGCTCATACTGAATGACAATCTGATCCCTGTGCTCCCAAATTATCTTTTCCGATCTGTTTCGCTCACACATCTGGACCTGAGAGGAAACAGACTAAAGACTTTGCCGTATAAGGGCACGCTGGAGTACATTGGGAGGAGCTTAATGGAAATCCAGCTGGAGGAGAACCCCTGGAACTGTGTGTGTGAGATCGTCCAGTTAAAAACCTGGCTGGAGAGAATCCCTTATACAGCTTTGGTGGGTGAAATCACATGCGAGTACCCGTTCCACTTGCACGGGAAAGACTTGCGGGAAATCAAGCGCAGCGAGCTCTGCCCGCTGCTCTCCGATGCAGAGATCGAGGCCAAGCTGGGAATTCCCCGGGTGCCATTCAGCAATGAGAACACATGGCCTACTAAACCTTCCTCCATGCTCTCCTCCTTCCACAACACAGCCTCTTCTGTGGAATACAAGGAAAGAGTTGTCAAGCCTACCAAACGACCTCGACCCACAAAGAACCCCCCAACGCCTCGTAGCATCTACCCAGGCAACAACCAGGCCCCTGTTGCTGGCTACCAAACAAGGCCTCCCATCCCAATCATTTGTCCAGCTGGATGTACCTGCAACCTTCACATCAATGACCTGGGACTAACGGTGAACTGTAAAGAGAAAGGCTTTCACAACATCTCGGAGCTCCTGCCTCGGCCCCTCAATGCCAAGAAATTGTATCTCAGTGGGAACTTAATACAGAAAATATACCGTTCTGATTTCTGGAACTTCTCAAGTTTGGATTTACTGCATTTAGGAAATAATCGGATATCCTACGTCCAAGAGGGCGCCTTCATCAACCTGCCAAACTTGAAAAGTTTATATCTGAATGGGAATGACATTGAGAGACTCACCCCTGGGATGTTTCGGGGGCTTCAGATGTTGAGTTATCTTTACTTTGAGTATAATGTCATACGTGAGATACAGCCCAACGCTTTCTCCCTGATGCCAAACCTCCAGCTGGTTTTCCTCAATGACAACCTGCTACGCTCCCTCCCCAATGATGCTTTTGCTGGCACCAACCTTGCACGCCTCAGCCTCCGCAACAACTACTTTCTCACCATGCCTGTGCGTGGCGTTCTGGAGCATCTGATCTCCATTGTCCAGATAGATCTCCATCAAAACCCCTGGGACTGCTCCTGTGACATCATCCCCCTCAAACAGTGGCTGGAGAAGCTCTCCTCCGTCATCGTGGTTGGAGACGTCATCTGCAAGACACCCGAGTTCGCTTTTGGGAAGGACCTGCGTTCGCTGGAGGTCGAGGTCATCTGTCCTGAGCTCAAGTATTCTTCAGGCCCCTCCCCGGCCCTGCCCGGTGGGGATGACCTCACCACGGGGAGCTCTGACATGGAGGAGGCAGGCAGGAGAGGGGCTGTCCCGCTGTCTGTCCTCATCCTCAGCCTCCTCATCCTCTTCATCTCCGCTGTGTTTGTAGCTGCCGGGCTTTTCGCCTTTGTTCTTCGTCGCAGGAAGAAGCTTCCCTTCCGGAAACGTTCCGAGGTAGATCTGACGGGGATCCAAATGCAATGCCGGATTTTTGAGGACCCACCGAGGCAGAGCTGCGCCGGCAACACCGGAACACCAGAGAAACCGACACCCAGTATGCACACACACACTCACACTAGTCACACACACGCCCACGGTCACGTTTATGATTACATCCCCCATCCTGTGACTCAGATGTGTAACAACCCCATCTATAAGCCTCGAGAGGGGGAGATAGCAGAGGAAGACAGAGCGCAGTTTTCAGAGAAGAAAGACAATGGCAGCAGTAGCAACAGTAACTACAGAACCTTGTTAGAGAAAGAGAGAGAGTGGACCCTGGCCCTCTCCAACTCTCAACTCAACACCATCGTCACAGTTAACCACTCCACGGCTGACATGGCAGGGTTTCATGAGAACGGAGGGCTCTGCCCTACAGTAATTGACAGTCAGAGGCCCACGCCAACGGTGGGCTTTGTAGACTGTTTGTATGGGACAGTACCCAAACTAAAGGACATGCATGTGGCGCATGCGCACCCACCAGGCATGCAGTACCCGGATTTGCAGCAGGATGCACGGCTGAAGGAGACTTTGCTTTTCACGGCGGGGAAAGGCTGCTACCCCGACCCGTCCCAAAGCGATTACCTCGAGTTAAGGGCCAAACTTCAAACCAAGCCGGATTACCTCGAAGTCTTGGAAAAATCGTACCGGTTTTAACCCTTCTAGCCCATGGAGAAAAAAAATACAAAACCAACACATTCACTTTGCCACCCTCAAAACAAAAAAAAATCACCCAAAACCAATATCAAAAAAACAAACTTGAAAAAGCAGCATGATATAAAATAAAATATTATATTACAGTTACAACAAAGTTTCCCCCCCAAATCACTTTGGAGGAGAGGCCATTCTCAGATATTTCAATGAAGTGCCTTTTTTTCAGAGTAGCCAGCAATGTCAACAGCCGTTATTTTTATAATATATAAATATCTCTATATGCCCAAGAGGGAGCAAAAGAGGATTGAGAGGGGCGCCGGGGAATAAAACATACAAATCATCCTAAAATACATCCGTCACTAAAACCCCTTTTTATGGAGTTACCATGATGCTCAAGACACACGGGAGCTGGACGTCTCCCTGACTTGGGGGTTTCCTTTCTGTACTCTTTTACCCCTGACTAGGATGTACAAACACCCGGAGGCCGTGCACATAAAGTTTGTAGGAAACGATCGAAAGAGAGGAAAAAATACATATATTAAAACAAACTGCAGTTTGCTGCATGCACTCGCTTCAGTGCAGGAAGCGAGGGGGATTTACTCAGAACTATCACATCACATTATGAACAGAGATACTGCAACGCATTTACAGTTCAGTGTTCTATTTAATTTTTATATCTTATTAATATGGTTATTACTATAAATGAGGACTTCTGTCTATATCAGGGTGCTTCTCGTAAGAAGGACGCGCCGACGCACGGATGGTCAAACATTTGTGAATATTATTATAAGACAACGCTCAAGGTTTTCTGGATATTTCCACGCACTTTGTTGACCTCCCCTCCCCCCTTCCCTCCTTCATTGCTTCTGGATTCCCCATCGTCACCCACTAACGGCTTTGTAGGAGGCACTTTTAATGTTTTCTCTCTCACAAAGATTTGAAGAAAAATGTGCATATATTTATTCTGTAATTTCAGTGAAGAATTTAATTGTAAAGGTAATGTTAAATCAATGTATAGTGATTATGCGTCTGGTATAGCCTTCTTAATAAAAACAAACTCTTCAATCAAATGATGAAAGGGTTGATGCCACGGGAACCTGTGTGTGGAGCACTATTGACGGGCTGTGTACTTGGTGTCTTGTTAACAATGGCATGTTGAAGCTGTGGCCAACCATCATGAGGTAATGCTGCTGGAGAGGGAAGAATAGCTACTGAACCAATAGAGTGCTAGACAGGAATGCAAAGGAATGCAGTAGAGGGCAATAACATTTAAACTCAGCTCAGCTGCGTATTAGTTTTGGATTAGTACCAAATTCATTTAAGTTATAAGGAAAGGGTCAATTAAAAGGGCAAACTATGTTGTTTTTTTTCTGGAAAATATAATCACTTTTTCTGTCCACTGGTAGTTTGTCCTATGATCTTCACCTGCTCAGTATCATAGTTTATTTGCCACTACATTACTGGTCCTAGTTGGATGTAATGAAGGTAAAAAGATAGAGAAAACACAATGCCAGAACAACTCAAATGACTGACAAGCTGCTGGTTTTGAAGTGGATGATGACTGGATATACCAAATCAGTGAGGTACGCTGCAATTTGAATCATCTAAACGGGTATTGCTGATGTAGGCTATAATAAACGATAATTGAGAAGGCGAATGAAAACATGATTGGAAGTCGCTCTTTGATCTTACGCAACTAACTTCCGACTCCCTCCATAGTAGCAATGTGGATTCAGTCCACTGGAGGGCGATGAGAAGGCGTTCAGATCCATTGGG
This sequence comes from Sebastes umbrosus, assembly GCF_015220745.1. NCBI lineage: Eukaryota > Metazoa > Chordata > Actinopteri > Perciformes > Sebastidae > Sebastes > Sebastes umbrosus. Next base: position 23,918,597 of record NC_051275.1, read on the forward strand.
CATTTAACAGATTGGATGCAGTTATAATGTAATGCACACAATGTTTATCTTAAGAGATCATGTTTCATATTTGGTATGAATTATTTTTGAAAATATCTATATAAATATATATAAAACCTACAAGTGGCATAAGATAATTTTATTCATTCCAGCACAGTGTCATGCTTTTTTCATTTTATTTTTTTGTGCTTTATTTCAATCGATATTGTCTTGAAAATGGCAGAATAAAGCAGGTCACTCTAGCTGTATCAATGAAACGAAATATTATTTTCAAAAAAGAAAACAGAGCTGACCATTGCTTTAACATATTTTTTTGCATTGAAATCCCAAACGGTAAATTAATCCGCAATACTCTCTACCACAGCAAATTTGTTTTTGCTGTGATTTTTTGATAATTTATATTTCCCTATCCAAGCCGGATTCATTTTTGGGACCAAATAGTACAAGTAGACAAAAAATAAGGCTGACGCAGCTGTGGAGTAAATATGGTGTAACAGTACACGTCATCATAGTGCCATTTCTTTTTCTCTTTCCTGAGGGGAAATTTTAATTTTGGGGGAAAAATATGATGCAATCTTGATGTCTATAAATTTGTGAATATATATTATGGAAAGGAGGGTGCATTTCTGTTTTGTTTTAAAATGGGAACGATATGCCATTTGCTTTGATTCCAGTAGGTTTAGAAGTGATGATCCTCAGTTGCAATTGGGTGTTATAGTTTCTCATATGTGTCAACCTACACTAAGTGGAAGATATGTAGCAAACCACATACTTCCCTCTTAAACGGGAAGGCCCTTAGTTAGTTTAGAGCAATCATCGTCACCAGTATTGATCATCAATGATCCAGGCTATAAGCTTGCATAATATGAAACCTTGTGCTGTATTCATTGTTTCCTTTCTTTAACAGTTATTGTTGCTCAAATAAGTGGAGGTCATCTGCATATAAAGCTTTTGTAAGCATGGGAGCGTCACTTCGAGGCTGTTTTTTTACTTACAGAAAGTTTCACAATGCTGTACCCCCCCCATGTTGTGCTTTCCCACCTCATTGCCCTGCTCATTTTCTTTTACTTTATCACTTATACACTCACACAGACACGCACACACACACACACACACACACACACACACACACACACACACACGTTAAGCCTTCCTTTCCCTGACCAAGAGGTTAGACTATATGGTCAGCATTTTCAGTGTGCACTCAGTTTGATTAAAAATATAATGCATTACTCTGTTAAACCCAACTCTCACCATCAACCCCACCCCCACCACCCCAAATGAATAAATAAATAAAGTTTTGGGATCATTGATGATTTTTGCTAAAGCCCCATATCTTGGTAACCGTTTATCGTCCACCCCTGTCACCCACCCACCATAATATTTCACAATTGAGTGCTGGGCTTGGTCCCATTATACCCTGCTGAGTGGTTTTATCCCAATAAATCCTCTTGTTATCCTGCACTAATATCTCCAAGTGATTTCATACTTTGGTGGCATATTAGATATGGGCAACCAATGGGATTGAAGGTTGGCTAAATGTTTCTTTTTGGTGTGTGTGAAATGTAAACATTCACTTCCCTTGTTTGAATCTCTTCTCTATTCAGTCAGTGATATTTGAATTTCGCAGCGGAGTTAACCTTTCCTTCGACATCTCTCTTGAGGTTTTGTGCGTTGGCAAGACTTCAGCACGGTAAATGCGGTGTGTGCCTTTCTTTCTGTCCTTGGCTTCCTCTGTGTCTCTGTCTCTACGAGTCTCACTCGCTCTCTCTTTTGTCTACTTGTGTCCTCCTTTCTGCTCTAATGCTGAGTTTGTAGTGTGATCTTTTGTGTTTCACCAGTCTTGAAATGGGCTTTGGCTGACTTGACAGCTTCTCTTATGCCTACGTAGGTCTGGGGTCAGTTATACTTCCTTAGTCTTGTTTTTTTTTTACGACTTTAACCAGCTCTGAACAGAAATATGTTGAAAGAGAAATTCTTTGTAGTTGTTTACTGTCTTTGTATCTCCATTTGGATGCTTCAGACGGTCTTCTAACTTCCGTGGAAACAGTGCGCAGTCTTGCCTTATTCGAATGAAACCCACATACTTAAATTAGCTGAAATCATCTACTTTATTAAGATATATTCTGTGATGGATTGATGGTGGTGGGTTGATTGTTTACTGGCACAGTTACAATGATCGAGTGATCCAAACTACAATAGCGCACACTGACAATAATGCTGTAAATGTTCTGCAAGGCTTCTGTTAGTTTTGCTCTCGTTGTAGACAAGTTAAATTATAAGAATGCTTAGCACACTTTCCTTCAGGCATTTATCTAAAAGTCTTATTAGAACATAATGCAGAATATAATCCAGCAATGCATGCTTATTAAAACACACGTAATGACACTTAATTCTATATCAATTTGCTGATTTAAAACCGTCACCATGACATAGCTGTTTCAAATTAGCCCGTTTAAGAGATATGAGATACTATAAGCCTATTAGAAAAGCTTCTGTAGGCTCTCACACCAGCTCAGAATTCACTCCAGCCATTTGATGGAACTAAATATGTGTGTATATATTTTGTGATGAGTGGCGGCGGTAACTTGGATGTGACTGTGTGGATTACAGGTACGCTTTTTTTAGGTGGTGTCATGCATTTTCGTCCTCTCCTCTTTTTGCTCAGGATATTTTTGGGGCCTCTGGTTGCTGTTTGGCTGCTATGTGCCTGCACTGCATAGTGGAAGAGGAGTGCTGGCAGTTGTTGGTGCACCTATGTGTGTCTGCGCAACGAGAGAGAGAGAGATGATGTCAGACAGATAGATGGATATTTGAGAGTCTTAATTAGGAATGGCGGCACGGCATGAATCGCAAGAGGAATAAAACAAATGGGAGGAAGGGATCAGTTTGAGAGTACTATCGATGGGAGGGAGAGCACAGACAAGCGGCTTAGGGAAGGGCGAGAGAACATGGAGTTGTCAGTGGAGGATTGTGAAGGATGTGCCACTTAGAGAAAGTAGGGATTCTTTGTGCGCTTTTGTCGCCGAAAGACTCCGTAATTGTCCAATTAACCAAAGTGAGAGTCCAAAGCAGAGGGAGAGCATGTTATGAAGACGCTGAAAGAGGGTTGCAGCCACTTATATGTGGCATTATGTGCATGTCTGTATGTGTGGTAGGGTGATATGCTTTATGGAAGCAGGGAATTATCTCCAGTTTGCTGAAAAAGCCAAATCTGTCTCTGACCATGGTGCTGAAGTTGCAGTATGCTGCAGGTGCTGCATACGGAAAGGCACGTTCCAATTTTTTGTGCATGCGTGTTTTGTTTGCGCATGGTGGGAAATGTGGGGAAGGCTCTTTTGCCCGTGTGTGTGTGTGCGTAAGGAGCTTATTTGAGTTTTGTGTGATTATGCTGATTGCTCAACTAACTTCTGGTTTTCTTTGAGGTGCCATAAAGTGCTGTGTATATCTTTGTGCAAAGACAGAGGACAGTGCAGTTTTTTTTTCCTGTTATATACATGCTCTACATTGGCTACTGGTGCTGTACTGAACACTGCACCAATTTGACGACTCGGACTGTGCCGACTGGGATAATCCTCAGAGGACTGACTGTCATTTGACAGATTTGCCACACATTTGCTTAGCTGTTACTTCAATTGTGCTGCAAACATTAACAGGAACAAATAGCCTACAATAACAACAACAGAGAAATTATAGAAAGACAACCCACAAAAAGACGACAAGAAACACTCCAATTGGTACAGTTCCCTTTGTCGTGAGATCGTGAAAAAAGCCTTTAACACATCACTCGACTGTGCTGCAGTGCAGGAGCTCGACTGACCCAGTATGTTGAAAGAAAGAGAGAGAGAGAGGGGTGGAGGGAGAGGAGAAAGGGAGAGAAAAGGGGGGGAGAGCTGGAGCGAGAGTGTGAAAGAGAAAGAGAGAGAGAGAAAGGGTGATTCTCAACCCTCTGCTACTTCTGCTACTTCTGCTGCCGTCTGCGCTGCAAAGCTCTGCATTCGTATTGTTTGCCTAGTGAATTTTGGGTCCCTGGAGATCACGGCCCCTCTCTCCTGTCTAAAAAAATACTGCAAGTTTGGGAAAAAGTTGCAGTCATTTGTGCTGCTCAGCAGTGCGCTACATTCTTAGCTCCTGTATGTAAGAAAGATTAGCAATCTGTGTCGTTATCACTCATTTCAGAGGAGGGGAGGAGGAGGAGGAGGAAGAGGAGAGGTATAATTTCATAAAATAAAATATGGAGCATAGTGTCCCTGGCTGGTGTTCTGAAAGGACCATCTCTGTCTTTGTTCCGCAGTGTGGGGCCTACTTTGTGCTTTATAGGATGGCCAGTAGTGGATTTCCTAAGCACTCTTCTTCTCCTTTATTTCTGCAAACAGCAAAGAGCGTCGCCACAGATTATTCTTTCATGTAGCCATTACATAGAGGTGACATTTGCACAAAGTCTAATCATCTGTATCCTCCCCTGACTCCTAGCCTCATGTGGTTACATATTTTTCTCTTCAGTTATTCCCTCTCTTTACAATTGTTTCTGCCTTTCCACCCATCATTCTGCCCTGATCTCCATCTGTACATCCACCCATCCATGTAACTCTTATTTAGTACACGGACAAACAGCCGGATAACCGCTGACCTGCCGACCTTGCTGCTGGTCTGCACGTTGTGCTCGGCTGCGTAATATCCCACAGACACCAGTTCAGTTCAGTCGTGTGTTCTGTGCTTTGCTCTCACTGACATGGTACAACTGCCGTAGCAGCTAGTCTCCGGGAAGGCGGCTGTATGTACTGTATGCAGCTGTCTGTGTGTGTTAGACAGGTGCATTGCTTTTTTAGAGAGTGCTCTATCACATCTACAAGTGACCAGAGAGAACGGGCCAAACTGATTGAAATAAGAGTCTGATAACTGACTAAATTTCTGTTTGTTTTTACATCCAAGGTACTGCTATTTGTTGTATTGCTGGCAAAGACATTGAAAGTATTTTGAAGATCATCATATTGACTGATCTAGAGACAAGCTTAAACATTTAACTTCTTTTGAGCATTTTGATTTCCCCCCTTTATTGTTACTTTAAATGAAATGCTCTCTTTAGGCATTTGAAATCAGCCTAAATTGTCTGAGGTTGTATTCAGAGAAAATTAAGCTCAAGATAGAAGAGACTGGTGTCTCTTTTGTGCCTGTGTGTAGTGCTTTGACATTCAGCTGCTCTACTCAGATTGTAAATAGTTTAGTTGGCCAAGGCCACCTGCTGGTGGCTGGTGTAGCTGATGTGCCTGCTTGTTTATAGTGTATAATGCTCCTTACGTAAAACAGCTTTCAGGGGGTTCAGTGCGGTTGCAGATTTGGGAATGTTCGGAGATTTAGTGAAAGCAAGATCAAGCTGCCGATTTAGAAATAAAAGCATCAAAGCGTGTTAAATTTATGCCAATAAAACCAGCCTTGAATAGCGTAGTGAGGACTGCTGTGCCAGCACACTCTACACATTTGAGTGACATTGGAATTGTGAATGGAGAGGGAAAAGAAATGAGGGAAGCAGAGGTGACGACTGAAGAAGAGACGATAAAGAGAGAAAGAGAGGAGAAGCAGAGTTAGTGTGAAGGGAGAGGGCTGGGTTCTCTCATCCTTCTCTTTGTCATTAAAGACCGGTCGATTTGTACGGTGCACTCACTGGCTACTTGGATACTTTGTGTGTTTGTGGATGAAACCACCCACACTAATGCTTCAAAAATGCAGCACAGAGTACAGCAAAGTACATTTGCATGTGCAATAAATTATTCATGGTTTTTAGCAGGGTCAACATGATGCAAAGCTGGATTTATGAGGTCAAGTGAGGTGTGATGTCATATTGTACCTTGAGCTATATAAATATTGCTTTTACACATGGTTATGCATATGAATAAAATATATGGGTATTTGCTTGCACACACACGCACACACACTTCTCCTCCTTAGGAAAAACAGCAGGGACTTTAGACTGAGTAGAGCTGACTTACACTTTTTTGTGGAATTGTATTTGTGTTGCTAACAGTGCGTATCACCTCTGTTTTTGTATGTGTGTCTGTGTGTGTGTGTGTGTGTGTGTGTGTGTGTGTGTTGCTGGCTCTGGCTGTTCGATCAGCTTGCTGACTTCCATTAGCCCCAGGCTGCGGTAGTGGCACCAAGAGAGGGCAGGTGGAGCAGGAGGAAGCTACTGAGACGGAGAAAGAAGCAGGAAGGAGTGATTTAGGACATATGGTGAAAGACAGAGAGGACACCGGTGCACTTAACAGGGCTGCATTAGTAAGAATACAATTACCACGTATGCATTTTGAAATGATGGAATGATCGATCGGGAAATCATGGCAAAGACTAGTGCTTGAAATTGCAATTGACATTCTTCCAAGTTACTCATTTATGATTTTTAGTTGAGCTTTATTTTGTTTTAGACAGAGTTTTAGCTCAGGTTTTTAGATTTTAAGGAACATTTCATGTCATGATTACAACGGGAACTGTACAACACACTCGGTCGTCAATACTTAAAGGCCCAAGACCTAATTCCATTGTTGTTTATATCGATGCAATCTCTGAACCGGCTATCGCTCTGCCTACGGATAAGCCTCTGGGGGCTAGGGGCTATAGTTCTGGGGTTCCGGTGTAGCCAGTCAATATCTGGCCCGAGACTTCCTGTTCCGTGCACTGCTCATTGTTTACAGTTCGATTAGCAACTCGAGATGCAAGACTGAAGTTGGAGTTGAGAGACGACGTGTACAACCAAATTGTTTCACAAGTAGCCAGTTTACAAGCTTATTTTAAACCAATAAAAAGCTAAATCATCGTCAGATGATAGCTGGTAGGTTCCGAGATTGCATTTCGGCTGATGCGTTCCGCCTCTTTTGCTATCCACACGGCCTTTTACCTGCATTCAACCAAAGCCTGCTTGAACATGATTGTTCAATACCACTCGGACTACTAAAGGAAACCAACACATTTCCATTACCAAAATCTTGTCTTGTTGCCTACAGATTCTACATGTGAATGCAGAATCTTTTCATAGAGATAAATATCAATTTGATACATTCAGGGTGAGTTATAGATCCCAAATCAACATTTTGTGAGTTGCTTAGCTGTTCATAATTGAAAATGTGTGACTTTCCCAATCCATGTTTCTTCCCGATACCAATATGGTATCAGCCGATACCGAGTACCGATCCGATACCAGCGTGATAAATATAATACCTTCATCACTTTTGGGTTAGCTTTGTGGAACTCGTCTCGTCGTTGGAATGCGGTTTCCAGCATTTGCTGCTGTGCTTCGTTATTTTTTTTCCCCCTTTGCCTTGGTGTAGCTCTATCGCTTGATGCGTCTTCAAATGGTTTATGAGATTGCTGGTGTTTAATTTGTAGTACTAGTGCCACCCCTGGAAACAAAAGCCTTACATACTGAAGATATCACCGTTTTACTTGTTTGATTTTCCTCAGAAATATTGCCAAATGGCTGACATTTTCCTCGCTCTGACTACCGTTACACTCACGCATTGTTGCTGTTTGTCATCGCCACGTGACAAACTACCTGCAATGAGTTCTTCGCTGCTCTAAAACAGTAGTTGCCAGTTGCAGCCATGATACATCCCGGCCGACAGCACAGCGAAGGCTACTGTTTTGGAGCAGCAGAGAAGAATTGATTTATGGTTAAACAAGTTTTTTTCTGGGTTAATGAATTATTGTATCGGATCGGTGCATAGACATAGACTTGCTGATTCCCAATCCCAAATTTTGGGCAGTATCGGACGCATTTCTGATACTGGTATCGGAACAACTCTCATGGTTTTCACCTTGAGAGTGTGTGTGTCATCATGGCAATATGGGGTCCAGGAGACACCTACTGTAGCTACTACAGAAGCAATTTTGAGTACTTTGCCAGGTGTTTTATCAGTCTGTGGATAGATTTTGTCATTGTGATAGCGTCAGAACCGTGCAAGATGCAGTCACGAAACTTTACAGGTGTGTAGTTGAGATCAAAATAGAGATGGGTGTGGATTGAGCAATGGCGCCGGACGTAGGGGAGTGTAAGAAGTGAGGAAGGAGCCATAGCCCCCCCACACACTTTACGCCCCTGGCCCTATTTGGCATCGCAGCTGGTGTGATCCCAAGATGGTCTCTAGTTTCTTGTTGTATTTACAAATCAGACTGCTTGGTTAGTGACTGTTATGATGCGTAATGTGTCTCTATACTGTATGTGTGTATGGCCGTGATTGTTTCTCTGTATGCGTGTGTTTGTGTGTGTGTGTGTGTAATGATGTGGATCTGTTGCTGTGCTGGTGAAACTCCTCTGTAACTACTACTACAGCAGAGAGGGGGAGAGATTTATGGAGATTTTTGCTTAATGAGCAGCGATCACTTGCATTGTTAGCATTAGATCAACAATGCAGCAGTTCGCTTAATTAAGGCCTGACTGCTTTTAGAGGCTCAGCACTCACCCGCCCACACACACACAAACACAAGCAATGCATTTCTATAGGTCATGAGTATTTTAATGGACACAAATCCCCAGCTACTTGATGATGTTTATTGCCAAACATTCATTAGAGGAGGAATTACTGTAAAATGTATTTTTAATTGGTAGAGCATAGAGGAAACTACGTTTAACTGCTCATGTGGATGGCATGTCAACCAAACGGTGTTAGACTACGATGTGTATACATCTTAATATTGGTGCTAGTGGTGGTCTTCTAGCCTATATCTGTTCTTTAAAAAACCATATCAACGCTGCCTTTTCCTCTTCCTATCATTTATAGTCAAGCACTTTGCCATGGTTTGGAATATGCATAAATTATCTCTTTCATTCTCTTGCTATTCTCAAAAAAAACAATAGATAAGACCATGAATGTCGCCACGTAATCTGTAACACCATGCAAAGCACAGGCCCTTAGAACACGGGCACATTATTATTATCCCGTTTGGAATTTATAGAGCTCTGCCTGCAAGTGTGAACGTAGGAGGAGCGCGTGTTTCTTCTTGCCACAGCTGAGTGATTGTGTAATTTCTGGAAACAGTCTCACCAACAGGGGAAAATTGACGTTGAAGCGATTGTTTTTTTGTTATTTAAGAACGTCTCACTGATGTCGGTTGGTCTTCTAGCTGCGGCTGTGTGTGTGCGAGTGTGTTTGTTTCTCTGAACAATGTCTAGAGAGTATGTGGGCTTGTGGAGAGAATCCATAATGCAGCCCTATAATTCAGGCAGAATGCTGATTCACGGTCGCCGGCAGGACAAAAGCAGTAGCTTTAGCGCACTGCATGCTGCTGTTGCAAATCAGCATGAGTCTTAGTGTGTCTGCTTTGCTCGCAAGTGTATTTTTAAGGGGATTTTTCTGTTCGCTGTGTTTCCCTGCAGGTGTATGTGAGCATTTATGTGCAGACAGGCATGCATGCGAGTGTGCGTGCAGGTATAGCTGCTGTCAGGAAGTGAGGGCAGCACCAGGCAGATCTCAGCTGTATATGAGTGACGCTGAGAACCCTTAAGGAAACACATCTAGACAGAGAAGAACAGAGACCCCTGACGTGTGTGTGTGAGAGAGAGAGAGAGAGAGAGAGAGAGAGAGAGAAGAGAGTTGGATAGTGAGATAGAAAACCAGAGAGGGAAAAAAGCCCCCACCCACTTCCCCGTAAGCTGCTGTCACTCTTCCCTCCACTATCTCCTCTTCCACCCTGGTCTCTCCTTCTCTCCATCTTGCCCGGAGAGGAGAGGGCAGAGTGTGATAAGGAACCAGAGGGGGAGACTGATGAGATGGAGAGGTGAAGAGGAGAGAGGATTGGAGATAAACAGTGTAGACACTGCAGACAAGTGAAATCATGAACACCTAAAGAGAAGACTAGAGGGAGGGGAGAAGGGAGAGAGAGAGGAGACAGTGAGGTAAAGGGTAGGACCTATTTTTAAATGTCTGATGTATGAGCATGCTTAACTGCTTCGACTGAGTAATTTTGCCGGGCCGCGTGAATAATGCGGTTTGGAGGATGACTGGAGCGGTGAAGAGGAGAGCGGGGCAGGTGATGGACAGGGTGGCGGGTGAGGATGGACTGTAAAATGTAAAGCTGGAATACTGTACCTCCTATCAACACCGACTCAGGCAGTAATTTGGACTGGCACTCAAGGCAAAAGCCAGGGTGATTTATCATCATTGTCACTGGTCATTACGCCAAATTATTTTGTATTAAAAAAAAAAAGACGTCACAGAGGATTTGCACTGAGCGATTGCTGCTCGGGTTTTAATTGGAGCATTTAGCATTTTTTTTTTTTTTTGCTAGCATCAGTTTCTCTGAGTGCGAGAAGAAGTGCCCCTCTTTCACTCTCTTCTCTCTCTCTCTCCTTCACCTCCTTCACATCCTCCTCCCTCCCTCCATCTCTCGGAGCAGCAGCAGCAGTTGATGGATCGTTCAGGTCGGCAGGGTTGACAGGCAGGTTGATGTAAGAGACAGAGAGACTGAAAGATGTACAGCGTGCATTTGTGTGTGTGTGTGTGTGTGTGTGTGTGTGTGAAAGAAAAAAAAGAAAGAGGGAGGGAGAGAGTGAGGTGGCTACCCTGATCCTCTCCTTCACCCTCTCTTGTTGCCCCCATTCTTTGAACTTCTACAATCATCTGCTGATACTTTGACCCCGTTTATTTTTTCCCATCCTTCTCCCTCTCTCTGTATCATGTCATGGTTTTACAGGGGTGTTTAGGAGCAGCTGTAGCCCAGAGGCTAGAGAAAAAAGAGATTGCTGATACAAATCTCTGGCCTGGCAGTGAAAACACGGGTGGGGAATGTGAATGAGAAACAGTATATTTACTCCGATTACTCTGCTTTCTTGCCGAGTTATAATAAGATTGATACCACTCTTGTTTGTACTCTAAAAACAGTTAGCTTAGCATAGTAAAGAGACTCCGAAAAGGGGTAAACAGCAATTTGGACACGTGACACGTTCAATATTAATAAACAAGCACAAAGCGCTCATGTAGCAGCGGGGGAGGGGCTTCAGGGTCAACCCGTTCTCACTCCCAACCCATCAAATACCGCCGATTGGGCAGTGCCCCTCAGCATTGGAAACCGACGCACAGAGGCTTTCAACTAACTCCAATGTAAACCCACCCGTGGCATTATTCAACGGTCTGAGCAAGTAACGTAGTATTAATAGCATGAGATTCAGCTATGGGTGGGCGGAAGGGTTGGTGAATGGGTCAAACAAACGAGACTTTCAACCAGGAGACTACTGATAGTGTCCCGTGAGAAACTAAAAGTAACGTTGACTTATTTTGTCACATCAGTCTTTAGTCACGTGACTCGTTGGTATCATCAGCCCCGTGAGTCATGTGAGTCGAAAGTCAGTGAAGTTAACCACGACCGTTTTCTAACCCTAACTAAGTCGTTGTGTTTCCTAAACCTCCTGTGAAAACCGAAGTTTATTTTGAAAGGACAACGAGCGTACTATTGACACCATCCTTGGTCCGTCCAAAAGTCACGCAAGAGGGCTACCCCGTGCGTTGATCTCCGATGCCGAGGGGTACTGACCAAGTGGCGTCATTTGACGAGTTGAGAGTGAGAATGTGTTGACTAGAGTCAATGAGTGATGAGCAGTTCTCAACAAGGCTGCAAGCAGTACTTAAGGGGTCCAAGAAATCGGCGCGGTCCTTAACGGCCATGCGCTCCAAAAGGGCACATGTTCCGAATGGCCATGCCCCTGACAACACCTCCAAGCAGCAATACCGGGAGCCAAGCAATCGGCCCGCTCCTAATGGGCACTGTACTAGTCTTTTCTAAAGTTCACAAATGAATATGTTGTGTCTTGTTTGTTGCAGTTTTACAGGGGGTTATGTGCTGGAATATTTCTGGCCAGGGGCAGTGACAAGGGGAGCATATCCTTGTTACCAAGGTGCTTTGTTTCCCAGCTTAATATCCTTTTAATATGACATATTGGCGAGACCTTTCAAAGTGTTTTATGTTCTCAGCAATGTGTGTTTGTCTAGGTCAATAGCCTACTGATGTTATACTCCTTGAAACCTACGCTCTCAATTTTTTTTTTCTCCTCATAAATGGATATCTCCACAGTGGCTGCACAGATTTTTACCGTTTAAACTCCATTTGGATACGGCGGGTGGTAGCTTCCTATTCAACGTATCAATCTTCTCATCTAAATCCCTGCAAAAAAAGCACAAGTGTATTTTCCAAAATGTCAAACTATTTCTTGAAAGTGTTCAGAGGTGTACATAAAGGAATCCATTATAAAAATGCTGCATTTATGGATAATTCTCTACATTGTATAATCCCTGTTCAAAAAAACCCATTTTATCCTATAGTTTATATACCCAGGAGCTATTATAGTCATTACATATTGCCCATTTACAACACGCAGTGCCATTAGCACCTGATATCTCTCTACATTCATTTATAGGCTAGTTAGATAACCACACTATAGCACATTACCTTAAAGGAATGTATTCAACCTTTAAATTAATCTTAAAGCTCCTTACGTTACCTTACACAATTAACCCTTTGACTCATACTATAATCTCATGCATGAGATGTAAGTGCAGTGGTCTCAGCGGTGCACAATCTCACACGCAATACTAAAGAGCTTTTGAGCATTTATGTTGCAGCGAGTCGATGGGAGCAGAAAATTATCGATTACCTCCAGGGATACTTAAGCCAAGGTTTTGTGCCTGAAAGAGAAAATGGATCTTTAACGCCATATAATATATCCAACATCTATATTCAAGCTTTCCTCTTCAGTTTGCCATACCATATCGGAGCCTGAGCTATTACGTGTGAGTAAAATCATCCCGAGTGTTTACATCTTGATTGTCTTGGTGCAGTGGAAAGGGCAGAAGTCTCAGTACAAACAAATACCCCCCCCCCATTTTTTGTCTGCATTTTGGACTCTTAACTGGATGAATGAACGCTCAAGCATGCATGAGTAAACAAAGCCAGGGTCTTTAAGAGGTTGGAGAGGACTGACACTGAGGCTGTTGCCAGAAGCTGTAGGCTATCTACGGCAGGCAGAGGGAACTAGCGCTAACCATGCTACAGTGGGCCACAGAGACAAACACATTTACTTTGTATCTGCAATTTCTATATTTAAAAGAAAATTGTAACATCACAGAGTTGCAGTCAGAAAGGGCAGCATGACAGGGCTCACACTTCTTTCACTTCATACGTCTCTGAATCAAAATCGATTCAGTGTGCTTTATTGGGATAAGTGTGAGGATAAGAAAGTGTAGATACATATCAAAGATCAAAATGCTGTTTACCTTTTTGTCCATGTATTTGTGTGGACAGTGGATCTGATCTGGGTTTCCATATCCAGACCCTCTGTCAGTTGTTTGTGACGGCATTTGTGTGTATACATCCGTACGTATGATGACTTGCGAAAAGTTATCCCTCATTTTTCGTGCATTTTACTACGAATCACCAGCAAAAAGTGACACACGTGTCACTTTCCACTCCAGCCTTTTACAAAAAAAAACTAGGTTTAGGAAAAGATCAACTTGGTTAGGCAACAAAACTACTTAGATAGGTTTAGGAAAATATTGTGGTTTGGCTTAAAATAACTCCAGAACTGCCTTTACTTAAGTACGGAACTTACGTGACAAATAAATCAACGCTGACGTATGGTTTCACACAGGATATGAACACCAGTCTCCTGGGCGAAAGTCCGGTGTTTTTTGACCCATCCATCCACCACGACCTCGTCCCTATGGAGCGTTTGTTGCTCTTTACACTTCCTGGTTCACAATTATATGGATTACATGCAAATTGATTTTGTAGGATATATACTAATTACTGTGCATTACTTTTCGTAGGTATAGCTACGAACGGTGTATGAGAACAGCCTGAAAAAACACATATTATAAGGAAATGCCTGCAGTAGGTTTAACAGGATTCACATACTGTAGATGCCTTTGTCTAGTCTACTCTTTCACAGTCCTCATTTTCGTCTGTGTGCTTCGATGCTTGTGAGAGTTGATTCTCAGTCCTGTATTAAAGGACTGGGAGGGTATATGTTTGTGGAGGTAATAAGTCCAAACTGTAAAGGGACTGCTTTGAGTCTCTCAGTCATGAAACGCGCAGACCTCTGTGATTGGATGTGGCTGTTTTCTACAGATTCAGCAAAGTACTGATTTGGGACCTCTGTTTGTGATTTCTGTTTATACTTGTCAGTATGACGGCACTTCAGCGAGCTAAATTCCTGCCTGTGTTCTCAGAGGAAGTTTGAAAATTGAAGAGGCTCTGTTTCCTCTTCACCTTTCCTTATTATCTTGCGAGTTTCCAATTTATATTCAGTTCTAACACTGCTCCAGTAGTTTCACGTCATTACACGTTTTTTTTTAAATGATTATTATTACTTGCACTGGTTCTGAAGGATTCATCTCTGGCCTTCTCCCATTCATGTTTTGTCAAATTAATTGAAATTTAAAAGATGCTGTCTTCTCATGTTCAGTAATCAAAGTTCTTTTCTGACAGTTGGCTCAGCTAAAGAAACAAAAAAAAAGTCAGTGTGTGTAAGAGAGAGATGAAAAATGCTCACTCATAGCGCTGTGTGTGTGCGTGTGTGTGTGTATGTGCGTGTGCGTGTGCGTGTGCATGTGTGTGTGTGTGTGTGTGTGTGTGTGTGTGTGTGTGTGTGTGTGTGTGTGTGTGTGTGTGTGTGTGTGTGTGCATGTTGTGGGTCTCAGATTAGATTGGTCTGGTGGGACCTGACTGAACCACTCCCCTGGATTGAACCAGACATCAGTAAAGCCTGACATGGCAAAGGGCTACTGCTGAGCTCGCACTGCTTTATTTATCACCCTGAAGTGAGCGAGTTTGTGTGTATGTATGTGTTCACATATTTGGGCCTCTTACAAGACTGTCTGTGCGTGTGTGTGTGTGTGAGAGAGAATCAAAGAGAACAAGAGAGTGTGGGGGGTGGCTGTGAAAGTTTGCGTGTTCACACACATGCACACGAGTGTTTCGGACCTCTGGACTCAGTCCAAGCTCTGCTCCTTCTCTTTTTATACATGATATTAATGCCACAAGGACGGCGATGAAGTAAGGAACAGAATTTCGATGAAGCGTGTGTGTTTATTTGCCTTTGTGTGTATGTGAGTGTGTGTGCGTCTACGTATTTATAACACAAGGACAGTGATGCAGAGAGGAGCTGCATACTGATTAAGTGAAGTCGAAGAGAGGGCCTCTGTGTTGGCAGGCAGAGCCACGCAGCAACAACAAGTCATTCACCTAATTTAGGACACACACACACACACACACTCACACACACACACACAGATATGTTCGGATAACTGCATGCAGAAAGTGCGCCACGAGATGTTTTGAGCTGCAGTGCTGTATTCTATTCAACTTTCACTGGAGACTGATTTTTTTCTATCGGATATTTTTCTAATGATCGTTATATAGAAATAAAGATATGCCATAACTCTTCATGGCCTCTGATTCAGCAGAGAGGTCATTAGAGATGGAGAGAGGAAGGAAGAGAAAAGAGCAGAATGAAGGGAGGGTAATGGATAGAGGGAGCAGTGAGAGACAGATAGAGAGTGAGAGAGAGGGAGGACGGGAAAGATCAATACAGTCTGTACTTTGAGAGCTAAGAATCTGCATATCATGGAACAGGGCGAGGGAGGAGAGTTGGTGTAGGAAAATAAGAAAAAGTACACGCAGAAAGTTTGCACGTTTTGTGTCCTTCTGTTTCGGGAGGGAACGAGACACGAGTGCAGGTAAGAGCAGAGGGGGCGATGACAAAGTTGCCTTTAAGTAATTTTCAAGTGAAGTATGCAACAATGGCGGTTCTGCAGGAAAGATAATGGAAGATACGGAGAGAGAAGCCGGGGAAAGAAAGAAAAAGAGAGTCACGCTGCTGGAGGAGTGAGAGTGACAGACTGAAAAGGGGATTTGCGGTCTTTCTCGAAGATAAGCAGCACACTGTTGTCTTTCTATCCTGCTAACCCTCACACTCGCAGTGGCGCCATGTGCAAGCGTGCGCACACACAGAAACGTGCACAAACGGGCACGCACGCATAACCAACACTATTCTATTGCAGCAAGCTCTTGGCACCTGACAAAACATCACCCGCTCAGAGTTGCCATGGCAACGGGGAGATTCGTTGTTGCTACCCGTACAGCCTGATGAGAGAGAAGAGAGAAGGGGTGGGGGGGAGAGAGAGATAAAACAGCTAATTGAACTTTAAATGAGCATGTTAATTAATCTCATGGTACAAAAATGCCATATTTATTTGTGAAGTGGTTTTTAATTCATGTTTGACCAACATGTTTGTTATTTTACAACATCAAGTGTACGCTGCAGTTTGTTTGTTGTTGTTGTTGTCGGAACCATTTATTATTTATTATCTATTGTGGTGCAGTGTAATCAGAGATCATAGCACTGCAATCATCCACTGTCATTTTAATAAGTTATATATTTAAGCATGTCTTTAAAAACTTAAAAAAGCCACATTCTATCAGTCCAATATTGAAAATATATTTAATAATTTTAATTTGCATTAATGCATTTAAATTTTGGTCAAATAATAAACTCCGTCTTCATTTAAATTTGATTTATGAGAAATATGTTCCGATCGTGTTATCTACATTAAACACAGATTTCAGAGATGAAGTTAAAAACATTCGCAAAGCTTCTATGTCTGGCAAAAATAGGATTCATTTCTAGGATTAATAGTCTGCATAAGAATGGAAATATAATTGAATTTGCTGATACACAGCTCATCTCCAATGGCTGGAGAAAGTAAAGATGATTCTTTTGCAGTCAATATAACTTAAATAAGTTAATACTTAATAATAAAATCAGATGACTGCGAGACATCCCTGCGTAATAAAGTTAAAGTTGATGAATAATCGAAAACATCAGTTTCTTCACATTTTCCACACGCGTGCAGATTGTCTGTGAAAACCTTTAACAGATGCAACTCCCATAAAAACACACACAGAACCAGAAAGATCGTGTCTCAGCAACTTGTCTAAAGGTTCACCGAGTGTCTTGATGTTTTCTTTTATCTTTCTCTTCTTTGAGCTTGTTTGACAGGCGGAGACATGATGAGTGAGTAAAGCTGCTGTGAATGTTCTACAGGGATGCAGCTGCAAAATTCAGCGATGCAACAAAAATGTCAGATACTATGAGATCACACACGTGTGGTATTACATGCATAAATCTCCACCTATGACAAGACTACGTGCAAGAAGACAGAATGTTATGTTGCACATAAAGGCCTGCAGAATCATCACCGTGGGAAGGCAGGCTGGAGGAGATGATCAGCTGCACAACAGCACCTCTGGAGGGAACACTGCAGCAGGACAGATGTTTGGCAATGCAGGAGCTTAACCCAGGTTCATCTGGTGACTCCCAGCCTGCCACCCAGCTAAATGCATGTACATCACTCAGTATGCATAGAATAAACCTGGTCCATTAGTGCCCAATCAATTATGGATTCTCTGCCAACAAAAGTTAGTTTACTTTTACGGAAAATCTCAGTGTCTCTCATAACTCCAGGTGAAGATGATTGTTGTGGAGTACTGTTGTCACAATACAACAATTATGATCGATATGATACCCTGCCTAAATATCTGATACCGATACCATGGCAAAAACCCCAAACATCAGGAAAAGTAATGGAATAATAGATGACAGAACATAGAAATTAAAATTTATTTTTTTATTAATTAAAATCATGGTATCATGGTATACAGTAATCTGATGTCCCCTAAACGTGAGTTAGTGATTCATTTGATTTGACACTTTATATTTGCAACCAGATATCACTTATTAAAACAGAGTTTAATACATTTTTCTTTTGTAAAACAGCACCCCTGATGGCGCATCAGCAACAGTTAAGGTGGAGAGTGGTACTGCAGCACGGGAGACAGCGAGACGCTTCCAAAACAAAAACCCACAAAACGATCATAAATTCAAATGAAGTTCTGTGAGGAGTTGATGAAATAAAAGTTGCTAAAATCAGGAAGACACCACAGTAACTGTAGAAATTGCTGTGTTGTGTCGAAGTGGTGTTTGTGAAGAGAAGGTCACTCGCCGTTGGGCTGCTTTTCCCTTTTTCACTTTACAGACTAACACGGTAAAATAATACAGTATCACATGCTCTTTGGTGGTTTATATGTTTGCAGAATTACAGGAGATGCTTGGACCGATTCAGAAAAAATGGTAAATCTAATTGTATCCTAATGCCGTCCTCTAAAGCAGAGTGCATGCACAAACACACTGCCCCGCTGTCGCACATCGACGCAACTCACGGCTCATGTTAAAACACTGTCATTCTTAAAGCAGCAGTAGGCGAGATTGGAGCAAATATGATTAAAAAAAGTTATTTTTATAGAAAGGTCACTATATCCTGACAGTAGTGCATGAGACAGGTTCTCTGAAAAAGATCATGTGCCTCTGTGTCCGCCGCTGCTCCTAATGGCATTTGCAAGATTTCACAGAACGGAAGTAAACAACCAATCAGAGCCGAGCTTGAGCCTTGCCATCTCTGAGCAGCTGTCAATCACTCACAAACTCCGATAAAATGGTCAAGCTTGGCAGTGCAGATCAAATATGAATCAATATTCTGATCCTGTAATGCCTATTTCTCGCCTCAAATGTTTTCAGAAACATCTTGTAGTGTACTGTTTGGATGTAAAATGAGAAAGTTTGTGACCCAGCAGCCATGTTGAGATCAGTTGAGGAAATACCAAACATCGCCCGCCAGCCGGAGCAAACTTTTTCATTTTACAGCAGAGCCATCAGGAGGTGCAAGTCTAGTTATCTCTCAGAACACTTGAATTACAATATGCTGAAAGGGTATTATGTGATTTTTGCCCAATGATGCCAAAAACATTCTGCCTACACCCACTTTAAAGTACAGATACTAAAAAAATGGGGTATTGTACCATTTTAACAGCAGAGTATTGCATTTCTAGTATTGGAATACCGTGCAACACTATTGTGATGTTGATACGTTTTTCTTGTGGACCTCTTTCAGAATGATTGTGATGTACGTCATGTTGCAGTGGGGATATAGAGGAAGGACAAGTGCATATACTAATCATGAAATAATTATATATGGATGACTGTGAGTTTTGTTTGTGCAGTGTTTATCCTTTAATGGCATGACTATTATGCCGTCATCAGCACATTCAATTTAAGATAATTAACTGTCAGATTATATTAGCTTTTAAATCTGCTATGCAATCTCAGAAAATGGTGGGGGTGAAGAGGGGAGTAGTCTGAGAACTAAAAAATCTTTTATGTGCACATGCACGGAGAAAGAGAAAGAGAGAGAGAGAGAGAGAGAGAGAGACACGGCACACTTTCCTCTTCTGCTCAGCACACAGATATGAAATAATGAAATATTGATACTCCACAGACCGTGAGCAGCTCGGCAGCAGCAGTAAATTTGAGAACTCAACACATGAAAGGAGAGCGAGAAGTTTTTTTTTTTTTTTCTTTCATTTATTCTGCTTTTCAGCTTCTATGTGATACTATACATTACAACTCCACTGAACTGCAGGCCTTCTGGAGTTCACAAGGTCACTGCCAGGTTTCACAACATGCCTCACATGAGACAGTGGGAAGGAGATACGCTAAATATATTCACACTTTGACCTTCTTTCGACAGATAGTAGCAAGTGGTGAGCTTTGCACCGAACGTGAATAACAACACACAAATAAATAGTGGTTAATCATTATAGTGGATCTAGTGCACAGTGCATTTAAAGCAACTGTCAAAGCTTAACACCCGACAGGTGTTAGCATGCTCATTATTTTATGTGTGTGCACATGCCCATGACTGTGTGTGTGTGAGTCTATTCCTGTCAAAACATGAGAGAGCAACAGCACAGATGGATGACATTTCCCTTAGAAATGATGCAGCAGAAACTGTGTGTGTGTGTGTATGTGTGTGTGTGTGTGTGTGTGTGTGTGTGTGAATAAAGTTGTGCATATGCATTTCCCCCTCATTCAATATGCTGTTTCTCCCCCATAGGGGTCTAACATCTGTGCCATGCTTATGGGGAATGCTGCATAATGGGAACACTTAGATAGGCCACCTGCATGGTATGGCTTGTGCAGTCATTGGCGATATAACCGTTACAAACACACACACACTCATAGAGAACAACTGCAACAGCCCCGTATAATTGCTCGATGAATTTGTCTCCTAGGAGGTTGAACGGCTATATCAACATGGACAGTTCATTGTTATGTTCCCATTTCCTGGGCTTGATTTCTGTGAGGCTGAAGGCAAAGATAATCATTTCTCCACCACTAAACTTCATCCTGTGGCAGCAGTTTAATATGTCAGGAAGGGGTTATCCCTTTGCACAAGCATATTACAACGTGTGGGAGACCCATCACACTTTGATGCAAATCAAACGCCAATAAACGCGCAAATCAGCGCCGCTAATCACGTAATTTATCATTAAAAAAAGGGATGTACATATTTCAACCACACTCTCTTCTACCAGCGTCACGCACCAGTAACATTCTTTGATTTTCACATGCAAAAGCCCAGGACACCAGGTTAATTAGAGATGTTGTTGAGTAGCATGTTTGCTTGGACTGTAATTAAACTACCAGAACATAGATGCTTGTTAAGGAGGTAGACCTACATTTAAAGGAAACACCTTGCTAATTGCAGATTCCATGAGAGACACTCTTCATCACTGGGGTTACGTTAGATGTGCAACACTAGGGTGCTTATTGGAAACAGAAAGATGCGGTGATCGTTTCACTGACATTTTGTTTTGCTAAGCAAATGCATTAATGGTAGGTAGCAGACTCACACAAAGCGGTTACAGAGACCAGCACGGATTCACCAGATTGACGACCTGGAATCAACAAAGCCCAACACTGCTTCAAGTTCTCTGAGCAATGGCACCTGGCCATGTATGTAACAGAAATTATGTGTGTGGGAAACTAAATGGGCTAGTGTTTAGAACAGCTTCTCATGCACTGGACTCTACAGACGGACTTCTTACATGTGTGAAGTGGAACTCTCTTCTGTGAAGAGGTGAATCAACAAAGGAGGAGCTGGAGATCAAGCGCATGAAGAGCAGCACTGAGCCGACAGCTGAACACTACAGACCCACAGCAGGTAACAGGGTTCAAATGTGTGTGCACATATTACTATTGTGACTTCAAAAATAATGAATTGTGTGCAAAAATTGTGCCCTCAATCTGGTAATTACTGTATGTGCAGAAACAATATATTGTACCATACCATAAATCACAAAGGGTTAACAGCCACAACTCACAGTAATGCACTGACATGCATCTCAGTCTAAAATAAAACTCCATGTGGCTCATCATCTACATCTTCCAAGACTTGACAACTTACAAACAACGAGTGTTGAAACAATGTCCATTCAAAAATGTATAAGAAAGAGTGCAGAGCGGATTTTTAGGGACCTCTACACTTTAACACTCCGCCAGATATCCTTTCAACTTCAGTTTCTGCTAAGACAATTTGACAATATTTCAAGGGTAAGAACAAATTACTACAAACCTTGGCCTTATATATGACAGACAAGCAGAGCTATTTTTTTTTCAGTTCTGGCAATAGCATGGCAATTATTTAATCAAAACATGTGGAAAAGTTTGTTTGGATAAATTCAGAAGCTGGAAGTGTGATGACACATTGTTTCACATCGTGGAAATGTCTCCTATCTCAGTGTGCATTAGAAGAGTAGTCTTCCGGAGTGAACATTTGCTATACCGTCATATTGTCAATTATTAATAGACCTGGCATTTATCACTGGAGAGAATAATTCAGTGTAGAGACACAGTGGAGAGCCGAGGCCAGGTAAAAATCAGTATAAACACATTTATTATGACGAGACCTTGAGAGTGCTTTACTGTGCTTCGAGAGAGCGGAGTTACAAAATGGGAATGTAGATGATAAAACGTTGCAAAAGTCATAAAATGCAGAAAAAGAAAGATCCACGTGTGATCCGACTGTAAATGATACCAGTAAAGAGACATTTTAGTAGTTAATGGTGATCAAATTAACTTAAATAACTCTTTGTTTATGCAGATCTGTTATCAGGTAGACAATCGAGGGATTGCGTCTCCAGGATACTGGTGAGGGTTCACAGTCATACCCACAATGCACACAAACAGAAAAACACACACACGCATGAACACACATATATATAATCTTGGTTGGTTGGCAGCTCTCAATGTCGAGTGCCCAGTCTTAAAGTGACTGGATCGATACGGGGGAGTGAATTGCCAATTTCAGTTTGTTCTATTGAAATCGGCTGGCGCTGCATTCTAGAGGGAGAGCACCTGAAATTGGCAGTGGCAGAGTGGAATTGGATGTGTGAGGAGAGTAAAGGAGTGAGCAGAATGATCAGAGACCGACTGGGACGCCTATATCTCCATGCACGTATACTCAATGGCGATGTTCCTACATCATCGTTTGCATACATGGTATCATGGTTACTGTTACAAAAGCCCTTCTAGGCCTCGTCTTTCGCCGTCTCACCTACATGGACCCACTCACACACACACACACACTCAAGCTCGTATTGGCTTCTTCAATCGTATACCATAGCAATCATGGCTCTATGTTGGAAGAGCAGACAATTGTTTCTCTAGATAGCAAATAACTCATTCAGTAGATCCTCTCCATTCTGTTTACTGTGATGACATGGACTGGCGCCATCACCAAATGGAGTGTATTGGCATAGATGGATGTCTGGCCATAGAAACTGTGCACAATTTAAACCATAGCTTTGCAGTCCTTTTCTAGCCAGACAAACTAAAGCGACAGACAGTGCAGGACCACACAGAAACTTCACTCTTTCTGTGCACTTTGAATACCAGACCTGGGAAAATTAATATTTGTGACATTATGTTCGGAGTTAGACCCCCTTGTGGAAACAAATGGAGACTGCATCCCGTCATATTTAATCTCTGTTTGCAGAGGCAAGCAGTGGAACTATTTGCTTCAAAGGCAGAAAGCCAACTGCCCGCTTTGGTTTATCTGTGGGTCCCAACGACTCCCACGTGTGACGACCAGAGGGGTGGCGAGTGTTGTTCATCTCTGCTGCTGACCTGCTACATGATGATGATTGTGGCATTGTGTTAGTGTCACAGCAGAGGGTGCAGTCATCTGTCTTCTACCCACAAAGCCTGGGGAGCATTGTTACGAGACAAAGACGGTGTAAAAATGAGCAATAATTACACATAGCGACTCTTAGTTCTGTGATTACAAGCACAGCTTTGTACTGAGATATTTTGTTCCCTTTGGAGCTGAAACAATTATTCAAACAGAAAATTATTGTTTTTTGATAATCAATTAATTGTTTAAGTCATTTTTTTTCAAAGAAAAATGCCCAAAATTCATTGGTTCCAGCTTATTAATTGTTATGATTGTCTGCTTTTCCTCATTTTATAGAATTGTAAACTAAATATCTTTGGGGTTTTGGACTGTTGGTCGAACAAAACAAGATGTTTGAAGACATCAACTTTGGGCTTTAGGAAATTGTGATGGACAGTTTGAAGACCAAACTGAATAACTGATTAGTAGAAAAAATAAGCATCAGACTTATCGATAATAAAAATAATCATTAATTCCCTTTAATCTATATTCATAAAAGACTTATGCTCAAAACAAACAGATGAATGCATTTACAACTTTTCAACATCTGGCTAGAATGCCACCACTGGGGTGGTTTGAGACAAATGAGAAGCATGAGAGTCCCAGCAGGTGATCTGCATGTGATCACACGTGGAAATTTAACATGCTTGAAGGCTGCCACATGTAACAATACAGATACAGGGACTCTGTATCATCTGTTATATGATATATACAGTATATATAAAAATACCTTTGAAGTTTTGATCCCAATGGATTCAATACACATTATAGATATACTGTATAACAGAATATATATTATTATTATTCTAATGGGTTGCTTGTTTGTACTTCAAAGAGTCAACTAAATATTGCTAAGTGTGTGTGAGCGTGTGTGTTGCACATGTGTAAAACAACGGTAGCGTGATAGCAGTGGGGTAAAGATTACTCGTGCTGAGTCACAGCTTACATAAAACAAAAATACACACTAATCGTTGGGTAAATTATAACCACACACACACACACACACACACACACACATACACTCATAAGCTCTGTGGAATCAAACATGATAGCTGGATTGATTGTAACAAGCTGATATGGGGATTTTAGGCTGCAGTTGTTTTCTCATACTCTAGATGGTTATCAGACATTTTATGGCTTTGGGGTCTGCATGCTCAGACTATAAAACACACACACACACACACACACACACACGCGCACAAGCTACGCAGTAAAGGAGTGGTGAGCCCCTATGACCACAATACATCCTGTGGATTATAAGGTGCTATCTCACTTGAACTCAAAGGCACTTTGCCCTGAACATCGGAGAGAGCCGAGGTAAGTCTGCCGCTGCAGGCTGTCTACCTGTTCAGCTCAAAAATGAATCTGTATTTGATATTACACTTAGAGCATTCGTTGGTGATACAACACCATTTAAAATCTGGATACTGGATGATTCAATTTTAATAACATAACATCAATGTATTATTATGATGAAGAAATTAAAAACAATTGCATTAAATATCCTTTTTGATATAAATACAGATTCAACTTTATGTAGCTTGCAGATGTTTTTATTATGCAGTTCTATCCATATTTCTGTGGGCAGACTGTGACCAAGTTTGTTAATGATAACGTTGGTTATGTGTAGCGCTTTGCCTAATAAAGCTTTCTAATCTAATCTAAATTATTCACTGTAAATTGCAATACAGCCCGGAGGAACATATGCCTATGGAGGGCTTTGAATACTGATGTGTAGATTTTTTTATTCAGATGTACACTTCACTGATCCACATTTTTTTCATGGCAGTCTTGAACATAATTACAGGTGACAAACCTCCTCTTGGGTTGACATTAACTTTTAAAGGATACGTCTCAAAGTAACCAGTGAACCAAAGGTATTAAGTAAAAGTTCAAATGAAATATCAGATACAAATCTAGACCGTCTACACTCATGGGAACCTCAACAGTGCAGCCATAAAGTGATTTTTAAGTGTGTGTGCATGTACATGTATCAGAATGTCTGTGTCGGGAGAAGTAACATGATATGCTGTTACGGGCGGAAGCTATTTTTAGGCAGGTAGTGCAAGCTTAATGGAAGAAGAGAGAGGCTAAAAGGTTTGTACTGTATGAATGCGTTTGCTTGTGTGTCTCGGTGTTACATTGCATGTTTGCAGGCGATTTGCGATGCCTCTGTATGGTGTGCAGGGGGGCATGCACACGTTTGACTCTCTGTCTCTCTCTTTGCCCTCGCCTGCTCTTCACAGCACATTAAACAGGATGGCTATGAGCCTCTCATTCACCCAAATAGACACATACCCACACACATACATTCACCTTGTTTTTGTCTCCAAGAATACGTTGGAGTGAAGCCTAATTGCTTGAGTGATATGATGGGTGCCTTCACACGTGTTAGGGCTGGCCAGTCTTGTTGTTCTTTACTCTCATATTTATTTTTTCTTCAGTTTAGTGTGTTTTTTTCAACTACAGAAAGATTTTGCTGTGTCCAAGGTTAATGCAAGGAAAATATATGTGTGTGTTTACCATAGTTTTGGTTGTTTGTGCATATGTGTGTCCTGCCAGTGGGCCTCATTAAGCAGGGAAGTTTTTTTTGAGACCTTTGAGACCTTGCCTTTAGTAAACTTTGTGTCATTATTGGGTGTTAATGATGTTGACCTTTGTAATCACTCTCTGTGCATGTGTGTATGTGTTTGTGTGTTAGATGGGGAAAAGGCAGTTCACAGGTTTGGAGGTGACCCTAATAGTCATGTTCGCATTGATGTTCGTGGTGGCATTCGCTCTCATAGTTCTGTTTGTCACTGGAGAACCTGGGCTTCTTAAAGATGGTAGGTGAACAGAACATGCTTACACATGCATAAAGATGTATATTTAACTTAAACACAATAGCCCCAAACTGTCACCATCTTTTCAGCCAAGAGCAACTGATCACATTTTCCAGGTAACTTGGACTGGTCCTACTATCAAGCATGGTTACAAAAAATGTGTTTTCTCTGGAACTGAGATAGAGGCAAGATATTATAAAAATCTAGCTTTGCTTTGAGACCAAAGTCCATTAAAATCCCAATGTTAGTTACATGTAGCCTAATCAGTAGACAACTAACATTTGAACGTGACAACATGGTTACAATTATTTCCACCTGGTTATGGTCATGAAACCATCATGTCAATTGGAAACGACCCGTCTCAACGTATGTTTTGTCAACGTATTCTCATAGAATGGTTCGTATTATATCTTCCGAAAAGTTATTCCTCCTTTTTCATTCACTACGCATGTGTCAATTTTTGCACGTTACATGCATATAGTCTTTTAAAAATAAACTTCCGTCTTCACAGGAAACAACTTCCTTAGGTTCAGGCAACAAAACTACTTAGTTAGGTTTAGGAAAATAACAACTTGGTTAGGATTAGGTAAGAAAAATAGTGAAGTTTAGGAAAGGATTGTGGTTTGGCTTAAAATAACATTGACTTCTGGTTCCACAAGGGACACAAACACCAGTCTCCTGGGCGAAAGTCTGGTATTTTTGACCCACCCGGATGTCCTCTCTACGCGGCGTTCGGGGCAGTGCATTACTTTTCGTAGGTATAGCAATGAACAGTGTATGAGAACAGCCTTGTTTTGTTGACCCATCCATCCACCCAGCACAGGGAGGATGTTGTTCTATAATAACATCACCTCACTTCCTCCCTTCATAACTACTACGACCACTAGAGGGCTTTGCTGAAACGACTGATTCCGTCATTTCTTTGTATTCACTGTTACAATGTTTTTTTAATGCAGTAGCTGACAGGAAGTAAACTTGGACCAAAGCTGTTGCCCTAGCAACAGAATGGCAATGGAAATATATATTAACCTTTTTCATAGTAGAAAAGCACAGGTATATTAAATAACATTAATGATGGCTGACTTCTATAGGGACGTCCCTGTATTGTGCATGCTGGCTCACATGAATAGCTTACTGGGACACTTAATGTAACTGACCCATCTTTAATGTTATGAATTTCACCTTTGCTTTTCCTACTATGACATGTCAAAATGTCTGCCGCAAAAAAGGTCTATTGCTGAGAGCTATCAGTTTATTGCTCAAATTGGTGTAAATCTTAAATTAGTCTATTCAGTCTATTCAGTAGTTTATCATGGTAAGATTACTGGGTTGTCACTTAGAATTTTGGTTTTAAGTAAACATTTCATCTTTTGGCAGAAACTACTGAAGATTTCATTCCTCAGTGTCCCAACATTCCTCTGGCTGAGAGAGTCGACTGTTTCCCTGATGCTGGTGCCTCAAAGGTATGAGTCACTACCATTTCCAAGAATGCAAAGTAATGTTCATGGAGAAGGCCTTTAACTGAATGGGCGGTGATAAGGAGTTGAAGATTCCATAATGACTGGTTTTCTTACAACTCAATTCTTACTCTCACCATTGTCACAATTGAAAATGAAATGATTTCTGTTACCCCGGTCATAATGATTATTAGAACAACAGCGATGATGATAATGATAACATTGTGTATAGTAGCAACAATGACAATAATGATAACGGGGGGGGTGATAATGATAACAACATCAACCTCTCTACTCCAACAGCTGCAATGTGAGCAGCGTGGATGTTGCTGGAGCCCACTAGATGAGAGAAATGTCCCCTGGTGTTTCTTCTCAACCAACCATGGATACACAGTGGAATCAGTGGAGCAACCGAATCCTTACGGTAAATCCCCATTTCCGCTCTCTCCATCCCGCTCTCCCACTCATGCAGTCTCCCAATGATGAAAATATTTGGCTTTCTATTTAGCTTATTTTCTGATTCTAACTGCTCCGCATTCCTTCAATCTGTCCGTCTGTCTTCCTCACATTCGTTTTTCCCCTTTTTCACTGGCTTTGCCTAAGGCATGCTTTTCTGTGAAATATGACATGGATGGCATATCAGAAAACATGATTGACTTTGCAGCATGCAGGTTTTCCTATTTTCTGCTTGATTTCACTGCCTTATGTGAACCCAGTAGAAGAAACATTGGACATTTTACATCAATATTTTCAGTCACATCGTTTGAATAGCAGAATTCGTTTTGGAAAAGAAAAAAATATATATTTGTTAACAATATTTGTTTTGTGTGACAACAGTGGTTAAATTGAAAAATGGCAAACCCTTAGACCGAGGGGACCATTATCAAAAACAACCATTTCTCTTCCTCTGCCTGAGATTACTGTTACTCAACAGGGACTTTAACCATCATAGAAAAATGAAAGCACTTCTTCTTAAACAAGTCTCGTCAATTGTATCCCTCAAGGCTACTATGCACACTGCCCACATTTACCTCAGAGGCACCTGTGAACTCTGTAAGCATATTGCACCCTTTGGTCATACTGGCAAATGTATAATCTGGGAAAACCTCTGTTTGAACGGATTCCTTTCCCAGTTCACCTGTGCTCAACTCAAACTGGAGACTGTTGCAGTTTATTTTTATTGTTGCAGTCCACTCATCACTGTAGGAACTAGATATTTGTCATGTTATGATTAAATGTAAGTGCACTTATGTTGCCCGGATAACTAATATGGTTGGTGCACAGCTCATCCAACAATTGTTCTCTAGACCTCGGATGTTAGTGGAGCACATTGTGATCATCAAATAGACCACTCATGTTTAAGGCCTATTTGATATTAATACAGAATATTGGTCAGATGTGTATATAAGTATTAAAGGAATAACTCGATAGTCAGGGAATCTTGTCGTCACCATGATGTTGCCAGGCAACTGGCAGCACATAATCCCCTTTACAACCGCAATGTGTCTTGTTTTTATACGTACGTTTTTGTATGGGTTAAATAAACAAGATATAACAATATTAATTAGAGAGCTCTATGAGGTGATTGATTTTGTTACCTTCGAACAGAGCCAGGCTTGACATTTTCCCATTTCCAGTCTTTGTGCTAAGTTAAACTAATCTGCTGCTGGCTGTATTGACTGTACAGACATGAGAATGGTGTCAATCTTCTCACCCAACTCTCAGCAAGAAAGTGAATATTGTTTCCCAAAATGTCAAACTATTTCTTTAAACCCATAACTAAGGATGCACCGATACTGGATCGGATATCGGGCCGATACCGGATCGGATATCGGGCCGATATGGACTCAAATAGCTGGATCGGATATCGGTGACAATGGGTCCCATCTACTCAATTCCACTCCGTGTTTATATACTATATACATTATACAGTGAAATTTTTATTTCTGTTTAAGTTTTGACCTATTTGTTGCTGTATTCAAAAAGTTTACACCTGAATTGTAATCCCTGTTTATTTTGAAGATCTTTGTTTGTGTATGATTTACTATTTTCAAAATAACAATTGAATAAATGTATATTTATCTGTTACATTTTGTTTTACAAAGTTAAGAAAGCAATGTTTAAGTCAAGCCTGATGTTGCCTTATACATAAAATAATGATCCCAGCATACAGCTTATTGATTAAACACTGGTATCGGATCGTTACTCTGTATCGGTCGATACCCAAAGCTCAGGTATTGATATCGGTATCGGGACTGAATAAGCCGGATCGGTGCATTCCTAATCCCAACTAAAAACTTAAGAAATGATCACAATGCCTAAAACTACAGTACTACTGACTTAAGCAACATTTCTGTACAGTTTTGGTACACTGGAAAGTAGAGCAAAACAACAGAACCACTATCGTTCCACAGTAAAAGTACTATTTTTGTGTCATTTCATCTTTATCTTATTTATTTTGGGGGTTAAGTAGTTAAATGCGATATATGTCTTAAAACGAGTATTTTTAACTGTATTATAACCTTTACCCTTTTTTTTTACCATGTGTTTAATTTTGCAGTAATGAAAGCCCAACTGAAGAGAATGGCCTCTCCGTCTTTATTTGGGGCCGATATACAAGAGCTGTCATTTCACGCAGAAATGCAGTCAAACAATCGACTCCGATTCAAGGTACACACTGACAGACACCATCTCCGTTAAACACCTTTTTTTGCTCGCACACAAATTCACGCTCGCATCCACACACACGTTTAGACAGCAACAGAGGAAATTGTGAGATGAATCTCGTCCAGTCGAATTAATTTCAAAGGCAGTTCTTATCAAAGCGTGTTTAACACAAACGCTGCACAGAACAAAAGAGGACAAAAATAGCGACGTACACAACAAAGTACGAACATGACCGTAAGATATGAGGCCACACTCACACTGCCTGTGTGGTTGCTTCTCTCCTCTCTCTCTGTCTCTATCTCCTCAGATCTATGATGCCCACAGGCAGAGGTTTGAAGTCCCCCACGAGCACATCAACAGCCTCAACAGTGACCCCTCCAGCCCCATCAGCAACACACTGGAGATGACACACAAACCCTTTGGCCTTACTGTGCGCAGGAAGGAGAACAAAAAAGTCCTGTGAGTGCTCACTATGTGTGTGTGTGTGTGTGTGTGTGTGTTCATTGTATATTTATGTTGAACGGAAACAGTGTTGTTTTAAACTACAATATCACATTCTTTTCCATGTGGACAGTAAACGAAATACAAAAAAGAGCAGACTATACATACTGTATATTCAACAACATTATGTGAATCCAGGCATGTAGTATATTACTTTATTATGTGTTATAATAGGGTATATACTACTGTATGGCTGCACTTGTAGAGAGGGGTGGGTGGTTGAAACATTTATGGTTTTATTAAGATGATACTGCAAGCTACGTTCACAGTAGACTGTGTGGATGTACAGTAACTCTGGAGACAAAATACAGCAAGTGCCATAGTGCCCGAAAATATTATAAGACAAGCTGAGCTGTTGAATATTTGATTCGGTGTCTCACCTTTTGCTTCTCTCTTGCAGTTGTCAGTCTTTTCTCACTCACCTTATAGAATTGAGAATTGTCAATATATTAAAAGAGCAGTGTCGGTGATCTTGAGAAACCAGCAAGAGTACACGAGATTTTTTAAAAATGATCCAACCGAAAAATCTAGCCCGGTGTTGCCAACTCTTTTCCAATGAAAGTAGCTAGCAGCACTAGCTCCAAAAGTCCCGAAATCTAGCAAGAAAGTTGCCAAGTCAGCAACATTGGCCGCGAGTTGAGTTTGCCATGTTACGATTTCAGTGTATTTTTTTTGCTAAAAGCAGTACCTGTGAAGGTTTCTGGACAATATTTGTCATTGTTTTGTGTTGTTAATTGATTTCCAATAATAAATATGTACATACATTTTCATAAAGTAAGCATATTTGCCCACTGCCTATGTCGATAAGAGTATTAAATACTTGAGAAAGCTCCCTTTAAGGTACATTTTGAACAGAAAAGAAGATGTGTGATTGATTTGCAGTTAATCACAATTAACTATGAACAATCATGCGATTAATCGCGATTAAATATTTTAATGAATTGACAGCCATAGTAAACATATGCTATTGAATGTAAACAATGAACATGGCTATCATTAGTACTCACAGCTGTCAACCTAGCAGCTTGTGAAAGACTCCGATGCCGTGCAACGAGTGCAGGCAGGCAATCATGTCATTCAGGCCGAATGAGTCCTATGACAGCAACAGATGTCAGATTTCTTTTTTTTATTTTCTCAGAGCATTTGATTTATTGATTGTTGTCGGGATGTGAAGAGAATTTCAACTAATCAATTCCAACTAAAATCTTTACCAACCCTGCCTTTAACATTGTTTCTTTGTAACTCATTTGATGCAATTATGTCAGAAATCCTCTATAGAGGTCTGTGCGCCACTTTACCTCATTGCCATGCATTACTTTCCACATTAATGATGTAACACCTTGCCATGTTACATGTTAGTTTCCCACAGCAACAAGTAATTACTTTCATGTCGAACCAGGCTACTTGGTTAGCCCTGGGTGACATCGCAGTGAACAATTACCCCTCAGAGCTGTGTGCCCACACACACTTCCTAATTAAACCCCAAAAGGCATTAAACCATTATTATTGTTGATGCTACAGTATATAGAGTATGGCACTTTGTGAAAAATAGGGCTTGTGAGGGCACAACAACCTTGTTTTTATTACTACTAGGACGTGATGCACGGGGTTAAATACCATAACCATGGCTTCTTGCACTAATGGTGTTTTGCATACCACTGTGTTCTGTTGTTGTGAATTGGAGCGGATTATGGCGCATGACACATTTCCCTGCAAGGCAAACATTTATCTTTCATCTAGTTTATTTTTTGGGAAGGTGAAAGCCACATTTTAACTGAAACTTAGAGCTTGTCTAGACATGACGAAACATTTGGCGGCGACAGTGCTTGCTTTCTTTCCATGTTTTCTAACTATATGATGTTAGAGCTAAATATGTTAACCATCCTGAGTTTTCACACTGATAATTTATTTCCATTGTGAAATGTTCTAATATCAAATGACAGGTTTTGCCTCACTTACATCACTTACTGGAATATTGAGCAGCATCGTCTTTCTCAACACTTCACATGGCCTTCAACCGGAGGCAGTGAGATTGCTCTGAAGATTAGCAGCTATTTAGTAGTCAAATTGCTCTAACTGTGTTTTCTTTTCCCTGTCTTTACGGGGCAAATGTTACATGAATCACCTTTATCCCTCAGTGTGTTTTCTGGTGTATTCAGGTGATAGGTCAGCCTTTGGGTTTTCATGGGCTTCTCTTTTGTTAAGATTATACTTCATTCCAAAAGGTGGAGTTTTCTTCTCTGCATTTAATACTCGGAACTCACTTTACTTTTCGAGGTCAGTGTAATGGTCTCTGCCAGTCGCAAGAATACGAAAAAGCCATATTAAAAACGCCCACGCCACCAAATTAAATCATTTTACAGGACCTTTCCAAGGTGTTAGAGTAGAATATCAGCATCTATTGAAGGAGGGCCGGTGGTTGACCCCAAGTAAGTTTCAAATGGCTTAATCATATTCAACCTTTTTCACCATATTTTTAAAAGGTCTTATTGATAACATTTTTATGTAGACGAATATTAAAAAAAAAAAAAAGAACTTTAGCTTTAGCCTTTAGTGAAAGGCGAAGGTGCCGAATAAAAATGTGGATTTTTCTAAAAACAATGATTGTGAATTAATCATTACAAAATGTTAGCAGGTCCACAATGAATGTTTTGTTTATCTCTGTAGAAGATCTGACATTTGGTTCCCACTTCTAACAAGGTTTGTGAGCCAATAGTAAAACAACATTGGTATCACGTGGTATCTCTGGGTCGTTGGTTAGCATGAAAAAAAAAAAAAATGGCTTAGATTGACCGTAAGTGTCTGGCAATGACTTGTTGTGAAGTAAATTCAATGGGAAGAGGAGGGAGGGGGAGAGGAATTGTTAATTCAACAGTTTCATTGGATTGTCGTGCTCACACAAGTTTTGTTTTTTTTATTATTTAAAATGGCCTTGTAAGAACTGTAGGAAAATCATTTGGTACAATAATCTGCATCCGTTATCATCGTTATCAAGAGCGATATCGCACGCACCGGCGAGTTATTGTTTTTACAACTATTTGCTACTATTTTTCCAATCACATGCTCGGGACATTACCACTTATGTCCATAAAGTAGAGTGATAACAAGGTTTATAAAATTTATTTTCATACCATAAACAATTGCATCAAGTCATCATTAAACGTTTATTCTCCAGATATCCAAAGTTCCATCGATAGATGGAGAGATAGAGCGAGAGAGAGTGTGCACATTGAGTAATGATACTCATAATCATTCCGCTCTTTGACCTCTCTGGCCGGTGTATGGGCATTATCTTCTCGTAATAAAAGCTAATTGTGAATAGATTCCTACGCTGAACACAAATGTAGCCACTCCTGGTCATCCTATTGACTCTGATTTAGAGTTACAACTAGAATCATATGAATAAAATCTAAATTAAATAGTCTTTATTTCAGTTTATTTGGTTGTCTCTGTGTTGTCATGACTATTCAATAACAATCAACAAAGCATTTACAAGATTTACTTACATATTGTGTCTCTACATCTTCGTTTTGGCAGCTGTATTCAGCTAGAGCAAGCTCAGTATTTCAACTAGTGTATGTCTTGTTTTGAAGGCTAGAGAAATGCTACCCAGAAGGCTTATTAGAGCTTGATGGGATGGTCTGTCTCCCTTGTTTTTTTTTCCTTTCTACAACTCAACTCCTCCAACGCGTCCTCGTCTGGTTCCCACTCCCACTCTCTCTTCTCTCTGCATCTCACTCTTTCTTTTCTACTTCCTCATCTCTCACATTTTCTCTCTCACCTGCTCTCTCTTATTTTTTACCACCTCCCTTTGCGCTCTTTCTTTTCTCACATCATGTCTTCTCACTTCCACAGCGGTGACCTGTTCTTTTATTTTCTTGTCTCCCCGTTCTTTTTAAAAACACATTCAGGTTTGACACTACAATGGCTCCGCTGGTGTTCGCAGACCAGTACCTACAGCTCTCTGCTAAGCTCCCATCACATAATATTTATGGCCTGGGAGAGCATGTGCATCGACAGTATCGCCATGACACTAACTGGAAAACCTGGCCCATCTTCACCAGAGACGCTTTCCCTAATGGGGTGAGGAGTACGCACACAAACACACACACAGGTTTAGATATTAAATCGACAAATCATTTTTAACGCCATTGATGCTTGCATGGTTCAAGACACACTTGTGCATGCAGATGTACATACAAACAAAATGATAAATAGTGCATCTGCATCTAGAAAGTATGTTAACCCCTTTAATGTTGTTTTTTTTTTGTTGTACCTGAGATATTGTGTGCTCAAAGGCTTACACTTGACTACCTAGGATGTGTGTGCAGTGTGCGTGCCATGTTTACGTGCGCTCCCAACATGTGTATTCTCCTTCCCAAAGGGCTTCTAATTGAATGCCTTGTAAGCTGATTAGGCGGCGGAGTCGCCCCCTCTGCTTCAATAAGTCTCCCACGTCCCTTGTACGCCTCACACCTCTTCCCTACGTCCCCTCATCCCTCTGTCTCTCTGCCTTCCCCGCAGGGAACACATAACCTCTACGGACACTACCCATTCTTCCTCTGTCTGGAAGATGAGAGCGGAAAGTCATTCGGGGTCTTTCTTCTGAACAGCAATGCTATGGGTGAAGATAAAAGAACACACACACACGCAAGCACACATGCATACTGGGGACATATAGGAACACATGAAAACACAATGACCGTGTCCTCAGGGAGGTAGACAAGAGACGTGTTTTGAAAAGGCAGCAGTGCGCAAAAAGAAAAAAAGAACATATAGTTTAATACACATACACAGGCAGACAAAACATCGGAAAAAGAAAGCTATTTTGAAATGGTTCAAGGGCACATGAACCATCAGTTATGCCTCATCCTCCTAACACAATTGGATATACGGTTGCCTCAATCAAAAAATTGTGCTGACAAATCAAAGAGAATATTGCATGACTGTTTTATTCTATGAAGGAGATGACTGAAAGCAACGGGAATGCCCGCTGACATGTTTCTCTTACTCTAGTCTATAGTCTCCGGATATAAAAGCTGGATTTTTTTGCCTCTCTTGGATTGTCTTGATTGATACACAGATGATGTGTGTCTGCACAAAAATAAATAAATCTCAAAATAGAGGCCATGCTGGTTCACAATAGTTTAAGAGGGCATTTTTAAGGTTATGATTTATAGTGAAGAAATGCATTAGGATTTAGTTTGCAGCGTTTTCATCTTGTGTTTTTTTTTTTTTTTCCAGAGGTGACTTTGCAGCCCGCTCCTGCTGTGACCTACAGGACGATTGGAGGAGTCCTTGACTTCTACATTCTCTTTGGAGACACGCCAGAACAAGTGGTGCAGGAGTTCCTTGTGGTGAGGCACAAATAAATGTCTTGTTTTTTTTAGGTATACAGTATACTGTATATTACAATATACAGACACAGTTCCCTGGGTAAGTTTGTTTGTGCAAAAGTGTTTTGCGAGTTGCCTTAACGCAGTAATTGCAATAACAATATGCCTGACTGTGTTGTCCAGCTCACTGGGATGCCGGTCATTCCACCCTACTGGTCCCTGGGTTTCCAGCTTTCTCGGTGGGACTACGGCAGCCTGAGTGAGGTCAAGAAAACAGTGGAGAGGAACCGTGCCGTGGCCCTCCCATATGTAAGATCCTATCTGCTTGCTATTCTTTCTTTTTTTCCCCATTTCTTTTTAGGCTGTTTATATGCAGTATGTCTGACAATAGAGAGGCAAAGTCCTGCATTCGGACTAAGCGATGGCCCTTCGGGTGGACCAACATCGGAAGAAATATGAACGGTAGTCGATGGCGAGATACTGTACAACTATGTTTTTGATCCCGTTTGAATTGCGCCATGAATCACACATGATGTTTGTCAACTTAAAGCCTAATTTTGCAAAACAAGAAAGTCACAGTTTATTGTAAAACTGTTGAAGTATAAGACTGTGAAAATACGTAATTAGAAAGACTACACATCTAAAAGTTGCGTAAGTGATGTCTCTCACACTGAAACTACGATGCCTGTGTGTTTCGTACTGGGATGCACTCACACGAGCAACAGCTTTTGTTCGTTCTTTCTCTTCCTGGCTGATAAAAAGAGCAGGAGTCGCTGGATAAAACACATCAGATAAGATAAAGTTTAATTTGTGCGTGGAACATAGCTAAGTTAGCTGGCAAGTTAGTGTCGGTGATGTATATTGTATGAGACAAGAGATGTAGTTCACTCAGCAGTTCCACACAAAACAAAATGGTACTATGACAAACTGATACTTTATTAAATTGCAAAGTTATCTTTTAAATTAACAAACATCATATGTGTGATTCATGTTGCAATTAAAATTAGATCAAAAAAATATTTGTCTCTTGCCGTTGACTATCGTTCATATTTTTTCCAAAATAAGGTCTCATGGTGGTCCATCGGAAGGGGAGGGACTTCGCCTCTCTCTTTGTCAATCTAAAATTGCTACCAAGGCTACTGCTGCCACTTCAGTCTGTGGTTTTGTATTAATATTCTTGTGATAGAAATGTGAACTGTTTTAACACATTTTGAATCGTATTGCTATCATGATATATCATGGATTTCAGGCACATTATTGTACACACGTTTGGCACTTTCACACTCAATATCTCAGCTCTGTGCTGTAAATCTCAAGCATATACATTCTTGTCACATTTTGTTTGCATGGCGTTTATTAGCGCAATAAAATCCTATCAGACTAGGTTTAAGGTGAGGCTGCAAGTTCTCTGTGTCCATTCATACGGTTCTGATTGTTGTGACAAAGAGGAATGGGCAATCTGTTACTGAGAATCTACATGACAAAAATTCACCCAAAGTATCAGGAGCGTGCAATCATTATCAATCAACAAGAGTCTGGGAAATGAATACACGTCATTTTCTTTGCAAAGCCGGGAATGCAAATTGGGGACAAAACAGAGGCAGGTCTTTGAATTTGACCTCAGATGTCAGATGTTGAGATACGACTAAATGTGCATTTCAAAGACCAACTGTCTGAAGTCATGTTGTGACAATGCGTAGTACGTGCAGTGGGGGATTTCTTTAGCTGGGTGGGGGATCGATACTTCACCTTGTACACCCCTTGTTAAATTTGAACCGCTCATGCACTACTGTGTGGCTCCAGAGGCAAGAGCCTTAACCACTACACTATCTGCGGAGACGTGATATGAAGGTTGAAGCAGGAGTTCGACAGACAGTCAGAGTGATAGGGATGGCCTTTAGCTTAGACGGGGTAATCCAGCTTTCTGTCAAATAATGGAGAGTCTTCTGGACTCTATAGGTTCAATCCCAGGACAACTATTTTTCAGGCGTCGCTGAATGTTAGCGCTGATCAAAGATCAATCGACCGAGTTCCTTTCATTATCTCATTCATCCTGATGTGAATGTTAAAACTACTCCAACGCCTCTTCCCTTCCGAGACACTTGATAAATACCAGTTCTGGTTGACATTTTCTTGGGAATGAGCCTCGCTGCTTATCTTCGTCTGGGCTCGCGAATAGTAACTGTAAGAAGTCCGCACAGAGCGCTGATGTTTGATGTACTTTCTCTTCCTTAATTACTAAAGGTAAACGCCTAATCTTTATACGTCCTCATAAAACACTTCAACTGTATCACAAGTCAGCAAAGACTGCACCAACGAAGGCCGCGGTTTGAACTCTTATTCAAAGATCAAATACAAACACATGTCTCACCCATCTCAATATTTCACTCTGATGATCTCCAATATTTCTTTCTTATCTGAAGACATTAGGATGCAGCTGCTTCCTCTCCTGCTGTACTCAGGGACATATTTGATAACCATTAGATAGACCACAGAGGGCATTATCACATTCTCCCTAATATGTCTGGAGCTGATTACCATTAGAGGAAGGATCTGGCAGAACCTTCCAAACCATCTGCTCCATCGATATGAAGTAGATTTTGGCAGACAACGGACAGACAGAGAGCAAGCGGAAAGTCACACCCAGAGACAAAAAAAAGAATAATAATGTGCATTCCCACTGTCCTCCCAAGGTTTAGCAGCACATTAGCCAAGTTGTTAGCACTCGCAATCAGGTCTCCAAAAATCCAGCGAAGGCAGGTCAGACAAGATAGCAGTTTTAGTTGTTTTTTTCAGCGAGGCTCACAGTGCAACTGCTTCTGTGTTTATTAGCCATGCTGAGAAGGGAGAACGTACAGTGTTAGGAGGAAGCGTTCAAGTCAATATTGAGGATGCTAAATTTTGAGTGGATGCGTTCAAGTTATGCACGGAAGTGGAGGCATGAGCGGGTAACTTTAAGAGCCATTAAGAGTCATGTCTAATTCATTGCATTAATGCAAGATGCAAATATTATTTTAATACATGGAAGCCATGCCAGCATTTTAGCATTTCCAATTAAGCTTTGAATATCTAATGACATCTAACCTATTTGAAGTAAACTCATCAAGGTATTCAAATCACATGCAGTATTCTGAAAAGATTATTTCAAAGCAAGACTAGGAAACTGATTTTTTTTGTAAATACTGTTTTTTTTTCATGAACTGCATATTAATAGGTATTGCATGTACATGAGGTGCCCATACACTAAGCACTAATTGTATTCTACCCATGCAGGACATTCAGTACACTGATATCGACTACATGGAGGATAAGAAAGATTTCACATATGACAAAGTAAAGTTCAGCGAGCTGCCTCAGTTCGCCGACTACCTTCATGAGAAGGGACAGAGATATATCCTCATCCTGGTAAGAAGCACTTCAGTGTGCATTTGACACATTTACAGACAATGCAACCTTTAAACATCCCTGTGCGACTACAAAACGACAATGCACCTTTCATTCCTGGGTCTTTTATTGTTTGGTAGCATTCATATTGTTGTATTACTGGCCAAGTGTTGGCTGCTGTGTTGTCAGGATGATATATTCCAGATGTAATGAGGCTTGTCAGATATTTGTTTTTAACTATAGGAGCTTGCCGTCATATAAAAGTAAACTTCTCAAATCACTGACTCCGTTAATGATCAACTTATGTGAGAGTTTAAAAAAAAGAACACTGCAAATGTATGGTTTATCGTTTCTGACATGTTTTTTTACTTGAGTTTGCAGCTAGTGAAAACACAGCAATTTCTAAACTTTCATTAGGCAGCCTTGCAAATGCACCAAATGACTGTTCTTACGAGTGCACTCCTTTGCCCCCAGGACCCTGCAGTAGCCACCAGTAAGAGGGTAGGTAATGCTGCATATGACTCCTACGACCGTGGGACTCAGAAGAATGCCTGGGTCACTGAATCAGACGGGAAAACTCCTCTGGTGGGAGAGGTGAGCATGCATACAGATGAAACAATACACTTAGTGGCTCCTTGATTAGATATTTCTCTCCATTCAAGCAAAGATGTCCCTCCTCCTGATGGTAATGCCTCTTTAACCCCAAGCTTCCATCCCATATATGCCCAATGTCTGCGTCTTATGTAAATGGCCTCGTCACAGCGATATGAAAAAGTACATGGGTCAAGCTTAATGTTGCGAAGCGCGGGTCAAACGCAGGGGTTAAGTGTAAGAGGGGTATTAGTCATATAAATATATTTATCATCATATACTGTACAGCGAAAGGTACATATGTTTGAGAGGTTCTTTCTGTTCCACTTAGTGTTACAACTGGCAACAGACATGATTTAAACACCCTTAGCATGGCATGATTGTTGCCAAACGTACCAAGTCTGGCATCTCAGGAATTGCCAAACTGTTGGGAATTGTATACACTACAGCATATGGATTTTACTCAGACTAATGTGGTTAGCAAAACATATTCAGACAGCTAGAGTCCCTGAGCAGTCTTATACCAGCTTGTGCTG
Organism: Sebastes umbrosus; assembly: GCF_015220745.1. Lineage (NCBI taxonomy): Eukaryota > Metazoa > Chordata > Actinopteri > Perciformes > Sebastidae > Sebastes > Sebastes umbrosus. The sequence continues at coordinate 23,958,999 of NC_051275.1, forward strand.
AGACTTGCTCTCGGATAAGTAAAAAAAATACAAATAAAAGACTTATTATCAGACTGAAAATTGATGTTGGAAAATTCTTTAAAATCTCCCATTACATTCACAGAATTACCAACTACTCCCTACAATATGTGTGTGTGCATGGCGACTACAATATTGTGTTTAAAGAGAAAAGTATAGGTTAAGGAAAAATCATGATCATGCTTCCATTCTACTTTATACAACAGATCGAATGATATCTTGTGAAAAATGTATTCTTCCTTTTTCTTTCGTTTTCCTTTGAATGTCCAGCAACGCTTGTCATTTTCTGCTTGTTACGTGCATACAGTCTTTTCAAAATAAATTTCCGTCTTCACAGGAAACAACTGCCTTAGGGTTAGGCAAGGAAATTACTTACTCAGGCTTAGGAAATGATCGACTTGGTTAGGATTAGGTAAAAAAACAACTTAGCTAGGCTTAGGAAAAGATTGTAATTTGGCATAAAAACCAAGTACGCCAGTTACGTGACAAATAAATCAACGTTGACCTATAGATTCACACGGGACACGAACGCCGGTCTCCTGGGCGAAAGTCTGGTATTTTTAAACCCACCCATCCACCACGACCACCTCCCTTCGCAGCATTTGCCGCTCTTTATATTTCTTAGTTCACGATTACGTGAATTACACACAAATTGATTTTGTGGGATATACACAAATTAGCGTGCATTACTTTTCGTAAGTATAGCTATAAACAGAGCATGAGAACAGCCTGCTTTATATCAGTTGTAAAGGCCAGTGAAAGTGTTTTAATAGTTAGGGAGTTTTGCGACACATATTTGGCCCTAAGCATCAATTGAGCTTTGTATCTATGGTACAAGGTCAAGTATAGCTTTGCGAACTTAATATCCCAGGAACGTGGCATTAAGATAAATTCCAATAATCTATGCAATACAAGGATAAGAGCCTGAGGATAGCCATCAAAGAACCAGCATGATTTAAGTAACATTATAATGTTGGCGAGATGCCTCCTGACATTTGCTGAATCCATGACTCATGAAAATTAAAACTGCGCTGAAGGTCCATTGAGTGTTTGGGTCTTTGAATTATCGTGTAACATAAGCATAAATGTATGCATTAGCTCTGTGTGTGCACATGTGTGACTGGCTCACCATTATATCCCCTAATGGAAGTTCAAGCCTCCGGTATGTTATTTTTTGATCCTTCTCCCCACAGAGCACATGTTTAAAAAGCTCTCCCCCGCAGAGAGAGGTGGAGGTGGGGGGTAAAAGTCTGTTGCTCCCGTGCTTTTATAGTCTTGCTTTTGATTACGCACACGATTAGGCCCGGTCCCTTGGCTAATCGCTTTTTCATGCTGTTTATAACAGGTCAAACATATGCATTGATTCCGCATTAGTGTTTAATCTTAAAATGTTCTGCATCGACGCATCACAGATTGGGTGTGCGAGTGTGTGTGTGTGTGTGTGTGTGAGAGAGACAGATAAGGAGAGAAAAAGTCAGTCTATGTGCCCATCTACGTGTATCCATTTCTCTAAATGAGAAGCTATTCTCGGTTGTTTGTGTCTGTGCACGCATGTGTAGGATTATAATTGATTCTGGTTTATTTCCATATGAATATACAGTGTGTGTCCTGGTTATGAAAACAGTGGGGTCTTTGCAAAATGACCTCTGCGGCAGCTGTGTCAGTGATAAAGGAGATACAGAGACAGGCTGCTATTTATTCTGCTTTTAAGACGGCTAATTGCTCACGGAAGATAAGGATAAAAGCTTTTTTCCTGGTGTCCCATATGTTTCGGTGTGCGAGTGAAATCATAGCAGGGACCTCAGTCGCACGGATCAACATTTCTGTTCTGAGGCAAAACAAATGGATGGGAGTAAACAAAGCAGCGTGGAGAGAGAGAGAAGGAGTCTATGTGGGTTTAAAGGTAGGAATGACAGACAGAAACATGGGCAGAGAAAAAGGCAGGTGCAGGGAGACAGACACAGTCACAAATAATAGATTAGAGAGTAATGTACGGGGGAGACAGACTGGCTGTCTCTCTGAGCGACGGAGTGACAGGGGAGGTACACAGGAAGTCAGCCAGAGTGAGAGACAAGAGACAAAAAGACAGATTATCAGGTAAACACGAAAAAGGGACAGACAAGATGGAAGGTGGGGAGACACTTTTGTGGAGTAGCAGAGGCAGGCAGAGGGACATATAGAAGACAAGATAGACAGGTGGGCAGACTGACAGACAGACAGAAGAGCCTAAAAGCAGACAAATAGATATAAAGATGGAGTGAGATTGGCAGCTACAAATGCCAGCAGATTTGTTAAAAGTGTTTATGGTATTAGTAAGCAGCTGGAGACGTCAGACCGACAAATATGTGGAGTTAAAAGAAGGAAGAAATGACTGGAAAAGAAATGATGGAAACTGTGAGGGGACTATCAATAAGCTCTGACCTTGGAGTTCTGACCACCTGCCAAAAACATCTGACTATAAATCTATGTGAGTGTGTGTGTGTGTGTGTGTGTGTGTGTGTGTGTGTGTGTGTGTGCGCGGACACACGAGCGTATACGTAAGCATGATTCATGTCTTTGCTACAGACTGGGTTGTAAAGTTATTGGCAGAGGAAGTAAAGGTAAAAGATAGCTAGCGTGGAGCAACCTTGAGATTTAATATCTACTGCGCTCTACAGAGGAGTTCACACACAGAAACACACACACACACACACACAGAGACACACACAGAGACACACACGTGCAAAAATCTCCGCCTTTCTCTGTGGATTAATCATTTTTCTCAATACATGCCATTAAGGACGGCTTCTAACACACAGTCACGTCTAGAGATTTCTATTGCATTATCGATTTCTCCTCTCCTCTGTGTTCTCTTCCTCAACTCTTCGGTCTCTCTCGCTCTCTCTCCTTTGCCATCTCTCTCTCTCTCTCATCAATCCCGCCCCCTCTCGTTCTTCATCTCTCTTCTGTTCTCTTTTTCTTTGTCACTTCCACATCTCTAAGCTGTTTCTCTGACGTTGTTTCCAGCTCTAGTTTTGCGCCTCAGTGGAGCTCCCTATACGCCTACGCCATCTTAGCCTATCTCGCCGTCATGTTGTTTACCTGTTTTACCGTATTGTGTATAAGCTCGCTTCTTGCCTAATTAAAGACATGTTGCAGAAGCTTTTTAAACTGAAATAAAAGGATAAGAAAAATACTAATGAAGTCCTGTCAAAAAAAAGAAGTGCAACATTGTGTTTTGCCAAAACAAAAAACCTGAAGTGAATACTGTCAGCAGGGGAGCTATCTGATGCCAAACTAATGTTCTTAGAGTTTTACTCCAAAACTATTAAAAAGTGCTTGTAAACACATATCTCGCATTCACTCCCTCTCAGGTGTGGCCAGGGGAGACTGTGTTTCCAGACTACACCAGCCAGAACTGCATCGACTGGTGGGCTGATGAGTATGAGCGGTTCTCCAGAGAGATCAAACACGATGCCCTCTGGATTGTGAGTCAATTTTAAATACATAACATGAAGTTGTGTATTCGCTGATTAGCTGTTCGCCAACCGAATATCCTGAATATGACATTATTATGCAGCCAATTACGCACACACAGGGGCAGTGAGCTTAGATTTTTGTAATTTTCGGTGGCAATTACTTCACTGTGAGTTGAACGTCGGAGGCCAATAAAGAGCACCAAACACAGGCTGACACACAAAGAACAGGCTGATATTCATATTATGCTGTTAATGGTTCCTCAGCTGAAAATTTGGATTTTTGGCTCAGTCATTACTCGGACTGTTTGCGGCAACACACACACACAATTTCTTACTTCAAACACCTTCGCTCAACCCAGGTCACTTTATGTTTATCATGGAAAAAATATATATATATTTTGGATGTGGATAATGCTCGTTTTCAGCATGTGATTATCCTGGATTCACAACACTCGTATGGCATGATAATTAGAAGTTCAAATGATTAGTTATAATTGTGTTTTATTCAACCGTGTCCTCTGATGCACTTGCAGGATATGAACGAGGTCGCTAATTTCAAGAAAGGATCAAATAAGGGCTGTGCTGACAACAACCTCAACTACCCTCCCTACACTCCAAGTAAGACACTGTTTTGTAAATGTCCTGCGCCATAATAAATGCTTGCTGTTAATATCCCAACGTATTCTCCTACAACGGTTCATATGATATCTTACAAAAAAGTTATTCCTCCTTTTGTTTTCCTACGAAATTTCCGATCATTCTATGCATACAGTCTATTCAAAATAAACTTCCGTCTTCACAGGAATCTACTTCCTTAAGTTAAGGCAACAAAACTACTTGGTTAGGTTTTGGAAAAGATCGTGGTTTGGCTTAAAATAACTCTTTAAGAGGCGTGACTTAAGTACTTAAATTACTTGACGAATAAATCAATGCTGACTTCTGGTTTCACATGGGACACGAACGCCAGTCTCCCGGGCAAAAGTCCGGTATTTTTTGACCCATCCATCCACCCCGACCTCCTGCCTATGTGGCGTTTGCCGCTCTTTAAACTTCCCGATTCACAAATACATAAGAATTGATTTCATGGGATATACACAAATTACAGTGCATTACTTTTTGTCAACACATTCTCACTCCCAACTCGTCAAATACCATCACTTGGTCAGTGCCTCATGGCATCGGAGACTGGCACACATGGTAGCCCTCTTGCGTTACTTTTGGACAGACCAGGGATGGCGTGTCAACCAACGCTCTTTACATGCATAATGTCAATTCAAAATAAACTTCTGTTTTCACAGGAAGTTTAGACAACACAACCACTTAATTAGGGTTAGGAAACGGTCATGGTTGACTTTAACTTCGCTGACTTACAACTCACGAGACTAGCAACTCACGTGACTCACAAGACTGACAATACCAGCGAGTCACGTGACTAATGACTGACAAAAATAAACAAAATAAGTCAACATTACTTATACTTTCACACGGGACACAAAAAGAGTTGTCCTGGTTGAAAGTCTTGTGTTGGTTTGACCCATCCACCACCACTCCCGCCGGCCCTTAGCAGACTCACACTAATAATACTACGTCACTTGCTTCGACTGTCGAATAAGACCGTGGGTGGGTTTACATTGGAGTTAGTTGAAAGCCCGGTTTGTCACATACTTTTGCCAAAGGGTGCCTCTTTGCGTCGGTTTTTCAATGCCGAGGGGCACTTACCAAACAGCGGTATTTGACAGTCTGTAATATCCACAATATCTGTGTTCCTTTCGAGACATGTTTGAGTCTCAAAACTTTGTCACAGCAGCACTGTAAGCAAGTTTGCCCTTGCCTACAAACCAGTCATAAATCTACATACCGTACTATAAAGAAATAGAGGGTGTCATAGGCCTGCAGCTTGAAGCCCAAATGCTGTGCACAAGTTGATAAATTCCGCCACAATAGCTCATAAAGTAAGTTCAGGTCCAGAGGAAAACTCATCTAAAATAGTGGGTCCCCGGTGAGGAATTTTGAAAATGACTCTTCCGCCATGTCTTTTATTCCGACTGTGTCCCAGACAGGATGATCATAACTGGAAAAGGCATGCTCCCCTGATGCCACCTTTTTATTGCACTCCTCCTTAGTCATCCTCTTCCTCCATTGCTCTGTCTGTCTCTCATTTCCTCACTGCTCCCACTTCCTATTGCTGTATATATCAATGTCTCTCGCTCCTTCTGTCCCCTCCTTCCTCCTTTTTCTCACCTTCACCTCTGCCTCCTATATTCTGTATTCCTTCCATGCCCCCCATCTCTTTACCTTCTTCATCTTCTCTCTCTCTCCCCCCAGAGGTTCTGGATGAGGTGTTGTACAGTAAGACTCTGTGTATGGACGCCAAGCAGGCCTGGGGGAACCACTATGATGTCCACAGTCTGTATGGCTACTCTATGGTGCTGGCTACAGAAAAGTGAGTGCATTCACATTGATAGAAGGAGTTTGGCCATGCTTGCACTACGGGAGCCAACTTGCTGCCACCCCCGCCAGAGCAATGGGGCATTGGCAAACTCAAAACACGTTGTGTAATGTCAAAACAGTGCAACACACAAAATATTTAAGTGTAGTAGAATCAGAGGCTTTTGAGCAATGGCAACATAATTATGTAGCGGACATGAAAAAAAAGTGCAACGGAGAAATCTGTCAGTTCAGTGCTGCCCAGTGACTTACGCCCTTCTGCTAAATCAAAAGCCTGTGACTCTTGCAGACCATTTTGCAAGTTGGATCCCATGTGATAAGTGCAGAAATATGCTTTAATGAGCCCGGCTCCCAGGGTGAGTGAATGAATTTCTCATCTGGGGTCTGGCGCTGAAACAGTTTAAGGGCCCATTACTTACACAAACCTACAGAGAGGAATCAATGTGATTATAGGATATAAGCAATGACAGATGAAAATTGATGACACATTAAGCAGGTTAAAGTCTATTTAGGCTTTATTCATGCGAAGGCTACTGTTTTAGAGCGGTGAAGGAGAATAGATTTGGGGTTAAACAAGTAGATTTTCATCTGGGTTAATAAATGATGGTATCAGATCGGTGCATAGACTGGGGTACTCGCCAATACCGCTATTTTGGGCAGAATTGGATGCAGTTCTGATACTGGTATTGGTATCGGCACAACTGTAACTAATAGAGGTGTAAGAAAATATTGATACATGAGTATCACAATGTTATGTTTTGGAATACTGTATCAATTCTCCAAAACACTATCGATTTTTAATTAACCTCTTAAAAATCCAATGGCCCGCCTACAGTGAAGATACTTGCATCATATGAAAGTAGAAAAGTGAAAGACTCCATTGGTCACCAACCATGTCATACTTGCTTGTCGCAAAGGAGGCTAAATAACGCTCTAAAGTACCCATGAGTCTCCCCTTCACAGGCATGCCCACTTTATGATAATCAAATGCAGCTTTAGGCAAAAAACATGCAGTTGCATGCTGTACAAAGGAGCTATTTTTCCCTATTTTATTGTAAAATGGTGTATTTCTGGTGTGTTCTTTATACTGTGACAGTTTTCCTAAAATCAGATAAAAAGAAAAAAATACATCCTATAGTTCCTATAGTCTATGCATATTGCATAATGTCATTTGCATGCATGTGGCACACAAGTTTGAGTATAATCAAGTTACTCTAATGGATGTAAAGCCCATTAAGTTACATAAAGCATGCTACATAAAGTTTGCCTCACCTCTGTTACTGTGCTTTGGCGCCACGCAAATGATGATATTGTGACAAGTGAGGTGAGTCTAAATTGTAGCTAATCTGTGTTTCCATCACAGTAACAAGCACAGAGAAATTTCAAAAGAGAGTGGCAGAGGAGGGGGGAGGGGTTCACAAGAGCACGTCAGATTCATCCTCCAAAGACTATCAAAATAGTGCAGTCAAGTTGGTGAGCCAGGCACAAAGCACTTAAATGTCACAGAGGTATAGAGGCTGCAGTCACATTTATCTTGGTACAGGAATCTCTATAGTCTCCCAGCCCCCCAGCTAGTCATTTCACACAAGGCTAAAGCTGGCGTCAGTTGCCAGAATTTTAATATGTACTAATGGTGATGGTATGGGAAATTGCATCAATTAGAAAGCAGCACACACCTGCACTAATGGGTTTTCAGCTGATGGAAAATAACACCCCGTGAAACTAAACAAATGCAATGCGCACCTCTTGATGCAGAGATATATCATAAACTGTATGTTGAGGTTAAAAGTTAAAAAGTAGCAAAGAACTGTCAAAAATATCGATACAATTTTACCAATGGTTATATATCTCACATCAGTATTACCCCCCCACATATTGGGATGTTGTGCAGTGATTTTCTGCTGATTCATCACTGCCATAAACTTTCAGATGCATCTCAGATGTCTATAAAGAAAAAACAAAAACAATGCATTTTCATAAAATGCCACTATAACCTTTCAGGTGTTACTGTTCTCCTGACTGCAGCCTCAGCACTGCTTAGTCTGCAGAGGCCAAAGAAGAGATCATTCCTCAATAATATTATTATGAGATAGTATTCAGCACAACACTCTTTGTGACATCTTAAAGGTTGCAATGACATTTGGCTGCAAGACGTCCCACACTGATCATCTTGGAAGTATACGTGGAGAAAGGCTTTTCACATTCATATTTGGCGGTCTCATATAGACATATATTGCACAATAATATTAAGGAAACAGTGTGAAGTCAATATTGTCAGACCTTACCTTGTTGGGGCTATGGTAGAGTACAAGTCATTACGTCATCGTAGAGGCATATCAAATGTAGCGCCACCTCCTGACACTAATAGGAAACATTTTTGAGAGAGCTGGCTAAGCTTAGCCCTCCTGAATATTGGGGCTGTCCCGAATACCATTTTTTTGGGCACTATATGTCAAATTTGCTTAAAATCCCGGGACTCTTCCTGGAGACTTGGTCACAACCACACAGTATACACGGCTGCACAAAGACGCACACAATGTAGGCATGAAGGGATACATAATACACATGGTCACACACATACATACACACACAGGCACATCCATATGCACCGGAGACCATGAAATACAAGCGCTCTGACGTCGAATTGCTGACTCACTCCTTTGGTATTGAAGCTGGCTCGTCTTTCTTTTATCTTCTTTCTCACTCCCTCCTTCTTTTTTCTCTCTCTGTCCACTAATTAAAATGTATTATTGGCAGGAGACACATTTCATAAACATCATCAGGGTTCCATATTGTCATGGAAATCAATGCGGCTTCGATTTCCCTCTTCAAACTAAATAATAATGTACAACGCGCTGGGGAGAAAAAGTACAAGTAGATCTGGCATTGTCCCCATCTAATACATCTCTCTCTTTCTCTACTCTGTGAGCATGTATGTGTGTTTGATGTCGGTTTCTCCCTTGTGGTGTTTGAGTCACGCTCTCTCTCTCTCTCTGTCCCCACGTCCTTTTTTATCTTAACGACCTCTTTCTTTCTCTCCCTCTCTCGCTCTGCTCCTCTCGCTCCCACAGAGCTCTGCAGCGTGTGTTCGGAGGAAACCGTACTCTGATGTTGACCCGCTCCTCCTTCCCAGGTGTGGGAAAATATTCGGGTCACTGGCTGGGGGACAATGCTGCCAACTGGAACGACATAAAATGGGCCATCCCTGGCATGCTAGAGTTTGGGCTCTTTGGGGTTCCCTATGTGAGTAGCAAACCTCCACACAGGGGCAAATACTGTTCATATTACACTCAAAGTAAGTGAGTTTGACAGGAAAAAAAAACTGTATCTACCTGGTTGCCATGACAGGACTTAAGAGGACTGCTAGGAGTAATCGCTTCAGCTTTTCACTTGAGCTACAGATTCAAACATCACATAACATTCAGTGTTAATTTGGGCCTCATTTCAAGCCTTTTGTTACTCATATTGTCACAGAACACTTGCTGCAGAAGAAAAAAAAACAACTCATGTTTTGTTTGATTTGATGTGGCGAAAAAAAAAAACTCCAGGCGACCGGGAGCTCCGTGCAGTCGGGTTCATTTTTTAGCAAATATCCATTAGCACAGGCACATTTCACTTGAGGCTCAGATTCCCTTCAGATAGTATTAATGAAAGAGACAGAAATGCTATTAGGTGTGGAGAACGCTTATATCATACAAAAAGACCTTGTAACAAATCAATTTAGCTGGAGCCAGTCATAGCTCTTATTACGTGTTTCAGTTTAGTTAACATGCAGTTCTGGCATTTCCCTCTTTTTTTTCTTTTTTAAAGGAGGATTTTAGCTGCTAATTGAGATCCATGTTCAGGCGTAAGCATTAAGACAGAAGGGCAAGAAAAAGTGTGTCTGGAACGAGATCCATTAAAATGTCTGGAAGAACACCAGTTCCCCTTGCATTAACATAAGATTCAGAAAAAAAAAAGCACACACACTTCTAGTCAGTAGCCATGAAGTGCGCTCTGTACCGTGTACTGCCATGTGTGTATTTGTAGTGCAAACAGCGGTGAGAAAACAACAGGGAGTCGGACGCACGCGCAAACACACACACATGCACACACGCGCCTCCAGCTGTGCACGTCGGGTGGTCTAGATGCCAACTACATCCTGGTGGGACTGTGTCAAGCAGATTTTTGGTTCTTCAGCACACACACACACAAACAAACAGAGAGAGACAAAAAGAGAGAGAGCGGGAGAAATGGGATTTGGATCGATTGCCTCCCATTGAGCCAGTTGTAAAATGTGGCCAGTGGTAAACAATAGAAAGCGGTCTCTGTGGACTGGCCTTTGACGGAAGTCTCTTTTCTTGGACTCCGCGGTGCAATTAATGTAAATAAAGATCACTGCCCGCATCTGCTGCCTGCCAGTAAATCTTGACTGGATTGAACGGACATCAAGAAAGCCATTTTAAAAGACAAATATGTGGCCGGCTATCACATCGGTGCCACTTTTTCACTACTGCGGGAGATTTGTTGACCTCAGATTCAGTTTATTTTCTCTCTGAAGGCATTTTTTAAACATATAGTGCTACTATATTTTATTTCAGTTTCAACACACAATCTTGAACTAGAATCCACCTGTACCCTCTTTTTTTTTTTTTAGATGAAACGGCATGCCAACTGTACAATTCAAATACACTGAATTTCACATTTAAAAGGACATTAATAGAAATATTCTGTAGGTCCTGGCTAAATGTCAAGCTGTCATCCCCTCCTGTGTGTTTCAGATCGGAGCTGACATCTGTGGGTTCTTTGACGACTCCACTGAAGAGTTATGTCGTCGCTGGATGCAGGTGGGAGCTTTCTATCCCTTCAGCCGGAACCACAACGCTCAGGGCTACGAGGTATCGTAAAGGCATTTTGTTCTACAATTCTTCTATTACACTGTCAGTTTTAGATTTATGTATCACACAGCCATTGTTTGGTCTGAAGTGCTGCGGGGTATACCCCTCATTTCATAACATTGCATATATATATAGGTGCTGTAAAACACCAAGTGGTTAAAAATAGGAACTTCTTTCAGTATCCATGGAGATTGTCATCATTCCAGCACTGGTACAACTATGTTGTACAATGGGAGCAGTGGGACATCTGATTTTGGGTTTAACACTGGGAATATTTGCTGTTGAAAATCCATTATAGCTGCAGTGGGTATTGGAACATCTGAGCCTGAAGCAGAACGAAGCTCAGTAGCTCAGCGCCAGACTGACACTCATCAAAGAGAGTTTACACTTTAGTAGAAGATAACGTTAATGATAAATTATGTTAAATGACTATAATATGATGTACCATATGGTGGATACAAGGCCAACGTATTGTAAACTAGCAATTTCAGCTTCGGTGGCCCCCATAGGAATCAGGTTATCACTCTCTAGTCATACACAGCACCATCTCCTAAAACTAAAGAAACACCAACCAAACTCTTTAAATATGTAGTATCACTCTAACTACAACCCCGTGCACACCGCTTCATAATGCAGAAGCCTGCCTTGCCTTGCGGTTAATGAGCTATGATTGGACAATTGTTGTTCAGAGGAGGGGTTCAGTGAAAATTTATAGTACATATTTAAGGTTCGGTATTTTTAAAAAACATTAAAAAACATTTTTAAACATTTCCTAGGCCAAAGCAGACCAAATTATTATTATTATTATTATTATTAATTATTTCATTTTAATTCAGATATATTGTACATATTTTTTATAGTATTTATTTTTTATTCTAATTTTCTTTTATTATTAGTATTATTTTTTATTTAATGTTCTCTTACTCTGTTTATGTTATGCACCAATACACTAAAGCAAATTCCTTGTATGTGAAATCTATGTGACAATAAATATGATTAATAATAATAATTATATGAAGCATACTGAATATAGAGTTGTTTATCTTTAAGAGGCACACTATAAATGTAAATGTCAGATTTAAAATGTCACAGAGACACAGGAACAGCACCCACTGAGCATACAACAGTGTTTATATTGATTCTACACACTGAGCTATTATTGTAGATGAACATATGAAATCGGTTCGAGAAAAGTCAGACGGCAGCATTGAATGGCGTGGAAATTGATGCTCTCGCAACATTCTTCATGTGACATTTCCATGCTCATCATCACTGCTGCAAAAAATAGCACAGCATTGAGGTTATGCTGGCGGGGGGGCTGAGTACGACACGGTGTGTTTTATAGAAGCAGGAAGGGGAGAAGGGGGGGGTATATTTGCTGGAGGACAGGGACATGATGATGATGAATCTGAAGTACGATTTCCACTAAACGAGACAGCTAATGTGTGACCTTTGCTTTGCCCTAATCATGGCTCTCATCACACGGCCATGCAGGCCAGTCCAAACACACACACACACACACACACACACACACAGTCCTCATCACACTTCTCCGAGGTGCCGAGGGCATAAATGATTAGCCAGATGAGAGGAGCACGGCCTGTTAGCGGCTAATCACCCTCTCACTCTCCACTATCATCGGAATTAAATCATACTTCTGTTTCTTTCTCACACACTTTTTTTCTCCTTTATATCTTTCTCTCAATGTTCTCCTTTGCTCGTTCTCTTTGCAAACTCTGCTTTTAGATTAGTCCTATGTAAAGGTAATTCCCATTTTAATCTTCATAATCAATGTTAACTGTCCACTTATTCATCGTGAAATAAATTGGTGATGTAAAAAGAAATCTCCATTTCCCTTATTTACCTTATTTCCCTCATTCAAACAAGTTCTCTCTTCTCATCTCTTTCTCTTTTTTTGCTCTGTGAATAAAAGACAAATCTTTATTTTCCGTCCTCCCTTCTTCTTTCTCGTTCCTCAAACCCCATCCCTTTAATCCATCTTTCTGTCTCCAGCCCCAGGATCCAGCTGTGTTTGGCCCCGGCTCAACGCTGGTGGAGAGCTCTAAACATTACCTGAGGATACGTTACACACTCCTGCCTTACCTCTACACGCTCTTCTACAAAGCCCACACCACAGGGGACACTGTTGTACGTCCGGTCATGCACGAGTAAGTCGTTTGTAATACTGTAAGTGTACTGTCCTCATAATATGCTGGCAGGGCATGGACACTCATGTTAAGGCCATTTATATGGTTAAGTGGTAATACAGTTAGGTTTGGTGGAAAAGGCTCTGCTCTTGAGGGAGCTGTCACAGAATCAGAGCAGAGATCATTCTGTTACAGAGAACTAATTTGCCTTAATAAACACATACGTCAACATCGATCTTTGTTTAGCTAACAATATCACATAAGACGAAGTTTGAGTGGTGGAGGTAGCTGTTTTAAATTAGTTCAGACTTTTGGTCACATGAGGTTGGAAAGGGTTACCGTGGTCTCAGGGTACGCGTCTCCCACTGGCAAGGAGTCTCTCAGGAAGTGACGACGTAAATTCCTGCTCAGTGCTTCCAAAAAGATACAGACTGCTGTTTATTCACACAAAATGACGTTGAACGATACACATGTTGGATATGTAATGCATAGTATGCAATTTTGAACAAAGTCATAATCTTTTTAGCATGCATGAGGTTAAAAACATCTTCAAACCACCAGGGGAAAGCATATCAAAAAACAATTCAGCCCATACAGAAACTTTAAATGATCATTTTGGACATTAGCACCAAGGCAAGCGCTTGCCAGACAACAACACAAGACATCAACTAAACTGCCAGATGGACTTCATTTTTTACCATACCAATCTAAATGAGTGCACAAACACTGAAAATGACTACACACAGAGTTCAATGAATACGCACATATTCAGAAAGCAGAGCAAATTGCAAATCGTCAGCAGCACAACATTGTGTGCAAACATGCAGGTCATAAATGCCAATAATTCATACACATCACAAATTGAATCATGAACAACGACAGCAGAGCGGCAAAGCTGAACACCGAAGTAGCCATCAACAATGCAGCCACACTGTCATTGTCAAGCAAACACAACGTAAAACAACAAGCAGCACAGCAGCAGACACTTACCTTCACCCCGGTACAGCGGTGAGACGAAATGTCCGGTGAGGAGCAGACTGAGATCAGCATGTGGCAGCAAACGTGCTAACATGAGCACAATGAACAATGAACTTTCCAGGGTTACATTAGACTAATGAAAAACACTGTTTCTAGATTATTATTTCACAAGTCATGAGTCATTCACAACAGTAATGTTTGCCTGTTATGGCCACGACAGACATTGGAAAGAACAAAGCTTCTGTGCATGTTCAGTTCAGGAGTCAGCTCAGAGAGCCAATCCTCCCTTAATAAACGCATACATGAACCTCAATCTTAGTGAAAGCAACAATGTACAATATCACATAGGAGGAGGAGGTATCTGTGGCAGCAAATGGCGTTGGCAATCCAGACCTCTTCTCCTCTCCACACACACCAAAGCTTTTAAGTCTTTATGATATTAATGACCATAAATTAAAGTTTGAGTAAAGTATTCTCTAGTGATCAACGCTTTAACATGCATGAGGTAAAAACGCCTTCAAAACCTCCAAGGGGGAAATATGCAAAAAAACATCTCAGCCCATAGTCTACAGATTTATATATTGTATATCATTTTGGACATTAGCACCAAGGCAAACACTTGCCTGACCACACCACAAGACATCAACTGCTGCGTGAACTTGCAAATGAGTGCACATACACTGCAAATGAATAAACAAATTAATACATATTCAGTAGCATACATGTAGCAGATTGCAAGCAGCCAGCTGCACAACATCACATGCAAGCATACAGAGGCCATAAATGCAACTAGTTAATGCACATCCCAAATTGAATCTTGAACAACAAGGAGGAGTTTAGCTTTATATCCCATTATGATATGAACGACCAGGAACCAAAATGTGAGTAAAGTATTCTCTAGTGATCGTCTTTTTTAGCATGCATGAGGTAAAAAAAAGCCTTCAAACCGCCAGGGGGAAAATATTTCAAAAACCAATTCAGCCCATATAGAGGAAGTAATTCTTCAAATGATCATTTTGAACCATTAGCACCAAGACAAGCACTTCCCAGACAACACCACAACACATCAACTGAACTATTACACAAACTTCATGTTTTGTTAATTTCAAATTAATAGGCATATATTCGACAGCAGAGCAGATTGCAGTCACACAACATCACCTGCAAGCAAACAAAGGCCAAAAAAGCCAATAATTCATACACATCAGAAATTGAATCATGAACCACAGAGAATCAAACCTGAACACAGAAATGCAGCCATGGCTTATTTACTGGCATCTAGGCCATATCTAAGAATGTTCATTAAAAAATCTGACCGCTGCTGGAACAAAAGACCTCCTGAATCGTTCAGTAGAAACACTGAGGCATCACTAGTCGCTCACTGAATGAGCTTCTGAGTCCGTTAAAAACACCATGTAATGGATGGCCTTCAAAATGCAGAACTGTTTTAAGTTTGGCCCTTGTCCTCTTTTCTATAGTGACCTCCAGTAAGTCTGGTGCAAGACCAATCACTGAGCCAGCCTTTCTGATCAACTTATTGATCCTGTTTTGTGTCATCCACAGTGATGCTGCCCCCCCCCCCCCAGCAGAGCATGGCATAAAATTAGGAGTGTTTGCCTGTTAGGGCCATGGCAGGCATTGGGGAGAAGAAAGGATGTTGTGCATGTTTAAATTGTCCAAATATAATAACAATAATAGTAATAGCAAGAAGAAGACAAATGATGATGATAATCTTTATTTATATAGCACTTTTCAAAACAAAGTGACTGTCAGTAGTGATTTTATGAGCTGAGTCAACATTCCTGCATCCAAATGATAGGCTGTAACATTAAGTGGGAATTTTAAGTGGGCCGCAAAGTGTTTCTTTATTTATTTTTACTTTGTTCAATTTGAAAAAATGTTCAAACAATAATGAATTATGAGAGTAGAAACAGTGGTGATATAATTTTACTACCCCAAAGGTTGTCATAAAACAGCAGCAATAAACAGGTGAATTTACTGAACATGCTGCTTTTTACACAATGAATGTAGTCTTAAGATGTCTTTTTTGTTAGCCAGAGCATAATTTAAAATATATCTTATTGGTTTTATACTCTTCTTTGTCACTCCTAAGGTTCTACTCTGATAGCGCCACCTGGACAGTGGACCGCCAGTTCCTCTGGGGAAAACACCTGCTCATCACACCTGTACTAGACCCGGTCAGCCAACACACACACACAAACAAAAAAACAAAACATCCCAGAATATATACACATATGAACATGCTTTGGTCCTTCAAATGCAAATACATTTACTATATCATATCTATAGGCACAGAAACTAGACTATACTATCATATGCAGTACATATAGAAACGTACGTGTAGTACATAGAGAAATGTGTCTTGCAGATGATGCAGATGAGATGATCAGCTACTCACACACACTCACACAGTGATACACACACTCTGACCTCCACTGGGAAAACATGACATGGGATTTTCTTTGTTGCCCTCTCCTCCTCTCATCCCTCTTTCTTCTCTCTTTCATATCCTCCCTCTTTTCTCTCAGCTCTAATGAGAGCACTGACCTCATTACTAGCAGATTAGAAGTGTAGATAGAAGTGTGTATGTGTGTGTTTGTGTATTTTTGTCTCAGTGCGTGTGTATACGCGTGTGCCTGTGTGTACTAGTAAACGTGCGTGCCTGTGCGTGCATACACAGCGATTGCGGTCATGTCAAAGTGGCCTGATTAATAAGCAATTTAGCATGGCCTCTTGTGAATTACCGAATAGTGGAAAGCGAATTGGATTCATAGTGGGGCCAGGGATAAAGCAACTTCAATCAGTGTGATTGTGGAAAAGTTTCTCATACAAGAAGTGGAGGGGTTTATGCTTGCAGTGTAGGGACAAGGAGAGGCCATAAGGTGACTATTCAGGTTGTTATTTTTGCGAATCAAACAGACTAACAAATAGCAGTCAGATGTGCACCTATGTTGGGTCCGTTCAAAGCCAGAGGCACATCAGCTCAGCTGCTGTAGTGCAGTTGGAAACAGACTAGGATGAAAAGAAATCCATTATCAGTGGGTGTGTTAGGGGGCTGGCATCAATTTTGACCAAGCGCTCGCTTCTTTTCTCTTTAAAAGTAATGTGCTCTGCATCATCAAAGTGCCCCGATAATTGAATAGAGAGCAATGCCTGCAATAGAAATGCATCTCCAGGGAGGCAAATTATGGCCTTGCTTGTGATGGTGCAGAAATGTCATGAATTAATCCACAGTACATTAGATCAACTTATTCAGAAATGAACTAATGTTTGCTTACCGTGTTGCTGTCATGTGAAAACTCTTTGGGTGACACTGTAAGCAACTGCAGGGTTATAGGGGGGCGTCTAATATGACAGACGATGCATTCAGGCCTACAATCCTCACTTCATGCATCATAACACAGTCTGACAGCTCGGGTTCGTTCACACCACAGCCACATGTGGAATATACAGTTGGAAAATACAAGTTATTTTTTTTCTCTGCTTGAGGGAGTTCAAATTCCAAATCAATTTGGCCAACATATCATCCACAAACAGAGTTTGTAAGCTTCGGAGTGACGTTTGTTCACGCGCTCAGAATTTGGGTTAAAACAAACTCGAGCAAAACACCAAAGATGCACCATGCTGCTTGATCAATACTGACAATCAATGCTTACAAGACCTCACACGAATCTCCCCTCCCACTTCTGCATACTGAAGTTCATCGAAAGCAGAAAAATACCAAAATACGTCCAAGGTAGCAAGAAAAAAATTATAGAAATGCAACATTAATGGCATAATATAATACATTTACAACGGTAACATGGTTACCCATTGACGACAAGTGTGAAAGTCACTGGTGGACTCAGGGGAGGGGGAAGCAGGAGGTTGACTGCCCCCCCCCCCCTTGGTGGCCCCAGGTTTAAAAGAAATGCTGCAAAAGTGCCCTCTTAGATGACCTTATGGTAGATAAAACATGATAAGTGCCCTCTGGGGTGGCCTTCCAGTGGAGAAAACATGATAAAGTGCCGTAGGCAATGTAAATTATCGACATTGAGTATGTAATAATAATTTGTATCTATGTATGTATAGGTTTACGAAAGCAAACGTCTTTTTTTTAAGTTGTGTCTGTATAGCCTATAATTGTGAAAATGTAAATGTAAATAGATTTATTTTTCTTCTCTCACCTATTATGATTTTTAGTTTTTTTAATGCACAACATGGCCTGTTGTGCTATTATATGGCAACCTTAATCTGTTGTAGAAAAGTAACAGAGCAACTCAGTGTAGCACGCTGTCATACGCTTTAGAAGCATCTCGGACCTCTGCTACGCCACTTGAGAAGGATCCTTTCCAAATGTCAGATCCGATGTGGCTGAATATTCATCTTTTTGTGGTGACAGGGTGCTGCTGAGCAGCGGTGCTGCGGTTTAAGCCAGGGCGAGGGCAGGCATTAAGAACAGAGCGCCCGCTATCTGTTACAGATGCATCAGGCTGTGAAGGGCCACATGAAGAGATAGTGTCGGCTTCTTGAGTGAGGTCACAGGCCGATCTTTAACAAGCCTTCACATCCTACCGTCACTTTTCTTTTTTCATCACTCTCATATCTCTCTGTCTGTTTCTATTTATCGCTCTGTCCGCCCGCCTCTCCCTCTCTCTAATGATGCTCTTGCTCCATCATTCAGATCAGTCGATTCTTTAACCTTGATCTCTGTGATAAACTGGGGAGATCTCCTGCACTCTCTCTCTCTCTCTGTCATCCCCTCTGGTCTTCATCCACTCTCCCTCCCTCTTGCCCATTACTCCCTTTACTTTTTAGCTCATCCTTTCATCAAACGTTGGCTCCCTTATCTCATCTGCATTCTCTTAATCAGCTGCTGTCAACTCACCCTTGTGATCCCATTTCATTTCATCCCTCTCTCTCTCTCTCTCTCTCTCCCTTTCTTGCCTCTCTCATCTACCTCAGCTACCATCTGATCATTCTGCCAGTGTGAATCTTTAGCCCACCTGATCAAATCTTACCTTATGGCTAACTGAGCTTCAGCACTCCAAATGAGGATACAGACCTCATGCCTTGTCCCTCTCAATCACAGTTAGCAGCCATGCTAAGTCCTGCAGTCCCTTCCCATTAGTCAGAGCGGTGAGTGATAGGCGCCGAGAGCAAATCAGACACCAGAAAACGAGGTATAGGGGGAGCATCCATTTCCCCAGGCTGTCATCCCACTGGCTGCAGTGCAGCAGGTGTGACAGGTGATCTGCCTCAAACTGCAAATGTGGATCCCAAAGAGGACTTTAAGTCACTTAATTTGGTTAGCAGGCCATTATAGCAATATGTCTCTATCATATTTGTCTCTTTATAGAGTTTCACGTGTGCTTTTGGGGTGTTTTGCATTTCAAATTTGCTCTTCTTTATCCTTTTTGTTCTTTCGTCTCTTACCTGTTTGTTCTTTTCTTGGCTTCCTGTCAACTCTCTTTCTTGTTCCTAATAACAGGCCTCAGAGGGCCAAAAAATAGGACATGCTGCTGAAAAGAGAGAGAGAGAGAGTGGGACAGACGTTGGTGCCTTTGACAGACGGCCTTGGCCTACACAGCTGACATAGTGTATTTCACAATTTGGTCTGTTTTGAGAGGGACCTCTAGTTCGCTCTGCGCTCTCTGTGTTCATCTCTCTCTCTCTCCCCCTCTCTGGTCTGCCCTGTCAGAAAGAGCAGGGAAGTGACAACGCTATCAAAGGCTTGATGCTCTTCTATTGATTGCCCCTGTCTGTCCGCCACCTTAAGCTATCAAAGGCTGTCACCTATCAGTCGTCGCTTGATGCTGTCTTTCCCATCATCTGTTGCATCATGGCACTGTAGACTGAAATGTCACCAGGGCTTTGTGGAAACTTTATATCAGATGGTAGGCAGTTTTTGAAATAACTCTCCTTGATGGAAACATTTTATCTTCGTCTTATTTATTATTAAGTTGCAGTGATTTATAGCGGCAAGAAATATCCACGCTTCTTATGTGGTGTATTGTGCCGCCTCTCCTTGTATTCAAGATGAAAGTTTTAGGATTGGTGCGGTGAACTTCAGCAGGTGTTACTGGCTGCAAACACAAATCACACACAGGCATGTTTTTACACAGAACACAAAGCTGACATCTGTTGATGGTATATAATGTTGTAATTAATGGCAACAACCAACATTTAGATTCGTTCAAATATGCACACATGAATACGAAGACATTTATTTTGTTCTTTGTGTCCTGCAGGGTGTGGACAAGGTGCGGGCATACGTCCCGGATGCTGTGTGGTATGACTATGAGACGGTAAGACTATGATCTGCTCACTTTAAAGGGGACCTATTATGCTCATTTTCAGATGCATACTTGTATTTTGGGTTTCAATTAGAACATATTTACATGCTTTAATATTAAAAAAAATACTTTACTTTTCTCATAACGGCTGTGCTGCAGCACCTCTTTTCACGCTTTGTCTGAAACGCTCTGTTTGAGCTCCAAAAAGCCCAGTCTGCTCTGATTGGTCAGCTGGTCCACTGTTGTTATTGGTCAACTGAACCAAACTCTTCAGACTCCGCTACAGCTCCGCTCTAACTAGCTTTGTTTGAAGGGATGCCAAACTACCCGCTAGGCAAAATGTGTTACTTGGTGACATCACTATGTTACAGAAGAAAAGGCAGGACTTTAATCAAGGCCTTTCAGGCAGTTCAGGAGCAGTGTTTCTGTGGGGGAGAGTAACTCCCTTTGGCGTAGACTTTGGGCTTTTTAACTTTGCAGACCTTTTACATGCACAAAAAATATATGCAGTATAACACACTAAAGGAAAGGTAAAAACACAAAAGCATAATAGGTCCCCTTTAAAATAGATTCCTCTAAAGCACATCCTTTTCCTCTTCAGATGAGTAATTAATAGTTGTTATAAATGTAAATTAATTCATATACTTACAGCAGACATTGCAGACACTTGACAATGAAAAGGAACTTTACCTGCAACAAACTGAATGTTATTCAAGTGAAGTGCACATAACATGAATTATTTCATTATTTTTTCTGTTATGAGGATGAGAAAATTTGATTTATCCTTTAATTAGACAGCGAAGTGTGGGTGTTCCTTTTCTACCAATTTATATACAGTACATGAAGAAGACGGAATATTAAAAACACACTTTCAATAAAATGCAATCAGATTCAAAACCACAAGGCATAAAAAAAAATTCTAACATCTCTCTGATACAGACGTCATAAGCCTTATAAATATCATAAGCAGGAAATGGTTTGACAAATAGGCTAACCGGATTAATTGGAGGGTTACTGTATTACTGTAGAATGCATTATTTTGTACAGGTGTACCTGATTAATTGGTAATAAATGCGTTGCACTCACCAAAAATAACTGCAAAATGGCTTATCATTATTATGTTACATTAGTGGAATTAACACCTACACAAAGAACGTGTATCACATGAAAGTCGTTGCCTCGAGTTCTTTGTTTGAGACTGAGAGACGAGAGCGATAAGACAGAGCGAAAGCGAGGACAAAGATAGAGTGAAAGAGGGGACAGGGAAGGGAGGAGGGAGACTATCTCCCTGACAGAGAGATAAAAGAGGTGTTGAGCTCCTTTGGGACCTTATTTGGGCGTCACAGTGGCGATGTAAAGCGCCCGCTGATCAGATGAACGATTAGATTGGCTGTCTTGCCGCCGGCCCCTTGTCCTGGTTGGTCCCCTGTGATTATCTGGGTAGGAGGATGGAAGGGTTGGCGGGGGAGTATTGATGTAGTGAAAATGACCATGAAAAACAACTTACAGAGGAAAGGAATAATGGAAAAACAGGGATGAAGGAGCAAAAACAGACAGGACGGGAACTAAGAGAAAGTAGGTAAAAAAAAAAGAGGAGAGAACGTGACACGGAGAGAGAGGAAGAGCGGGCACAAAAGAGGAGATGAGAAGAAGAAAAGAGGGATGGCAATAACAGTATGTAGAGGAGTGGGAAGATGGGAGGATTGCCCAGCAGGAATAAGGAGAAGAAGAGAAGACAAGGGTAGAGAAGACCTCCTTAAGGCACACAATGAGGGGGTGATAAGATCTGAAATTGGTTGTAGACGCTCCACTAACTCCAGCCCACACACTCACCCATACTCTACTGTACTGCATAAAGTGGTACACGCACACACACACACACACACCTCCATGGGAATGGAGGAAAATGGGATAAAAAAAAAAAAAGAATTAGAGCACCACTAGAGAGACTAACATGACGTGGAGAAGGAAGTAGGTAGAAGGAGAATGAGAAGAGATGGAGAGAAGAGAGTTTTAAATTGTTTTAGGCCGGGATGAGGATTCAGTCCTCAGGGGATCAGAAATTAACTGGGCTCTATCTGGGCCCTCGGAGAAATGAGTGGAGGGGCAGAGAGAGAGAGAGAGAGAGAGAGAGAGAGAGAGAGAGACAGAAAGGGAGAGCGAAGTGTGTCTCCTCATCTCAAATAAATGCTCCTTAGCAGAACCGAACATAATAATGATTTTATCATTATGATGATTATATCATTATAGTGCAAAAAATAACACATTTGACATCCTCCTCTGACTCAGTCGCTGCATTTTCAAAAAAAATTTGTAAGCATTTTTTTTATTCAACTGTGATCAAGCCCTTTGTCCAAAATGAGGCTTACGTTTGATAACTATGAGCTACAAGGACATTTATTTAACCTGTGACTATATATTTAAAGGGTCAGTTCGCCCAAATTACAACAAGACTAAGACAAGTATATGTCTGGACTGTGTACGGTCAGTCTGTGAATTTGTGGCAAAATTGTTACAAAAGTCAGTAGTCAGTGGTCATGTCTATAATGTTAAATCCAGCGGTCCATGTCCACCAGGTCTGGTGAGGACGCTAGGGGACGTGCTGCTCCACTCAACTGGTCATTCAAGCAGTGTCGTACCCTATCTTGGAATGCACGTGATTGGTCTCTGCTTTTCTGCTTTCCGTTTTCAAACAGAAAACAACAATCTTGTTTCATTTTAGACAGTTTGAAGAGCTTGGTCCAAGTTTCGTGAGCCGGACGCGTCGCGCTGGACGGGCTCAGTTGCATAAAGTTGCATAATGCTCAGTTGCATAAACGACTGTTGGCGCCTTTTCATTTTGAAAGAGCAACGGCCAATGAGGAAACTCAAACATTCGGCCGACTAATCGTGTAACTTCATCACTCACTTACTCACTCACTCACTCACTCAGTGACAGACTTTTGCGTTTGTAGGGCTGGCCCTCTGCGGTCCAGCCAAAAATACATACTTACTTATGTGTTCTTCTATACTTCGTGGAGATTCCTGTTGCAACCCCAAAACAATGGCAGAGAATATACATACATACATATTTTATGTGTATAGGTCACAGGTTTTTAAATTACAATAGAGCATAATCCACAAACTTCACACTGTGAACATATACCTTAGGTGCTATTTCTGCAATGGAAAGCAGCTCCAATGAAAAGTGTCCACAGTAAGGTCTGTGGAGTATCCAGAGTAAACAAAATCAAGGCTATCCACATAGCTCGAAACCCCAGGGGATATGTGAGAAAAAAAACATTGTAAACTGGTACTTCAAAGCATTTTTTGATTACTTTTTGAATTATTCTGTAAGCTCATGCAATGAAACTTCATGCAACAACTGATGCAATCAGGTTTGAGTATCTCAAGTATTTCCAAGAGTGTACTTTGTTGCAGCGAAGGCCAAGAGTCATCATCAATGTCTTTAAGTTTCCTATGCTGTTGTAACTTAAGAGTCTAATCCATTTACACCACTATAAAGCACAGGTTTCTCGTGTGTTTCTGCGTCAGTGTTAAAGAGTCCTCAGAAAAAGTCAATCGAAGAGATGGCAATTTCACCCATGCTTGCGCAAAATTGTGGCCACTGTGCTAACCTTGAAACGGGCGACATGGAGATTGTCTCGCCCACATGTGGAGCATCACATGGGGGAATTTATCTGAGTTAATGGATTCCGTTCTCCTACCGATCAGATGGAACGACTGGCAGACCGCAAAACGCACGTCGATATGCATCTTCCAGCTGACAAGCTTGGTTTACACATCAGAGGTGGCGCGATCCTCCCCACGCAGAGACCTAATGTCACCACCACATACAGGTACAGACGTTCATAGTCCTTATTATCATGCACACACTCACAGAAGCATAATACACTGATAAATCAACACATTTTAATAAATCATAATCATAAATGCATCAAATTGTGCTATAAATGTGCACATGAATAGTAATTACATGTGGGTATGGTGTTTAGCGTGTGTTTATGTATATGTCTTTAGTCGGCGTAACCCCATGGGTTTGATCATCGCTCTTGATGACAACAACCAGGCGGCTGGGGAGCTATTCTGGGATGATGGAGATTCCAGAGGTATTGTGTGCAAATGTGTTTGTGTGTGTGTGTGTGTGTGTGTGTGAGAGAGACGGGATCACCCACATCTTGTTATAACCACTCATTACAGGCATTTTTTTTTATGAGCATAAAATTGAAGCTCTTATCTTGTTCAGCACAAAGCATCACATGAGTCAGTGCGGCTGTTTAAACACTGTCAGTCAGCTCACACATATTAACAAGTGAAGGTCAGTTACTCGACTGTGTGGCAGTAAATCAGTTGTGGAACCGCTGTGACAATTATTAACATCTGCTCTTTCTTTTCTTTACAGAAACAGTTAAAACAGGCAACCACATCCACTACCAGTTCTCCGTTGTCTATGTAAGTTCCCCTCGCCATCTTTTAAATCCGGCCCACATATTCCTTCTGATCCGAACTCAAGTTCAAAGTTCAAAACCACCAGAGACTTTCGACTTCCCCAGTCCACAACACCGAGCATAATTGATCCAAGCTTTGTTGGATCAAGTACTCTGTGTTCCTGCTTCACACAGCACTGAGAGTTGCCCTGCATGTTTAATGTATGGCTGGCGATTTTCTTCCTGTACGTTAGCATTACACTGGGGTGAGGGGTTTACAGACAGGAAATCTATCGGAACAGCTGTTTGACTGATGAACAAGAGTTTTGGGAGTTTTTATAAGCCGGTTGCTTAACCACTAATAGAAGGGAGTGATGTAAGCTGTGACTGTTGTACACTGGAATGGATCAAGTCTATTCAAAACAGCAAAAAAGAAAATGAAAGTTATATGTTTCTGAATAAGTTTGAGAGAATGCAATGAATGTAATGGGCTCACATAAGGCATATGTGTGTGTCCTCTGCCTTATAGGGAGTGCTGACGATGCAGGTGACCCATGCCGGCTACAAGGACCCGAACAACCTTACATTTGAGAACATCGTTGTGCTCGGTGTGCCTCATCCTCCCATTTCCGTCTCTGTGACTCACGTTGGAACAAATGGAAACTTTACCACCAGGCTGCTGAACTCGGATATACAGTACAATGAAGCCAAGAAGGTAAACACACACATAGACATCATCCTTCGCAAACAAACAGCAACCATTTTTTATTTCATGCCAGTGGAAATTACCTTTACAGAAAAGGCCCTAAATTGATACATAAAACACAATGAAATAATACTAACGATGTAAAAAAACAGTGAGCATTGCCAAGCATTTATCAGCTAGGGACAGTGAGTAAATGTTGGACCTACATTAATCAGGTGGCCAGAAACCAGTGGGCAACCTCCGTGTCTGAAAAGTGAAGCCAATGCGGAAGTGCCTTAAACTTACATTCTTTCTAATAGCCAGCAGGGGGCGACTCCTCTGGTTGCAAAAAGAAGTCTGACAGTATAGAAGTCTATGAGAAAATGAGCCTACTTCTCACTTGATTTATTATATCAGTAAACATTGTAAACATGAGTTTATGGCCTCAATCGCTAGTTTCAAGTCTTCTTCAATACAGCATGATGTTCATTTAGTAATTGATGGTTCCATTTAGAGTCTAAAAGACCCTAAAGCAGGGTATGCTTTAGGGCTGGGCTAACTTGTGATTGACAGGTCGCTACCACGATGTTGTCCAGTCTGGGAGTTGTCCGTGTTTTCGTCTTACAACTTTAACCCTTTCACAGTGTGTTTTCAGTTCATGAAAGTTAATTGTAACATTTTTGGTCACCTAAAAATGTCTTATTCAGCGTTCGGTTGTACTTAGCTCCACCCTTTCGTTTCACTTTTGGTTGCAAAAAAACAAGATTGTGACAGCCAAAAACCAAGATGGAACCAGCCAAAATGCCAAACTCAAGGCTTCAAAACGGCAGTCCACAAACCAATGTGTGACGTCACGGTGAATACGTCCACTTCTTATATACAGTCTATGCCAGAAACACGACTCCAAATAAATGTTAATGTTGCTCTGTGTCTGCTGAATGTGTAAATAGGCCACTATTTGCTGACAAGTTTGCCATATCAACTTTATACTCTGATAATATATCAGTGTTTAAAACAAACTACTACTATTAAATAATAATAATAATAATTTTTAATTCATTTGTTGTGGTTGTTTGGCTTTATTCATTCCTCAGATTTAGTTTTGGGAATGCCAAATTGCATAATTGAAAAGGAATTGTTGATAGGCTGCACAAGTACTTTAGAATTGAATACATAGTGGAACAATAAGCACTACACATTCATAAAGTATTAAAAACTCCCCTATATATCTTCAAGTTTTTCCATAGTCAGGAAAACCTTGCTGTACTGATGCAGGGTGGATGAGTACTACGGTGGTTACTCTTGCAGGTGCCCTCCATTTGTTTCAATAGACCAGGGATGAAACCATTACTGTACATTTCAAGGTTAGCCTCTAAGTGTAAGAAATGATAACAGTTTACATTAGGAGAGGATCGTAAAAGCTTCTGTGTGTGTGTGTATGTGTGTATGTGTGTCAGAAAGAGAAAGAAAGATTGAGAAAGAATAACTGAGCAATGGTCCTACAGTAAGTGCCCAGGGTTATGAGCTAATGGCACGAGTCTATAAAGTGTCAAGAGGTTCGGTTAAGTACAGAGATTTGCTTTACGCGCTTGTGTATATTTGCGTGCGCACACGTGTTCATGTGTGTGTGGCCGGGGGCTATGCTTGTGTAAATCCTCAAGGTCTCTCTGGTCACACACACAAGCATGCATTTATCAAATGACTCTCAGCGGTAATCATTTCCTGGGGGTGAAGGGTAAATGTGCTGTTAAACCTAAACTCTGGCTTGTCATGTCCATCAGTCTTTGTATGCGAAGTCGGACTGGGCCTTGAACATGGCTCACAGCCGCCAAACATCATTAGTTCCATATAGACTTAAATAGAACACATGAGTCACGTTGGCTTTCTGTATTTTATTTAGTTTTTTGACCTGATTGCGTTTTTTGGAAACCATTTCCCACCTGCTATAAGGCCCTACTGCCTTCTATTTTGTTCACAGTGCATGTCCTTGTGCCTGTTTTCTTTCTCTTCTTCCTCATTGTCCTCCCTCTCCTCCCTCTGCCTTCCATTTCTGTATTCATCCCTCTGCCCATTTGCAGTCTCTTTGCTCTTTTCTTCTGTCCAAATATGCATTTGTTGTGTGCTTGTGTCCTGCGAGATACTTTTTACACAATGGAATTGCTGAAGCATGATTCCAAAATAAAATGACACGAGGAAAAAAGACAGATGAAGATCGCGGAAGTCTACTCACCAGCTGAGGATGTATCAGACGGTGACTGTAGTGACTAGAGTGGAAGGGGCTCCCTGAGATTTGTTGTGAGAATGACTCATGTTTTCCGACAGAGGCTGTTGAGACGGAGAGGAAAATTAACAGCTATGTCCAACAGTACAACAGTTAACCACATATACAACATTGAAGTGATGTACATCATCTGAAAGCTGGGAACCTGAAGATTAATTTGAGATGCAGCTCAGCACTGTGTGTCCAGTTGTTCTAGTTATAAATCAGAAAAAAAAAAACATTCATTATTAATTACAATAAATTGCAAAAGTGTATAAGGTCTTAGCCCTGGGGCACATATACAACGTCAGGAGCGCGTGGTGATACACGCTTCGGGTGTTCACACCAGCTGTGTTTCTGCTGCTGCTGTCAGCCCTTTCTTTCTACATAGAGTTTGCCTTTTAATGGCCATTTCACTTCATGATAAATGTGATTTAAATTTATTTTAGACAGAGAAAGGTTCAGAAACATGTGGTAATTTGTAAATAGTAGTAATAATCCACAATTAAAACTGTACTGTATTAATTCATGAAGCTCTCCAAGTCACTCTATGTTCTAGAATACTGTCCGGCACATATTTCAGAATAAAAGCCTCGTGTTAACAAATGAAGGAATTCTGTCCAGAAAAAAACGCTTGAGGACTTTTATTTTGAAATGAAAGCAGGAAGTGTTGATTTAAACCCCAAACTTTATCAAGTCATGGAGCTCTCCAATTGACTGCATGTGTCACAGCACTGACTGCTCATATTTCAGAATAAAAGCCTCGTGTTAACAAATGAAGGAATTTGGTCCATAGAAAAAAACGCTTGAGGGCTTTTATTTTGAAATGAAAGCAGGAAGTGTTGATTTAAAAATAAGTCTTTACTTTTTTTCATCTCCGTAACATAATGTACAGATTGACATCAAAACTGTAGTAAAGTCTTGCTGGTATGATGTCAATATACAGTCAATAGATCACCTTCACTGTCCGTGACATATTCTACAGATGTCCAGACATGTAAACTGTATTATGTAGATGATATGATGTCCATATACTGTCAATAGATCACTTTCACTGTCTGTTGCTGCTGTGAGACGCAGCTGAGATGCGCGTGGCTCGCGTGAAAAATAGGCGAGACCTCTATTTTATAAAAGAGACGCGCGTCTGACTCTCGCGGGCAGTGTGGCTGCTCTAACCTGTTAACATGAATGCCGAAATAAAAAACAACACAACATGCAGCCGCCACGTGCTCCTGATGTTGGATGTGTGTCTAAGCAATGTGTGTCCAGTTGTTCTAGTTATAAATCAGAAAAAAATTAATTATTATTTACAATAAATTGCAAAGTGCATAAGGTCTTAGAGCATTATGGTAGACGTATATGATGGCCATTCCCATGGTCTAATATGTCTCAGAAGTTGTTGCAGCAATGTTGGGGTTAATACCATTTGTTACACAGGTTTGGTTTAACAATTTTTTACCATTCGAGAATTGATAAAAATGATCAATAATCCCTCCAAAATATCACATTAAGACACCAAGACCTTGAGGAACACCATAGAAAAAGCCATGCTGTGATTAGGTATCAAAAACTTTTGACATTTGGAGATTTCTGCAAGAATTGCATTTTTCAGTGATTGAATGGCAAGCACTTCTGTTCTGGAAACTGTTCAGAAACCCCCTTATTGTCAATCTACCTAGTAAAGCCATCCATCCTCTGAATGCCAAAGGTCTCTAGTTTGTGGCTGTAAAGTTTCATGAGGCTGTGATTAACCTAGAGGTCACTACAGTTCATTTTATACAGAGAGGAGAACGTTTTGAAAAATGGTCTTACTATAATGAAATGGCTACTATGGGGACTTACATTATCACACATGAATACAATTTGGCTCATTGGATCCACAAGAGCCTCGGCTTTACAGTGACAGCCAATTTATGCAATTCCAAGACTGTTAAGAGACCCCTTTGAAAATGGCCATGCCAATTTTAATTCACCAAAATTTCGCCTATCTTTAGAGCCTTATTGAGCCTCCTTCCCGACAAACTAGCCGGTATACCAGTCTCTCCACTCTACCTCTAAAACTGAGTCGCTACAGCCTCTGAAAGACAGAATAGCTCAGGCCCGCCGGCAGGTCATCAGATGTTTAAGAGGTTAATTGATAGCACATGCAACGTCAAGCACACATTCTGTCTCAAGGAAAGCCTGCCTGGGCATGTTCTCGCATTGTCATCCTTGGATTTAATAATCACTTCTTTCTCCCACCTTTATCCTCTCCTTCACTTCATTACACACACCCACACACACACACAGGTTATGTTCCTGCTTGGCCTCTCGCTGACTGTCGGGGAGTCCTATCTGGTGCAGTGGAAGCTGGAGCCGAAGGAGAACAAGCGCTTTGACTGCCATCCAGAGGAGCATGCAGATGAGGCTAAGTGCAAGGCCAGAGGCTGCATCTGGGAGGTGAGGGCTGACACAGATGAGTTGCACATGCACATATACATATTATTTCTGTATTCTATCAGTACACAATTGGAACGAAATAAAGTTTTGTTTTTAAACAGCTGCAAAAATTTGATATGCGTTCTGTCTCCATTCAGCAAAGCACCATTGAACATGCTCCATGGTGCTTCTATCCAGAAGACTATGGCTACACCGCTACGGCAGTAATAGAGACCAACTCAGGCATGACAGCTGATATCACTCGGAACAAGAAGTACAGGAGCAGTGGTCGCCCAGATTCACCAGACATTGACACGCTCCGTGTTGAGATCCATTACCACAGCAGTGACATGCTGCAGTTCAAGGTGTGTGTTTCTTTGTGCTAGTAGTGGTGCATTCTCTTGCATATACTGTTTCTTTCCCCCACGCTGCTTCTCAAAACTATTTTTCTATATTTCAGTGAATCATGCTCCACACTAATATTCCCTCCCTGTCCAGATCTGGGACCCAGCCACGGATCGTTATGAGGTTCCAGTTCAGCTGTCGGTTCCTTCTGCTCCTGAGACTGACGAGAGCAAGAGGCTTTACCAGGTCGAAGTTACCCGCAACCCATTCGGCATCCAGGTCATAAGGAAAAGCACAGGAACCAAGATGTGAGTAACTCAGTTTTACAAGTGTTTCAGGTGAGGTTGTTGGCATGTAGATGTTTTATTCTGTTTCATGAGTTTAGGGGTTTATTGCTATTATTTTGGGGTATCTTTCATCAGTCTCTGTTAAAAAAGTATTCCTGGGTTTTCTTTCCATATCCTCAATTTGGCATCCACTGCAGCACTTGCTATTAAAATTTGAAACAGTTGTGATTAAAACAAAGTTAAACAATAATTTGTCAAAATATAAAAAAATACAGCTCCAAAAAAGTTACCAGTTCAGCAATTCACTAATTCAGCAAATTTTTAAATGTTCTTTATTTAAACCTATGGAGTGAAATGTAAATTTCCCAGCGTCAATTTTTGTTTATTACAAATGTCAATGTGATTTTTAATGAGGTTTTCTTACTTCTGCAACAGAACCTGAAAGTTCCAGTTTAATTTCAGATTTCTATTGGAATTTGTATTTTATGATAAAACAATTTGAATAAAGAAAAACAATATTTTTTCATTAATTCCTATGTGTCGACATAATTTGTCTATTTTATGTCTTTAACTCCTTGTTAGTGCTGCCTACCTTGGCCAGGTAGCGCTTAAAAAAAATTGATTTTTAACCTCAGTGAGATTTTATAAATAAGTGAATTATATCCTTTCCTTATCATTAAGGTAGATGAATATGCATTGCATGCATTTTGTGTCCACAAGCACGATGCAATCCCTTCTCGTTGCCCCTTAAATTGGCCCCTTTAGGGCGGTGATTCACCAGGCAAGTTTGGGCAATACAGATGCTCCTATTAACAAGCAATACAGTGAGATGTGGGGTAAAAATTCTATTCAACTATTTCCAGGCAAGAACATCTTTATTCCCCTGTGAGATTAAAGTAACAATGCTGAGTCAACTCCTCTGGTGCCGTTACCCAATCAGATATGCTCAGGAAAGTTGCCCAGTGTATCAGCGCCTAAAGTAGTTTCCTCTTGTTCAGCAGCCGCGATGATGTCACGTGTATAGCAGCTGAGCGTCGGAGAGTCTTTACAAGGCATATCTTTAAGCGAGGGTGACATTATTTCGTCGTTAAGCCTTCCGTGTTTTTTAGAAGTGTCAGTTGGATTTTTACTAATTAAAATTTATGAACTATGCTGAAGGGATGCCTGCGGTTCCTGCAGGTTATTATGCTTATTTGTGTCAAACATATTGTGAATAACTCCCTTTGACAATAATTCCCTCTCCCCCGCTCTCTCTCCATCTCTCATTGATTTAATCCTCTGTCACTTTTCTCAGCTGGGACTCCTCTGTGCCAGGTTTTACATTCTCAGACATGTTCATCCAAGTGTCTACTCGACTGTCATCGGAGTTTGTCTACGGCTTTGGAGAGACGGAGCATCCCACCTATAAACACAACCTCAACTATCACACCTGGGGTATGTTCGCCAAGGACCAGCCTCCTGGTGTAAGTATCACACTGAAGCACATGCATGCACACACATGAAAATATGAGTACAGCACTCATACTTATCAGAAGTAGCTGTTATTTCACATTGTTGTTAAAGCATAGTTCACTAGCATGTCATCTGTTAGAAGAAATGTTTGACTGGTAATGATTTCCATGAATACACACCTTTTTAAAGCATTGTCATGTTCCATCAAAACTAGTTTTGTGCTGGTAATGGCATACAGTACGTAACAGAGCACCCTGCACTGGAAGTCTTTAACATCACACCCTCTAGAGACTGCAGAGGTGACTTGTAAACAACTTTCCTGCACAGTATGTAAACTCGTCTTTCTCACATCCGTGTCACTTTGATGCGGTGCCGTTGATATGTGCGGCGGTTATGGAGTGTCATCATGTTTTCCCTACTGGTGTCAAGGCCAGACAGGATGAGGTTTCCACCTGCATCAGCATTATCAAGCCTAATTGCTGAGCTGTCAAGACAGCTCCACAGGGTTCAGACAAATGTTACGGGGCCCCTCGGAGAGCAAGGGAATTAGAGTTAGGAGAGAAAAAAACAAAAGAAAAGGTAAAGCGGATGAAAATGAGAAATAAATATAGAGCAGACAGGCTGACGTGAGCTCTGTATTTACACAGTCTTTGATATACTAATATTAAACCGGATAAGACAATGCTTTAAATAGGAGTTTGCCACATAAACATGATATAAATTAGGTCATAGACAGAGTTATCATAGTCACATAAGAGCATTAACTTTTAGTAGCATTATTTAAAGCTGCAGTTGGTAATTTTGAGCTAATATGATAAAAAGTTATTTTTATAAAACTGTCACTATGTCCTGACAGTGTAGTACATGAGACAGATAATCAGTAAAACAAAAACTAATGTCGTCTGCCTCTTCCTAGTGCTCCTAATGGCATCTGTAAGTTTTCACTGGGCCCAAAGTAAACAACCAGTCAGAGCCGAGCAGTCTCTAAAACAGCTATCAATCTCGCAAATCTATTCAAACTAGACAGTGCTGATCAAATATGAATTAATATTATGTTACTGTAATGCCTATTACTCGCCTCAAATGTTTTCAGTAACATTATTTATTTGTGAAGGGTGCGTCGTCAACCTAAAACCTTGTATTAGATTGCTTTTTAAGGGCCGTTTTTCCCTATAAGCACTATCCAGGTAATTCACAGCAGTGCACAGGCCAAAAAATGTTCCTCGGAAAGACTCTTTTTCTCACACGTTTCACCATTTACATGACCTTTCTACCACCGAGTGTAGCTAGCTTTACTTACTAACCAACATTTACACAGAAAAAATAGATCATTTCAAAGGAACTGACAAAAAGCCAACAACATAATAAACAAACTGAATATAACACTGCAATGCAGAGCATATCGTCTGATTCTATACTCTCATGGGTCTTTTTTGTTTAAAACATTGCACAGACATAGCCACAAGGATACACAGCTGCATCAACATGAAAGAGAGATATGGTTTGAGGTTGAATACTTGATAGTTGAGGGAAACTTTGTAGTGTATACTCTGGAGGGGATATCTCCAGTCATTAACAAGGTTGTGTGCCATAGAATATAAATATGAAGTTTTATAAGACACTAAGTACATTTCAAATCCTGTTTTATTTAGTTTTGACTTTTACACCCGACAGAGAGAGACCAAGAGAACACTGTCACTGGCTGTCACTCTTTGTTAGCGACGAACTAACGACCTTTCCCCTTCTTGAGTCAGGCCATCGCACCATGTAGCAAGGCCACAAGGACACATGCATAGCAAGAAAAGCACACATCCAGACAAAAGATGACAGAGCCGGTCCTCTGAGCCATTATATTACAGTTTAACAACTTCTTATGAAGCAGAAGTGCAGGAGGCTGATGGAGTGTGGCATGCCCATGAGTTTTGGTTGCAGGATGGTGACATCTGAAAGTGGCAGATTTCCTGTCCCCCGCCACCTTGCTCTCTGTTCCTCTTAGCCCCGTCTGTCTACTTCCATCCTCATCTAAACACTGAAGACAACAGTGGGACCTTCACAGTAGTTACAGAAGAAACACACTCTGAAACTCAACTCACCCCCATTACAACAATATATTGTTACACATGCACAATTACTGAGGGAAACTGCAGTGTATGCATGTAGAAAATCAATGCAAGTTAATGCAAAAAAAAGCCCATTTGTTAAGCTGTGTTTGGTAACCACCAAGCCACAGTTTTGTCATTAATTATAATGAGGCCAGAGGAATTTTGGAGATTTTGGAGCACTACTGGGTGCTATAACTAACACAGAAAGTATATATTTAAATAAATGTTCTAGTCAGTGTACGTTAATTTGCATAGAGGATAGCTGTAGGAATATTTTTTCCCTACTTTTGGGAAAACCGTTGAATGTTGACAGCACTTGGAGCAAGCCCCATTGTAGCAGTGTTGTTGTCATAAATACAATTAGAAATGCCCTGTCAGGTGTAAAGCAAAATGCTCATGAATAAACAAAGTGGTGCACAAACAAACATTAGTACATGCCACAGAACAGACCAATTCTTTACCCAAATCTCACAATTTGTTCCTTCATTCCTACTTTCTGTCTCTCGGCTACAGTACAAGATGAATTGCTATGGAGTGCATCCCTTCTATATGGGCCTTGAGACCACCGCTGATGCTCACGGTGTGCTGCTACTAAACAGCAATGCCATGGGTGAGAGAAACACACATGCACAAACACACGTGCACAAAGGTGCACACATGCTTGTGCATGAATTGCCAGTACATCCACATACGCTATATGCAAATGCGACCAACCACATGCACAGATAATCACACTCAATTACATATGCGGTGAGACTGTATGTATTAATGAGTGAGTTTGACAGGGAGTGTTATTTAAAGCCAACACAGCGCAATTAACACTTTCTAGTCATGTCCACTTTTGTATATATGCATACTGAACAGTTATTTAACTGTCTTGATGAAAAGGTAAAATAAATACCTACTTTTTTAATGTATTCTAACTAGTTTTCATAAAGAGGCTCATATTTATGCAACATATTCTCCAGTCTTTTCAAAATTACCTTCTTTCTTCACAGGAAACAACAACTAGGTTTAGGCAACAAAACCTCTTAGTAAGGATTAGGAGGAGATCGACTTGGTTGGGTTTAGGCAAGAAAACTATGTAGTTAGAGGTAAGAAAAGATCGTGGTGAAGTTATACCAAACCAACAGTGGTTACGCCGCACCAGAAGTAGCGTAACTTAAAGCAGCAGTAGTGCATGGGACAGGTAATCTAAAAAGTCCTCCGGTGCTCCTAATGGCATCTGTAAGATTTCACAGACCGGAGAAAAACAACCAGTCAGAGCTGATCTGGAGTCTGTCCCCCAGCTGCCGTCTATGACAGCCAGCTGTCAATCACTCGCAAACTCACGACCAAACGTTCAAACTAGGCAGCGTTGATCAAATATGAATCAATATTCTGTACTATAACGCTAGGCTAGATTTTCTAAAACCTGAAAACAGAGCCATGACGAGGTGCAGAAATCTAGTTTTCTCTCAAAACACTTGAATTACAATATGCTGAAAGGTTATTATGGAATTTTTGCCCAATGATGCCAAAAACATTCTGCTTACTGAAGCTTTAAGTATGGAAGTACCGTGACAGAAACAAAGTAGTTAGGTTTAGGAAAAGATCGTGCTTAATAACGGAAGTGGCGTAACTTAAGTAGTGGGTAGGTGGGTCAAAAATCCGGTGTTTTCTGACCGCACCCATCATCCACCTCCTCCCTACACGGTGTCCGCCACTCTTCATACTTCCTTGTTCACAATTACGTGGATTACATACAAATTAATTTTGTGGGATGTATACGCATTACAGTGCGTTCACTTTTTCATAGGTGTAGCTACGAACGGTGTATAAAAACAGCTTGACTTATGTAGAATAGTGTTTTAGTTGTTTGTTGTTCCTCCAATCTTTTCCTCCCTTCCCGTAATGTTTGCTTCTTCCTTAAGTACTAAATCATGCATTATGCCCCACATCGTAAGTGAGCACGGGCCCATACTGAACACACACATGCCACTTCATATACATTTTTAAAAGGGACATAAATGTCTTATTTGCTTTATGTCCAGATGTGACTTTCCAGCCTACTCCAGCTTTAACCTACCGAACTGTGGGAGGCATCCTGGATTTCTACATGGTCCTGGGACCTACGCCTGAAATGGTGGTGCAGGAGTACACTGCAGTGAGTCTTCTCGGACTTCTGGTCTGCCTGTGTGTGTAACTGTGTGCTTCGGCGCCTGTGTGTGTGTGTTTTGTGTCTGGCCCTGGGCCACTGTTGATGGACTGCAGCAGCTGGGAGTTCCTCGCTTCATTGCGCTCTCTCATTTAGCCTATCTAAACACACACACACACACACACACACACACGCAGACAATCAAACAAACACTTTATGGACGCCGTCCCGTTTTCCTGCAAAACAACTTTTTTCTGTGCTGAACTGTTTTGACTTCCTTGTTTGTTTTTCTTCTTAACAGCTGATTGGACGACCTGTTCTACCTGCCTATTGGTCCCTGGGGTTCCAGCTTTGTCGCTATGGTTACGCCAATGACCAGGAGATAGCAGAACTATACAGAGACATGAGGGCAGCGGGCATACCCTATGTAAGTTCCTGGCCAAAGGCTTTTAAAGATAAGAAGAGCAACAGCCACACGGGTACCGTTTACAATGCTGTGGCAGGAAAGAGTATTGTCAGCATTAAAAAAACATGACAATAAAACATAAATCCTCATCTCATATGTTTTAAAATAACAAAATATTGCAGGGCACAATGCCAATTTTGCCCACATACATTTTATCCTATTAAATTCCAGTATGTTTGCCAACACTGATTTCATTCAATCAGTGTCTCAACACCATTTTTTCCCCCTCATACGAACAAATGCAATCTGATAGCTTCTTCTTGTCTGCCGTAGGTTGTATAGTAGGGACAAGCACTCAGTGGAATAGCCTGAGCTAAATCCAACACGGTATCTGCCCATATTACACAATATGATTAACTGTATGCGGACAATAACTACATGAATCTAAATTAGATAAAAGAAGTTATTGGGATGAAGCAAAACGGAGACATTTACCTAACTTAACCTAATGAAACATGACCTATAATTTAATTTGAAATCCATTCCATAGTAGGTTTTTACAGCCTCTAGCCGTTTCCAGTTTGTACAAGAGCCAGTAATTCTCTCTGACAATGAAATCTGGGGTTCACATTTGAATAAAATAATAAGTAATATTCATCTGTGAGAGCTCTGTGTTTGACCATGGCCAGATGTCCCACGTGGAAGCAGGACAGAACATAAGAATTTCCATCAATAATCATGCGATCCCCTGAATACACTTCCACAAAGCCAACCTAACCTGCAAGGAGCTGACGCCAGCCAAAAAGAATTCTGCATCATTAACTGGAATGAAAAGGCAGAAAAAAGCAGATACTTACAAAGACTACACATCAGCTAGCTTTACAGACTAACCAACCTTAAACTGCCACTGACGCACCAGACAACCCAAGCAGATGAAATTTTGTTCTCACTGTAACAAATAAGAGCCAGAAGCAAAGGGAACTCTCTCTTCTCTCTCAGGTGTTACCCGCCATATGTTAAGACAGATTTCCATATTTATTTAGTGGGAATCCCAACATTCGACATCACTTTAGCAAAATGTGCAATTAAGGCGAGACACCTCAGGCAAAAACATTGCTTTTTCATGCACCGGTCAGTTTTAAGATTTTGCGCAATTGAGCTTCCAGAACATGTCTTCTTTCAGACGACTGGAAAGAAAACATCCAAAATACACATTTAAGTGTTTATTTTACTACACTTTGTCCATTTGTGTCTTTAGATTTCTCCTAAATTCACCAAAAGTTAGCATTAGATAATGCCTCATTTGCATATTTAATATAAGTTTTCAGAAAACTTGTACTACAAAAACATAATTGTCTTAATGTAAGTAATTAACTGGTGAAGTTGCATGGTGATATCTATTAGTTAAACATTTTACCCTATTCACCTGATGTCTCGCCTTAATGTTCCTGACCTGATGACAAGAAGGTTGCTTTTTTAATAAAATGTAAGTTATAATTATTCATTCATTCATTCAGTCTTTACAATCACATAGCGTACCAGCTCTTAAGCAGCTGTAAAGTTCTGGGAGTTGAATATGCAACAAACAGTTGAACAACAGTGTAATGCATGTCCTAAACAAAAAGGGCTTTGTCATGCTCATAGCACAAAATAGACCTGAATTTAATACAAGGAAATATTGTTCTTTAAAACAAGGGTTATCAAACTTTTTGGGGCCAGGGAACTTTTAAAGGGGAGAAAATTGTCCAAGGATGCCATCTTATTCGTAACACCAATTAAGCCTATGCTACTACCATTTGTACTAAATGCCATTGGAACTATTTGTCTTCTAAAACTTTTCAACCTGCTATACTTTTCAAGAAATTGATCTAAAAATCTGACAGTAGCAAAACTGGCATAGTCCTAATAAATCCAGATTTTTTAAATTATACTGACTTGCAGTGAGTGCTTCAACTTAAAAATAATAAGCTTATTGCTGTGTGTCACAATCATATCCGAGTTTCTATTGGCCCAAAGCTGACGTGGTTGGAAGTAATGGACACACATGTTCCCCATCTGTAGATATAGACTTTTTAATGATACATCACAGTATTATAATTTATAGCAAATTATTATGTGGACCCCACTTTGAGAATCACTGCTTTAAATTACAGTGTTGTTTTAATTCCTGTCTGGTTCTGATATATTTAATAAAACAAAGTCAGTTTAACTTCAATTAATTTGAGCTTTAATTTCCGTCTGCTGCAGGATGTGCAGTATGCGGACATCGACTACATGGACCGTCAGCTGGACTTTGTTCTGGACCCGGAGTTTTCTAGACTGCCTAAGCTGGTGGACGACATGAGGGGAGAGGGCATGAGGTTCATCTTCATCCTGGTAATGCCATTATATCATAAAGTATTGATACAGTCACATGGTTGGTAATCTCTATAAACAGGTTCTGCATTCACATGTAGAATCTGTTGGCAACAGGACAAGATTTTGGCATCGGAAGCATTCTGGTTTCCATTTGTAGCCCGAGTATTATTGACCAATCACGCTGGCTTTGGTTAAATGCAGGTAAACATGTGGAGAGCAAAAGAGGCGGAACGCATTGGATGAAATGCAATCTGGGAACCCACCGGCTAATATCTGACGATGATTTAGCTTTTTATTGGTTTAAAATTAGCTTGTAAACTGGCTACTTGTGAGACAATCTGATCAATCACGTCGTCTCTACTCCAACTCCAGTCTCGCATCTCAAGTTGCCAATCAACCTGTAAATGATGATTGACTAAACCGGAACCCCAGAAATATAGCCCTTTGAATGTTAAATTACTGAATTGCCCGCCTCTGTACTACTAAATACACAAGAAATGTGTGTATTTAATTCCAGGATCCAGCCATCTCAGGCAATGAGACTGTATACCCTGCTTTTGAGAGAGGTCAAGAAGCAGATGTGTTCATCAAATGGCCCAAAAACATCAGTGATGACATTGTATGGGGGAAGGTAAGAGGGAATGGACGGACAAAAAATACACAAGCAAAACCAACAGGCAAAATTATACTTTTGCATAGTGTGTGGTGGTATAAT
Organism: Sebastes umbrosus; assembly: GCF_015220745.1. Lineage (NCBI taxonomy): Eukaryota > Metazoa > Chordata > Actinopteri > Perciformes > Sebastidae > Sebastes > Sebastes umbrosus. The sequence continues at coordinate 23,998,813 of NC_051275.1, forward strand.
ATCATTTGTCATGTCTTTTTTTACAGGTCTGGCCAGACTACCCCAACGTCATAGTAGATGAATCTCTGGACTGGGATACACAAGTAGAGGTACAATATTTTCCGTCTTCACCACTCTGACACATATCATTTCATAGCTTCCAACACATTATATTTATGAAATGCATGAGATCTTTGAGACTTGGTTGGGTTGATAACTTTTTGGCATTTCATTTCCCGGTCATTTGACTGTCCCATTTCCAGAAATACAGGGCGTTTACCGCATTCCCCGACTTCTTCCGCAATGAAACAGCAGCGTGGTGGCAACAAGAAATACTGGATTTCTATAAGAATACCACATTTGATGGCATCTGGATTGTGAGTGACCCAGAGGAAGACATTTTAATAAAGTGACCTTATTACCTCATTCTGCCTGATTTTCATTTCCTGCACTCTGTCTTCATCTGTAGGACATGAATGAGCCTGCCAGTTTTGTCCACGGGACAGTTGGAGGGATGTGTCTCGGTAATCCACTTCTAGAGAACCCTCCGTATATGCCATGTAAGACACACAGGATTCTATTGTTTGTTCTCCCTAATTGTGTTGTAATTAGATTATTAAGCTATGATGTCAACATCAAGAGTAAATTATTCTTTGTGTTTGTTTTTGTGTTTTGTCTCCAAAAGCCCTGGAGTCTAAACATCTTGGCTTAAACCATAAGACTCTGTGCATGAACAGCGAGCAGATACTCAGTGATGGAAAGACGGTCAGACACTACGATGTCCACAACCTCTATGGCTGGTCCCACACCAAGCCCACCTATGAGTAAGTCTAATTGTACTTGGGTCTATACAATAGGTGGTGCTGGTATTATTTTACACTTTACAAATAAATATATCACCCGTAAAATGGCAGATTAAATATATTCCGCAAAAGTATGAAAAAAAACTTCCATATTAACCAACAGAAATGGTATGTAATTAATTTTGTGATATTTTAAACACTGCAAAACAGGACATTATCTGGCAAATATGCATGATCCCATGACAATTGTTTGTATTGCCTACTGAATCAGACTGCATTTGGAAGTATACAGATTAGTGTAATAATCCCAATCCTACATAATCTGAACAGTTAATTTAGATGTAGGTGAAGAGAAAAGCAAAGTATCCTCATACAATGGTTCGTATGGTATCTTACGAAAAGTTATTTCTCATATTTTGTGCGTTTTCCTACGAATGTCCAACAACACCTGTCAATTTCCGTTCGTTAAATGCATAAAGTCTTTTCAAAATAAACTTCCGTCATCACAGGAAAGAACTTGATCAGGTTTAGGCAACAAAACTACTTAGTTAGGTTTAGGAGAAGATCGTGGTTTGGGTTATAGTAACTTCGGAAATGGCGTAACCTACTGTAAGTTCGGAAGTTACATGACAAATAAATCAACGTTATTTCTGTTTTCAAATGTGACAAAAACACCAATCTCCCAGGCGAAAGTCTAATGTTTCGCTCTTTATACCTCCTGGTTCACCATTACGTGGAATACATACAAATTGATTTTGTGGGATAAATATGAATTACAGAGCATTACTTGTATGGGAACAGCATAAGAAAAGAGGACAGCAGGAGCAGAAACTATCATCGCAATCACATTGAGGAAGAAAATGTCAGCCACGAGAGATGCATAACCGATATCCTCCAGCTATCCACAGAAATACAGTCTCATCAAATCTTTATGATATTAATCACCAATGTGAAACTGCATTGGTCCTTGTGGTGGTGAAATGTTTCTCTCACCACAGGGAGGCCAGATTGCAGAGTTAGCTACAAAAGAGCCCGGGGATACTCGGCACCACCGGGCCTTGAGCCCAGGTGCTTCAGTTTAGGAATGGTTTCATGTTTAGCACCGTGCTGAATTTAACAATCACAATTAATTGGCTAATTCGCTTCCAAAATGAAAGTAGTTTATTTAAGGGGGAGACGACACTTTTACGTTCTATTTGTTGCTAGTTTATGTATGTCTGCGTGTGATTTCCACTTGTAAAACAAAAAGCCTTTCTCTGTGCAGCGCCCTACTGAATGTGACGGGTAAAAGAGGCATAGTGGTGACCAGGTCCACTTACCCCTCCAGTGGAAAATGGGCAGGACATTGGCTGGGAGACAACGCTGCAAGCTGGGACCAGCTATACAAATCCATTATAGGTATACAGACATACACTGTAAAATACTCTTTTGGATACAACTTCTCATAATTAAGGATGGCCAGTAATCTGACAATATTAGCACATTTATGAGAGGGAGTATGTGATCAATCACACATGCTTGAAAGATGTGCAATTGTAATTTGACATAACTCCCCATTTTCCTTTGTTCTATAGGCATGATGGAGTTCAGTTTGTTTGGCATCCCTTACGTAAGTATCATCCGTTCTCTTGGTTTTGACAAGACATAATCATATTGATGTGACCTTGTCCTCTCTAAGTAGATTACAGCGGCCTGAGCGATGTTATTTTGTTTGATCAAAGGACATCTTGAGATACAACGTGAAGCATGTCATTACAAGCCCCACCCAAGACAAGAAGCCTAGCGCTAGTCCGTCATGACCTATGAAAGCATAAATAAAACTTACATTTTTAACATTCTTGTCCTGCTCTGACTTTGCTTGTTTGCCCCGCTGTCTCTTTGTGTTTATTTCTGTCTCTCTCTCTCTCTTTCTCCCTCACATGCTGTCCTTCTATCGTCTCTCATCTCCTCAGTGCATCTAATAATAATTGTAATCTGACACCTCATCGATCCCAATATGGTAAATCATTTGCTTGCCCTCCGTCCAGCCAGCGGGTCAGATACACAACATCGCTCACTCTCATGGTGTCTTACTCAAGGACGCATCAGAAACATGATGCTACTTGCAACAAAAGTAGTGTGACCTGCACCCTGGGTCCAATCTCTCTGTCCATCTTTGTCTCACACACACACACACACACTGACACTATTGTGTCTTTCCCTCTTTTTCAGACTGGGGCAGACATATGTGGGTTCTTTAATGAAGCCGAGTATGAGATGTGTCTTCGCTGGATGCAGCTGGGTGCCTTCTATCCATACTCACGCAACCACAATGGCAAGGGTAACAAGGTGAGAGAATTCAAAACGGGAGAAAAACACTCCCATTTCCTTCCTGAAAATACTGATGTTTGCTCTTATTTGTGGTTGCTTGTTTCATGCTGATGGCCAACTAAGAGCCTGTTGCTTTTGCGCATTCAAGCTAACTTGACTTAAATTCAACATGATCTTTAAAATGATGTCAGATTTTTGCAAAGACAAATGTTTGTTAGGCTCTACTATAATGCTGGGAATTGAGATCCTGATATTTCCAGGCAATTCCCACCAAATTGTATTCCAACAATTCTCCTCAACATACCAAAAGGGCTTCATGCTTCAGATTTTTTTCTTCCACTTCACACAGCATAATCAGTTGGCAACCTCTGGGTCTGAGAAGTGAAGCCAATGCAGAAGTGAATTAAATTTGCATTCTTTCTAGTAGCCAGCAGGGGGCGACTCCTCTGGTTGTCTAAGTCTATGAGAAAATGGCCCTACTTCTCATTTGATTTATTACCTCAGTAAACATTGTAAACATGAGTTTATGGTCTCAATCGCTAGTTCCATGCGTTTTTCTATACATTATGATGTTCTTTTAGTAAATTATGGTCCTATTTACAGTCAAATAGACCATAAAGCAGGGTGTGCTTCAGGGCGTGGCTACCTTGTGATTGACAGGTCGCTATCACGGTGTTGTCCAGTCTGGGAGTTGTCCGTTTTTTTGTCTTAGAACTTTAACCCTTTCACAGTATGTTTTCATTCCTGAAAGTTAATTGTAACATTTTGGTCACCTGAAAATGTCTTATTCAGTGTTCGGTTGTACATAGCTCCACCCTCTTGTGTCCTTTTTGGTTGCAAAAAAAGAGGATGGGGACAGCGAAAAACTAAGACAGCAACGGGCCAAAATGCTGTCAAGACTCAAGGTTTCAAAACGGCAGTCCACAAACTAATGGGTGACGTCACGGTGACTACGTCCACTTCTTATATACAGTCTATGAGTATAATGGTAATGGTGGCAAAAGAATAATATACTGAAAAACCGAGGAAAGAGCACTTTTAAGTGGAATTGTTCTACTGCCAATAATCTAATGAATATGAAAGAATAACCAGATAATTGAAAATAAAGAAGAAAAACATATGGGGAGAAATCTTGTCAATCTCATGAAAGGAGTGATACATACAGTAGGCTATATTCTCAGGAAGTCGTTATTTCAGAAGTTCAGGAACGCTTTCAACCCAAAAAGTGTTAATATAAATCAGGAAAATTGTTGCATTCCAAAAATGCAAATGCACAAATGCCAAATGCTTTCAAAAGGTATGAGAGTTGATTTCAGTCGCCTTAAATGATACCAAGCTGGTGCTCACCGTAGCTCAAGAGATGACTCAAGCTGTATGAATATAGGTATGCAAAAAGCTACTTTACCAACACTTTTATTGTTTGCAAAAAAAAATACAAACTAGGTGTGTTCTCTGCCCGTCTCGCTCTTAATCTGCGTCTGACATACACAAACACACAAAAAGATAGACCTGTTTGGTGGTGGAGTGTTGGTGGCATTCATTCTAGCGGTGACCTTTAAGAGCGTTGGAACACATCTGAGAAATCCAATAACGCCCGTCCGGAGATCGATCCCACCGGGCGAACTTTCTCTGCACTGGAGTCTGCAATACGAGACAGGACACATACACAGTGGTGTGTGTGTGTGTGTGTGTATGTGTGCGTGTGTCAGTTCCTGTGCTTTTTAACGGCATGGAGTGGGGATATAATTGAATTCTCAAGGTGATCTGGGCACCACTGCACACCACCTAACCTCCACTCTACACACACACATATACACCCCGTGATTCCAATCATTTAATAATGGCTTGCAAATGGGTGTTTAAACATGGAGAAAATTGACAGATGAAAAAACACACACACGGCAGGAGAGGGCTGCACATGACAGTTTGAGAGTCAGGAGGACAAGAGGGATAGAGAGAGAATTGGTAAGAGAACGGTTCAGGTATTTATATCAAATAGGATACAAAAACTATAGAGGTGGAATACGGACAAGCAAATACAGATAAAGAAGTAGGGAGGGGAAGGGAAGTTCAGAGGCTATGAGATAGAGAAAAAAAGATGAGGGATAAAATTGGCAGAGAATAAAACAAGATGGCAATTTAGCAAGTTAAATGGCGGTGACACAGGGTAGTGATAAGGATGTGAGAGCTCAGACAAGGCTGAATAAACAATTTGCCGATTTTGAAACACCTGCGATCAAGTGTGGAAAGGGATGTGAGAGAGTAAATAAAATACTCAAACCAGGACTGAGATGGAAGGAAAGGGAATCAAGGTCAGCCACTTATGTAGTCTACTGTAAAAACTGTATTATTTTTCCATTCGGCCATATAAAATCCCCAATCATCAGACAGTTAGCGACTGTAACCTCGGGTCTGCTTAACAAGGCATTTGACAACAAAGTATTAACGCCACAAACCAGACCGGAGTGTACACAAGGTCAGCGACAGTGGAGAGAGAAAGAGAGAGGAGAGCTTTTTGCAGAGTCATTCCCAGAGCTCCGTCACACCTAGTGTCTCTTTGCCCTCAGACAACTTTCAATGTTGACCTTGAGATAATATTCACTGCACCAGCAATATGCTGCAGTGTCCACAGTCATATCAGAACAAAGCGAAATTAATTAAACAAGATATACGTATACTCTCCTCCAATATTTGTTTCAGCAGCATAGCCATATTCGAGTTATGCATATTGTTATTCACCCAAAGGGACATATTATTGTTTGTCTAAATATATTTTCTGTTTATGATGTGTGCTCTGCAATGCAAAACAGAAACGCGAAAGGTTTATGAGGTGGGGCGAGGGAGTAGATTCCAGACAGATAAATGAAGAGAAAGACCAAGCAGAGGAGAGAAAAGATGAGAAGGGCCGACACAGCCAGATAACCTCATTTTTCCTTGAAGCCGTGCGTGCGAGTATGTGCCCGCACACACATGCGTATCTGTCTACAATCAGCGTGTGTCGCAGAGCCTTTTGCCGCTATCAATGTGGCCATAAATTAGGTGAATTCATAAGATGGATTCTATGTCTGCTTCTCACTCTTCAGCACTCCCCGCTCTCTTCTCTTCATCAATCCCTCCTCTGGTTTTCCTCTGATGAAAAGTCTACCTTGAGGCCCCAACAGACAGCGGTATAACTGTCAAAGTCATGTAGGATTTGTGCGGCTGAATGTTTAAAAGTATAAAGTTTTCTGGAGATTATGCTGATGGTGATCCTCCTTATTATAAAAATGACAGCATCTACACCAAAATCATTTAAGCGTGCATTCTGGGCTAGTATTAATAAACATGATTTCAAAGTAAGAACACTATATGTGTCCGTCTGTACACTTAAAAATATCATCAATATTGCTAATGTGGCCTTTTTAGTTATTAGAGATGAGTATGCCCTTATTCATACATGTTCACATCCCACAAATACAGTGACCAACAAACACTTACTGACTGCAGGGCCGTAACTCCATTCATCTTTCTTTTTCTTTTTTATTGATTAATCGGTTAGTTTATATAAAACATTAAAAAAAATCCCCAGAGCCCAAGGTCATGTCTTTAAACTGACCAACAGTCAGATATCTATCTTGATATAATGACGCATGAAAAGGCGTATGAATGCCACGATAATGCGGAAGACCTTTAGCGTGCAATAAGAACGCCGTTCTTGGATTTGGCATGTCATTTGTATGTCATGTAATCTGTACTGACTGCAATGTAAACGCATCCGTGTAAATATGCTAAGCTCAGCGCTAGTGATGTAGAATAAAAAGCGAGAAAGACTGTTTTTGGCGTGAGGGTGAGGAGGTGGATGGGTCCAACAAACACAGGACTTTCAACCAGGAGGCCGGTGTTACGTTAGTGACGTTTTTCACGTGTTTATTAGTGACATTTTTTATATGTTTCCCGTACTTTTGTTATGATGTTTCCATATGTATTTCACTTAGTTGACGTACGTATTTTAAGCCCAACCATGATGTTTTTCTAAACTCAACTGCAAGCGATACCGTAGTTTTGATACGTGGCCTACAAATGACATGCAAAAAGCCTAAAATGCATCCTCATGACACGTGTAATGTCGTACTATTTATAGGCCTTCCCGTGAGACCTGGTTAACTTGCAACACATGGCACACATGGACACAGATGATTGGAATTGAGATGAGAGAAAAAAAAGAGAGGAATGTCTTAATGAATTACACTTGAAAATAACCAAACCTGACTTGAACCTTAAGCTTTACACAGCAAAACGCCCGAGGACGGCCCTGGTACCCAGTTCGGGTTGGGTGGTACAACTGTATATGCATCGCGACAACTGCATCTCTCCTCTCTCTAAATGTGAAACCAATACAAGCTCATACTCGCTCATTCAGGTCCATTTGATCAGTCTCTCTCTTCATCTCTCTTTCTTACACACACACACACACACACACGCACACACGCACACACACACACACACACACACACTCACAATTTACCATGATAATTGCTTCCCAGTGAACACATCTGATTGGGAGGCATGAGGGTGCAAAAGAAGGGTTACTGAAAAGGGAGGCAGGTAGAGGAACTCCTGGGTTTCCAGATAATTACAATCTTGTAAATTCCCTCAGAAAATTAAATAATGATCTGGTAATCTCCTTAGGTCATAAGATAATGGAAATGCTCTGTATTCAACCGTGTGCTGTTAGGCCCGTACTTAGTAACCACTGGGCTACAGTTAATAACTATTATCAAATCTGACCCAGCTAAATTGCAGCAGGGAAAAAACTGTCTGTCATTTTTTATTGCTCTCTGGGATGATTTTTATGATAATATCTTATCATTTTTTTTCTTTTAAATTGAAAGACAGGAGACACACACACACACACACACAGAGATTCACACTTAACTGCATAAAACACTGAGAGAATCCTTGCAAACACATTCATACACACAGTCGTATGCAAATAAAGTACACACCAAGACACACACACACAGGGTATCATAGGGAGGAGCATATGTTGATGACACACTTCAGCATCCTCCTCAGTGTGTGTGTGTATGTGTGTGTGTGTGTGTGTGTGTGTACTTGACCAGACTGATGATTGTCCTCACTACAGCTCCAGAAAATGAGCTAATACATTTAGATTGGCCCAAATCTACAAAATGACAGTACACCGTGTCCTCTTTTTCTGTCCTTGTCTCTTAAGGGGACGTTACACTTGTTGCCAATTAAAAAATGAGGTAAATGTCAGTACGGTGTGGGGCAGAATAGCTGAGCATCATTTATCAGTATAAATGCATGCAGGCCATTTGAGTTTTTTCTAGCACGCTGCAAACTAGCTAGTGTTCCTGTCAGTCTCTCTAACATTTTAAAGTTATTCATTTTCAGCATGTTGTGAAATCCAAATAGGAAAGAGTCAACTTCTTGAAACACAGTGACAAGATAAGAAAAACGCAGCTGTGTGTAAATGTACACTTATTTCACGGACGGATGTAAAAGTAATACATTTATACTCGGCTGGCTTTTTTCTGCAGAGCCCTGCGTGTCTGTGTGTATCTGTGCTTGTAACGGAGAGAAATGAACCGTAGACAGAGCTTTTGAAATGTACATCTATTGAAACAGTGAATCTGTTTACTCAAACACTGAGTACTTGTCTCGAGCTACAAGTAAACAATCTCAGTCAGGGGATGTTGTACAGGTATTTTGACTTTTTGCATTTTGCATTTCCTAAAACAGGTTGTCCAACTACAGTATATGTCAACTAGGGCAGTGTTTCTCAAATGGGAGTAATAGTACCCCTAGGTGTACAGTGGAGTACCACAAGGGGTACTTAAGATTTTTTTTTAATGTTAATTTAAAAAAATATATCATTTAAATTCCTAAAATAATTACATTATAATGAGTTCAATGAAAAAAAATGATATAAGTTTGATAAATCACATTTTGTATTTAATATTCCTATTTTCAATGCAATCATCAACTGCCACAACAAATGCAACCACGTTCATGATTATGTTTGTTCAGTGTGTCAGTTTCGATATTGAATGACAGACGAAAATCAAGAAAATGTATTCGTGATTGAAACGTAGCAGCAATACAGCTGAAAAAACGGAGAAAGAAGTGTCACAGAAGCCCGTGTTTCAATGCAACTGCAATGCTGTCTCAGTGTTATTGCATGACCGAAAAATTGCCATGAATTTGAAAGGATGTAGCGTTTAAGTGTTTTTCAGTTACAAGGTTGTTGTTTAGTAAATCAGACACTGATGGTGCAGTGCTGCATTGTACGTCTTTACAGACATTTTTTATGCCTCCGTGCCAGCAATAGCTGAGGCCGGAGGCATGCTTTCAGGTTGTCTGTCCCTCTGTCTGTACGTACGTACATCCGTCCAGTCCATTCTTGTATCTCAGGAATGCCTGGAGGGAATTTCTTCAAATCTGGCACAAATGTCCACTTGGACTCAAGGATGAACTGAGTAGATTCTGGTGGTCAAAGGTCAACGTCACTGTGACCTTATGTCCGGCCCGCTCCGTGATATCTCAGGAACGCCTTGATCTAATGTCTTCAAACTCGGCACAAACTTCCACTTGGACTAAAAGATCAACTGATTCGATTTCAGTGGTCAACGGTCAAGGTCACTGTGACCTTACGTCCGTCCCATTCTCGTGAAATCTCAGGAACGGCATGATTGAATTTCTTAAAATTTCGTAAAAAACGTCCACTTGGATTCAAGGATGATACAATTTTGGTTGTCAAAGGTCAAAAGTCAAGGGCACTGGGATCTTACAGTACAACACATGTTTTTATGACAATGTCACACAAATGTCTAATAGAAATTATTAAGTGATGACATTTAAGACAGACATGGATGTAAACTGCAACTTGACTGGTTGGCAGAGGCATGCATCCGCAAGGTAATAATTGTAGTTTTTTTCATACCAAAAAATGTTTTGCACTGGTCAGGGAGTACTTGGCTGAAAAAAACATTTCAAAAGGTTGAAAAAAGTTTGAGAACCACTGAACTAGTGGATCCCCTGATAAACTGAATGATTCAGGGAACATCGTTTTAATGGATTTGGGGTTTACATTTTAGTAACCGCAGCCATTATTACCAGAGATAGTGCTTTTATTACTATTCATTTTGGTCAACCCGTCTTCAATGACCATTTTAATATTATTTTCCTCTCAGAGACAAGATCCTGTTGCTTGGGATGCAGCATTCTCCGAGATGTCCCGGGACGTCTTGAACATCCGTTACACCCTCCTGCCCTACCTCTACACACTGATGTTTGAGGCTCACACCAAAGGAAGCACAGTCGTCAGACCACTCTTACACGAGTAAGCACGGACTCACAATACACACAGGTCTTATCTTTTCTGCTAACATTATGGTTTGAGCGTTACATGTAATCACTTAATCAAATCATTTAGTTATTACTAGGATGGATATTACCTCCTGATTTTCTGGTAAGATAACCTGATGTTATACTACATTGCGTCTCATTAGTATGCAGAATATCATACGTGGTAGCTGCTGGACTAAAAAAACAATTTAAGTAGCGCTTTCATTTAAGTGCTCCAACACGTTTTCAGCAGTACGGCTTTAATGCCCAATTCATTGCTAACTAGTTGTTGAAATGCTACCATCAAAGCCTCCCTTAATAGCTACAGATGTTAAGTTAAATGGATGGGGAAATAAACCTTTATTTACACATCCATACACGTTGCAGTGAGGTTAAACAAGTTTGTGACTTCTGCTCATGTGAATAGCTTGACAGGGTATGACAAATTAGAAGTGCCTTCCCTGCCGCAGCAGCTGTCATTAAAGGGTAACTTTGGTATTTTTCAACCTGGACCGCATTTTCCCATGTTTTTGTGTCTAAGTGACTAATTGGGCCAACATTTTTTAATTTGGTTGAGTATTGAGGGATAACGCTTTAACTGGCAGTCACAAAACAAGCTGTCAGGGCAAGTGAGCAGCCTTAATGTAACACTACGTTCACTAAAAGTGCTTGTTTTTGCCACTGACATGCTCAGATTATGTAGTTATTATAAGTGTCTGACAACATTACGGAAAGGACACGTTTTTCCTTACCTTCCGCTCGATAATGTCAGACACTGTCGTGAGAGCCTGTCGTGGCAAAAACAAGCACTTTTAGTCAACGCAAATAACGGTACCAGCTTGCCCCAATTGCACCATATTACTGTGCTCTTCCTCAATACTGGACCAATTTCAGAAATTGTTAGTTAGTTAGTTAGTTAGTCAGTTAGACACAAAAATATGGAGGATCCAGGTTGAAAAATACCAAAGATACCCTTTAAGAAGCCCTTGAGCAAGGCACTTTCTTTTTCAATTCCAGTGAGACTGTTTAGAGGCCAAGCGTAGATGACTATGGCTATACTTCACAGGTCCCAGATGTGAATGTGTGGAGCGGTATGAAAAAAACAAACATATTTATTCATTTTAAGAGGCTCTTATAAAGTCACAGATGGTATTTAAGGAGCTGGCAGGGTGAGTCTGGCAGGGATATTTGGCTTGCATCTTCAAACCTTTGAATTCTCAATGAGTACTTGAACAGTCGTCTGGGCTGAGGACACAGGAGAGAGCGTTAGTGACATTTTTTTCAGTCGGGCTTAATGGCATCTGTGCTGGTGTGCCACAGGTTTGTGAAAGATAAAACCACATGGGACATCCACAAGCAATTCCTCTGGGGACCTGCTCTACTTATCACCCCTGCCCTCGACCAGGTATACACACACACACACACGCTTCAGATATTTATATCACTATGCATTAATAAAGATATCGCAGATGCAACTTTGCAATCACTTCAGGGATATTTGTCAGTCTATCTCCTCTGCCTGTGTTTCTCTGTGATTTGGTTGGACTCATTCTTTTGATTAACTGTGATTGACAGGGAGCCAGGAGCGTGGATGGCTACGTTCCTAATGCACGCTGGTATGACTTCCATACGGTGAGTCCAAGTCCGTAACAACCCAGAAGACAATTAGAAAGACAAAGTATTCACTGAATCCAAAGCCTGCCTCTTCTTGGCTGGTGCACTGCAGAAATACAGCAGATGAAAATGAACATTCAAGTACACCCCTGGTGCAACAACACAGAAGATGACGCTGAACAATGATTACAGTGTCTATTATTGAAAGAGATAACACATCTGACTGGCTGATTAGTGAATGCATAAAGTACATCTGTGCGTCACATCTTATCTTGAAGCGCTGCATTTATGAGGTGCTTTATGTCTAAAAACTATTTTTACAAAAACAAGTGAAGACCACAACTACAACAAAAACCCAAATGACGATATTAACAGGAGACGTCTCTGACAACATCATTACAGACTTGTAGCTCAACAGCGGCAGAAGGTGCCTTGATGACAAAAACAAACATCCAATCACTCTGTCTCTTTCTAGCTAGGGGACTCCCCATCTGTTAGACAGCATCATAAAGCCAAACACAACTCGAGAAACAACAATTTAAACGGGGGGGGCACGGGATGGAGGAGAGGAGTGGTTACCTCCATTTAACTTGTCCATTCAGCACACAGAGAGGTGCAAGCTGTTAGAGGAAGGACCAAGGACGAAGTGGAAAATACTGGAAGAAAGAAGTCTGCAAAGAATTCTTTTTCGACATGTAATAAATTTCTGAAATGTTTCAGATGTAGCCTTTAGAGATGTCACATATTTTATTGCGTGTTTTGTGATTTACCGGCGCACAAAATGCCAGTTTCCCACAATGGAATTGTTGAATAAAATGAATCAAAGTTTAATTCCTTATAGTATGTATAGTATTTTAATAATTATTTCTGCTTTCATCAGGCCAGAGATGTTGGAGTGCGCGGCCAAATTGTTAGCATGCCCACACCCTTGGAGCATATTAACCTTCATATCAGAGGGGGATATATCTTACCCTGGCAGAAACCAGAGAACAATACACTTTACAGGTAAGGGCACACGCATCACGGCTGATATATCGTGACAGCACACAGCTACAGGTCAGCATCCAGCGTGTTTGGTGTGAAATGTGGGTGTTTTCCGTCTGTTTGTGAGCCAACGCCTGTGCACAGTTGGGGTGCCAGGGGTAGGGGGGTACATATATTGCTGTTGTGTTTTTATGATCAACACTCATCAAAATGAGTGCCTTCGATGATCGTCAGCGTGTGTTAAAGAAAGAGGCGGCGAGAATGAGAGAGGGACACAGTTAGAGGGTGATGAATGCTCCGGCAGAGGTGAGATCAGGTGGATCCCCCCAGCAGGAATGTTAATGTATTTGTCCTCAGCAGCAGGTATAAATAGACGTTGTCCTTTAGCAATCTGCTATAACCCTCTCTACCCATTTTGTTTCAGTCGGAGGAATCCTTTAGGACTGATCGTTGCCCTGGGCGACAGCGGAACTGCTCAAGGATCGTTCTTCTGGGACGATGGAGAAGGAATAGGTAAGTGAAAGGTCACCCTTGATCACCCACAACCACCCCCCTCCCCCCCCCACAAACACACACACACACACAAACACACACAGAGAGAATAGCATGTTATTGCATGTTTTTTTTTCAGACATTTTTTACAGACTTTTTTCAGACTTTTTTTTGGGACATTTTTCAGACTTTTTTTTTTACGGACATTTTTTCAGACTTTTTTTCCCAACATTTTTCAAACTTTTTTTCCCAACATTTTTCAAACTTTTTTTTCAAACATTTTCAGAGACTTTTTTTCAGACATTTTTCAGACTTTTTTTTCATAATTTTTTTCCAGACTTTTTTCAGACTTTTTTTGGGACATTTTTCACACTTTTTATACAGACATTTTTTCAGACTTATTTTTTCCAACATTTTTCAAACTTTATTTTTCAGACTTTTTTTTCAGACATTTTTCAGACTTTTTTTCAGACATTTTTCAGACTTTTTTTTTCGGACATTTTTTTCAGACTTTTTTTTTTTACGGACATTTTTCAGACTTCTTTTTGGGACATTTTTCACACGTTTTATACGGACATTTTTTCAGACTTCTTTTTTCCAACATTTTTTCAAACTTTATTTTTTACGGACATTTTTCACACTTTTTTTGGGACATTTTTCACACTTTTTTTTTTACGGACATTTTTTCAGACTTCTTTTTTCCAACATTTTTAAAAAATTTTTTACAGGCATTTTTTTCAGACATTTTTTTCAGACTTTTTTTCAAACATTTTTCAGACATTTTTTTCACACTTTTTTTTTTACGGATATTTTTTTTCAGACTTTTTTTTTTACGGACATTTTTCAGACTTTTTCACACTTTTTTTTTACGGACATTTTTTTTCACACTTTTTTTTTTTTACGGACATTTTTCACACTTTTTTTTACAGACATTTTTTCAGAATTTTTTTTCCCTAACATTTTTCAAAAAAAAAAACATTTTTCAGAGTCTTTTTTTCCAGCATTTTTCAAACTTTTTTTTTCAGACATTTTTTTTACGGACATTTTTTTTCAGACTTTTTTTTTTTACGGACATTTTTCAGACTTTTTTTTTAACGGACATTTTTTTTCAGACTTTTTTTTTACAGACATTTTTCAGACTTTTTTGTGGGACATTTTTCACACTTTTTTTTTACAGACATTTTTTCAGACTTTTTTTTCAGACATTTTTCAGACATTTTTTTTTACGGACATTTTTTTTCAGACTTTTTTTTTTACGGACATTTTTTCAGACTTCTTTTTTCCAACATTTTTCAAATTTTTTTTACAGGCATTTTTTTCAGACATTTTTCAGACTTTTTTTTCTACGGACATTTTTCGGACTTTTTTGTAGAACATTTTTCACACTTTTTTTTACAGACATTTTTTCAGACTTTTTTTTTCCCAACATTTTTCAAAAAAAAAAAAAAAAAAAAACATTTTTCAGTCTTTTTTTCCAGCATTTTTCAAACTTTTTTTTTCAGACATTTTTTTTTACGGACATTTTTTTTCAGACTTTTTTTTTTTACGGACATTTTTCAGACTTTTTTTTTTACGGACATTTTTTTTCAGACTTTTTTCAGAGTCTTTTTTTCCAGCATTTTTCAAACTTTTTTTTTCAGACTTTTTTCAGACTTTTCTTTGGGACATTTTTTTGGGACATTTTCAGACCTTTCATGTGTATTTAGTTGATTCATGACGGTTACTCATTCCTTTTAAAGAGTTAGAGCCCCAAACAGCTCTGAGGAGAAAATAAAAGGATAGGCACATTTTAGAAGCCGATCCCGGATTACATCAAGATTTACTTAATCTTGTCAGGAGCTCATTGTGATACAGTACATTACTAAAAATGCTGTAATCTCATGTGAGGAAGAATTGGACCATGATCTAATTGACCCTGAACAGCAGCTGGCAGTATTTGAAACACACATAAATCACACACACACACGTTGCAAAAGTTCATTCATAAATACCTTCACCTCTTTTGAGCCTTTTAATTAAGACGAAAAAAAACTTTATCGAACAAATTTTGTTGGACATGAGACTCACACAGCAACACAGGATGACACCACAGGGGTCATCGTACAGATGAAAACACCAGAGTTGGAGTTTAAATGGCATCAGTTTTCATCTATAGAAGTAGTTTTGAAAATAAGGAAATGAAGATCCACTAGAATGTCTTCCCCCCAGTATGCCTTAAACTAAGTATGTACAGTATGAGAAAGCACAAGTTATTTTACTGAATATGAATTCCTTCATTGATTTAATCAGATACACACAGACAACATAGTTCCTCCACTCTCTCGCTCGTTCTCTCTCTACACACATACACACTGATATACGAACAGAATCCGCCTCTGAAGTGCTCCTGTGAGAAGATGCACTCCTCTGTGAAAGGCGTGTTTGTGTTGGGACAAAGGAAAAGAGTGGGAGATAGAGAGAGAGGACGAGGGGATGACAGAGAAGGGGAGTGACGGAAACTATTACAGTAATTCCCCGTGTCGCTGCCTGGAGATATGCTCTCCATCACTCCTCTTTTATCTGCTCCCCTCGCTCCTCTCTCCTGCGTCTCGCTGTCTGTCTGCAGTGCAGCCTCCCTACGTCTTTCTTGTTTGCTGTGCCTCTCGCTATAGCGCCTGCTTACCTGTATTATCTCTGCTTCTCTGGAGTTTCACTTCCAAGGGTTAGCTATCCACTCTGCTGTCAGTCAGGATGACTCAGCCAACCAGCCCGTAATTCACTCATTCATGCAAGCGATTAATTGTTCAGCCATTCATACAGTTAAGGGAGTCAATCATTTATTTTACCGCCCTAATTTGATTATTTGCTCATCTAATCCACCAGTAATGAGTTGAAGTATTGCTGTATTCACTCATCCATCCAGTCACTTGGCCATTTATTCACTCATTAATGCACCACTTCACTCATTCATGCACCTCATCAGGTGATTATTATATTTATATGTATTATTTGTCCAGGCAGTCAGATGAATACAAACTCAGATCAATATGAATGCTCCTTCGTTTATTCACTTGCGCGCTCTCTCTGTCCAACTGTCATCCATTCATTCACATACGTATTTTTTTGTGTCCCTCCTTTGTCTCCGTTTCTCGCTCTGTGCGTAATTCACTCTCATTTTTCTGTCCTCAGACACAGTTGAGCGAGGACACTATCTGCTGACCTCCCTCTCAGCACAATCGGTGAGTTCAAGGGCCAACTACATGTCACGTCTTTCTTTTTCTTCATCGTCATTATTGCTATTTATGCAGTCAGACTGGAGAACTGGAGAAGAGTCCATGCTTTACCATGCAACAGGGCTGTGGTGGGCGGATGTCAAAGGTTAACTGTTGGAAACCATTCGTGCAGAATTTATATCTAGCTCTGAGGTGGTGATTTGAATTTAGCTTTTACCCCTTTTGGTTGAGACAAAGTTCTCGCTGTAAAGACTCTTCTTTTGACAACTGTATCAAAGTAATGACATACAAATGCTTTAGTTGACGAATCACTTAATATTAGCACTATTAATATAATCTAAAAGTACAGTAAATTAATTTTCATTAAACTTTAGTCACAATATACAAAAGCTTGAACGAAGAACATTTTACAGTCTTTAAAGGGCCGGTCCATTATCTATTTATTTATTTATTTTTTGAGGTTTTTATATCATTCTAGCTTCACAGTGGTGTTCCTAATGTAATCAAATCCAACATTCAAATGTTGGTTAAAGTACGTATGTTTTAGTGTCAAAATGCTATTTTCCAAGGCCTCCTAAAAACTTTTTTCCCACGTGACCTGACGTAGGTTTCTGCATAATGATATTCTACATATACAGTATATACAAATATCCTTATCCATAGTCAAGTGTGTATTACCTAATTAGATGGAGGTCGGCATGCTCCCAGTTTGGAGAAGCAGAGGATGCTAAACAATGTACTGTTGTGTGGACGCCACGTTAGTTTGGATACTAAAGTCACACAATAACACAAACAACTGACCAATCAATGCAGCAGTAGACCAGTAACTCTTGTGTTCTGTGAGGTAAAATTGCTGTTTTTGTGAACGGAGTCTGGTGGATTTGAAGACCGCGATATAACGGCTGCAATTCCCCGTCGGAAAGGGGCTGTCTGATGCAAGGTAAAGCCGTGAAAGTATTCAAAATAATGAGCACACTTAAACTGATTTCTTTAGGTGGGCCTTTTTGTGGATATAACATATTTTTCTGCTGCTCTCGTCCACAGCTGCTTCACTTTGCCATCCCTATCTGACGGGGAACTGAAGCCGTTGTATCGCTCTCTTCAAAGCCACAAAACTCTATTCACAAAAACAACAATTTTACCTTGCAGAACACAGGAGTATACATACAACCCCACTTCAAAAAATATGAACTAACCCTTTCAGTTTTTTCCAAACTTGGCACAGTTAACTTGGACTCAGCTAGTGCTAGCGTTCATATTATTCATAACCTTATTGATTGGCTTACTTTGGTAACCTACATCACTGCTTTTTGCTAACTGCCGAACGCAGATGGATGGCCCTTTAATACAACTGAAATGGTGAGGTACCAGGATGACCGCAACTTTCTTGTCTTGTTCTCCTCATTGCTTTTGATGCACAATTTAGCTGTCTTATGCATGTCATGGTGACACTACAATCATTTTACATTTTACACCTAAATGAGATGTTCCAAATGTAATAGTAAGAGTCAAAAGCCTTTGGTTTTGTGTCATTGCCAAGCCGATGAAGTCACGATGTCATCTTCATCAGGTAAAAAGCTTTTGTCGTGCACACACCTATGTAGGATTTTCATGGCTCCAAACAAACTTCCTCGTGTGGAGGTGGTTGGAGTGGAGCAGCTGTTGTTGTGTTTATGCAGATCACAGTGCATTTCTAGTGCTTGTTTTGGCACGAAATTGCACTTACTGTACATTTCTGCCTGCTCACACAACCTCTTATCACAAACACAAGCACAAAGAGCAATTGTGTGGCTTTAGATGGCAAAAGCACCGATTCCAAAATGACAAAAAAATATCTTGTATATTGCACTTGTCTGTTTTCACTTAGTACAGATTTAAAGGTGTATCAAAGTACAACTTTTAGTGTGATTAAAGCAGACTTTGTTCTGGTCAGATTAATGAGTGATTCTTATCCATTGTTGTTTCCCTTAGTAGATTGAATATCTGTAGCCATCACCCAGCATTAATAATAATAGGCGCTCGATACAACCTCTAAATTGATGAGTACCCTATGTTTAATAAGTCAAAAAGCCTTACCTTCATTAAATCATTTTGAATTAATTAATATTAGGACATGGCAAGGAGTTCAACAAACAAACATATATTAAGGTGCATAAAAAGGTCTGCCAGATACAGCCACAAACTCTGTGTTTGTATTTGTAAAAAGAGGTGGCCTAAGCAGCAGAAAATGAGGGTGCAATTTCCTCCAAAAATGGGTACCAAAATTGCACCATGCAACCTGATAAACCACCGACCTTCTATGACATTACCAATCACTTAAAAACATATATAAAGACAGACAACAAATATGAAATTGTACCTGTGTTTGCTGCACCGCTGCTGCACTAAAATAGAGCCGGGAGAGTTTGTGTTGTATGTCTTATGGATAATTTCGGCGAGAGGAGAGTGTTTACCAGGCCACAGTTTGATCACATTTTGAGTCAGACATGACAGAAACCCCGTAATCACTGGGACTAATGGGACCAACCCAGCCCCATTTGCTTCTTAGCCAGGCAAAGGCACACAATCACACACAGACACACATTAAAACGAGCACACGCTTAATCACGAACGCACACACACATACACATATATGCACACAACTACAGTATACACATACTCACATAGAGCTAGCATGGCCAAACATCTGTGGCTGTCCTCTGCCTACCATCAGGCTCATTCCAAAGCAATTTCACACAGCGATAAAACAGCCGCACTGTCTGACAGCCAAAGGGGGAAGAGAGAGAGCGTAAGTGTGTGTGTTTTTGTGTTTGCGTGTGCTGTTGTGTGTGTGTGTGTGTGTGTTAACAGGCAGATGTGAGAAGATGAGGATAAGTTGGGCAATGAGGCCAGTGCTGCCTGGCAGATTAGCAGATCGTATGCCATTTTGGATGGCTATCTGGATGTAGATGTGTGTGTGTGTGTGTGTTCCTGTAGCTCCATATGAGTTCTGGACATTCAATTTGAGGCCATTTTTATACTAAGAGAGAATATTTTAGTCGTCCTCAGTTTATAAGGGGCTGTCAGTTCTTTGGTTCATTCATATTCAGGGACCTTAAACATTTAAGGTGTGTCTAAGCATGTGTGTCTCTCACACTGTGAGCATAATAAAGGCACAGATGTAAAACTATTCACACAATCAAACTCTCCCTGCAGAAGATTATCTACTAAAAGCAAAGCATAGAGTAAAAATGATAATACGGGTGGATATAAAACCAATGATATGGAGAAAGATAGTCAAATGTTAAATCTCACTCAGTAAAGAGATGAAGCATAAAGCAGAATAGATATCACTTAATATGAATCAAGTACATGCTTTTATGGTGTCTATTTCTAATAACCCTGTCTCCTTGTCTCATCCTCCAACACTTTCACTACCAGAACAACTTGTCCAGTCAGGTTGACCACAACGGTCTGACCGCTGCTGACCGGTTGTTCCTGGGTGTGGTAAAGGTTTGGGGCGCCGGCAGCGTTAACATCATAGAGGTAACCCTAACAGACGGCACTGGAGCGACGCATCCACTGACCCCGCAGCACAACCTTGACACTCAGGTCAGTAAATGTAGTCTTGGTATAATTAATGTAGTTATCTAAATATGTATCTGTGTTAAATTGCAAGACAGTATAGTGCAAGTTAGACTAATTATAAGAAATAATTCCATTCTCCCTTTAAGTTTTTAAATAGGCTTACAATTAAGCTTTCTGCTACTGTGCAGCTTCATCGTGATAAACACAATTCAGCAGACTGCTGGCCAACGTCATCAAACACAGGAAATGGTCTATGACGGCAAATGCCAGTTTCTGGCAATTGAAGTTTATTTTTGTGCACATAGTCGCAGACAGAAACTGACTGGTAGTCTATTTATTTGTTTGTTTGGATGTTTTATTTAATGGTAAATTAAACAAAGCACATCATACTGCAGCTTTAAAGCCACAGAAAAACTTTTTAAGAAAACAGAAAATGTTTCCAGTATCCAATTCACAGTGTACTGCCTCAAAGCATTTGCTAAAAAAATCACCTTTTTTTTGCAGCCTTATTCACTGATCATTAAGAACATAAATACTAGACTGAGGCATCCGCTAGCAGGGATGGGGAAACTTCGATAATAATGGAACTGTATTAACTAATGTGTATACAAGCACACATATTCCGTTGCATCCCACAAATGCTACATTTATGCTCTAATAACCCCAAAATAAACCCATTAATCTCTGTCTAACATGCAAACAATCGGTGTCATTGCATTTAATAGTTCACGTTGTGCATTAATACAGTAGCTCAGTGAGCCTCTTTCATCATTACATGCACACAATCCATAAACACACCCCTGCCTTCAAGTTGAGCATTTCCCTGCCAGTCACAAACTGTCACTACAATAATAAAAAAAAGAAAACAACTCAGGTTCACAACCCAACTCCCTGCTGTGCCGCGCTGCGTCATCTGACAGCTGTAATCAACTGTGCATTCCCCCTGACACCGTGCTTCTGTAATGAACACAAAGCTGAAGACTTGACTCAGGACAGCGATTCTAAAGCTGCTCATGTAAAATGATTGTCGTTTCCTTTCGCTCGCCCCATCATCTGCTCCGATGGTTCAGCGGAAAGAAATGTGATAGAGAATCAGGAGGAATTGTGGACACAAGGCCAAGCCATATGGCCTGTTACAGTGCGGGCAATGTGGTGAGTCATTTGTCCAGAGGGCCATTTCTAGTGGACACTGTGAGAATAGGACACTGGCAGTTTGTGTGTGAATCTTCTCTGTAGAGAGATCAGAGGGTCGAGGTCAATTACAACATTCAGCTAGAACTAGAGGGGATTCAGTGTTTTACACAAGGACACTTCCATAGGGTGGACGTTTACCAAAACAGGGCTTAAGCTGAGGTCATTCACCTGAAGGACAACTTCTTTAATCACAAGGCGAAGAAGAAGAGTCTGGCTCATTATAAGAGAGACTGGAAAAGAGGGGAGGGAGGGTATAGGGCTATATTACAGTGCAACTTATATATGTTTGAGATGGAGCATGGGTAATATGGACGTTTACCACTACAAGAGTGTGAAGCCGTAGAAAAAGTGAAGTTTATTCCTGTCTTGCCAAGTCCAGTGTATTTATGGAAGTTTTTATTGGACTTTAACAGTCGTAATCCATAGAAGACAATCTGTACCATGATCCACAAATATTTCACAATCCATAAACATGTATTTTTGTATTTGTGTCGAGTAATGTCACCTCAACAAAAATACAGGGCGATTTGCAAATATGCATAACTTACTCTGTAAACATAAAAAAAAATGGAATAGGTTTACATGTAAAGTGATATATACGCATTTGTGCATCCATTTGTACACGTGGAATGATATTTGCAGGGATATTTGTGGGTTTGTGGGCCACTAGACATTTATAACTTCCCTCCTGTTTGTTTGGAGATTTTTGTCCAATTCGTACTGCAGCAGATCTGTAGATAATAGTTGTAATCCACAAAAGACAATCCACAAATATGTACGTGGAACTACAAATATTTCACTATCCATAAACATGTATTTTTGTATTTGTGTTGTATAAAGTCACCTATTCAGTCCACACAAACCCCACAAACCCACAGGAAGTGATCCACAAATTTGCAAATATCATTCCACGTGTACAAATGTGTATATATCACTTTACATGTAAACCTATAACATTGTTATGTGGAATCAAAATATGTGTTTACAGAGTAAGTTAGGCGTATTTACAAAGACAAAAATACATGTAAGTGGAAAATATTTATATTATATTATTAATATTTGTGGATCATGGTACACATTTGTGGATAGTCATCTGTGGATTACACTGTTAAAGTCCAATAAAAACTTCCATATGTTTTGAGATGCAAAACAACGGAGTCAAATTCCTTGTGTCCCTGCACACGTACTTTGCAAATAAATCTGATTTTGATTCTGAAGTTTAAGAAGATAGCATGTGTTCCCTCTCCTCATTTGGCCTGTGATGAAATATTCCTGTCGAGGTTGTGTACTGTACTCAGTGCACTTATCGGGAGCATGAAAATGATAGCTACAGCAGCTCCATAAATAATCGTAGGTGAAAATGCCCGGAAGCCTTTGATTTATACTGTTCTTGGAGAAGACAGACAGCGAGAAGCAGGACGAGATGGCAAGAATTGCAGATGAAGAAAGTCAGAATGACTGAGGGATTTTGGGACTGTGCGTTTATGTGTGTTGGGGATGCAAGGATGGGCAGAGAATAATGAAAAGACAGTCCATCTTTGGAAAGGAGTGAAGGAATGACAGACAGTGGTGGAGAGAGAGAGAGAAAGAGAGAGAAAGAGAGAGAAAGAGAGAGAATGCATCATAGGAAACAGATGGAGAGAGGAATAGAGAGGTGAAATAGATAAACAGGAAGGATGAGAGATGGGCGGAGGGGAGGAGGAAGGGCAGAGAGGAGAGAGAGAGAGGGGATGAGGATGACACAGTATGCGCATGGTAATAAGTTGTTTTTCAGTGTGAGACAATCCATTCATCTCCTTAAGTATTGTCTGATAGGGTAACAACTTGAAAGAAGCGGTAAGCAGCTGGCACTGTGTCATTTAAATACAGTGAGGTGGGAAAGCTATTTCTGTCTGGTACAGGACGTTTTATTCTGAATCTATATAGGCCTATTCAAACTGACATTTAAAATATATCATTATGTACAAGCCCAGGCTCGTTTGAATTCACTGGGGACCCATGCTGTTTATATGACATAAATGAAATGGGATGATTTTCCTTTCAATCGGATATAAGGTACAGAGCAGGAGGAATGTACTGTACATTTTCGCACATCTGTCACATTTAGTAGACTTAACTTCTGAAGGGAGTTTAGAAACAAGGAGCATGTTCCATTTATTTATCCATTATCTATACTTGCTTATGCTGTGCAGAATGCATAGGGGCGAGAGGCAGAGTACAAGTCTATTACCGGCTCACATGTAAAGTGTATACAGGCAATTTATTCATACTCACATTCACACCTACTGTACGGGCAATTTGGAGTCACTACTTCACCCAGCTTGCATGTCTTGGGATATGGGGCCAGTTTATAAATTTCTACGTACAGTTTATCTCTCTCTCGCACATACATTTTTTACATACATTACTTATACATAGCCTTTACAACAGCATAACACCCACCAGAAGTAAAACAGATGTGACAGGGGAGGTCAAGAAGCCATAGGTATATACAGTGAACTTAAAGAATTTCTTATTTTTGATCTCAACTAAACAAAATATGTCCACAGATATACGATGTGAAAACAATACC
This sequence comes from Sebastes umbrosus, assembly GCF_015220745.1. NCBI lineage: Eukaryota > Metazoa > Chordata > Actinopteri > Perciformes > Sebastidae > Sebastes > Sebastes umbrosus. The sequence continues at coordinate 24,022,890 of NC_051275.1, forward strand.
AGCGTCGCTGTCGCTGCTGGTAATAAAAGACAATTAGAGACATATAAAATGAACATAAGATTCCAGCAACCAATCAGCTGCCAATAATCATGATGATAAAAGGGACAAAAAATATGTTAAAGAAAAGAGGGAAGAAATTAAAGTAAGAATTAATTAAGATTAATTATTCGTGATGACAATTTCTTTTTAAATGTGTAAAAACGTAATGAACGCTCTTCATGATGTTAAAGTTGGACTTCTGTGTCAATACAATACAATATTTGAGGAAATATTGGTCATGTCTGGTTTTACAACAACATGCATACTTAAATACACTACATCTATCTTTCTTCTCATGTCTAGGAGCTGATTATTGATGCTACTTCAGAGTTTGTTCATGTGGATCAGAACTTTTCCATCACATGGAAGACCGGCAGCATCTAATCAACAGAGTACATTTTGTGTGTTTTACTTAATAATTAATACACCTGTACATAATGATAATCCATTGCCATAAATGATCATGTAACTCCTACCCTCATTAATGAGCCATTTGTTTTATATTGCTGTACCATTAAACTCTAAGTAACATTACATCAAATTGTGTACAAGCAGAAATAAATAACTATTTTGTGTTTCAATACAAAACTACAAATTATTAAAGTGCAAGCACTATGTCAAACAAAAATCTTGATTTTTTTATTTTTTTTTTACATTTATACATTTTTAAATTGTAATTACTTTACATTAAAGATTCCCTGTTGGATTCTTTGACCTCTAGTCTAGTCTATGGAGCTCTGAATGAGGATGCGCACATGAAAACCGCTAGCAAGACTGCGTATCTTATCACATCATTCCAGTGATCTACAGGTGGCGGTAATGTGCCAGGAAAAGTAGGACTGTGTCCAATAAAGGCAGGAAAGAAGAAGACTGACAGCTAGAAACCATGCGCGTAAACAATACATGTTCGAATTTGCAAATGTTTTATGAGTAAGTGAGTATATTCAACATGTGTGTTTGACCTCAAAGACATATAAGAGGAATTTTGGTGAGTAACAGTGAAGGTAAACATAATAACATTTTTTTTTTTTTTTTACAAAAATCTCCCCAAGGCCCTTTAAATCCACTTTCAAATGATGACATTGAAAATAGCACCAATACTAATGCTGCACACAGGCTAGTAACAATTGGGCTACCGGTTCAAAATGACATCCATGTATTTCTGTTTTTGTGGCTTGTAAAACATGTAAATGGTATATTTTCTATGCCATATATACCGTTTTTACCTTCATTCCTCCCTTTTTCCTTTTCCTTTCCTTTAAATTATAACCTGCATGTTGCACTTTATTTTTTAGTGCTTATTCTATGACTAAATTCAGTTATTCATAGTCTTTTATTTATGATGGACAGGGGGAAATATTATCCAATTTCAGATATTGTCACATTACCCATTTATTAGTGGAGGAGAGACATGTTAACCTGATTTGGTTCCCTAACACATGCAGAGTGAGTAATTTCATGAAATTGTTTTGGGCCTTATTTCACCACACAGAAACATCAGTAGGCAGCCAACTGCTGCGCAAAATGAGCGAACAGGTGTTTATAATAAAATGACAGACAGCCAGAGTTAATGACCAGCGGAAGGAAACACATGCGACATCTCAAGAAGTCTGCTTTTGTTAGGCCCGATTGGAAATGCTTCGATTCAAGGGATGCATGATGCTGTGATTGATTCCATGCAGCACACCCACCACCAACAGAATAACAATGACTCAAGTGGAATTATTATGCGCAGCTTCAACTTTTAAGCACATTTTTAGTGACATTGCCATATTTTAGTATGCACGAGCAGCTGCGTGATCCCAGAGCTGCCCATATGCATGCATCAGTACATGTATGGGTGTGCCAGGAACTAATTATAGCTCTCACCTGCGGCGAGCTGTCTACCTGTGCTTTGTTTCGTCCCATTACTTCCCCATATAATGATACAGTCATCCATTATTCAGCCTGCAGTAAACGTAATGATATCAATTTAGCCATGGGCACCTCAAATTGATTTCCACTCTAATCGCCACTGCATGGACAAGAATGTACAGGGGGTTTACTGCCAAATGGTGGATGTGTGTGTGATTATTGTCCAAAAAGTGTAGCTTTGTGGTGATTCATTCCAGCCCGTCTTTAGGTTAAATGTGATTTTGAAGAGAACAAGTTCTCTGTTTTGACTTTCGAAAGCAAAGCCAGCCACCCACGAGTGCCAGGAGGACTAATTGAGCAGGTGATCTGTCTTGACGTTCTTCCTGGATTCATATCGAAGTCATAACACTGCCGTTGGTGGAAATCGAAGAGAAGAGAAAACCCTGAAACAATCTTTTATCTGTTCTTCCACATTCCTACACTAGTGGTTTCTGGTTTTATCAATTGTTAGAAAACAAAACAGTATTACATTTCTAATCTTGCTGGAGAAAGAACTTTGATAATGAATGCCCCCCGACAATACAAACATCAGAAGTTGTTCTTGTTCTCTTTTTTTTCTGCTAAAAATGTGTATGAACTACCTCGACAGACTAAACCATGGGGCAGTCAAATGTGGCTTTCTTCTTAGACATAAAGAAGTTCTCATATCTATTTTGCTTGGATGTGTTTCAGCTCAAATGTGTAGTTTGTAGCTTACAAAAACACTTTAGGCAACAAAACCACATAGTTAGGTTTAGAAAAAAACAACATGGTTGGGTTTAAAATGACTACGTTTGTACAGTGAAATATGACTTTTTCACTAAATTACATCACCACACTCCAGGCGTACTTTCTCTGAGCGTTTTCTGTTGCCGTGGATGGGTTTACATTATAGTTAATTAAAAGCTTGATGCGTCTCTTACCGCTGCGAAAGGATGCCTTGTGCGGCGGTATCGAACACCTGATGACCGTGACAAAGCGTCAGTATTTGACGCCTGGGAATGAGAACGGGATGAAAATTAAGGGAGGGGAAAATTGATATATCTAGAAAATACAGGACTTATATATACTTATGCCGCATATGCAATGTTTACATATGCAGAAAATTATGAACAGTAAGCATATGGATGACATTAAATCTAGATCTACGGCATGATCCTCAGAGTTCTTCTTCTAAGTAATACATTAAAACATGTTTCCTTCTTTCCACACAATGAAATAATGTGGCCCACCACATTTCACAGAGAGTCTCATATCTCATTGTCCATAGATCAATGTGTTTTTCACTGACTTTCTGAAAGAGAACACATCTTACCAGACGACATGCTTTTAAATGAGCTGCAGTAACAATGTGTCTTTGTTACTGGGGTGACTGACAGATACAAGTGTGTCACAGATGAAGGGGGAAACAAAAAGATAAAACAACATGAGAGAAAGAGGGAAAACACTTTGACAACTTCAAAGACTGTCAGATGTGATGTGATGTGTGTGTGTGTGTATGCGTGAATATTGTGTTAATGTGTTGATATACTTTTGTATGCATGTGCATTAGTGTTTATGAGTTATTTTTTTGTCTTTGTGCATGCGCCCTTAATAAGAACTGAGAGGGGCCTTGCAAAATTGCAAAAAATTAAAGTCACTTTTACCAAATATTAACTGAGATGATTAAGCATTGGTTCTGTGCATCTGTCTACAGGCTTATGTAACAGTCGTTCATTAAAAACATCTATGTGCATAAGCTGCCACCTGCATAAATTCTACATTTCAATATTGTTATTTTGAACAGACAGGTTGCATCTTGAAAGTATAAGTCATTAGAGCATGAAAAAGTTTCTTCTTTATGTATTCCTAAGAGCTCCCTTTCCTTGACGTGCTGTATATACAGGCAAGAAATAAATCACACAATTATATAAGGCCCCGTTGTCTAGCTTTTCTTACATACTCCTTCGCACTCGCACACACAGGCGCACACACACACACACACCGTTTCCTGTCATCCTGTCATTTTGTGAGCACAGCAACTGTCTCGGCAGCCCAGTAGCACCCAACCTGACCAGATCCTCACATTTCGCCATTTTCACCATTTGACACACACCCACACTCTCGCTAACCCACGCACGCAGACACACAGTGTAAAAATTTCACCTGTTAGTCATGAGCCATTTCATGTGTGTCGACACCATGCTTCAGCTTCACCTTCACTAATCTGCCGCTCATTTAGGGCAGTCATGCACACCGGCAAGTCAAACATATCTGCCCACTGGGAGCCCGCTATGCTAATTACGCTGCACTGCATTAAAGGTGGTTCCTGACCGAGACCAAGAATAAAATGAAAATCCTCCCCAAATCCTTAGATGATAAATAAAACAGAAAGAAGAGGAAACCTCAGGAGAGGCAATTCAAAGAGAAATTCTCCCTCCCCCGACAGCTTGGGGTACAAAAGGAGCCATAGGCGAAAAGAGAAAAAAATAAATCTTCTTTAAAATTGTTAACTTATTTTCTATTTTGCACCCCCTTTGGCTGATTTACGTCTGCCATTTCTTGGCATTGTCATCCCATTCTTTTATTTCATCCTTATTTGTCAGCGTGCCCTTGAAGTAAACAGAATGTTTTTTTTGCCTCTATTATATATAAATATCTGTCTGAAATGCCACTTTTCTCTTTTGTTAAAAAAAAATAAAGGTTGTAGATAAATATCTAGTACAAAAATGTAAAGTTGATGACAGAATTACAACACCTGCATCTGTTTTTTGTTTGCACTCTTTCCGCTCCACTGCTTGATTTGAGGCTAGTTAAAGCACATTGAGATTAATGATAGTTCACATGGGCACGCTGCTAGCGGGTTTTGATAGTATTAGACATAAATTATTGACAAGCCAACACAACATTGACAATATGATTGACTTTATAAACTGAGAGCAGCAAAGCAGAGGAAATTATGCATCAGACATAGTTAATTAAAAACATGACAGTTAACCATCTGTAGGGAACGTTGAATAGGCAGATAAAAAGGTTTGACCGTTTTCATTCAGGTCAGCATCCAAAGGGGCAAAAAGAACACACATGAATCTGCAGAAAGCCCTAGACAGCCATTTTATTTTACAGTGAATGACTGCAATTAATAAATGCCATTAAAACACATCTGTCGACACTCACGCTACCCCTTCAGGTGGCATGGCAATCATAATTGCAGCAATCATCATCATCATCATGATCATCACTGTTATCACTCTTAAAAACCTCAGTCAAGAACAGAAACAGAATTTCCCTCACAAGAAATAAGCAAAGGAAAAAAGAACATGTCTTTCATAAAGCTGTACAAAGTTTCGATGGCCATTTTCAAAGGGGTCCCTTGACCTCTGACCTCAAGATATGTGAATGAAAATGGGTTCTACGGGTACCCACGAATCTCCCCTTTACAGAGATTTTATGACAACCAGATGCAGTTTGGGGCAAGTCATAGTCAAGTCAGCACTCTGACACACTGACAACTGTTGTTGCCTGTTGGGCTTGAGTTTGCCATGTTATGATTTCATCATATTTTGTACGCTAAATGCAGTACCTGTGAGGGTTTCTGGACAATATTTGTCATTGTTTTGTGTTGATTTCCAATAATAAATATATACATACATTTACATAAAGCAAGCATATTTGCCCGATCTCATGTTGATATGAGTACTAAATACTTGACAAATCTCTCTTGACGGTACATTTTCAACAGATAAAAAATGTGTGATTAATCCTGATTAACTACGGACAATCATAGGATTAATCGTGATTAAATATTTTAATCAATTGACAGCCCTAATATCTGTTTATATTTATAATATCCACACTAATATTTACAGTGATAATAACAATGACAAAACATATAACATAGGACATTTTTTTTAATAAAAATATAATAAATGTTATAATATAATATAATATGCTACAATATAAATCAATAACTGATTAAAATTGAAAGGATCGGAATCAATTATAATATTAGTATCATGGGTATTGATATTCAAATTATTATTATAACACTGCAAATAAGTGCAACATAATCCTCATTATTATGTATTATAATTATTGATTTTATCCCCCTTCCCTTTTTTAATGTATGTATATTTCCTGTGTCTTTGACCGTGTTCTATCTAGCCATCTACCAAATACTTGCTTTTTACTGCTAAAACTAATTAATTCTGGCTAGTAACTCTGACTGGTGGTTGAACAAGAGACCAACTCTTTCTGTTTGTTTTGAAATGACTTATCAGCCAATTATGCACAAAGCTTACAATAAGCCTTAGGTAGAATCAAATGAACAAAATGATGGATCAGATATTTTCCCTTGTTGCAAAGGAGGGTGAAACTGCAAGGCTACTTATGAGTCAGTGCAAATTGAGAAAGAAAATGCATTTTTTTTTCTGGATGGAGCATTGAGGGAAAAAAAAAGAGACATTTCTTTCTGGCAGACGGCAGATTGTGGATTAAGCACCGAAGGATGGCCACACGCACACATCTTCACAAATCACATCAAATGGCACAACGGCACACCCACGCACTTACACACTCACACAAACATTCCTTACAAATCAAATCAAAAACAGGGCACGCACTGAGGAAGAGCGATTTGCCAATTGGCCAGACCATCCACGCAGAAAAGGATTTAAATATCACTGGAAATGGGGCCAGTGTGATTGCATCACTTCCGGTTCAGCAGAGCTAGTCAAATGCCTCTGGTGGCCAAGTAATTCAATACTCCAGATAGCTTGCATAATGTCACAAATCAGCCTGCATGCGGGATCACCAGCAGACGGGAGATTCAAATCAAGCTCGCCCAGTAGTGTCGTCCGAGGGTATACATAGTTAAACTAAACACATTCTGCCCTTGAGTGTTTAGACTGTACCAAAACACCAGCTTAATTACATATGCAATATATAAAGGGTCAAACTTACTGCCCTTAACTCCTAAATTATAATGATGTGCTTGCCTCATCTGAATATGAGAGAGAACATGTGACAGCTGCTTTCTGTAGCTGAAGAAGACCAATATACGAATGAATAATCCCCGCTCATTATGTACGCAGAGAGGGCGGTGAAATCTCTGTTTATTTTGGGTTTGCATCCATTTATTTATTCTTTTTTAGTCACAGCACCACAATAGAAAGAAGGGGACTGAAGCATCCACCCCTAGCTTCACTGTAGATTACAATCACCCCCAGAAAATGACACATACATGATTCATTCGCACACTTCACACACTTCTGTGGGCTCGGGCACGTTTGTGGGAAGTACATGCACACAAGTCGGAAAGTGTGGCAAAGGCTGACAGTCGTGATGCATTGTAGTAATTGCCGAGCTAAAACGGGAAAGTGTTTTATTTAGTTTGTGGATAAAGGTTGCCATGACAACACGCACTGCGCCTGACTGACATTTATAAAGGACACACTGGGATTGTGCTCCTCATATTTAAGTCTGTACATAACGACGTACACACACATAAGCTGGTAAATACCAAGTGTGCATTTATAGTGCAATTACAGGCTAAATATGTTACTGTGAACGTTCATCAGTATTTGCTCAAAGTGTTTTTCTACCGGAGAAAATCAATCCAAAGGCGGAACTGATGTTATCAGCAAAGTTTAACAACTCTTTGATCTTTAAGAAGATGTGACATTGAGAAAGAGGGAAAAAAAGAGACAGAAATTACAATAAAAAGTAAAATTGTAACTGTAAAAGTTGTTTATGTAAAAACCACAAGTGATTTTCCTACATGCAGGAAATTGTGTTCGTCTATGGGACCAGATCAAGAAAACAAAAGTGTATAAATAAATTGTGCAATCCCAAAAGCCAATAAGTACCTAATATAAGTGCACCTGTTAAAGTGAGATGAAGTATTAACAGTTTAATTGACAAATACCACACTTAATAATTACTGGTCTAATTACTGGTAAACCCCAAATAGGACTACTAATTACTGTACAAGCCCCATATTTGCTAAACATTAAAAATATAATGCAGTTGGTAGAAGTCAACAGCATGCTGACTGACTTGTTGGAAGTGGGCAGAGGAGAGTCTGCAGGATCTGGTGGAAGCTTATAACTCCGAAGTACAACACACAATATGACCACCTTGAAATGTAACATCAGCCAAGCTCCTGGGATGCACAAGTAGCCTACTGTCATGCAAACTTTGGCAGCAGAGAGAATCTTTCACTTCCATTACCATTCCACTCAAAAATTTAAATTCAGACAAGAGAAGAGCTGTCACTTAGAGCAAAAAAAGCTTTAAAAGTCATCTTACCGTATCAAGTTATCTTGCCCCTGACGCTCAGCTCTGAACTGCTCTGGGAGCTGCCTGCTTCGAGTGGTTGTCACTGCTGTTAAGACATTAGCATGAGTCTCCCTTTAGCTTACTAAGTTGAGGAACGAGCCAACAAAAAAACTTCGGGGGATTTACAGTGTGTGCGGTATTCAACCATTTACAGTAAAAATATTTAAAAGTCATCATACAACATTGATGGAAACATATGTTAAGTGCTTGTCTTTCTAATAGCCACCAGAGGGCGACTCCTCTGGTTGCAAAAATAAGTCAAATAGTATAGAAGTCTATGAGAAAATTACCCTAATTATCACTTATTTTATCACCTCAGTAAATATTGTAAACATGAGTTTATGGTCTCAATCGCTAGTTTCAAGTCTTCTTCACTACAGCCTGATGTTCATTTAGTAAATTATGGTCCCATTTAGAGTCAAATAGACCATAAAGCAGGGTATGCTTTAGGGCGTGGCTACCTTGTGATTGACAGGTCGCTACCACGGCGTTGTCCGGTCTGGGAGTTGTCCGTGTTTTCGTCTTAGAACTTTAACCCTTTAACAGTGTGTTTTTAGTTCATGAACGTTAATTATTATTATTAAATTAACCTTTTTGGTCGCCAAAAAACTCAATGGCTGATGTCACGGTGACAACGCCCACTTCTTATATACAGTCTACGCTCCCTGGTGGTTAGAGCTAACTTGACAAACTAACAGACAACAACTTGTTGAGGATTTCCATCGCTGTGCAGTAGGCTTTTTCATCATCAACCATTTAATGCCAGACCTTGACAGCACTACTTCTATACAGTATACAGAACAAGTCACCACACACCTGTAATCACATTAAACTGAAAGGATTAAAGGAGGATTAAACCACAGTACAGTGTCTATGGCCTTCATCTCAACCTTTGTCTCTTCGCCTAATATATTTTTGTTTAATTCAATTAAATTATTACCACAATTCCACTATAAATATATAGGTATTTAAAATAATTTCCTAAAATGTAGCCTTTTTTGGAAATATGAGCTTCTTGCACACAGCTGATGATAGCAAATTTGAGAGTTCCCCGGAAGGGCAGACTACCATCACAGAACAATACAGCCGATGATGACAAATTGAGAGTGATCACTGTGAGTGGATGGGAGAAGATGAGAAATGAGAGTAAAGAGAGCGAAGATGAGAGATGGGGAGCACTGACATGGTGAGGGAGCGGGTCAGGGAGAATAAAGGATGGTGGATGAGAGTCAGGGATATACTGAGTAGCAGGGATGGATGGAGGGATACAGAGATGAGGGGAGCGTCCTCTTGGTAGAATACTTCTGATTGAGGTCAGTTTTCCCACCAGATGAGACTCCACTTTAATCACCCTCCGTCGGTCTCATCACCATGGAGGGGCTGGCCTCATCAGGGAGAGAGGAGAGACAGTGGAGAGAGAGAGAGAGAGAGAGAGAGACATATCGACAAGAGAAATACAAAATTAGGACGAGAGAGACACATAGAAAATGCGAGCGGGATGCGCTGAATAACAGAGTAGGGGAGGCCGATCTGTAATGAGAGAAATGGAAAGCAGAGGACGAAGTGACAAAGAGAAAGAAATGCATACGCTGCATGAGATACAATGTTGTAGAGAGAAGGAAGGGGTGGACAGAATATGAAACAGAGTAGGAAGAGAGAGAGAGAGGGAAACGTTTTTTGAAGTAATTGACTAACACGGCTTCGGCATTATAAATAGTAAGGGATTTTATACCGACCGAATGAAAAAAAAGAAATGAAGAAAGCCAGTGATACACAATAACAGTAGAAGGGGAAAGATTTATCGTTTGTGTATACAAGAGGAAGAAGATTAAGAGAAGGGGAAAAAGAGAGACTAGCTGGGAGGAATACCGAGAGGAAGAGGCTAACTGACTGAGACAGACTGTTTGAGTTCAAACCCAAGTTCAATAGTCTGCCACCCCCCCCTAACCCTGCTCGCCGGCTTTCACACTTATTTACTGTTGTTCTGATGATGAAACGTTTACGTGATACGTTTGCAGATAACTTTTTCTCATCAAAGTGTAGCTGTGTACCACCATTTCTGGATATTACATTCAGTACATAAGTATTGTACTTATTTTAAGCCAGTACTTGAGTATTTATACATTATTTTATACTACTTATACTTATAATATACTTCTACTGTAGTACACTTTAGGAGGAAATATTATATTTTACTCCACTGCATTTACCTAACATTTGCATTTAAAATGTAATTTACGATCAGTCGTTTTATAGATTAGACCACCCAAAAGTTAAATTTAAGTCCACATGATCAACGCTTACCCATTCAAGCATTACTGATAAACCCACTGAACACATACCAGCCCAGTGCCAAATGGCAGACAGACGCATTAAGTGACTAGCTGGTGAACAAAATTAAGCATTTCTGAGCTAAATACCAAGATATTTCCCTCAGGAGTTGGTGGAGACCAAATTAGAGCTAAAATAAGAGTAAATATTGTTTGCCAGGTGGCCAGACACACAACTCCAAATAATCCCAAATGTCGCTCCGTGATGTGCAAACAGTCGACTGTTAGCTAACAAATTCATCATATCAACTTTATAAAGTGACAGATGGTACTTCAGTGTTAAACAATTATTGCTTGCTTTTGCAAGTAAAAGTAATGGACCTTTTTTTACAGGTTGGTATTGCCAATTTTGCTTCATTAAATGATCTGAAAACATCTTCCACCACTGTCGGAGATAATGTACAGGCAGCTGGAACAAAGTGAGCACAACTTAAGGGAGAATATCATGTTATTCTCTAATGAACACTAGTAAGGCATTATAAGCAATGCAAATCAAACTTTATTTATATTCATTAGAAATCAACATAACACAAACAATGGCATATTGTCCAAAAACCCTCACAGGTACTGCATTTAGTATGCTCGAATCATAACATGGCAAACTCAAGCCCAACAGGCAACACCAGCTCTCAGTGTGTCAGTGTGCTGACTGGACTATGACTTGTCCAGAACTGCAGGTGATTATTATAAAGGCATGGCATGTCTGTAAAGGGGAGACTTGTGGGTACCCATAGTACCCATTTTCTTTCAGCTATATTGAGGTGAGAGGTCAAGGGACCACTTTGAAAATGGCCATGCCAGTTTTTCCTGGCCAAAATGTTGCTTTTTTGGTGCGTTCTAGTTTCATAGGATGTCAGTATCTTCACTTTAGCTTTAAAACTGAGACCACTACAACCTCTGAAAAGATCGATATCACCAGTTGCGTTAAAGAAAATGAACGTATTAAAACTAATTTGTGTTAATGTGTTAACTTAACCCTAATGTTCAATTAGAATGGCCTCAATGTGCTCCACATAAAAACATATTTATATAAAATACATAGACATTATACGTCTCCCCTTTTTTAACAATTAATGCAAACAATGCCACCATGAATGCAATCATGTGTAAAAATGTAGTAGTACACACTGTACTTAACGACCATAAACTGCACTTCAGTGTGACTGCAATCGATCTCAGACAGCTTCATCAAAGTGGACAGTTTTGTGGATTGCTTTCTGGAAAAAGTATTCATACAATGAAACTACAGCTTTAGGTATTTTAGGTTTAGGGAACCCCCACCGGATTCACACAGATTGTCAGTGTGAAAGCCTCCTGAGTGAAAAGCCAGCCTGCATTGATGCATGGATTAAAATGGAGATAGGCAAACAAAGAGAGATAAGAGAGAGTGAGAGAGAAATGAGATGAGAAGATTCTGGTTTCAGCATGAGGCCTCCCATCTGTCTGCAGCCAGAGTGACACCTGCTAAGCTTTGATTCAAAATTGCACGCTGAGCTTCAACAGGCAGCTCTCATTTTGAACAAAGGCTAAGTGATTTCAAAGAAATAGTTGGGCACTGTAGTTTTTAGCACATGTTACTTAAGTGAATTGTGCATTTGATGCACTAGGGAGTACTTATGGCAGAAGGATGGCGTGTGTGGGATTGTTTCTAGATAAACTGCAGTGCCCATATTCATTACATAAGGAACATGTCACAGAGTGCAACAGTGTGGCTCATTGATGTGTTTTTGGACAACAATGTAGGCTTAAGGTACAGAGGAATAAGCTATATCAGGCTTTGGCTATCCATATCATATTTGTTTGAAGGATCACTTCATTGTTGGTTTTGGTCTTATCTGTTGACAATAAAAATATAGAATATTGCCAGCATTTTCATTAAATAACAGCAGGCTAATAGATTTGCCATCTCAATTTCAGAAAATCCACAATATACAGTATGAATATAGCACTTAATCAACAGTCAGGTGTACCAACGAATAGTCGTCTTTGTGTTCACAAGCGTTAAGTGTCGCTTTCACTTTTGAAACAAAGTTATTTTAATCCAAAACATATTTTTCCCTAAACTTAACTAAGTGTTTTTGTTGCCTAAACCTAACAAAGTTGTAGTTTTATGGCCTAAACCTAAAGAAGCCTTTTTGTTTAACGTTTCATTCCATTTTACGTGTTAAAACGTGTTGCTTTTAAGTTTGGCTTACACTTTTACAACATAGTAGATGTACAGTAGTAGGCCCCTAATGACCGACATCTATGGTGCTTATAGCAACCGATAAAGCCTATTTAATGGCTTTATAACAGTTAAATCTGGTGCACTACTGCAGAGACACAGGGTTCCATGTGGCCGTGTTCAGGGGTTGGAAGACATCAAGGGTTCTCATCCTTGTCACTATAGTAGGGACTCTATCCAGATGGCAGGGGCACCAACACAGTGGAGGGTTGCATCATGCCCTCCCTGTGAAGCTCATTCCTGGCTAGAAGCCGACTGTGACTTGCCATGAGTCATGGAGGTATGTTGCTCTCTGCTGCTCTTACCAACAGCAGAGACAAGAGGACATTCACATCGCACCGATCATCACCGCGAGCAAGCTAGTGGTGGCCCTTCCTGCTTATCGCCTGTGTGTGTACATTACATAAGACAGCTTTGCCTTCAGTGCTATTCTTGGAATTGAACCCCTGCAGGATCTGTTGTCCTATACCTCCATAGCCTCCAACAGGCAGTCTAATAACATCTCCATCACATAAAGCCCCTCTGTCTCAGATCCCGATGAAAGTAATAGCCGCGGTTACTAAGACGGGGATGGAGACCAAATCCTTCCTAAATGCCGCCATGACGTCACAGAACAGCAAAGTGGAACAAGAGCGGATTTAGAGCACTAACTTTGTGAACCTTGTTCGAGAGGTCACACATTCAGCAAATGAGTTTTCATTTTGTTTCTGATGACCTTGAATTGCTGACATTGAGTATACAATGTGCTACTGAGATGCAGTTATTATTATTACAACGATAAAAGTGGCCGACAATTATAATAAAAAAAAACACCAAAAGAATAATTAAACTATTTACACAATGCTACTATAATGTTAATGTTGGACTGACCACTAAAACACAATTTTGAGTTATATGGGTTTGACTTTACGTTAAAGGTCATCCTTTGTTTATGAACAGCTGTCTGCTCATTGATGTTTATGCGATTTCATGCATGGTTTGTAATGCAAATGGCACATGGCTATGTTTCTATATATGGCTGTGTGTGTGTGTACATGTGTCATTGTCTATTAAGTTTACAATTAAACAATATATTAGTGTTTATATGAAAATACACAACACAGAGTTGAACAGTTTTTTTAGCACTAACACAAATCTTCAATCAAGACTAATCAAATCCCAAAACACTTGATTGTTCAATTTATATGTGTGTGCAGATGCGTTTAGTGTGAGTGTGCTCTTGCATGTAAATGTAAGTGTGTGTGTGCGGCCTGTGCGTGACCCTGGTTTAACCTTGGGGCCGGTGTCATCCAAGAGATAGATCGGTTTGGGAGGAATCGCAGGCCCCGCAGACACATTAAGGGAGTGCAGCTTCACTGAAGGATTACTCTGCGCAGTGGGAGCCTGCCTTTAAATGTGTTAGCATAATGCCGGAGACAGGCTGCGAGAGAGAAAGGAGGCGAAAGAAGACCAGAGAGAGAGGGACAAAGAGCGCGAGAGACAAGTTCTGTGAAAAGGAATGGAGAATGAGAAGATACTGAATTGAAAGAATTAAAATCTGTAAGATCAAAAAAAAGTCCACAAGATGTACTGATATAAGATCTCAAATCGTGTCCATATGTGGATAAGATTATACATCACACCATATTACATAAAAAAGGAAAAGTAATTTGGGTGATAATTGTATGAGCCTTCTTCAGAGCTCTTGTCTAAACAATAAAGCTTTAGCCTATAATTCTCTCCCAATTACCTTAAGGAGAAAATTACATGGTACGTTTCATTCTTGCTCTCTTTTAAGTCCTCCTCGTGCTCTTTATAGAATAATATTCACTCTGTTTCCAAGGGCCCCTGTGATAATCTGTTCACAAACAAGAAGTCTTCATGCATTAACCACAAAATAGGTTCTTTAATGTGTTTTAAAAATGACTCATATAAGCATTTTCTGCTGCTCCATGGTTATGGTACGGTTACGCCTACTGTAGGTAATTTGTCGGTTAAGCATAGGGCTAGATGGTCATGCTGTAAACATGCTGCAGATATAATGGAAATTGTTTAAATATGTAAATTGATAAGCAATTAGAAAACGTTCTTCGTTGACCTTTGTATGTCCTTATGTGTACAAACACAACAGCACAGTGTTATAATGGAAATATAATGACTATTTTGTGTCTCCCAATTTGGCATATCCGTCATATTTACAACATCAAGGCCTATTTTCCTTTGTTTACATGTCTGGTGTTGATATTACTCATCATGATTTTACCATCTGCCCAACATTCTTGATGTTTGTTCGTGCAAATGAAGCGTGGGGATCCGGTGAACTCAGTTCATATGTTTGAGACCGAGTGGATATGTGTTGCTATATGGAGCCTTAATTAGCTGCAGGGTGAAAAACTGATGGCGGAGGGTTGTGCATTTGTGTTGATGTGACAAAAAGTGTGAGCATATATTACTGCACTTATAATCTAAATGAGACAGGCTCGTGTGCGTGGATTGATGGAACACTCGTTGGCAACAGGGTGGCACACTGATCATGTGCGTAACATATGGGGAATCACAATCTATGTGACACAAGCAATCTTATGTGAAATTTGGCTTTGCATGCAAATGTGAGAGAGGAGCTAATGCGTGAGTGTAATTGAATTGTGGAAGCGGAGGTGAAGTGAGGTAAATGCAAATGCAACTAGAAGTGACATGAGAGGGTGGAGCTAAGTAAAACCGAACGCTGAATAAGACATTTTTAAGAGACCAAAAAGATTATAATTATCTTTCATGAACTGAAAACAGACTGTGAAAGGGTTAAAGTTCTAAGACGAAACACAGACAACTTCCAGACCGGACAACTCTGTGGTAGCGACCTGTCAATCACAAGGTAGCCACGCCTTAAAGCATAAACAGCTTTATGGTCTATTTTCCTGTTTGATTTGGTGACACATGCGGTTGCGGTAGTAGCAGCAAACTTGAGCAGCTACTTTGTTAGAAATACAACAGAAGAGCCACTGGTGTATCTGTTTGCAGCACAGCCAAACAAACCCACATTGTTATAAAGAAGTCGGTCAAAAATAATCGCAACCACGATCTGATTACATGCTGCGCACAGCGTGAGTAGTTTTTCACACAACAGAAGGGCACGGTAAAGTTTGCTTCAGGCTCTTCATCTAACAGCTCACTTTGGCTGCTCATTGTTGCCTGTTTGCCAAAATAAAAAATGTAAAATGCAGAAAATGACTGTTGGCTTGTTTGGTAGACACATTTTCCCTCGTGCTTAGGTAGGCAATCTGAATCCAGAGCAGGGAAGGCGGACTCCGCCACCATGAATAAAAAACACTAAATAGGGATATAATAACTGAATGTAAATATGTTTGAACTGATAACTGCTGAAAAATGCAGACCATGATTAATATAAAACATTGGGGTTGATACCTGAAAATCTAATAGATTGTACTCAGTAATCTTTTCTTTTTCAGTAACAGCAAAAGCATCTCGACTGCAAGCCTCCTGCTCACCACGGCCATCGCTCTCTATCACGGTGAATAATAGTATGAAAATAGAATGTAAACACAATTACTCAAGGGAATATAATCAAAGCATGACACGGTCTGATCACGTACAATATATCCGTCTTGTGTTGCGGTGGTGCTACCAACGGGTGAAAACACTGAAGTGTAAATCAAAAACCTATGCTACTGGACTGCCAATAACCATCAAGAATAAACCCATCTTAAATTGGAACACGGAATGTATTTTTTACATATAATAACAAGATAAATGAATCAATCTATCTATCATCTATCTGAGTGTAAATGATATAGTAAAAAAAGGAGTTTTCTGCTAGTATGCGATAGCTCATGTCTTGTAAGTGAGCATCCAAAATGTAATTTTACATCAGGCAGAAGCCTGGCACAATGCACTAGCAGTGTAATATGTATTGTTGGATAAAACCCTTATTTTTGATACATGCCTGTCACAGCAGCTTATAGGAAAATGGCTCGGTCTCTCACACACACATACACAAACATGCACTTGCCCTGTAAGCTTTTGAGTGAGTGCTGTCCAAGGTTCTGAGAGTTAAGCTCCTCTTGGCGTTGGCTGTATCACTGAGGCTGCCACTGGCCATGGTGCTGAAGTGGCAAGGTGTGCTTGTGTGCCAGTGTGTGTGTGTGTGTGTATGTGTGCATTGCAGCTTTTGTAACAGGTATGTGCCATTCCAGTGAGGTTGGTGATTTCAGGTCACAACTGCCCGTTTTCAGCACTGCCAATCCCAAACAGTTTCTCCCTCAAAGAGACCCAGACTAGAAAGAGAATAATCTCTCAGAGACGAGGACTTTTCCAACCTTTTCACAAAGCCACTTGACGTGAGCAAAAGAAAATACGCCATATATAAAAGCCATATGCCCTCCATCCTCTCCCATACATACGCACACTCCTTCCCAGGCTCTCAATTGGTGCTGCAGTTCACCTGTTTAAAAGGCACGCAAGCCCAAAGACAGGCATCTGGTGGAGGGAGATAAAGACAAGATGTCCTCTGACTCCCTGACCCTTGGCATCTTTTTCCTTTCATCTGCCCTTCCCAATCCTATCAACCCCACTCCATCATCCTGAGTAGGCTTCACTCAGGTGTTTGACAGCAAATCAGGATAAATGGCAGACGTGGACTGTCCACTCACTTTCCCGTAGCCTCCTATAGAAATCTCAAGCTAGTGGAGGGAGGGAGGGGAAGAAATGAAAGATGCACATCTGAATAATGCAACAGGCTAGAGGGAGAGGGGAAGAAACAGTTGGGAGGAAATATAGAGACAGACAGAGAGATGATTGACAGAGGGAGGGGAAAGATGGGAACAGAGCAGAAGGCAGAGTAAGTGAGTTGAAGACAGGGTTAGAGAGTGGGAGAGACAAAACGTAAGACAGAACAGAGAGGTAAACAGAAAAAAAGGGAGGATGGAAATAGAGATAAGAGGGCAAGTGGAAGAGGAATGGGGAGGAGATATGGCAGATAGAGGGAAGGCGGGATCACAGAGTTGAAAATGGCGTGAAAAGAAGCAAGATAAATGGAAGGAATAAGGGCAAGAGGGAGAAAGTAAGACTAATAGTGGAAGTGGAAGAGTGAAACAGAAAGAGGTGGAGGCAGAGAATCTAGGAGGCGACAATTCTGTTCCACTTTTGGCAACAAGACTGCAGAGCGGAGAACGAACAGAGGACAACATTGATATTCCCTTCTTCTGTCTGCCATGTTCTCTTCTTTCCTCATTGTAGCTTGTTGTCATTCTTCATGTGCCTCGCTTTTTTGTGGTTTTTCAATTGTTTGTGGCTTTTCAATCACACCTATTTCAATACCCGGCTCTCCTTTCGCATTTGAGGTGTCTTTGGCCCCGGCTGACTCCACATCTCTTCTCTGTGTCTAAGTGCCTCTTCTCTGTCGTCATCCTGCAGTGCATTCCTTCACCTCACATGCACTGTTTTGTCTGGCAACGGCACAGCGATGACTAAAATTATGGATCTCTATTGATTTAGTGTGCCTGCAGACTGTTTAAGTACTGTTTTGATGAACTCTGTCAAAGAGTGAAAGAAAGTAAGAGTGTGACTGTGTCTAAGAGTTCCTTTACATGTGAGTGCACGCGTGTGCCTATTGTTTGTTTTGATTCATCTGTCATATTTCAGAAGCCAAGGCAATATTACAAAGCAAACACAGTTTTTGGTGGAAGAAATAAAAGCAGAGCCTATAAAGTTGTCCACTGAAAAATAAAAGCAATGACATGTTAAATATAGGCTACACTGAAAACAAGTGTAAAAGGTGGCCAGGTTTGAACCTGTGATCTAAAGCCTATAGTAGCACAGTGATGACCTTGGCTACGTCAGTGTGCATCCCTCATGCAGCATCACAGGCAGCCTTGTTCACAGAGCAACAGGAGAGCTGATGCATGTTGAGTGAATGCTAGACAGTGATATGAACGTTGCATATTACGCTCATAAATATGTTTTGTAGGCCTACTGGTAAGAGTAGACTACCGTAAATAGACAGTTATGGTGACAAAATACAGAATAAACTCTTGTAGGCCCTACACACTATGAGCGTGTGTTTTGATTGGAAAAATACTGTGAATTTGAGTTTAAATGCAAGGCTGGGATAGGCCTATATGCTGGAAGCATTACAAATTCAAATTAGTGCTTTGTGGGCTAATTGGCGTTAGCGATTAGCATTTGCAATTCACTGGAAGCTATCCTGTAAAAGCTAGCTGTTGTTAACGGTCATTTAGATATGGTGACAGAGGTCCCGTTTTGTCCGGGATTGTCCCGATTTCAAGCTAGGTGTCCCGAGCCCAACAAATATCTTTAAAGTTCCCATATTGTAAAAAGTGAGATTTTAATATCTTTTATATTATAAAGCAGGTTTAAGTGCCTTATAAATACTGTTAAACTATCAAAACGTTCAATATACAGGGCAACACACACAGCCTGTATTCAGAACTCGTGCTTTTGAAACAAGCCGTTAGGATTTCTGTCCATTTGTGATGTCACAAATATACAATATTTAGAACATTTCAAGGTTTTAAACGTAAACATTCTAAATGTGTCCCAGTTAATTTCCTGTTGCAGTGTATGTAAATAACATCAGCTGACAGGAAGT
The DNA here is from genome assembly GCF_015220745.1 of Sebastes umbrosus. Lineage (NCBI taxonomy): Eukaryota > Metazoa > Chordata > Actinopteri > Perciformes > Sebastidae > Sebastes > Sebastes umbrosus. The sequence continues at coordinate 24,042,298 of NC_051275.1, forward strand.
AAACATGGACCCAAACTGTTACCTAGCAACGCAATTCCCTTGAAATGCACTAAAACGGAGCGTTTCAGACAGAGGGTGAATACAGGTATATTCAGGCAGACAGTACGAGGAAAATAAAAAAAAAATATTTAACATTACAGCATGTAAACATGTTCTCATAGAAACACAAAATAAAAGTATGGACCAACAGTCACTACAAAATGGTCCCAGTTTTCACCACAATTAAAGTAATAATAATATTTTACTTGTTTTCAGCGCTTACATACACTCATTAACCCAATATTAAAAATATAAACAATACACCACGCATCTGAATTCAACACTGATTTGTCTGTATGTGTATCAATCTATCAATGTGTCGTTTTCAAGGCTGTTGCTATGACGCTAGCAGTACTTTCTGACAGAACCGGTCAGTAGGCTAGGCTAACGGTTAACTGTCATACCAAAGAGGAAGTCTGTCTTTTCAAAATATTTCCAGGTGACTGCAAGAGTACATTTTCGGTCGTGAACGGAGGAAATGATGATATATAATGTCATGTTAAGTCGAATATTGTGTTAAACGTAGAGATATTTACTCATACACGTATTTTAATTATTGAATATGTTGAATGTGTTTTTTTGTACATTTCTAAGAAAATGTTTATTTGCATTGTGCGCTTTTTCTGCAATTTTCTACTAAGTGAAGTAGGCTATAATGAGGAGTTTAGAGCCTAACCATGCCTATATAGATGATTACAGCCCCGATCACAGAGCGATACAAGAGCTGATGTAGGCCGATGTTGACTGAACAGCAGATGATTGACTGAACTACAGTGTATGTTTTACACAAGTGACCCCTGTAATTAAATGTGGACCGAGTGTTTCATTCTGAGCCTGTAACACTACTGTCAACTCTCTTTTTTCTGCTTTGTTTTATATTCCGTGTCTTCTGGAGATCAATTTCTAGAAGTCTGACAGTCTCATTTTTGTTACTGTCCTGTTTCATATTATCACGCCTCTCTCTAAATTAAGAGTTAAAAATCTTTGATGTGTCAATTTTTATGCTAAAATATGAGGAAAGAGAGACTGAGAAGGACCAGGGGGGATGTAGATTGAGGGGACATCACGCTGAATAATGCAATAACAGACGCCGTGAGCTACTTGTTGTCATTATTTATTTATTTCTTTTCCTAGAAGAACAGTGCATCCATTCCTCTTCGCAGGCAATTACTTTTAATTGGATAACCTTTTCGTTTGCGGAAGAGCACTATTTTTAACTTAGAAAGCGCAAGGTGTTGAAGCGCCATGCTTTCCCTCAGGAATAGCTCACTACACAGATAGGTAGACTGCAGAAGGGAGTCTCTGTTAATATGGAAAGGAGATGCAAAAGTGGGAGGGAGACATGGAGAAGCACACACATCAAACAGATGGAAATTCCTTGTTTAGGGTGATTTCATATGGAAAAAAAGGAGTAGAATAAAGTTTTGAAGAAAAGAGATAAACATTCACTCTTAATACATATGGAGCAACTCCACCTCAATGAATAAAAGTAGGAATTCATAACACAACAAAGTTTTATGATTCATGATAAGCAGTGATATTATCAGCCAGTGTAGTCTGAGGTATTTCTTACCTTGAAGGACTGACAGCGATAAGAAACTCAATTCTTCTTTTCAAGTCTCTCGATGTTTTGGGATGAATTTGATATTACCTGCATGTGAGATAAAAGAAAAACAAAGATAATGCAGTATGTTAACTCTTGGGTAACAGCCCCAAAATGCCAATTATATTCAAATTAATTATCTGTCATATTTAACAGGTATAAAAGTTTATCTGAATACAGTCCTACTGTAAGCGTTACATAGTGTTTGCACTCTCACAGAAAACAGAAGTACATCTGTTTTTCACCATTGTTACCATATCTCTGTCCTCTGTGTGATAATTTAAAGAAGACCTATTGTGCATATTTTCAGGTGCATACTTGTATTCAGGGTTTTTACTAGAGCATGTTGACATGATTTGATGTTCAAAAAACGCCACCGAAAACCCAAGTCTACTCTGATTGACCAGTTGGCCCACTGTTGTGATTGGTCAACCGAACCAAACTTTTCGGACTCTGCTTCAGCTCCGCTCTGCTTAGTTTGACTGGGTGCCAAACTAGCAGTTATGCAAATGTGTTACTTGGTGACATCACCAAGTTACGGAAGAAAAGACAAGACTTCAATCGAGGCCTTTCAGGCAGTTCAGGAGCAGCAGCATTGACATTTGATGTAATGGACAACCAAGCTGCAGTGCTGTACATGTAGGCTACATGTGTCTCTCTAAGAAAAATCAAGGGAGACAGATAGAGGGAGCCTGTGCCAAGAAAATGTTCAACCCTCTGTAAGATACATTGGTGGGTGTCATTTGCTATTCTCCATGCATGAGTTGAATTGGACTGTTTACTCAATTTGTATGCTATGTGTCAGTTCACATTGTTTGGTGCAACCTGCGTCTGCTGTCATGGACTTTCAAATCAACTAACAAATCGAATCCCAGATGAGGTTGGGTCACATGTTTGTGCCTGAACTTCAGATTTCAATCCAAAGATTATTTTAATTATTGCTTCTTATTACTGCTATAATACTGCTTATGTAGATTTAAAAAAGAAAAAAAGAAAAGAAAAACGTTACAGTAAAAAAATGTACAGCTTGAAAACAATTATTAAGAGCAAGAAGGTATTTTTTTTGCCACTATTTGTATGAAAGTAGCCCTGTCAAAGCCTCAGACAGAGCTTATAGCAAACACAGTGATCACGTGTCCTTCAAAGTGCCGAATAATGAAGAGATGTGTACAAGAGAAGTAGATTACAACATGCATTATTTAAGATTTAAGATATATTGCAGGTAAAACAACCTTATATTGAAGGCTTGTGTAGACTGGCAGTGTGCCGCTAAGTAGAAAGCAGGCCAAGTGCAAACAAAATACAGATTTTGTTATGTTTTGGGCAACCCCACCAGTAGTTGACAAGGCATGAAATCAGAGGGAAAGGGCTACAAATAAACTAAGCTGTTGTGATCTTGTTCTCTGGACGGCCTTCAGCATGTTTTCAGGATTATACTATCTTTTCTGCAGCACTCTCCAAACTGTTAATGCTTTTTTTTTCCTTTCCTTTTTTTGTTTTGACACAGCAATGGATACTATTAAACAGACACATTTAATAGAACCAACATTTCATGTTTTGTACCCAACTCAATGGTTCAAGCAGGACAGTACAATTCATCTATGAAAGGCAACACTGCAAATGATCCGTGGGCAAATAGCTAAGAGAGAAACCTGAAGCAACCATCATCCCGGTTAAATGAAATGTATTGCTGTGTATCGTCTGCGTAGGTGTGGGAAAATGATGTTGGCCATGACTAGAGCCCAGCGGAAGCATATACACTATAAAACTATTCTCATAATAATTATATGGTCTTATTGCATTGTTAGAATATATGTGTTTATCCTTCAGATTGGAAATACAAATAACCTTTTGTTTTTATGTCACTATGATGAATCCTTGTATGATGATGATTTGGATGTTGACACACATTTAAACTATTGCACTATATTGTCCCTTGCATTTCATTAAATGTACATGCTTACTATAATAACAACCTTATTTGTGGGAAAATTCTCATTTTTTTCACATTTTATAACTAAAATAAGTAGTTCATGCTGTTTATTTCTAAAAAAAATAGGTGTAGTTCAGTGTCTTTATGCCTGTTGATAATTTCCAAAAGTTTAAGGACTTCTTTCTAAAAATAAAGTTTTTTTCAGAAAAAAAGTGTCTTTGTGTTTTTTCTATGTGTATGTGTATTTGTGTATGTGTTTGTTTCTGTGTTTACATTTGTTTTGCCTGCACAAGATTACAACTGTTTGAAAAATTGCATTGATCGATTGTAATGTGTATAGGTTGGCGGACTGGGTGCATGCTGAGTTGATTGCATGCAGTTTTATTTAATCAATCGTCAAAAAAATAGACAGTCAAATACAATGGTAACTGAAGTATAACTGAAATACAAATATATGGATCAGCATTTCTCACAATTTGTGTTCCTAAATATGGTAGGAGGCAATTACAAAAACAGAATGCATTGCACGCTTGTTGAGTGATCTGTGCATTTGTTTGATGTTTTTCTACAGCCAAGTAGGGTTTGTGATCTGCTTCATCTTCAACTTGTTGAGCAACTTAGAGTCATTTTAAAGTATCCTTTTTTTGACAGCTACACGGGCTAAATCGTGTTTTGCAATGGTTACAATTGTTTTAGTAAAGATAAGGTCTTAAGGCTGGATTCACTGGGCTTCCACTTAAAGTATCTCTGAATTATCAGTGGCAGCTGGGCAGGAGTGCCATTGCAATCATTTATGAAATTACTAAGTCCATTGCTTAGGAATGCCTAATGCCCAAAGTATTACGCTCATAGATGAATATCCAGTAAGGTCACTGCACTAAGCTGGTTGGCCATTTGTTAGCCTCAAGGGTGCATCACTATTTATCAAGTTGAAGTCATGTGTTAGTTAATTGCTCAGCCTTGTAGCTTCTGTCTGTTTCTTTCTGTCTTTTATTCTCTACCCTGCAGGCTAGCTGTTGATGTGTACATATATGATACAACTGTAGTACTGGATGTGTGTGAGTGTGTTTGTGATTGGCCTGTGTGCCATGTGAAATGTTTGTGTCCTTTTGTTCCCATGTGAGCGTGTGACCTGAATGCAGGTGTTTGTATGGTAACCCAGTTCTGTACATAAGCAGCACTTGAAAAGTCGCTCTTTCAGCAACGCCTTTGATCATAATCTGGCTGCCGCTTTCATGATAGCCTGATCCTGAATGCACTGAGAGTGCAGATGTTTGTTTTACTCATTGCTGTGCATTTGGCACACTGCTGTGGCTACATTTTATTGTGTGTGAACTTGTTTGAATTGATTATCAAGAGTGTATATATACAGTAAATGATTGTACTCTGGAGCTAGGACAATAATTGCAATACATAAATGGCAGTGGCAATACATCCCTTTCATTTGAGAGGCATTAGGGAACAAAGTTCTGAGTCTTTCTTTCTATCAAACGGACACACTGACACGCAAGCACACATACAGTAAATATCACAGGCTCCACAGATTGGGGTCTATAGGCCTCTCTTGTTCTATTTCACACAGGCTAGTCCCTGTAAAAGCACTTTTTAGGCTTGACCTCTGCAGCTCAAAACCGTGAAAATGTGTATGTATGTGACCAGCCAATCAGAGCCTATTCAATCCTGTGAGAGTTGCCCGTTTGAAATGGCAAAGATCAACCCATTTCTCCACTTTCCTTCAGAAACAGCAGATGCCAATATAACTGAAAATGGGTTTGTCTGATGCATATGTAACTGTTCTTTTAAGTGCCGCAGTGCTTAGCAATCTGGCTTCTTAGGACTGGCCAGACTGTACTTGTTTGCTGCGGTGGGCCTTTTTCCAGCAATCTCCTCAAATTGCAGTGTACATGCCACTGCATCAGACCCGCCACTTAGTCCTCTGGAATGTGAAGGCAGCTTGTCATATAAAAATTCATGCGTCACTGTGACGGTGTTGTAACACCAAAACAAGCATATTCCTACTCTTACTAGTTTGTGTCTGAACCATAGACTGTATATAAGACTGTATATAAGAAGTGGACGTAGTCAATGTGACGTCACCCATTGATTCGTGGACTGACATTTTAAAACCTTGAGTCCGACATTTTGGCCATTTCCATTGTGGTTTTTGGCCGTTGCCGTGTTGGTTTTTTTTGCAACTAGAAGTAACACGAGAGGGGTGGAGCTAAGTACAACCGATTGCTGAATAAGAAATTTCTAGGCGACCAAAATGTTACAATTAATTTTCATGAACTGAAAACACACTGTGAAAAGGTTAAAGTTCTAAGACAAAAACACAGACAACACCGTGGTAGCAACCTGTCAATCACAAGGTAGCCACGCCCTAAAGCATAACCTGCTTTATCATCTATTTGAGTCTAAATGGGACCGTAATTTACTAAATGAACATCATGCTGTATTGAAGAAAACTCAAAACTAGAGATTGAGCCCATAAACTCATGTTTCCAATGTTTACTGTGGTGATAAATCAAATGAGAAGTAGGGTCATTTTCTCATAGACATCTATACATTCAGACTTCTTTTTGCAACCAGAGGAGTCGCCCCCTGCTGGCTGTTAGAAGGAATGCAAGTTTAACGTACTTTTAGCATTGGCTTCACTTTTTAGAACTGGAGATTGCCCACTGATCTTAACACCCATAGCAGGGTGCTAAGATCAGTAAAGCAATGTCAGATTAGCTACAATCAGCTTTATCCCTGATTGATGAATATGTTGACTTCAGCAATAAATATTGGATTGTCTGCACAGGATATCCCTCATCTGACTCATATAACTTCTGCTGAAATTCAAAAATGGTCCTCTAAATAAAAAAAATCCATTAATGAAATAGATCTATAAATTACGTGTGTTGCAACAGGATGTTGACAACATGATGACGTACTGTAAGTAGCAGCACATTCTGTTCATCCAGTCAGGTAGATATAATCCATAAAAATGTTATTCAATTAATCTTTCTTATGACTCAACAGCATACTGTAGGATTTTTTTTTTTTTTTAAGTTTTGTTTCTGCAGTCCTTTAGAGAGGAATGTAGCTTACAGGAACACTGATTCCATTAACTCACATCCCCGCTCAGAATAAATTATTGTTTTTAAACAGCGGTTAAAGGCTACACTAAGACCTCATTTTCACTGCATTAAACCACAGTCCATGTTTGTGATCAATATGTGTGTGCTGCATATGCAAGATAATGCGTCTCTGTCTTCATCTACTGTACAAGTGTGCGGTTAACGAAGGCCAGTAATCCACAAATCAAGTTTAACACTCTGTTTAATGAAACAGGGCTATTAATGGTGACAGCCATGGACTTGTGTTGTATTCATAATGGATGAGTATGCTAAGACGACTTAAAAACCAACCAGCCAGTAACATTAAAGCAAGTTCTGAGTTTTCAGTTCTCTTTTCCTTTACTATTATTATCAAAGGGGTGACACTTTGTTTTTAAGTCTTTTATCTTTTTTGTGCTTTCTTTTGGTCTTACATCTCTTTTGTCTCCTACTTCATGCTCACATTTTGCTTATGCCCTGCTGCAACTGTGAAATATATTGGTTCTCTTAAGATCAATGTGTGTGTCTGTGCATCTGTGGCCAAAAAAATATCAGTTTTTGACCATTTTATATTATGAATTTATAAAAACACGTATGCATGGTACTGTTTGTTTAGCTGTTATATGACAGTCTCTCTGTGTGAATGCTTAATTAGATTCTACAAAGAAGTGAGGAAAATATATGTATTTTGCAAGAGCTGGGATGCGCAGCTGAACACTTAAAAAATGCATTATGTTCCACTAAAGCTGTGAGACAGGTCACAGTGACATGCCTAGCAGAGTTTTCTTCGTAACGTTCAATTTCACTATGAAAGGTCAGGGCAAACACTTTACACCAAGCATTGCTAATTGATGTGAACTGAAAAGGGAGTGCATTAGAGACACTAAACTGGTTGGAGATTGTGTGTGGGTAAAACAGTGTGTGTGTCAGCGGGGGGGTGCATTGGGTGTGCAACTCTGTGAGCGTCAAAGTGTGTGTCCGTGTGTGCGTCCAAACCATGCGTTTGCGTGTCAGTGTGTAATTGGCCTGACGTGGTTTGTGTATTTCAGCCCAGGGGAGGCAAGTTATTGGACTGACCTCTGTAGTGTGACAACAGTAGAGTCTGAGGCAATCTAAAGGCCCAAACATCAGCAGCCACCAGCAACCAAAACACATTAAAGATTAAAGCAGTCGCTCAGAACAAAGCCACTGGTGTGTGGTTTGTTAAAAGCGGACTTTGTGTGCGTCGTGGGTTCCGTTGGGGCTGGTGGGGGCGCAGTACGTGTTTGTGTATTACGGAATTTGAGTCACACAATATTTGTGAGTGTTGCTGAATCCGCGGTGGCCACTTTGAAAGCCACTTATGAAAATTCTGGTGTGTGTGCTTGTGTTAGTTTGTGTATGTTGTTAAACTTACATGGGGACATTCAGTAATCTCGGCAGTGTGATATGCTCCAAGAATTAACTCCATGATTGTTCTGTACTCGCCCACTGAAAATATGTTTTTTTGAAGATGAAAGGTTATGTTAAATTGGCATGCATACATCTCTGCTTCAGTTAGAGACATTTTGACGGCCACAGTGACTGATGAGAGCTGTGTGTGAGTGTGGATCATGAAGGAGATGATTTTGGCAGGGCAGATAACACCTCCTTGTTAACTTAGAATCTGTTCCGCTTGTTAACAGCATCTTCAGAGGAAAGGTGACTAAAACAACCTTGTTGTCTCCCTTGTTAAATCTGAATCCAGGAGCACGTTTTTGTGTGTCAGTTGAGTGTGTGTTTCGTTGGCCGTGATGTCTGAGTGCACATTTAAGTTTCTGTATTGGATAGTGATGTGACAGAAGGCGAAGTCTCCATGTGAGACAAAGTCAAACTGGAAGAGGAAGTAAAAGAAGGAAGGACAAAATGTGCTGTGAGTGACAGGGAGAGGGAAGAAGGGAAACACTGAAGCAAATGCAGTATAATAAGACAAGAAACAGTCAGAGTGTCAAAGAGAGTGCAAGGACAATCAAAACAGATAAAGTAAGAAGAATGGACAGATGTAACAGTGACTGAAGATATGAGAAGGATATAGAAGAATACTGAAAGAGACTATTAAAGATAACTTACACATTTAAGAAACTCAACTCCATTTTAAGATTGACTTTACACATAACAACAATAAGGCATCTTGTGACATGTATATACAAGATAAATATAGAGTATAGAGTTCATATTTTCAACATATCTGCTATCATTAATTCATTAATTTAAGGATACAAATATTTATTTTGCTTTTAAAAAATTGTATCTTATAAAACCATATCTAACATGCAATAAAACCTTTGTATGTATTTCTATGTTTATTAAATGTTTAGCATGACCCTTGGTATTTGGTGCTAACTCTCTAACACAGGCCAAGCAACCATGTAGCCTAACACGGAAAGTCTTAGTAGAAAAGGAATGGAGACAGCAAGAGATTATTGACGCCTATAAGGATGTCTCATTTAGTGAAGTAGTTGTACACTATACGCTACACACTACTGCTTTCCTACTGTGATAGCACTGATGCTGCAATGATAAACAGTATAAATTGTCAAAAAGAAAAAGAAAAGAAAAAACAAGTTTAGCTTGTGTTTGCCACTAGTTGGACAATGTGAAATATGCAATGATTCAGCAAAGTATAAAATAGACATGGAAAAAGAGAGGAATTAAGAGATACACAGGGAAAGCACCAGAGAACAGCCATCACTGTTTCAGCACAATCTTCTCCATAGTCCCAAACCTCTCAACCCGTATCTTAACACAGTAGAAATGATTTTCCTGTGTTTGACTTTTTGTGTGGATTTGTGTGTGTGTCCACGCCTAAGGGCTGCTGAAGGGGGTTCTGTCCCTGCATGAGCAAATGTTGTGTTTTTACTTGTGTCTCAACCTATAAGCCACAGTTGAACACACATGCACAAACACACATTGCTAACTGATGTTCAACAGCTTCAATCAGTGTTTGGACAAAATGATGTTGATTCTAAAGCTGCCCATTGGTGGAAAGTAACTACGGCAAGTACATTTATCTATAGGTACAACATTTGAGGTACTCGTGTTTTACTTCCATTTTTTGCTTCTAATCTATACTTTTAACTGGTCATGAAACAGTCTCAATTTAATACCGATGCCTATATACTGTAATTGCCATTGCCATTTTGAAAGGACACTACGCATGTAACGAGCGCCCATTGACACGCTGTCCCTGGTCCGTCCAAAAGTCAGTCTCCGATGCCGAGGGGCACTGACCGAGTGGTGGTATTTGACGAGTCGGGAGTGGGAATGCGTTGCATAGTAATGCACACTCATTCACAGTCAACACACCACATGCTCTCATAAACTCCTAAAAAATCCTTAAAACAACAACACACACATCCAACATAAATCGCAGTCACGTGGTTATTCTGCTCAACTTGTCCTCTACAGATCAACTTTTATTTTGAAAAGGGGGCAGATGGAAACTTTTGTACATATAAATCCCCAAAACTTTGCCAACACCTCTCACTCACTCCTCTCCTCCCTCTGACCTCCCATCTTCCCCCTCAACTATATTAAGGTGTAACTGATGCCAACATCACACTAATGGGGCTTTGGATGGACGGAGGGGGAAAGGCGAAGGGACGGGTTATAGATAGATATGGGGTTAGGTTGTAGGCAAGGGAGACAGTAGATAAGAATGAATGCAGGGAGATGACAAGAAGGATACAGGGAGGTGAAATTAATCACAGAGGTAGTCGTCGCCTTTAGCAACCGAAGGCACACTGATCGATACAAAGAATATTTCCGCGAGTCCATTAATCTACCTGCTATATTTATCTTAGTTTGTTTCCGTGACCTCTTCCTCCGGTTTCTGTCTGCCTCGTAACCTCTTTGTTTATTTACTGACTGCCTCTTCTTCTCTTGTGTTAGGATGTGTGTTACAGATATAGGTTTGCAAAAGTTAATAATAAGATTATATGTGAATTCCATTTCATTAAAAAAATATGTAAGAATTGCAAGTTATTATAGAATAAAGGTCAACTGGTATCAGGATTTTAGAAACAAATTCATCTCTGCCAGAGAGAAGATTTAATGCCAGGTAGCATCAGGTTTAAATTTGCCTCTTCGTTGTCCTCACTGTAACTTTCAACCAGGCATGCAGTAGCAGTGCAAATACTCTCTGCAAACTGTAAAAAATAAAACAACATTTTTTTTTTTTTAGCTGATATGGGCAGGCGAGTTTTGTTTTTTTGGAAAGACTTGCACCATATTGACTGTTTACGCCTGGCTGCGGTTTGGCTTCATGGCTTCCTGTACCGTCCCTGTTGGGACTTCAGACAGGTGTGTGTGTGCATGTGTTTGTCAGCCTTTGTGAGTGTGGGAGAGGAAGAGATGGAGAGAAGCGGACTCTGAGAATTGATTTCTGTATGAATGCCGAGGATTGATTTGCGTGTCTTTGTTTAAAATGCCTCCGTGTGAAAAGTGTCTGCAAATCCATATCAGCGGTTGAGATATTCCATACTTAACAGCTGCTGGATGTGTGGTCGTGTGCTTCAGGTGCACGTGTGTGTGTGTGTTTAGATGCTGGCGTGTGGGCTCGAGTGTCATGAGGAGACTCATTCTCTGCCATTTCCTGTTCCCTCTCAGTCCCACATTGCACGATTCCTGCACACACACACACCCACACACACACATGCAAACACACGCAAAACATCTGATCACACACACAAAGTCTCCGGAGCTCTATGCCAACAGACCGTCGGCAACTGCTCTTGTTTGCGCTGGAGATAATATGACAGATCGTTGCTCAACTTGCCTAAATAGTTCCCCAAACACCAAGACAGGTGGCGTGTATGTGTGTGTGTTCGGGGACTATATGTGTGTGTATGTGGGTGGTTGCATAGAGTGTGTGGTTGTATGTACTGTATGTTTCAAAGATCTAGTGGCAGGTGGCACCATTTCATTGTTTGTTTTTGCTCCCGTCCCTCTCGACTTCCCGCTCCTCTCTCATTTCCTCTCCTCTTTCTTACCTTCTCAGCTCCCTCTTTCCTTCTCTCTCTGAAGAAGTGCAATTCTTAATTGGAGAACAAAACTGAGGTATGCCATACCTAGTAATTTCCTGAAGAACCATGTCAAACATCCATTCTGAGTAAAAGTGTAAATGTGCCGCCAATCCAATCACTTAGTTAAAATTGCGAAGGTGCTGATACGCAGAAGACGCTACTGCTCATTAGGATTCTGGAGAGGAAAGCAGAACATTTTTATTTCCTCAAGTACATAGAATATTAACTAAACAGGGAAGCAAATGTGGGGGGAAAAAAAATCATAAACGGACACGCTATCCCTGTTGCTAAAAGAAATGTTGTGTCGGAAAACAGAGCTGAGAGAACCAACACAACCGGAAAGCAAGAGATCTGTGGAGGATCTGAAAAAAAAAAGATGCAGCAAGATGTGAAATAAAGGAGAAAGCTGCACTTAACAACAGATCAATATGGTTTGACCGCAGGAGACATAACCCCAATAAAGGGAAAAAGGTAAAGTATAATTTTCCGAGTCACAGCAAATAGAGCTATCAGGAGTTTATACACTTGACTTGGAAAAGAAATGTAGCTTAAAATTAAGACCGAACACTTTCGTACATGCACACACATGACAATACAATGCAAGATTGACTGTAATGCAAATGCTACGCTCAGAGCTTCGGATGTAGAATAAAAAGTGAGAAACTTGTGGCGGGTGGGTGGGGAGGTGATCAAACAAACACAATACTTTCAACTAGTGACCGGTGTTTGAGACCAGTGTCCGTGTCCCAAAGTGTTGTTGAGTTGAGTTATGTTAGTGACGTTTGTGATGTGTTTTCCGTGCTATATTGTCCTTACGTTGTATCTGTACGTACTATACTCGTTTTTTTAGGCCCAACAATTATGTTTTTCCTAAATCTAACTAAGTAGTTTTGTTGCCTAAACATAACCGCAACCATTTCACAGTAACAACGTAGAGTTAAATGACACGCGGAAATCCGTTTCACAACGTTAAGCCCACGGCGTATAAATGACACGCGAAAAGCCTAAAATGCATTATCATGACACATGGAAATGTTGCGCTATTTTTATGCCTCATGAGATTGGGTTGACAACAAAAGGAAAAATGAAGGTGTGTTTGATTTGAAGAAATGTCAAATTTGGAAGTATATGAAGAGGTCAGTAAGTTGAAGGCAATACCCAAATGAGCGAAGCAGGAAAATCTGCCTTCACTAAAGAAATCCCCAATTGTGCTTAGGCCTTGTCCGTCCCAAAGAGAGAATCTGGCATCAATTTTAGCAGGTTTGAACAGTTCATTATTACATATTACTGTTTTAATGGGGAGTGTGTTCCAACCAAAGTGTTGTTTGATTTGTTGCCAGATTTTCAAAGTTGATACAACTTTGTCTGTGTACTGGTCGAGGGCCCATCTCTTTTTTAAATTTATAGGCACATTTGTTCGGGCTGCAGTACATTTATTTTTTTCAGGGCACTTGGCTTATCTCTGAAAAAGGGGATAGGGACAATCTTCAGTATTCAATATCCATATTATCAATTATTTTTTTATCAGTTTATAAGGAAAGATGGACTTTTTAACCTTTTCATCATTGATGATAAAAGGCTGGAAGATAACAACATTGAAGTACATCAGAAAAAGCAGGAGTTGCATTGGAGGGTGTTAGCACAACCTGTCTATTCAGCTACCACGACTGAGTACTATTGAAGACCGAGATACCCCTACTGTCCTCACAATTTAGCAGTACTACTTCATCATTTTCTAGCACAGCTTCGAGCACCACTGTGCTCTTCCTGAAATAGTCGCCGGATGACTTGATGGACAGATGCACCAACACACATACACCGACCCACACATCAGACGCATAATTCTGTTTAACGTCTTAGATGCACTTTACAAAATGTCTACTCTCAGCGAACCCAAATAAATCAACAAAAGAAATTGTACTTCAAAACACTTATACTTCATTGATTGGCATTTGAAACACCCACTAGGAAGAAATCAATGGACATCTAGCCTTTGTTTGTAAATGTTTGACTCAAAACCCTGGGGACCAAAGTTACTTGTTGACGTACTTTGCCATCTTTTATGAATTCTTAAGTGTTCAACATTTCTCTGAGAGTTTAATATGAAGTTGTAAAGATCTATTTTATGGCTATATGGGCCATAAATGTGTTGTTTACATCTTCCAGGGCCCAGGGCCCTACTGTACAGTAAGTAAGCCTCAAAAAGCATTGTTCACAAATAACGAACACAAGATGAGAAACCTAAATAACATGGATTAAAGTAAAAAGGACATCACTGTTGAAATAAGAGTTATAATCCTTAATATATATCTGTATAACCACTCTTTAAGCAGCAGCACTCAAGTCCCATTACACAACATTACACAATACTGTCCCAAAAACAAACTTAATAGTCTGCATTTAGAGCACATCCTTGGGGTAAATGTGTATGTGTGCATCTGCAGGTGTGTGTGAGTGAATATCATTACGGTATTGTATGTGTGCGGCCCTGGAAGGAGCAGAAAGCAGGTCGCGTTCCTTGCTGTCAGTTCATTTTTACTATGCATCTTTTCTATCCATGAAATATTCACACCAATTACAATGAGGCCTCATCAACTATTTACAGCAAACCTGCGCACACCTCAGAGTACGAAGACTTGTGATGTTAAATGAATAAGTGAAGGGATACTGTATCATCTCTTTCAGACTATCAATAATGCAGCAATTTACATTTTGTATTAAACAATGCAGGCCTGGTGTAGAATAAAGTGCTAATAAGGCTTTCCATTCAGAGTATGTCAAGAAAGTGCCCTTTAGGTAGGAGACAGTCTTTTTACCTTGATGCTTAGGAACAATTCTGAGACAACCAGACTCCCTGCTGCTCGAGTGTGTTTCAAAGCTGAGTACTGTTGAATATCTTATTTTGGGTTGCAGTAATGTTTTCAGAATTATTGCTATGTCATTACCTTTTACAACTAGCGGGCCTGGAATTCAAGCAACTGTGACTGCAAGCATACTCCCTTTTTGACCTTTGACCTCTGTCTGGGATCTGTCTGACCTCTATACCTGTGTAAACCCTGTGATTGGGTGGAAACTTCAGGGGTTGTACCTCACCTCCCACATGACAGAATAGGTTTCCTGCCTTCAACAAGCCTGATAGTGTTGGGTTGGATGAAATAAAACATAAGTAAGTTGAAATATAACAATTGAAATGCAAGTACAGTATATTGCAAAAAAAAAAAAAAAATGGAAAAAAACAGACAAAGGCAATAACATGATTTTCTTCGGTTCTCATTTTGGTTGGTTCGATTGAGAAGAAAAAAAAAGCACTCAAGCCATTTTCAGCTCCTTCCAATACTTTCAGAGTTCTGTGCTCTTTTCCAAAGAGTCAGAGAGTTTTATATGATCCTTCTGGCAAAATGATACAAATTATTCGACAACTACAGCGGTGGTGTCTTATTTAAGCTGCGATGAAAACTAGGCCGTAGGCAGAAAAAAGACAGACAGATAAGGACTGAAATGAAGAATGAAGTCAGGTGGCGCAGCAGACGGAGAGACAGGCGGGGGAAGGGGGTAAAGCAAGTCGTAGACCAAGCTGGAAAAAGTGACAAAGTTAGAGGGAAGAGAAAGAAAGAAAGGGGCGTGGGGGGAGTGTGTGACAGACAAGACTGGCACTGTTACACCGAGAGAGAACAGTATATGTGACAACAGTGCTATAGAGCAGTTACTTAAGCTTGAGTATAGAGCAAGCTCTCTGTAGCCTGCTACCCATCTCAGCCATTACAGTAAATATTGTGGATGCATGCACACACATGCACGGATAAACTCACAAGTATGTGACTTATAAAAAGTGCCATACACAAAGAATAACTTTAGCACACACATTGTAGGCACACGGATCCAAATAATAGCTAGTTTGCGACTACCCAAAGTCACACTTACAAACACACACAAGCTAGTACGTGCACACACACACACACACTACAGCGGACGCACATCCTCATTCTCATGCTCAAATGCTGTCTAGATCTTTGACACACAGCTGCACCCCAGCCGGGCAGCGAGCTGTTGTATGTGTCCATCTGCAGCGAACATTTATGACAGATGGGAGACACTTTGAAGAGCCATCGGCCATTACACTTCCCAAAGGAGCAACTACCTGGAACGACAAATCACTCCTCTGTTCATTTCTCCTCATCCCCTTTTTTTCCTTCCTTCTCCACAGGCTCCTGCCACAGCAGGGGAGAGATTTAACACGGCACACCGCTGTAAATGACAAAACCGTCAGGCACATGAGAAGAAGAGAAAATAAAACGGGAGGAAGAGCGGATGGGAAGAGGGAACTGCAGAGGGGATTTAGATATATTGGCAGATGAAGGAGACAGAGGCGAAATATACTAGAGAGAGTAAGACGTCCAACCGAAGATATGCACGGCGGATATGCATTATCCATGATGGGAAAAGACTGGGTGCAGCTTTTGAAAATCAACACAAGCAGGTGAGAAGAATCGGTGAATAAGAAATGTAAAGAAGGGAAAACATGGAAAAAGAAGGGAGAGGTAAAAAACATGGATTATTATAATGCCTGTAACTGATTAAATTTGGCTACTCTGGGTTTTTGCAACAGCCCAAGTGTGAGTGTGTGAACAGGGCCTTCCTGAAAAAGAAAGCATTGGTCTCAGTGCAGCTTCCCTTTCAAAATAAAGGTTTAAAAGTGACACTTTTATTGCCATGAAGTCCTTGCATCAAAGGGATTGTTAGTGGCGATCAAATGCAGCAGCACAATTTTCCTGTCAGGAATTACTGTAACTGTGCAATTTGTGTGGCTTTCAAGGTGAATTGCATGTGAATAAATCAATCAATCCCCTTCCAAAGCTTAGAAACTCCATATAATATGATTAACAGTCGATATTTATAGTATGATATGATTTGATATGAGTTGCTCAAGCTGGAAACAATAATAATGGATACAATCAAGTGATTAAAATGACCTAAACTGCACTTTAATGGAAGGGAATGTCACAGAAACTCTAGTCTATTAGAGATGTCCCCATTCAAAACAATTCCGGAGGCTCTTTTGATCTAGATTTTGGAATATCAAATTGAGTATAGGCAATAACTTGCTCCCATATGATCAAAATATTAAAAAACAAAACTGTGTCCGACCTCTACTGTAAAGACTTAATGAGCTCTATGTGATTAATGGTACAGTTGGTTGGATAATTAAAGGTCATGGTAATCTCTTCAGTTGGCCTTTCCTGTGGCCCTGTTATTGAAAAAAAAACAGGCAAATTGTGGATATGCAATTGGATTAGTGGTCGTTTAGAATTACGTTGTGCATAGCTTAACAATAAGCAAATCAATGCAAAGCCTTCACAAGCCCAGTGCTTCCTAGTGTTTGAGTGTGTGTGAGTATAATGATGTGAGGGCATGTGACAGAGAGAAAGCAATGGTTGAGAGGTGAAGATGGCCAAAGTGACAGAGACAGATAGAGATTTCAAAAGGCTACCGTCTCTTATCAGCAAAGGTCACTCAAGCAATTACGTGACACATTGATTTATATCCCCTGAGGCCAATACACCACAAAAACAAGCACAACACACAAAACACACACGCGCACAAACTCAAATACACACAGACACCTGGTATCAATCTGCTGCCCAGCCCTAATTATTATTGTTTTCTGTGGAAGTCTTGTGGTTGGCTCAGATCATTAAGGTCTTGGCCACTGGGAAGGGGCTGCTTTTAGTATCTCCACTAGCTCTTCGCCACATCCTGACAAGCCAGTCCATTCATCACATAAAACATCCATCAGTCACTCCTCGCAGCCGGGAGCTCTGTTGTGTTTAACAAAAAGAGAAAGAGACAGTGTCTCTTATGCCTAGTTCACCCAACACGACTTTAGCCCTGATTTTTCACTCGCTGTTTTTGGAGCGCTCAGACAAAAGAGCCCCAGATCAGAGGCAAATCGCCGCTGGCTTGGCGCTCGCAAATCACCGCTTGAGCACTATGTGTGAACTGTTCAGACACACAACGAGAGGCTCGCAGACGCATCGCAGACACATTTCAGATATCTAACTTGCTAAATATCTAGACCTGTCAGGGAGCTCCAGCCAATGAGAGCACAATGCATGGATTGAAGGAAAACTGGGGGAGGAGTCGCCTGTAACTGCGTGTGCTATGTGTTGCATTTGCACGGACCAAAGTTGTTGTTGCACCTGGTGGAAAATAGATAAATAGTAAAGATGTATGGAAACAGGCTACTTTGTACGATACGATACAATACGATACGATACGATACGATACAATATGATATAATTCATTGTCCCCTTGGGAAATTCAAGTGTTGTGAACAATTGTGCCAACAAAAACATCAATAAGAATGATAACGCGCATGTGTCAGACATGCAGTATGAAAACCACAACAACTTCAAGACTCCTGATTACAAGCCAGCAAGTGTAGGGTGAACAGTACAGCAATCAGACGACTTTGAAAGTCGTGTAGTTTAAACTTGGCTTTAGCTCTTCCTCTCTCTCAGTCAAATAGTGTAAGTATATACTATAATGTAAGTGCATGTGCGTCCAGGAATTCTGGTAACAGATGTGTAAGGTGCGTGAATGAAGGTTGATACGATCACATGCACTAGTTGAATTGGATTAGAGGGAATTTTCTCTCACATTAGACTTGCATCAGAATGCATTACTCCTGCTAATGAAATATAGGGAGCATATTTTATTTATTTACTTTGGTAATTCATTTATAGAGAGAGCTTAGCTGTGTAGCAAAGTTGTCAATGTGCTAGCCAGTCACTCATTACAAAAACCTCACCAATGTCCATAAGCTCAAATTTAGATGGATGAATGAAAAAAACTAAATTAAGGCCACATTCATTCTGACTTTAGCAGCTTCATCCCTCTCATTCATTTGAATGAGGCCAGTCTGTTGATGCAGCTGTGGTGCCACTGCACAGGGCTGCAGCACAAAAGCACTGAGTCCTAGCAAAAAAAGGTGAACTTGGCTCAACATTTAGTGGACTGCAGCGAGATGTCATCCGACAAGGCGGGGGTCAATCCCACATGTGCAAGCGTACATTCTTGGTGGACTACTTTGTAACATGAATAACGTATTCCTACTGTTTAATTGATTGTTGGGACAAAAAATAAAATTGCCACCATAATAACTTTCTACAGATGTGAAATCCTGGCTTTTACAGTGTTTTGACATCTGACGAGCCATCAGACTCATAGATCTGTTATCCAAACTGGACTCCCTGGATCCCCTTTCATTTCTCAACAGTTACCTGAAACAACACAACTGAGACTGATGAGCATGTCATTACTTAATGGTCACAAATCAAGGGTGTGTTCGATATTGCATACTTTTTCTTTTTACTTTTAGTACGTACTGCAGCTGCCCTTACAAAGTATGCACTGTTACATGCAGTATGCATACAATTGGGACATATACTTTGTCGTAACATTGCACATTTGACCCTCTTGCTCATGTATCTGCTGGGCAGAGGATTGTGGGTCAGAATAGCCAAAAAGCATGCTGGCTTGCATACTGCAAAATGCAACCGGATGTAGTAGGACATCCTTTTTGCTACATTTGACATACTATGTATTAAGATATACTAAATCTTTTTTCTCGCATACTAAATAGTATGGTAGTATGGGTATTGGAACGCACAGTTAATTTTGACTGGCTGGTGGCGTTAAACGAAAAGGACCATAAGCCATTAGGAATGAATTTCTATACCATCTTGTAGTACTGTATATATCCATACCAATCCATCCAAAAGTTGTTGAGATATTTCAGCCTGGACCAAAGTGGGAGACTGATATTGTCATCCCAAGAGACATGGCGCTAACGTCGCTTAGCCAATGAGCTGCAATGCAATTTGCAATTTGGGATAGGATACTATTTTAAGCCTAACATATTGTGGAACAGCAGGCAACACCAACAATGTCAGCCTTGTAAGATGAAGGCCCTGAATTTATCAAGCATCTCAGAATCACGACCCGCATTACCCAGCAGAAAAAAAGAAAGATTTAAAAAAAAAAAAAAACATTGTCAAAAGGAAATACAAAAGAATAGCCTGTCAAAGTTACATTTCATCATTTAATTTAGTCATGAAGTCTTGGAAAAGTTTGAAATAGGCTCTCAGGTTGTTGCTCCTAAATGCCAAGTCCAAAGCTGTCATCCTGTACCATTAGCTCCATATGGCACCACAGCACCAAACTCCAAGCTACCTTCTCCCCGATTCAATCAAGCCATTCTCGGCCACATTTCTCGGCTGCCCTCCCAAGGGCAAAATGTGTGTACTCACCAGGAGGCAAAGTAATTCTGCTCTGCCACCAAGCCAAAACTAGCCTCCTGGATGAATGTGTAAATACACACAGCCTGAAACGCACACTAAACAGTATGTGTGTGTGTGTGTGTGGGTGTGTGCGTGCGTGCTCGCTTGCTTGCTTGCATACACACGCCAGCCAAATGGTTTATTAAACATCGCTGTCTCCTGCAGTGAGCCCTGGTTTTCCATGGCGTCTGTTCTTCTTGGCACTCGGTGCACAACTAGCACACGGGAGACTTTAGAAACACACACATCCAGTCATCACTGGATTCCAAACAAGCACACAAACACACAGCTTGAACGCATTTAGATTAATGATGAGTAAATGTACACATCCCATAGACACACAATAGCACACCTGCAAGCAGCCATGCCCCCACCACAGGGCTGGGACCACACACACACACACACACACACACACACACACACACAGTCACTTCAGGTGACAGTGACTGTATTTTATATGACATAATTACCTGAGGCAGTGTTAAACAATTACTGAGCCTTTGAATGGATTTAATTGACTTGTGGAGAGGGCACTTCACTTTCAACTGATTCATTAGGCAAAAACAATGGGCAACTAATTGAATTTAAGCTCCAAATGCAAATAGGTGAAAAAGCAATAAGTGTCCATACTAAGCCACCCCTGCATGCGCACACTAAAACACGCACACACACACTGACTGCAATATAGTCAAGGTGGGCTGTTTCTAACACACTGAGGGCTATATTTATGTACAGGAGAGCACAGGTCAAAATTGCCCATTTTATTCAATTTTCGCTCACGATCAAATTACCTGATGTACTTTGCCATGCAAGTAACACTGGGAACTCTTTTCAAGCATATTTTGGGGGAAAAAATGAGCTCAGTAGGAACAGTTCAGTGGTGGGATTTGTTTGAGATCACTCAGAAAATAAGTATGTCCCAATGCTGCACAGAAGTATTAATCAAATGAAAAAAAAAACTCCCAAACATTACTACGGCCTTTCAGTTCCACCTGAGAAAAATGTTATAATTTAATTCACTCCAGTTAATATTGCTACAGGGGTAGTTACACTTAACAAATGTGAAAGGCAATGAAAAAGACATGTATGTATGACATAATAAGATGCATAAAACAAATGATAGGCTATGAAAAACTGCATTTGATTCACCACTCCGGGTGAGAGAGCTTAAAGAGAGTCAGACAGTGACATGGTGTAGATGGTGTTGATAGCCTACAGCTGATATTGCACTATTATACGGAGGTAATGCACAAAGTAAATGTCTTAACAAAAACTGTGAGTGGTAGCCTGTAATGATTTCACAGTTCAGTGAACGCCAAGTTCAAGTTTAATGAACAAAAGAACTCAACTCTCCATCCCCTCTTTGTTGCCAGTGTACATTTTGTTCACTGTTTTTTACTTTCTAAGAATATTGTTGGACTGGAATAATGTTGGAGTAATATTTTTCTGCCAGGGTATACTAAGGATTTCTTCAGACCTTGTTACTAAACTCGCTCTGCAGCCCAGTCGCACAAAAATGCATGTGAATGACACAATAATGTGCAAGGCAAAAGTGTGTAATAAGAATGTTCACGCTGTACTGACTGCAATGTAATGGCGTAGAATAAAAGGGGAGAAAGAATGGCTTATGGTGTGCGGGAGGGGAGGTGGATGGGTCCAACAAGCACCAGACTTTCAACCAAGAGACTGGTCATCGAGATTGGTGCTTTGTTTTTTAATCTACGTTAGTGACATTTGTCACATGTTTTACATACTTATTACGTGATATCGGGTTGTGGTCTGCAGCGAGAGAAGAGGTGCAGTGGGGGAACTTCTGGCCATCTTCCTACTTGGCTTCCTACCCTCACCCATAGATACCTCTCCAAAATCGTTCTGTCGACCAGTCAACACATCTAAATGCACAGAAGAAAATGTTTTATTTTGAAAAGTTCCAAAGAAGCAGACGCTCGTTTTGAGAAACGTGCATAGTCAAAGCACCATTACACACCACATCACCCTACTGGCAGGCTTCCCTGCATGCACATTCAAACCTCTGCAGATGAATTAAAAGGCACCTGGTACTTCCATCACAACAGGAACCTAAGTCCTTTAAGAAAAAGCTAAAGACCCAGCTCTTTCATGAACACCTCCGCACCTAATGACATAAATGCTATTGATGATGTTGATGACGACGATACGGATGGTGATGATATTGAGGATGTTGTTGATGTTAATAAGGATATTCATGATGATGATGATATTGATAATGCTGGTGATGTTGTTAATGACGATGACAAAAAAACTGCTTCTATAAACCCTGTGCATTGCCTCTGTGCACTGCCTGTCAGCACCTGTGTCCAATCAGACTTGAAGCTTTTGTTGGCATTTACTCACGTTGTTCCCTCCTATCTAGATCAGGGCTTGTGTTGTACGAGCTCTCAGATGTACGTCACATTGGACAAACGTTTCTGCTAAATGAAATTGTAGAATTGTAGAATCAGATCCACACCATCCACTGGTTATGTTGAAAAAAAAAAACACATTTAAGCAGTTGGTTATGATACAGTTTCTTAACTGATGCAAATCAATAGGAGTGCTGGAGATGGAGACGTCCTGAGAACATTTTAGAATCATTTGGAGTTGCTCAGGCAATTCGCTGCTATGTACTGCCAATTTTGTAAAAGTCAAAATTAAAGAATTCTTTCAATGACAGTAGTTGCAGTTTACTGCAGGCTGCAGGCAAAGAAAGTATGCAGCAAGAAAGTCTGGATTCTGACTGTGACACACATGGACCCAGCTTAGTATTCTACAGTAAAATGCAATATACTGTATGCTCACATACAAATCCAACCCATACACGTTTGCCAAGAATCTTCTGCAAATATACATTGGCAATTCATTCCCCATACAGCTAATCTGCGTGAATACAATTGATGTTCTGCAGATATTGCTTACAATACTTTGTTTCCTCATTTGCAATTCTGCTCTTTACTAGTTCATTTCTGCAGGAGGTCTGAGAAACACATCAAATCTGTCCATGGAATTGGATTCTAAGTTCAATTTGCTCTGTAGAATTACTGTTTGCCATCTCAGCTTGGTGGGATTCTTTCCACTCCCACCCCCTCCCACCTTGATTGTGTTGTAATAGAGTTGTCAGAGGGGAAAGTGGGGTTTGGTGGCAAAGTCCTAGGTACACACTGTACTACTGTCTGGTAAACTTGAAGGGGAAATGTAAATCTGTGGTAATACTTTTGAACATTTTCTTCCCATTGCCATTTTGGCAGAACAAAAAAGAACGCTGGATAGACTGGGCTAAATATTAACAAATTGTAATGAATCCCTCAGAGATTTTAAGATTGCTACCTAGTTGCGTAAATCTTAAAATGTGTCCAAACCATAATGTTCTTTTGTTTCTTGTATTTTCACAATATGATCATTATTATGAACATTGACGAAAATACTGAAAAGGAGAAACAAGGTGGCAACAAATTATGATAACAATGTCTATGAAAACAAAAAAGATCTGTAGAATATCATGTAACATATTAAGGAGATTAATTTACTCTGAAAATATCAGTAATAGTTAACTAGAATGACGTATAATAAAAAAAAAAAATAACCTGTTATCACTTCTCTTTCCAAAGAAAATCTAAATACAACTTTTTAACATGTTCTGTGTTTTACTGGGCACAAACATGTGTATCTGATACTGTATATAATGTGTCTAAGTGTGTGTGCATATGCAAAGTAGTGCTAGTATATGATCTGTGGAGTGGAATAATTGATATTACATGATTAACTGATGTAATTGGTCTGCCTGTCATTGTTGATTGCTGCACCAGGAGACAGCTACGTTTGATTGGCCTCCCTGTGAGAGACACATCCTCTTGCTATGTGTGTACGTGTGTGTGCATTCACATCTGCGAGAAGCAATAACATCACTTTGCAGTAATATATATTCAGAAGCAATGTGAAATATGAGAGGGAAATAAATCATATTTGATATATCCATCATAACCAGGAATTGACTAAATAAGTGAGAAGGAAGGCAGTGTGATGCATGGATGAGCGAGGACTTTTTTCATTTTATTTCCCCCGCTGTAATTCTCATTGCTCTACTTCTTTATGGACATTTCACTGACGGCTCAAGCCATCGTGAGGCCATGCATCAAATAAGGGATCCACTTTTCAATAAAGCCAAATCAATGTTCACTTGGGTATGAATTTGAAAGAAGTGAGTTTATTGAAAAGCACTAGCGCGTACAGGGAAGTTCTCATGCATAACGCAAAATAAAATGGGCCAATAAACAACTAAAATAGGCAAAGTGAGGAATTTTGGAGATGCCTACTTTACTCTTTGGGTACTTTTATATTCTTGAGATTTTAAGGACGCAATTAGCCGATTATGTTGGCTTTTCCATACAAGTCAGCACTGGATTTCTGGATAATGTTATTTGGAAAGTAGAAGTAGTTTAGTGGAACTACTCTGCTGCACGTATAAACCAAATTAGCTATATGGCTACTTTTAAATAAAAAAAAACATAATTACAATAACAGATAACTTTGATGATTAAAATATTCAGTCCTGTATCACTTAGAATAGCATTCATAATGAACAATTCTGGAGTGCACAATATGGATCTAATGGCCATGTTCAGGAAGCATTGTGCCTTTAATGAAGTGAAGCATGAAAGCACTGTGTTTCATTTGGGCCAGAGGATGGTAACAACGATTAAGCCATAGTTGAAGCTCAGCCAGAGAACTGATAGGGATCAGGTTTATCTGGAAAGATACAGTGCTATGTTAACGTCACTCAAGATTATTTAAACCTGCTTTCTGGGAGGGTTTTGGAAAGGAGTAGGGCTTTACTGAAATAAGCCTGGCTTAACCAGTAATCATATACTTTGTGGAACAACTTTCAGAGTGTCCTATTTGCCTTCTGTTATCTCTGTAACAGCTTGGATGTTATCTTGTGCTGCTAAACAAACTATCTAACAGTTTTAGACCTTCAAAACTTTTTTATGCTATTGTTATTTTTTATGAATAATGAGAATGACAATTTGAGACACACATTTGATTAATCTAATTTATTCTCCTTAACACATCTCTATTAGTATTATTATTTGCAGCAATATACTACAAAGTGACATTCCTTTTGAAAGCAGTGTTATTAATGTGATATGACCATGGACTGTACTTTTTTATATTTGTACAGACATGTATTGTCTATTAGATAATGTTAATGTGCAGTGAACCCCTTGAAATACGTTGAAATCCTGTTATGAGTGCTTATAAAAAAAATATGACATATCACTAAATGAACATACTGTACTAGCAGTATAAGCTTAGGGCTAATTTATGAAGAGCTGTAGATAAATGGGATTTTTTTTTTACTGGAATACAATGTACTTGTTATGGCAGAGGTGGAAGAAAGGAATGAAGAGGTGCTAAAAGAGGCAACGTGCGAAGTAGAGGTGTGACACCAGAAATCTGACTCTCTAATTGAGCTACAGTACATTAGTGTTAGTCTTGTCATACTTTTGGGTGCTGTCTTATTCCCAGAAAGACTGCCTATTCTCTTTTACTAGCAGATACTAACCTACATTCACACAAGCAAATGTTTGTGGTTAGTAGGATATCTCAAAATTTACTGGGAAAATATTATTTATAAAGCACTTACATTTTGACTTCTTGTGTTTGACACTTTAATAACTCTTAAATACAATGTGCAATTTCAAACAAATATAAATGAGTTGTAGACATTCACTCCGAAGATTGCCTCAAAATCTGATGGCATGTCACCTACCGAAGGCTCTTGATAAAATTATAAATTAAATGGCTATAACCCAGTTATCATGAACCTACTGTAAGTCTCTTACATCAAATGCTATCTAGTTAGCTCAGAAAATCTTCCTGTAATGGAAAGTTAGGAGAAACTTGGGGCACTTGGGAGTAACAAGAAATATAGGACAGAACGATAAATGCATGTCACGTAGGCAATCTCCTACAATGTTGTTGGCAGTCTTTTGATAATCTTTTTTAACAAATATATTTGACCTTTTTACAAAAATACTCTGGTGCGAATTCACAAAAGAATTGCCAGCTTTTGAGGCTGCTAAACAAATAAGACATAAAGAAACGTGTAAGCAAATAGTGTCTCGGCACTCCTGTTTGCAAGTATTTAAATTAGATAATATACATTTAGCACAAAATTGGCACAAGGAAAGGGGAGGAGTTAAATGACCCCAAGTCTGAACCGAGCCCGGTCTATATGGCCGGAGCCCGGCCCAAATCGGCTCAGCATGTAGGGGCCCGTTGGGTTCTGAGGCTCACCCCTCACAACCGACGCATTGGCCTCAAGTGCATTTATACTTTATCGGACGCAAAAAAAGGGCAATGTGCACTCAGATGCAAAACTTTATTGCCATATTTGCACTGCAATATCGTTAGCGCAATATCTTTTGTGAATCGGACATTGAGACGAGCAGATAGTGGCTGCAAATGATGCGCAATCCATGGTGCTATCAGCGGCTTAGTTCAATCCATTCTTTGTGAATTTGCACCTCTGACAATGAAAGATTGCTCTTTAGATGATCTAATTAGAGATTGAAATGTATGCTTTTGGTTTGCTTTAATCACAACTAATCAAACTCATCAGGACATATGACATGAACACGACTGATTTAAACAATATTGTATTATTGCATTCCACATACATGGCATATAGCAGGCTTGCACTATGAGCACAGCACAGTGAGCATTAGGCTACCGTCAGCTAGGGAGCATAAATCGTTTCTTTTCAGAAACAGCCTTGGAAGAAGGCGATCTGAATATAAGGTGATTATGCATATCATATATTGAACAATGGATCTACGTCTTTTACTTTTCATTTCCATTTCAATAAGAAAGTCTCGGATGAAAAAAAAAATCTGTCATGAGACTTACTTACTTCAGAGCTCTTTCTATTTTTTTTCTTGATTTCTGGCAGCCTAGGGCAACAGAATACGGTAGGTGCAGCAGTGATTCTGTTTATTACAGCTGTCAGTCATCACTGTACTGTAATTATCAGCAGCAATAGGGAACTGCCTACACACACCATGACACACACAAATACACACACACACACACACACGCACGATCAATCATGTGTAATTATGGTGTACAGAGGAAAATAACTTGCAGTCAGTAGCATTTCTGCATAGTGAGAGTCACACTATGACAGAATAATAACCATCATTACGGTATAAAGAGAGGTTTGTAGTTCTAACAAATCTCGCTTCCTCTAACCATTATCAACTGCACTGTGCAGGTTTATATGTAAATGTGCACATACCTGTGTGTCTGCACACTTGTTTGAGTTCATATCAGCTTGAAAAGTGAGATTTCATGATGTATGATGTCAGACAGTGTTTATGTGGATTATTCTGGGAACAAGCAGAAGGATGTTTCAGTTGCCTCCTACTGCACATGTGTTGGTTTACGCTCAATTGGCATCCACTTTTTTTAATTATTCAAATTTTAATGAGAAGGTAGATGTGCAGACCGAGCAATTAGCATTAGAACTCAAGCCTGGTCAATTCCCTGTGATTATTAATCAAGTTGTGGAAAAGGAACTACAAGAACTAAATATACGACGAGCCCATCTGAAAAAAAAAGGGACTGATATAAAAAATAAAAGCATGTGTGTGGGTGTGTAATTGTGCGCATGGTCACGGAGTTTACTTTTCTGCGTATGTTACTTATTTGGATATCTCCTCGTGCATTTGTGTGTGTGTGTGTGTGTGGTGGGGGGGGTGCACTGAGTGAGTTTCCCTTTGTTGGACATGAAGGGTAATTGCAGCTTTTGTTGACTGTTGGAGGCAGGTGGTGAGCCATCTGGTGACGGCAGGTAAGAGAGAAGGATGGAGGGGCTTCGGGGACAGAGGAGTGCCGAGTGGCGGAGGAAGGGATGGATGCACCCCTCCATCAATCACACATGGATGAACAGCAGGCACAGGGGCAATGGGAGGGAGTGGAGGATGGGGTGAGGACAGAGGAGAGAATGAGAGATAGAGATAAAAGAGGTGTTGAGCTACTCTGAGAGTTGTCTGATCAGTATGTGTGGACATGTGCGCATGTGTGTGTGTGTGTGTGGCCGTGTACCTGATTGTGTGACAACCAAGGAATAATGAGATAGAAAAAAACAAAAGGAGAGACAGAACAGAAAGAGATAGCAAATACTAGTAATATAAGGTTACATATTGTAACCATAGTTCTATGAGCAGGAAGAGCACTATTGTATTTATTTGTAACACAATCAGGATTGGGAACTAGTTTTGCTTTAAGGGTTAGTTGGTTGAACCGTTATGATCCGTTTCACAAAGGCAACACCCTCTAATTGGCTTTATAGGCCCAACTGCTCCACCAGTTTTGCACCTTGACTGATGGCAATGAAAAAATAATTCAGGCCACAAACCTTCACAAGTGCCCGACCAGAATGGATATAGTGAGAGGTAAGAATTTAGTATTCCCGCTGGTGTCTGAAAATAACAGACTCGGGTGTTGCCCAATGCACTGGTGACTCACTCAGTGCAAAACACTCACCAAAGACGAACCAAAATCAATTAAGTATTGCCACACAAAGTCATCAATAAATAGGCCTGTGTCTAATGCAACAAAAAAGGCAATGAATAGAGTACAGCAGACTGTAAAGAGCTAAAGATGGATGATGATGATTGTTACCTGTATCTTCTTTACAGATGTGTTAAAGACACCCCCCTCTTATAATTTAATCCAGTAGTGCAGTGCCCATTCGGGGCATGCGTATTCTGAGCGAGGGGTCGTTTGGAACATGTGCCGATTGGCCGGTTGCTTGGACCCCTTAAGTACTGCTTGCAGCGTTGCAACAACTGCTCATCACTCGATGACTCCAGAGAAGTGAAGAAGAGATTTGTAACGTTAGCATATCCATCAACCAGCAGAAAAAGTGAACTGCAGTCAATGAGCCGCGGCCTGTGAAAGCCCCTGCAGGTGACATATACGATTCAGTCCGCAGAGCCCTGAAGCCCATTCCCTGCTGCTACACAAAACGCTATTGCTTGTTTATCCATTATCTGTAACCGCTTATCCTATCAGGGTCGTGGGGGTGGGGGGCTGGAGCCAATCCCAGCTGACATTGGGCGAAGGCGGGGTACACCCTGGACAGGTCACCAGCCTATCACAGGGCTGACAAATAGAGACAGACAACAATTCACGCTCACATTCACACCTATGGGCAGTCTAGACTCAACCTGCATGTTTTTGGACTGTGGGAGGAAGCCAGAGAACCCGGAGAAAACCAACGCTAATGGGGAGAACATGCAAACTCCACACAGAAGGGCCCCAAGCTGGGTTTGAACCTGCGACCCTCTTGCTGTGAGGTTACGGTTATCGCTAATTTATTCAAAGTTTATTAATATTAAATGTGCTGCGTGTCCAAATTGCACCAAATTTGACAAAGCACTCCCTTGTGTCCCCAGCAAATGTGAAGTAGATCAGATGGACGGTTCTCGAGATATGCAAAGGACGTATAATACTCACAGACAGCAGGAAGATGTGTGTGTGTGTAAATGTGTGTGTGCTGTTCCAGAATCGACTGTATCCATCTTTCAATTACCGCAACGGATCATTGGGGCAGCATTTACATCAAGGTCTCTACAATAGCTATCTACATCTGTAAGAAGGACATTTAAAAACAGATGATTAAGCCAGTGTGCATGGATTTGCATGCATTAATATGCAGAATTTATTCACACACAGTATGCTCCTGTGCATATCTGTATTTGTGTTTGAATGTGCTGCATAGTCAGACTACCATGTCACTGTCACAATTCTTCAGGGATAAGGGTTCCTTTACCAGACACAGTCGACCCAGTTAAATAAATCTAATTGCAAGTTAGGGTAGTGCAAAACAGCCACACAAATCTGCAACAGTGAGGAGTTGTGAGATCAAATGAAGTTAGAGTTTAAATAGTTCAATTAGCCATTGTACTCTGACTGGTGAGCAGAGTAGAGCGGAATTGCTGTAATGATGTGAAAAAGTAGATTTTTGCATACACACTTTCACACAAATACAGGAATATGCCCAACTGCTACAAGTAGAAATACTGCAATCATTGAGGCTGTGTGTGCCTGCACAGTTTGCATATGAGATACAGTACCAATCACATGGAAGCAAATAATAAATATAACTTAAAATGATGGGCATGTATTTCCCTTTCCTATGGAGATACTGGGATGATTACAGTCAATGTATATTATATTGAACAATGTTGAAAAGCTATATCAGCAGAGCATTCAGTCTTTTCTCTGAGAAGTTGGTCTTCATCAAATAATGTATGTGTCATTGTGCCATATATTGTATATATATATTTAATTAGTCAATACATCTTCACACTGTCTGCATGCCTGAAGTATAGATATCTTAAATGGATTTAAAATATGTGCACTGTTTCTTGTATGAGTCTCCAAAGTCCCACATAAATTGAATGTCATTTCCCAAATTGAGTGAGGTGTCACCAATCAGCCGTGTGTTGACACCAGAGATTATTTCTGGCTTTATGCAAATGAAGCCTAGAGATGTTTGGCTATTAGCGGTATTTCACTCTTGCTGAACTTTGCATGGCAGGTCTTTGATTGGCAGGGCAGTTATGAATAAATATGCATAAAAAAATCTGTGTTGGGACTGGTGGGCAGGTGAGGACAGAGGAAGGGATGGTCGGGTGGATAAATGGGCAGCTAAAAGCAGGGAAGGAAATAAAGAAAGGAGAAATAAAGAATGCAGGAAAAACGTTATAGGTATGTAGATGCATGTGCGGTGTTGTGATAATGTGAACATAGAACTCAACATTGAGGTTACGAAAATGAAAATCCCATTCATATTCTGAATCGCGGATTTGAATATTTGCCATAATGTCGTAACCATCAAAGGTAGACATACCACAAGCTACGAGATTGTGATACAATGGTATATGCTCCTGTAGAAGCCACAAGTTTTAAGAAAAACATATTTTATTTGCAATATCATGGAGACCACAGTACTAAGTACTACACTACCCACAATCCTAAGTGTGACCGCAACGTCTCTGATTGGTGGAGCCCGCTGTTACCATGGAAATGTGTACCACCTGCGAACGGCTAGTGAGGGTTCGTGCTCATACACGCTCGTATGTGCTGATCTGTATTTGAAAATGTTCTCTTATATTACCAAAAATAGTTCACTGACGTGTTTCTGAAAACATTTTGAGGCGGGAAATAAGGCATGCAGTCGATAAATCTGTCTTCATTTTAGATCCTCAACTGTTAGTTTAAACGTTTTTTGGGAGTTTCCAGAGGCAGCGAGTCGCCATTCGCAATTGTTTATGGGATAAGTAGTTCCTTCACCATTAAAAAGATTATGTACACAGTCTTGAACCACTGGCTTTTTTCTGTTTTCCAATGTTATTTTCGCTCCAAATCAAATGTTTTATGGTCACGATGCATCTCGTAGCTGGTTGGCTTAGTTCCATGCTTATAACTCTTTATATAAGGATTTTCTGAAACGTCAATGGAGCGTATAAATGGGAGTTTCACTTCTAGAACTGGAGCTTTGCAAAAAGTAGGCAGTCATTCTTGAGCTCTATTTATCTTGCTATGTTGTCAGTTTAACATTTGCCAAGTTGAACAGCTGATTGTTATCTTGTTTACGTTTAAGTTACAGCCCAGCCAGCGTCTCATTGTTGTGCAGGTCACTAATCTTAGCATATCAATGTTCCGAGTCAAGGTTGAAAAGTCAGTTTTGTTAAAAGTCCTTCATGCAACATTGTAATTAAATTTAAAAAAATAATATATATATATATATATATATATATATATATATATATATATATATATATGCGCTCATTAGAAGTAAAAATCCTGGTTATGTGCCTCCATAAGCACTTTCATCACCTTCATTTTTTATCCATACTGTACATCAACATTTGCATCCGCCAGTATGTCGAGGGCACTTATTCAAGTCTTTACTTCTCTTCTCTGCTGCTTCAGCAGCGGAAAGATGATTCAGTATATTCTGTAGCTTTGATGTGCCAAGGGGTATCCAGAACAGACAGCTCCCATATGTATAGCCTGATAGTTATGTATCCCCAGCTTCCATACAGCTGTCCCATGGTACAGATGAGAGAGACAAGACAAACCATATGGGATAAGTTATGACACAAGTCATCATCAAACAACTGACTGGCTGTATGAGTGCCTCTCTGTATAACTGTCACAGTTTTTCTATCTGTCTCCTTCTTTGCCTCCCGCTCGCTCTCAGTCATTTAGTTCAGCCGTCTGCTTGTATGTACGGTGTATGTGTTGTGACAGTGATGCCTTGCACCGCACAACGCTGCAGCATCAATATCCCCACATTACAACTGCAGCGCAGAGCGCAGGGCACACTCAGACCAAGAAGTTCGTGGCACACGAGGGAAACGAGGACTAGCAGATCATCAAGTCACACAGCTGACAGCAATCCCTTGTCAGAGCTATTACAGAAGACCACCTACTACGACGTCAGGGGAGTCATGACTGCAAATTCACAATGTACCATGCTTGCCCTCCGTGCACAACCACTCTTACCTCAGGACTGCACTGTTAACAAATGAATAGAAAGGCTCTGGATCGTCATTCCTCTCCAAATTTACCGGCCTACAACCAGTTTACCAACGTTCCCTCTATCGATTTATAATCACAGTAAATTAGAAAGTTTTCCAAGGGAATTACCTGTCTGTTTGTTTGCTTTACTGCAGGATGTGTGTGGGTATTAATGTGTATGCTCAGTTCACCTAAGTAACCTATCTAGATACAGCAGCCACGCAATCATTGTGAACCTTTTAGCTTTATTATATTCACATTTTGTTGAGACTGTCTCAAGAATGAGATACATTAGTCAAGAGATTTTTACGTTAACAGAAATGGGGAAATATTAGAAATTCCTATCAGTATAACGCCGTAAAAAATAATATAATCCTATCTAATTCAGTTTTCTTTTGGCAGTTCAGTTTAGGGGCTTCCTTCTCTGTCCCTTCCACCCACAGTTGCTAGATGGGGGGGTGGGGGCGGTCTCATGAACACACAGTAAATGGCAGGTTGCCTCTAGCCCCGGGCTCTCCTGCCAGCTATCTGAAAGTTCACAACATTCATGTGGTAGAATAAAGTGTCTCTTCAGTTACCAGAGGGGGAAACTCCTGTTTGGTCCCTTACTTTGTGACATCCAAACTCTATCTCAGTATACGGTATGTCACCCACCATTTCAAAGCTGTTTTAAAAGTGAGACTATCTCTGAATTCTTAAAAAAGTGGGCTACAAAATGAAAAGAAAAAAAACAGCTGTAAATATTTTTGCACACTATAATGATCTCAGACGCTTAAATTTACTCTGAATGAGATTATTTAAACTTAGTTTAGTCATTTTTGCCAGTAAGAGACAGAAAGACTTAGAAACAAGTGGCAAATATTATTCATATAAAGTTATTGCTAAAAAAGGTTAGCAAACAATAGCATATTTATATATATTCTGCAGAAAGAGAGCAACATTAGCATTCATTTGGAGCTGTGTTCCAAACCACCTGACAAAGTCCAGTATTGCCTCTATGTTTTTCCTCTGCGTCCACCAGCTACTTCGTAACTTGAATAATTTGCTGCCGTTCAGGTAGTGTACTGCAGAAGTACACATCTTCGACGTATACATTTAATCACAGTGACTAAATAAATGCATATTATTTCGCTTAATGGCAAAATTGATAAAATAATGTGCTTTTATCTCAATGCAGGATCTTGACGACGCAGTTTAAAGACTTGCTAAATCAAAAATCTTGGTAGGATGTAGGTTTTTTAGCAAGGTGCATACACAGATACATACCCACACAAACTCATACCCACACTCAGGCCAAGGGAGTTAATGAATAGAGTTGGGGTTGATGGTGGCAGTCAGTGTATATGTAGCTGTCACACAGCGTTAGTGTTAGCACTGGGGTCAAGCATAGCCAGAATGAGCTCTGACTTCCTCTGAGTTAACACCAGCTCATTAGTCAAATAGAGCAGGGCAGTCACACCTCAACACACTCACTAATTCCTTCTGTCTCTTTCTCTGCCCCTCGCTCGCCGTCTGTCTTCCTGTGTCGGCTTGTAGGGTCGTCTCTCTCCATTTCTCTCTCTCTCTCTCTCTCTCTCTCTCTCACACACACATACGCATACACACTTAGTCAGTAACCAATGAATGCTCTCATAATTCCTTAATAGATAAAGTTTGTTTACCAAGCATAAGTAATGCAATGCAACCATTTAGTATTAGTTAAATGAGATGGAAACTAAAAGTACTGGATTTATGCAACTACTGATACAGTACTTAATATTCAAATGACCCGTTCTGCGTCTTTCAATAGAGGCCTTGAGCGATGCAATGGCACCATTTCTCCATATCCCATGATCCCTGGTCTAATGCACATATGATTCTCCATCAACGTAATGCACTCCTCTATGATTTCTCCTAGACATTCTCTCCATTAGCACAACTTGTCTTTGTCATAGGCTTCCCCCCATCATTTAACCCATGTTAATTTCGCTCTTTTATCAAAGCCACATCCAAATCAATCACAGCAGCCCTGACATAAACTGTATACAGATGCACCCTTTATGATTATTATAAAATTACCTTCCATTACGCTTCAATCATCCTCCATTCCTCGATGCACCATCACCGCTTCACGAAGGGTTCACTGCCTATCTTCAAGCCCATCATCTCACCTTCATGAGCTCACTATTACTCAATCATTTAACATGAAATATTTGAGTCAGTGTCAAACTGTATTATAGCAAATAAATAAGTAATACATCTTTATCATCTTCAGGGTCCCTCTTCCAGACACAGACATTAGCACAGACAGTATGAGCATAAACATTTGCTAGTTGGTTAGTGTTATCCAAGTTCTGCATTCAGTGAATACAAATAATAGCCTTCAATCTCTCACTTTCACTTCTCTTTCTATTGAGCTTCCTGTCTTCCGTCTCTCCTACATCTCACCACGCTCTCCTCTTTTTATCCGTGCTCTCTCCCTCACTCTCTTTCTCTCTTTTTTTCTGTCTCTTTCAGTGACTTTGTCCATGCTAATCCAAATAGGTAGTTAATTATAGACTGCAGGTCTAATGGCATGAAGTAATTATAGAACTCCAATGAGAATTCACTGGTCACCTCCACCTTTTCTCTCCAATACATGCACATACATCACTCCCTCTCTCTCTCTCTCTCTTTATTCATCCATATCCATCCCTTCATATTTGTATACATCTCTGCCATATCTGTGTTCTGAAAATACAAAAATAGACTACAAATGTCAGGATCAGATTTGGCCAATGTGCTACATTGGTTATGAATAGCAGCATTTGCTCATTGTTACTTTCTTTTTTTTTCATTTTGGACCCCATATGGGTGCAATGAAGGTGGCCAATACAAGCTTGGTTTAGGAAAATGCAAATATGTCATTCCCTATGTGTACTCCATTCAAAGTAACAAGGTATGATTCACTATACTGACATTTAATACCAGGAAAGGTCATGGGGTCTACATAAACATTGGTATTCTTCCTCTTGGGACAATGAATATTTGCAAAAGATGGCCAGGAGATGTTGAGATATCGTGCTCTGGACCAGAATATTGGACGAATCCTAACCTAAAGCCAAATATAATTGCCATACAGTATACTTTTGGGAGATCATGTACTGTATATAAAGTGGGATCAGTATGGTGGAGCGTGGAGAAACACTAAACATAACACACTGTCTCTGGATATGTAGTCCACATTCTGTAGTCGAGCAATGTTGATTGTGTTTTTCAGGTTGCATTTGTGCTGTTGACAAATGGCATCTAACCTCATCCCCATGGTAATTGCATACACATATTGTCTTGTTGCCGCGTACCAACAATAACGATATGATAACGAGATGAAATAACAACCAAAAACTAAACGCTAGATTTCCTGTCATCTTTGCTGTAGTTTGAACTTGGAGGCTGTTGTGATAACTTTGTGTCTTTAATGAGGAGATTGTCTTTGCTTGGATTGGGGGGGACGCTTTATGTTTCATATTTCGAAGCCTTTGGTCAGTGTTTGCGGGGCACATTTGGTAACTTCCATTGTTGACATTCAATTTGTTTGTTGACCAATTAGTTGTGAAACTCACAAAGTTTTTAGGGGACAACTAATAACTGACACATTAGGCCTTTCCTTCCTACAAGGAAAGATCTGGTTGCAAGACAAACAGAAGTTCACATACAGGCAAAGACTTTCATCCAAAGTATGGAGTGTTGTGTCTTTGTGTATTATAATGTTGGTCCTGGAGCCTGAACATAACAGTGGTTATATAATCTCCTACTATAACATATTTTGAACAGTCTGAGGGAATCGGTGGAAGAATAGCTTTGTTTATCCAAATAACAGGTCTGTTATTTTATCCAAACAGTGTGTTTCTGACTGCATTTGATTTAGAATTAATACATAAAAACAAATCATGCATGAAGACAGGGCTGTCAAGCCTTTTAATAAAGTCACAATTGGAAGCGCACACACACTTCTGTATCTAACAGAAGAAAAGCAGACATAAGGACACACTGTATGTTTCAGTCAGTACTGTATCATTTGTGAACGCAGATAGAAATCTAATCAAAGAAAGACCCCCTACTCAGACAGCTGGCACTTTCTTAAAGAGGGCTCATAAGGAATAGATCATTATTTGGAAAACTGACATTAGGGTGATTATTATGACAGAGAGGGGGATCTTTTAGTGATAGAGAGTTGAGTCAGAATTTTTTTTTTTATTTCCTGGTATTATAGGAGCACTTTAAAATATCTTGTAAACAATTCATTCATCACTTTATTAGGATTTACAAGATTAGGGCCACTAAGAAAGAGATTTTTTCAGTATAACAATATGTAAAGAGACATTTATTATCTGTCACGCAGGCCAGGGGGAACTAGTATATATTATTATAATTTACTCCACAATTAGCCTAATAGTTATTGAAAGTTTTTTTACATTATTTCATCACTTTCATGTCACTTGATCATCTTTCCTCCTATTAGCATTAATGATTCATGCTTATACATATACAAATCAATACTGTTCAAATAATACTTATACATTGCATATCAACAACAATAAAAATAGGTGTCGAGTCTCTCAAGTTCAAAGTAAATCATGTTATTAAAACTAAAGTTACAACCATATGTACAACACCAATATCACCCGTCGGTCCACCAGAAGATAGTGTATCCATGTCATGTTTTGCCTTGCTGAGGCGTGAATATTACACGCCTGTATGAAGTTGCAGTAGCCTACCAGCAGAGGGTAACACAAATCCTCTTAGGTTTAAGCAACAAAATCACTTAGTTAGGTTTAGGAAAAACATTATGGTTGGGCTTAAAATAAGTATGTAAACTAAGTAAAATATGTACGGAAACAACGTAACATCAATAAAGGAAAACACGTGACAAGTGTCACTACAAATCATGTAAAAAATGTCACTAACGTAACTTGAAAAACAAAACGCTGGCCTCGAACACCGGCCTCGAACACCGGTCTCCTGGTTGAAAGTCCTGTGTTGGTTGGGCCCATCCACCTGCCCTCCCACCCGCCATTAGCGATCTTTCTCCCTTTTACTCCATGACTAGCTCTAAGAGTTGCATATTCACGCAGATGCATTTACATTGCAGTCAGTACAAACTACTTGGCGTGACAATGATACGCCTAAAGCAAGGGAGTTCTTATTACATGCTTTTACATTGCGCATTATTGTGTCATCCACATGCCTTTTTGTGCAACAGGGCTGATATATAAGATAAAAGTATTTTTCTCAGTATTTCAATATAAAAGAACACTTAATTATTTTTATTCCACAGCCACCACCTGCACTCATTTGCCGTGATTATCGTGTGTTCCTTCATAAGCATTCAGTTAATTTGCAACACCAAATAATGCTTGTTAAAATTACTCACTGGAAGCGCGAATCAGTTTCATGAAGCTGTTGACTTTGTCTCAAGTGTAAATGCATGATTGTGATTTGCGAGACCTACCCTGGGTTAAGTGGGATGTCTCCTTCCTTTCCCTGTGGGATGAAGTTCAATAAATGATGCTCAACAGTGAAAACTCTTAGTACTTCAAAAGTGTGTGTGTGTGTGTGTCTGTGTGTGGATACACAGGATGTATTCAGCTGGAAATGACTTATATTAGATCTGACATTGCACACTTTTTGAGACTTGGTTATGTGGCTGTTTTGACTAAAGGACATTCTCATGCACACCTAGCTGCCTGCTTACATTGCTTACAATACAATACTAAAGAAAAATATACAGTTGCGGTCCTTGTAGAATAAAACTGCATAATTTTCTTCTTAATCGGTCTTTTTGGTAGCGCATCAATGTAGCAGAAGTCTACATCTACAGGTAAAAAGACAATATTCTTAAATGTCACCTTCTCAAAGAGTTTTCATCAATTAATCAACCTCAGGAGTTTTATTTCACTGACCTTTACAGTTAAGGCCAATTAAAATGATTAAGACATGATATATTTTCCTGTACCTCATACAGGGGCATGCTGATCATTTATCTTTCCTTGACACTTTCCATTGAAACAGATGTGCAACTTGGCTAACCACTTCGCCAGCACGCTGAGCTTCATTACATGACAGATATGTCTATTTACGTTACCCCCTATCATGTACAGGCTTTTACATTTTGTTTCCTTTCATGCCAAGCATAAGTTGTTGGCTTGGGATGTGAAGGCGACATAGGCCATAGGAAAAACACTGCAGAGCAGTCACATTCCTGATATTATTTGTGCTTCATGTCATGGCTTATTGTCCTCCTGGAAATATTAACTTAAGCTGAGTGTGGACAGCAAGGTAACAAGTCAGCAGCACTTTTAGGTTTACTGTGACACTGAAATAATGTTCCTCAAGGGCTGGAAGTGTATCAGGATGTCACTACCCACACCAGTACAACAACACACTCGTAACATGCACTGATCACACCTGGCAGGGTGTTATTTATGACACATTATAAAACGGGTAGCTCAAATAAAGCAATCTGACTGGTTCCTAGCCGTTATATAATAACCACATACCACTGCTATGACATCTCATTCCTTTACGAAAAAAACGGAAGTGATCCTGCAACCGCCTCGGTATGTGCAGGTAGCCAGCCCAGGAAGGCCTATCTTATTGTGATCATTATTATCTATTAATAAAAAAAATAAATTGGAATGTGTCTATAACTGTCATACTTGATGACCGTTTTATAAAAGCTTTGCGTAGGGCCGAACAGCGCCCCTTAACTGTGATATAATCACAGCATACCACCATACTCATGAGCTAATGCTTAAATATGACCCCATTATCAGATTTGTTTCCACTGTCACTTGGCGGTGTGCTCACCATAGCCCCATCTTCTTGTTTTGGAGTGGAGCCATGGTATTCTTTGATAGTGTCCACTGAGTGCAGGGCTGTCTGTGTGCAGATTTAGCTAATTACCTTTTACAGGTCACTTTTACAATTACAAGTACAGCTAATTACTTTTTAGAGCCACCTTTTTAGCCCCTAAGCACCCACAGTCCCAGTGTGTCAGACTCGTGAGCTATCCAAATGTACTGATACACATCAAGCCTTAATGCCCTTAAAGATAGAAAACTCTCTACAACACACATGCTAAATGGGAGCGCAAACACTAATGCATACACACAATATGTCTGCAAATACACTGTTCCGCACACAAATACACACACATACAGAATATTTGCTCAGAATGCTTGAGGTTCAGTATGTGGAGTCCTAGTTTTACAATAGAAAGGTAGTATGAAAAGAGAATAACTATGTGAGAAGCATAAGAGATATCAGACATCAGTAGCATAAGACAAACATGCTGTACACACTATAATTGATTTCACTCTTGGACATACATTGTGTTTACCGTACAAATACACACAAGTACACACGTGTTAAACCCTCCATCCGTCTTAGCCCCTTCCTTCTCCCTACAGCCCAGATTTGTGTGGTATCCCTCTATAATTCCCATTATGGCGGTGTCAGGTTTGGTGCTGAGGCATCTGAGTGGCTTAGCTGTCTTAGCGGCAGCATTCCAAACCAGCTTTACTGTTCCTCTCCCAGGGCAGTCCTGTTCCAAACAGAGACTTTGGCTTGTACGCCACTGGTAGTACCACCCACAGTCCAACACCAGCCTTGCAGCTATAATGACTCAAGAAGTTTGGTTTGGTTTAGAAAGACATTGACATATGATCAGTTAACATGGTAGACATGTATTGTTTTAATTAATTAATGATATTCTCTCAGTGCTGCATTGAACACGGTCGACCAAAACATAATACTTAGGAGGACTGGGAAACTGGGTGGGCCTTTGTGGGAGGGTAAATCAAGCCCCCAGAAAGTGTGCCGGGTTTTGGCCAAACAATGGTACTACAACGACGTCTGTAACTCGGGGGGGGCATTTTTTTTAGGTAAATCCACTTCCCAGTATGAACACTTGAATCATTAGGTCCTAAAAGTTGTAAAATGCACTAATAACTGAATCCAGAGTTATTTTCCCTCCTCCGTTCATGGGAATGAGACCCAGGCCGTGGCTGGAGCGACGGCTGGGAGGTGGAGTTAAAGGAAACGCTACTGCGCCTGCTCCATGGGCCCAATGGATGCGGAAGATCACCGGATGATCCGGATACTTTATCGCTCGGCAGTCGGGCCATTTTGGCTTCATGTGCCACTGAGCAGCTCTCATAGGAATAAACGGGAGCCCGCCTACAACGCTATATCCAGTTATTTTTATACGTCCATGGGGTAAATCCTATTTGAAGGATACAGACTACTTTGTGTTGATCGGTAATCACACATTTGAGCGTACAAAAAATGACACGTGGAGTTCCCCAAGACTCGGTTCTCAGGCCTCTTCTGTTCAACATCTACACACTCCCACTAGCTCAGATTATGGAAAACTATTTACCATAACTATGCAGACGACACACCCATTTATATAACGATATCACCAGGTGACTACGGACCGATACAAGTACTGTGTAGGTGCACTGAAGAAATCTAGAAAATTTAGAAGATGACTTTGTTGATTTAAGCTTTCATTAGTTACTGCCCTTCCTGCTCTTGTATGGTAACCATTGACCCTCACCGGCTTTGCTTTTTTACCTGCATTATATGATTGGGATTGATTACCATTCATACCAGCTCTTAGCAGCAGTTTGCACCTTCAGAGGATGAGGCATCATCATGTACCTCAGTCACCCTAATGTCTATGTTAGTTAAGCAACATGAGTGGAGTGAAAGACAGATGTTCTGCACTCTACAGCAGTTTCTGTCTGAACTTTGGCAACTGCGGTGTGGAGAAAGGCAAGGCAGCTGTCAGTAACTTATCTTATCCTTTGGCCTTACACACTGCTGAGTGCAGTGCTGTGTGGTCTGGGAGTACTGGCATATAACTCTAGCTGACCTGTTTTGCAATGTGGGCTTTCTCTGAGTTTGCACTCAAGCTGGTGAAAAGAAGTGGGAGAAAAAGACTCAATGTGTGGGATACACTGCTACTGTTCCTTATCAGCTGAGACATGCACATTTAGGTTTGTGGAGATGAGGAGATGATTGACCTTTGACTAATCCTTTTATTACACACCTCTAGTGATCTGAAAGTTATAACCTGTTAATATTGCGAACAACATCACACTTTATACATTTTAGCAGCAGTGGGAAAAAATGTGCCACATCGCCAAATGGATTGTTTAACATCTTTTAAATGATAAAGTGATTTCACATTTTCCAGACTGATTGTGTATAAAATGTTCACATACATCTCTTCATGAGCCATGATTATGCAATTCTTCAGCAAGCAAATGAATAAAAGGTTGTGTATGTTTATGTAAAATGACATCACAAATCAACCTGTAAATATGAGCTATGCAGTCAAAAGACCAAATAAAAAAAGACAATTCGCAAGGATTTATACAAGAGTCTGATACGTGTATGTGCGTGTGAGTGAAGGTCTCTGGGCTTATGTGTGTGGTGTCTGTGTGTGTGAATGTCTCTGGGCTTGTGTGTGCGTGTGTAAGACAAAGATGGATGGAGTTTCGGGTATAAAAACTAAAGTTAAATGTCACACCTGTCTGTCACAACACACCTGCTCTCACTGATGCGTCTTCTCTGACAGGCTGACATTTACACACCTCAACAGACCAACACACACGTGTATCCAAACACACACACACACACACACACACACACACACACATTTACACACATGCATGCATTCATGCATAAAAACATACATATATGCATTCACATGCAACAAGGGCACATCCTAAGCACGTCAGTGTTCATGACTCATTTCAGACCGTGCCAGGATACGATTTGTCTTTTATGCTCTGGATCTAGAAGCTCCAGTTATAATCTACAACAAATAAGTCTGTCACGTTGCCACCGCTCCACCGTGTTATTACCGCTTTGCCACCACGTTATTAACGTGTTGCAACTCATAAAGATGCAAAAGGGTGCCTTATGTGTCAGAATCAAGGCACAACAGACTAATGCCCTGAGCGTGAGACCAGACTGGCTCTATAATGCATGCTATAAGTACTGTCTTTCCATCCTATACTGGAGCTTTCTTTTTGCTTTTACCTACTTCAGGAATCCATTCTGATCTGAATTTCCCTCTCATATATTTAGGTTGAATACTTTATGTAAAACTATTCTGTATTGTTTCTATTTGCCTGTAGGCATAAGTCTTCTGATCATAATAACTTTGTTATTACCGCTTCATTACCGTGTTGCCACCGCGTCATTACCACCTCGCCACCGCGTCACCACCGCGTCACCACTGCGTCACCACCGCGTTGCCACCGCATTACCACCACGTTATTAGCAAGACATGTCCAACCTGCTAGTTTGGGTTTGCATTGAAATTTTCATTATATCATAATAATACATATGCTTACCCAAGAACTGCACATACCACTGTATAATCGCCGATATTTGCATTTATTAAACGATGGCAGATATGATTTTACTCTAAATTCAACCCTCTCAATACACACACATATGCACGCAGTCATATTCTATTTGTTATCTTAAGAATGCGTCATGCCTCTCGGGTGTGTTTAGTAAGACAGGCAACACTGTCATTTACTGTAAAAGGATATGACAGCTGCCGCAATGTTTCAGTCTCTCCACCTTTCTGTCTCTTTCTCCTCTCAACCTATGTCGTCCTTTGTGTATACCCTGAGAGCCAAGGCATCTTATCTGAAGCAGCATCAAGGCTGAAATGCCAAGACCTGAGACCAAATAAGGGTTTTGGTTTTCCTTTTGACATCTCTTGGAGTTCATTATCTTGGATGATGGTGTGAAATATTTGATAACATTCTGTATGTGTCTTGTGAGCACCACCGCCATGACATTTCTTTCCTCGTGTTGACTTTTTGTAGTCACTCCACTGGATGGTCGTAACACACAGTTTTACACACAGGCTTTAATCTTTTCTGGGAGATGGAACACCGCATGGGATGAGGTCTCCTCCAGTATTGATATTATTGCTTACAGATCTTAGTTGCTATGGTGATATTACCTAAGGATTCAAAGAACTCAGTAGCAAACGTGGGTTGGAAAATACTTTCCCAAAACAAAAGATTACCCACCGTGGATACCAGTGACTGCTGAAATCAGAAGACAAGTGGAAACAATACAGAATAGGTTTACATATAGTATTCAACCTAAATATATGAGAGGGAAATTAAGATCAGAATGTATTCCTAAAGTAGGTAAAAGCCCTAAGAAAGCTCCATTATAGGATGGAAAGACAGCAACTACAGCATGCATTATAGAGCCAGTCTGGTCTCACGCCCAGGGCGTCAAATACCGATGCTTGGGCAGCGGCCCGT
The DNA here is from genome assembly GCF_015220745.1 of Sebastes umbrosus. Lineage (NCBI taxonomy): Eukaryota > Metazoa > Chordata > Actinopteri > Perciformes > Sebastidae > Sebastes > Sebastes umbrosus. The sequence continues at coordinate 24,086,297 of NC_051275.1, forward strand.
TGCGCCTTGATTCTGACACACAAGACACCCTTTCAAATCTTTATGAGATGCAACGGACTTTCAACTAACTCATTATTAGATGCTCAGAGCAATGAACGGAGTATTCAAACAAATACAAGACTTGCAGGGGACCGGCATTCGTGCCCCGTATGAAACCAAAAGTTCACTTATTTTTACTGACAATATTATGTCACGTGGCGTTATGACGCCACTGAGTCACATGACGTTACCACCGTAGCTTATGTCACAGACACCGTTTTGGTGCTGTGTGGAGCAAGAGTACCCAGAGCTTGCAAAAGAGGCTTCCTACCAGTTGCAACCATTTGGTTCTATCCACTTGTGTGAGGTCACTTTCTCAGCTATGACACACTTAAGGACCAAACAAAGAAACCAACTTGAACTCGGAGAGAAGTGTCATTACAGCTGTTGCCACTATTCAACCAAGGTTACAGAAGCTCATGAGTGGGAGACAAGTGCAAGTGTCTCATTGATGGCTTCACAGCACCCCTCACCACACACCCCACCCACCCACATACACACAGAGGTGAGGATGCTTTGCCACACACAAACCACCTGAAATTCTTCAAGTCGAGCTGTCGGTTTTTTTTTTTTAGACTAAATCTATGAAGAACTTAGTGCTACTGTAAACAATTATTCTAGTAAACAACTTAATCATAACCACATTGGTTGTATAAATATTGATGGTGATGACACGGCAAAAAAGCATGGTTAACGAAACGGTCGAAATAATCACTGAAAGTCATGCCATGTCATGCTTCGTATTGAACAATCAAATCTGATTCAAGTAAAAAAAAAACAGAATCAGGTACAGCCCTTGTCCTTAAAGAGTGTGCATACATATGCTATTTCATGCAGTTCGCCTCATGCAATTTCTGTTTCTGTCAAATTGTTTTGAGTTTTTTTTTGGGAGGGATGGGGTGTGTGTGTGTTTGTCTGTGTAGGGGTCAGTCCAGTACCCAAAAGCTGCAGTCTGTTGGCAGCCTCCCGCAGCTCTCAGGTGTCTGTCTGGCTGGACCAGCTGGGTCTCTGGCAGCACATGGTGAAGTTGACAGTGGGCACTGGCTGGAGTTGGCTTCACAGAGGTCTCAGCTGGCAATAAGCTGCTGCACCAATGTTCAGGGAGGTTCCCTCTTGGGATTGAAATGTTGTTTTATGGTCTAATAAATGTGTTGATGTAACTCATCTTTTGATGTTCTGTAGAATTATGCTCATTAACAGACAGAAAGGCATTGCAATTAGATTTGAGCCATTTACACATCCATTTAATTCTCTTAAAAATGTGATTTTACCCTTTGGATGTCTTAATTTTCTTGCTTTCCACATACAAGTGTGATATTTCACTCCCTTTGTTCTCAACGTTTTTCAGCTAAAGTGCTTTTCTTACCATCTTGCTGTCTATCTTGTGGCTTTCCTGTTTCTTTCTCTCTCTTACAGCAACGCATGTAAGCAATATATTCCCATACAAACTTAAAAACACAGCACAAATGCATACATATGCAGTCTTCACACATGTATCACTTAAGTAGGCTCACTCATCTTCACACCTCAGTCAAATCTATGGCAAAAAAACCCATAAAGGATTGTTTTTCAAAATCTTCTACCACTGCCCTTCCGTGGTCACGACAGCTGATCAGATGTGTTTGGGTTCATTGCTAGAACAGAATAAACTCAGCAGCAGTGCTTTTGTTTTAGACTTGTTTTGTGATCCTTCCCCACTGTTAAACTTTAACTTTAAACTTTATTACATCCGTCATATACATAAAGGTATTGCATTACTGCATTTAACCCATCCTAAGCATTTAGGAGCAGAGGGCTGCTGTAAAGCGCCCGAAGAGTAACTTGGGGTTCAGCGTCTCGCTCAAGGACACCACGACATGCACACAGTAGGAGACGGGCTTGGAACTGAGACAGATGTGGAACTAGGCTTGTGGTTAAAGGACGACGCGCTCTACCCATCGAGCTACAGCCGCCTCAAGGAGGATTTCTGCTTCAATCATGACTGCCCCCACCACAGCAGGCAAGCACAGCTAATGCTGACAATGTCCTGGTCAATACCTTAGTACGAGTAATCATTATCACAGGCTGATCATGCAACAAGCACCATCCAGTGCACTTTAAGTTTTAGTTCCCGGAAAGTGACACGTTGGGGCATAGCATTGCCTTCTATTGTGCTGCTCACTATCTAACATTTGTGTTAGTAGCCCACCCTTTCTGCTTACAAGGCAACATTGTTGGGCTCCTTGAAGTGGTGCGAGGAAAGATGAACCAATTTGGCTCAGTGCTCTCTTTCTTGCAGTTCCTACTGGTGAGTTGTCTGTCATACTTACAGTATGTAGCACAGTATGCAGTGGTGCAGACAACAGTCTTTCAACTACCACCACCAATTCTCATCGGCACAAACTATGAATAGGATTTACTGATGTCCAGACTGTTCACATTGTTTTCTGTGTCTGAACACTCTCTCTGGTAATACATCTATCTTTGACAAAGTGATATTACCTGCCTCCTAAGGGCAGTGCAACAGGAGATGGATCCTCTCTCCCTCTTTATTTTGCTCGCAGTGCACTGCAAACAGAGCCGCAGAGATTTCTCTTGCCATGAGTTTTATGATGTCCTTTTTTAACCTCTGTGCCGCTGCCTCTATCTTGATTCTGATAGAGACAGCAAAACCAAATCATCTGTAAAGAGCAATAATGTAATTTAATGTCACTGCGTTGTAGGTTGAGCCAAGGGGCTCTGGTCAATCATGTTAGCAAGTTTGTCGATGTAAATGTTCAAACACATTGGACAGTAGCCCAGTATCACACAATGACCTTGACTGAAAAAAGGTAATTCAATTTAGCCTTAGAGGCGGGCCTGCATCTAATATAAACAGACACAGATTTTATGATGTTGTATTGATGGTTTTATGGGTATTAGGATTAAGGCTAACCTTAATTAACCTTAGTAGATAAAAGGTACTTAAATAGGTAAGTGGGACACAGACCTGACAGTTAGTAATGAGGTCTATGGAGCTGGAAAAGTGACCATGTTTTCATTGGTTATTACAAATGATGATACTGTTGCAACTATGACAGATAAAGATAAAATGTCTTTTGTCAAGGACAACAGGTAGTTTACAGTTTATTGCATGGGTTGATAAAGATTGTTCTACATCAGCCAGTGGGAACATCGTCTATTCTATTAAATATAACAAAAACGTATGATACTTCACAGTCAAATTTGTTCAGGTGTAATATTATTCATATTATACTAATTTTTTCTCCCATTGTTGAGGCAGTCTAACTATTTATTAATCAGCCATCACAGGGTAAAACAAGCTAATTTTTCTTCCCTGACCCTCTCATTATCTCAAATGTCACAGCAAAGGTCAGAGGTGAAATTATTTAGCATTCCTATCATGTGATTGTGCTTTATACCTGGTAAACATCCCACAACACATGAATTTGTTGGAAATCAGAATACCTTAGAGAGTCGTTCCGTCTTTATATATTAAATATATTTTTTCTTGAATTGAATGTGCTATAATCGTGGATTGTATCCCCCCTGAAAACAAACAGAGGGCATTTATTATGCAAGAACGATGATGCAATTTCAGTAGCATATTGCTTTTCCTAATGACTGCTAGTCTCTCACTGTCTCCATTTCCCCAGAGACTCTCCGAGATGACAATGTGGCCTCTCAGCCTTTCACCATACTTTGCTTCTGTGCATGTGTGCGTTTATGAAAAAGAAAGATTAAGAAAGAAACACGCAGAAAAGAAAGCTTCATATAAACATGAATACATAACAAAACGTCACTGTGTTTTGTAATGCGAGTCGTTGTCAGCCACAGTGTCTCAATTTCTACACAAAGTGGCTTGAAATAAAATGTTATCATTTTGTTATCCTGTTGTATTGACTTATATAAAAAAAACACCCTCAATACTGCAGATCACAATGATCCAACTTCACACTGACTGCCACAATAAATTATGACGGGAAGAGTGACATTGGCTGGTAGCTATACATAACCTGTACAGACACGACAATACCTACAAAACAATTAGAGAATCTTACAACAAACCTTGGGTCACAAAGGACCTGGCAGCAACCCTGAATGAAAAGAACACTGCATGTTAAAGATAAAGAAGGCTAAAGAGTTATACTGCAGAGGGAAAAGAAGCTGTCTCAGGAAGGTTAAACTGTGGGGCGCCTGGCCGGGCTGTTAAATCGCATGATGTCATCTCCAATAGACCTACCACACCATGCTCTAACCAAAATGAATGTGTAGCCATGGCATAGAGACTGAATAATTAATAAATATAATCACTTCAGACATCAGTCAGTTCCTTTCAGTCCCAACGAGTGACTTTGTCAGTGGCTGAGGCTGATTCACCCACAGTAGGAGTAGGCCGATGCAAATGAAATTCAATAAATATCACCATGTGACAAAAAAACAGCCAAACTATTCACTTCTTGGCTCTTTAGCTTCACACTAGATTTAAAACATCATTTTAGATCACCTAAACAAGGTCTTAAAGCTGCAACGTGTAATACCGAGCCTCCGCTCCAAAGAAATAGGGGGCAGCATTTCACTTCTACTGCTGGGTCTATACAATCTAAATTCACAGTCATCAGCTACTAACTAATAGAGCGTTTATGTTAGCTATGGCAGTGGTAAGGACAAGGCGAGGGTGGAAATTGTTTTCTTGTTTCTGCCACTTCAAATTGAATTCAATAAGCAAACTATAAAAAGCACACGGACCATGGATGTTTTTCTAGACAAGCCATCGGAACAGCTCTACTTCCTTGTCTTCTGGACGGACGGCAGATTGGCGCTACAGTGACTCACTATCGTCTCTCATGGAACAGATATCTCTGCAACAAAATACATAGACGTCTTTGACATAACATCAACACTGTAGCCTCTTCACATTCTGTTGATAATGTTAGTTTTTTTATTTTTTAATGTTTTAAACTACAGTCCTGGCCAGATCTTACACATTGCACCTTGAAAAGTCACCATACTGAACAGCATCCATTTCATGAGGGCACCATCAAGGGGTTGATGATGATGCAGCACTCACACTATTACATCCCACCTGGAGAAGCCAAGATGCTGTTGCCAGGATTGTTTATTGTGAACTTCCCCGCTGACTTCAACACAGCGCCGCCTTATTTAGTTGGAGAAAAAGTGCTGAAAATTGGTTAAACTCCACACCTCAACATCTGGGTCCTTTAATTGATACTTAAGAGATAACAGCGGGTTAGAGTAAATGTTTTGCTAAGCTCTATCAGAACCATCTTTACTGGATCACCACAGGTCATCTCACCTGTACCCTTCACCTTGTGCACTGGCAAAACTGCAAGATGCTTCTCATTAAATTATTAGACACACAGAGTGGTGCAAGGCAAACCACATGGACCAATCTGTCCCAAAGACTAGAGAGATGGTCAAGGACTTTTGTTGCTCAGCCTTACATCCCAGCACCCATAGTTAAAGGTCAGATCATCAAGTTATGGAATACCTTAAAGACACCTTCAAAACCCCGCCAAGCCTGCTACCCGTGCGAACCGGTCCCGGATAAGCGAAAGTAAATGGATTGGTGGATGGATCACCTTCAAAACCAATACTCAAAATGTCAGCAACAGCCCCCATTTCACTCAAAGTTCAGAAAGCTCTCAGAATCATTTCTCATCTCCTTATAATAGCATGACCAGCACTGCGCAACTTCACTGCTAACCCGTTAGATCATGAGCATATGCAGTAAAATCATTTGGAAAGACCTTGCATTGCTTAACAGCATATGACATAAAAAGACTATGAAGAAGGGGTCACAGATTTCATCAGAAATTACACTACACACACACACACACACTGCATAACCAGTACAAGTTCCCCTCCAGGAGCAGGTGCCAATCACTTAACACTATAGACTAAATGAGCCATATCTTTCTTTGTGCCATCCTGTAAGCTATTTTATGGCTTTGTAGGTATTTTTACCAATTTATTCTCATCCAATATTTAGTAATCTAGATTATATATTTTATATGCTTTATATGCATTTTATGCTCATATGAATTTCATGTGCCAAGTAAGCCTTACTCTTCTTAAGCTTATATATTTTTTGCTTTGTTTTATAATATTGGTTGTTTTGGCCGGTGTAAATGCATAGTTAACGGGAATGGACAAAGTGTTTATAAAAGATGAGTGTTTACTGTAAACGGATGACACACTGAGAAACTGATAACTCCTCTGTTATCTGGACCAAGCACATGTTATCCATTCCGCAGGATATCTGTGTCTGTGTGTGTGTGTGTGTGTGTGTGTGTGTGGAGAGTGAAATAAAAATAAAAAGAGGCCCAGACAGTGAGTGTGTTGAACAAGTGGGATGAATAATAAATATATATCTGTGAACCAATAAATTGTGAAATAATGAATTATTAACTCAATCATTATTTTTGACATGTTATTTCAACTTTCTTAGGTTGCATAGTGACAGAGTTGCATTGTTTAATCTAAATTCACAATAGAATATAATAATAAGGTTTTGTTGTTAGAGCTGTATAGGATGCAGCAAGTCAGTAACACACACACACTAAACACACCCTCAAAACATTGTAAAACCATTGTTATATAATGTCATAATAAATTGTAGCGTTCCATATTGTAATACTGTAATATAATATCACACAAAAGACTCCACATTAATCTTAATCTATATGTTTCATATGCTTTTTTTTGGGCTGTTAATGTGTCCCAACGCACCCGATCTGACTGTTATCAGGGTATTGAATAGGCGTCATCAACACACATCTGTCAGAAGTGTGTAGGCCAGTAGGGGCCTACTAAACTAATAGTTCACAAGGCTGTTATCACCCATTCATTTCAGCGAGCCAATGTTCACCATAGATGTGGGTCATGAGGGCCCTACTACATATGTTGTAAAAGTGAATGTTCTAACACGTTGTAAAACTGAATGAAACGTTACGTTTTCAACACAAACAAAACAACTTTTACTTTAGGTTTAGGCAACAAAACTGCGACTACTTTAGATTTAGGAAACAAAAATGCTTGCTTAAGTTTAAGGAAAAACATCATGTTTTGTCTTAAAATAACATTGTTGGTTTTGTACCAGGTGTGAACCCCAGTCTCCTGGGTGAAAGTCTTGTGTTTGTTTAACCTACTAGACCTGTGTGCGTCTCTTCTTCAGCTCCTGTCATAATCACTACGGTCGCTGTCGTCTTCTTTTCTACCTTTTTTTCCGCTGATCGACCATGTGAATAGATTATAACACCTACTAGTGGGTGTAGTAGGCCCCTAATAACCCACATCTATGGGGTTTATAGCCACTGATAACGTCTACTGTTGTACTGGTACAGGAAAATGTATTATATCAAACAATATCTAATATATTGTACTGCAGTGATTATAGACTCCGCTAACATATGCTAGTTTGAATATGTCTCTGTGTGTGTACTGTACAGAGTGAGGGGAAATTAGCTTTTAGTTGTATGTATCTTTATGCCAGTGTGTTTGTCTCTGTATGTGTGCCTGAGTGTGTGTGTGTGTGTGTGGGTGTGTGTGTGTGTGTGTGAGAGAGGAGAGAGAGAGAGACTGAGTGTGTGTGTGCGTCCGATCCCACCCGCCTTCAGCCATGTTCTGGATCAAACATTCCATCTGCTCACTACTGTCCTGCTGTGTCCTGCAGCAGGTACTCTCTGTCACACACACACATACTTTATACCACTTTTGCCTGCAACCCACCATGAGACGTACACACACATTAGATGCTCCGAAACAACACACACACACACACACACACACACACACACACACACACGTCAATCATCTGTCCCACTCCATGCAGAGTGACAGTCGCAGATTGAGCTGCAGCTAGCCAGAGGGCCCAAAGCCAGGCATGGGTGGACATAAACACACACACACACACCTAGATGCACAAAAACACACACTCCCAGTAGCCGTCCCCTAGGAGTGACTCAGATGCAACTAGCCTATCTCAAGGCTCTGGGGATGAAGGGCCAGCCTCCACAGAAAGGACAGATATGAGCTCTGGGAAGCTCTGCTGATCCACAATGTCAAGCCTGTGCTCCAGTGATCTGTCCTTCTTTCTTTCAGCGCTCAGAGAGAAAGACGGTCTGTTCCACTATTAAATTACTACTAAAACTACAACTACTCTTGCGAACAAGGAGTGAGAATATAAGTGGTCTGAATATTCCAAGGTCATAGGGAGTACTTTTCAGTCTGTTTGAATTTATTCAGACAAATACAAAACTGTTGGTTCGTCCGTAATTCAGTTCAGTTATGTGTTATGCTCTGTTGTTAGTCAATGTCTTTTTTTTTTTTTAGTGTGATTATACACTATCTATGTGTATCACTTATTTTTTCTGAAGTTCAATTAATGAGCATAAATATTACTTTTGTGTGGTTTGGATAGAAATCTGCAAATGGTGTAGTGTCATCTGCTATGTTTGGAAACTTTGACCTTCTTCTCTGTGCGGATACTTTGTTGTCAGAATTTCATTTTCCAACTTTTATACACAACTTGGGTTTCTTATTAGGATCCCCCACACCTGAACTATTTACTGTCAAAAGAGGACAAGGAGGGATTTTCCATCTCCTTCTCATCATACCCCTGGGAAACTGTTCTATAAAGTAAGACACATCAAAGAGACTATAGGACTATCATCACACAATTCCTTCGGCTCAACAACTGTTCCCAGGGGGCCAAGGAAAGTACAGCATCCTATGGAGTCGGATGTTCCCTCAAGAAAAGGCTCATCAAAAGACAAAGTTCAATGAAGCATTGTGTGTGTGTGAGTGTGACCCTGGACGCTCTATACAATGGCTGGCAGGAGCAGAGAATTTACAGTATATAGTGTATGTTGTAACCCCTGCAGCTTTTAGTCCATAATGACATCCATAAAGGCTCATGGACAAGGGTGCATGTAGAGTACAGCTTCTATCTTTACAGGGAGAATTAATGATGTGTGTGCATGGTTTCATCTCTTACTTTGTGCTTAAATAGTATTTAAAGGAAAATAGGCCAGGTCCTCTCTTGGGGTCCGGGCTGCGGGCCCAGATGTAGGCAGTAGCGTTGCAAATTCCAAGATTGGGCCCTCAAGAGGCCGATGGCACAAATGGTCTGGCAACAGCCCCCACAGCCCCGCATATTGGCTACAGATGTAGCAATCAGAAGTCCCACTTTAAACATTATTTATGAAAGAAACATTGCTGCAGAGACTTGTTTGATTATTGATTTTATTTATTTTCACTGTCAGCTGCCAGGAGAGTCTTGTGATCAAACATCAATTGGCAGAGGGATAAATTTAATTACACTCACAAACACAGAAAAGGAATAGCTCTAATTCATGAATAGACATATAATAACAGGGCTGTTCTGAAATGAGTAAATAAGTGTGGAATGCAAAAGTTGGCTCTCAATTTTAATTTACCTCAGCAAAAACATTCAAAATTGACTTTGAAGTACCTTTTTGGGTGATAGCTTGGGTATAACTAAATTACAGTGCTCACCTAGGCTCAGTACTGTTGAATAGCTGCATTCAAGTACATGTCAAACACATCAGCATTAACAACTTGCACTATTTCTCTTCCTGTCAAGGAAGAAATTGAGCTGAAACTGAGATTTTAGCAATATTTTGCTATGTAAAATTGATTTATATGGGCAAAGGGGAATTGAGTGAAATGAGTCAGTCAGGTTGCGATGACATGGTACCAATGACTCAACTGTGTGGTTTCTTCTCATGTCAGATAACTGGATGATTCATAGGACTAAAATGCTAAACAAATTGTTATGTAAAGTTTGAATGTAAAAGGCTACTGGTAATGGGGGCTAAAGAGGCAAGGTAAATGTGAGTAATTAGGTTATCTTTGATTTCTATTTCCTCTAAACTGAACACAATGAGAAACTGTAAAAACCTGCCAACATCGACAGTCTGTGCTCCCATTCCCAGGTCAAACATTATCAAATCTCTAATGGTCAAACCTCGTCCAATTATCTTTTAATTATGCTAAAGTACATCTCCGTCATGACATTCTAACAAGGCACTCAAGGGGTCACAAGTCCAAACCCCTCAGCTCCTCATTTCCAACATCATATGTCAACTTGCGAGTGAATTATGTAGGTTCTCAAGCCAGCATTTCCTTCACATAAAAGCATTCTGATGTATTTCCAGAAGGCAACATATCTATATAAGAAATGCAGTATTCAAACATGTAAAAATAATAATGTTTCTTTGACTTCTGTTGCAAATCAGTTTGTTTTAGCTCCAGTTGAACAGTACCTGTTTCATGTACAAACCCATGTATTTATTGCTATAAAAATATAATCTTTATTAACTCAATTTGGTGGTTTCGTATCACCAAAACCGACTCGTAAGATAATCAAATTGAGAAGAAGGGAAATAAATCACTAGTGGAGGGATTATTGGAGACTATATTAATGACAAATGGATACATTGATGAATGAATGGATAGAGAGATGGGATGGTTAGAATTAAGGATGGGTAAATGTGAGACGGTGAGGGAGAAAGCGAAAGAGAGGATTAGTCCCTGATGGAAACCACTATGGTTTCCCATCTGCTGTGCATCTTTTAACCTTGCGTGCCCCAACCAAAAATAGATTAGTTTGAAATGTTTAATGCATGTGGATGTACATAATAGAGCGAAAAAAGACAAGAGAAAAAAGAGAGAGAGAGCATGAACTTAATATTTTGTGCATTCATTTTAAGACATGCATGCATTTGCACCCATGCATACACCATTAATATTGGCATAGCATGTCTGTGCTTGTAAGTAAGTGTGTTAGTAAGCCAGTGCATACATGAAATCACTGCCTATTTTGGGTCTGGTTATTCAGTTCTTGCCTGTGCCGCTGCCCTTGCCTCATGGCCTCATAAGCACCGAGCATTAGAAGTTGGCGTTCTCATTACATTATAGGATGAGTAATGCTTGGCGATGACGGCTACAGTCCAACTTTACTGTTACTGCCGTGTGCCCTCATCATCTCTGCCATCATTGCGGTCATCATTGTCATTGCAACCATCATCATTTTCATAAATATAATCATATCACTGAGGTTGATGTTTTTGGTCTTTGTGGGTGCAATCATTATTGTTGCCACAAGTTGCTTCTCTTGTCATAGTTATAGTCATTCTATCTGTCTCTGTCAACACTCGCACTGCAGAAGTTGCAATTATTCGTCTCGTCAACACAACTATCATTGTCACTGCCATTCCACCATAATTACTGTCAGGTAATGAGTGGATTTCTATTATTATTACTATTCTTGTATATGAATTATTATGCAGCACCCTCCCACCTCCCATCCATCCTTTGAAAACTGTCCTAACACACTAATACCTACCTATCAGTGTGCTCATTAGTGAAGTGAATACCATTTTTGGCATCTCCCTGCAAAGAAGTGTTCATGAGTTTAAATTCTTTCCCAGTTTGAGACATCATAAAAGTTAGAGTTACAGGAATGTTTGCAAACATGCATCTCATTGTAATGAATTGAAATAAATTCTTTACACGACAAACTGATAACAGAGTTTACGGTCATAAAATCTTTTCAATATTCTGGTTATTTAAATGTATCTGCGGGTATTTGGATTATTCATTGCACGTAGATTGCTCTCAGTGGATAAAATGCATATTACTAATCATAAATAAGTATTCCTCATTGTTTTCGCTTCTTTGGCTCTTACCTGAATTTAAACTGTAACCCTAGTTTTACATCTGCCAAAAATTAGGAACTGATTAGAAAACATAAGATTTATTTTATTTTTGTGTATCTTGGTTGATGGACTGATTGATTACCCAACACCCAGTTGCTGCTAAAGGGACTTTTGTAAGAATAAAAAAACAATGTTATACAGTACAGTAGTATGCAGTGACCTCAAGTACCTCTATCATTCAGCCAATATATGCTATGAATATGAATATTTTCATTGCAAAGAATGTGCGCTTCAGGTTCAAATTTAATAGATTTTTTTTTTTTTTTTACATTTCCCGTGGCCATGTCTACCATTTCCACTTTCCTTCTCTCGTAACCCACAAATGCTGCTTAACGTGACCTAACAATTATCCCAAAAACATGAAAAGCCACTAAGTTTCACAGAGAGTGTTATCCCCTACTAAAGATGTACAATTTCAGGGGAGAGCAGAAGGCTTTTGCATAGCTCATCCTCTCCCTGCAGTGAAACGGGGGATGTTTTTTATGAGTCTGATGAATATTTTAACTTTTGGGGCAATTACATGACTCTAAATGAGACGGAGTGTACTTCAGCTAAGCTAAAATATGCAGGAGCTGTGAAAGACATGATGAGCAGCGCCAAAGTGGCATGTGTCTGACGTAAACACCTCTAATACACACTACGTTAACTGTCCCTCCAACTTTCTCGGTTGATTTGTCTGAACTCTTTGCACCGGCGAAGGGGATGGATCACTTTCATTTTCAGTATTTACATTCATCTAGCTTTCTCCATTTCCCTTGAGGTGTTAAACCTGTTGGAGATTGAAACGCCAACACTCAAGAAATCAATTTTAATAAAAATCCTGAGCACTAGCTTATTAATAGTTTATTAATTGCTCAGAGGTCAGATCGACACACAAATGATGAATTCTCTAAAATTGTATCTCCATTATTTATTCTTCTATGATTTAATTTTGAAATGTTGTTACTGATTGACTGCCAAAACAATTAACAGCTTAACACCTACAGCGTGCAATTAATGGAAATATTTCCCTCAAACACCTGCCACCATATTTGCTTGATAAACAATATTTCACTCAGGTCAGGCGAGCTTATATTTTACACATACTGTAGGTTTCAAGCAATAATTGATAATTATCCTAATGTCAAAGAACTAATTAGGGTGCATAGTTTTAATTCAATAAACCTCTAACAGCATGAAAAATACATTACATTTATTTAGCACTTTTTTCTTTCTGTTTACTTGTCACTTTTTTCTCTCATTTTCTACAATACACACACAAACAGAAGCAATATCATTTCACTCGGTCTGCGACCCATGGGGCTCTTTGCTAACCCTCCTGTCACTCATATCTGCAACAAACAAAAAAGAAACCTCAACAAAGTATCGAGTAAGCAGTTTTTATTCTGCTGACCACAATGCCCCTCCACTAAGGCCAATCAGACTGGGATGAGTTACTGGATGTCATGGACCCGCACAAACATGCCCAGCTCTTTGTGTGTGTACACACATCTGCTTGTCTGTGTCAGTGTGTGTCAGTGCAGAGGGAGTTGCTCTATATCAAGACAAAAACAGATACAGCATATTGTTTGTGGGGACACACACACACACAGTAAAACATATGCCTCCTCACTACATTGTAAAGTCGCGGTATTAGTTTTGTAAGCTTTTGGGGTTATACTGGATTTATTTTGTTGTGTTTGCAGGGCGGAGACATTAGCATAATCTGGGTCAAAGCCTATGAATGAGGATGTGGATGCATGTTTTACTCTTCTCCCCAAAGACTACAGCAGAGCCCAGTTCATACATTATTCACTTGACTACAAGTGTCTCTAAGAAGTGATGGTGAGAGAGAGAGAGAGAGAGAGAGAGAGAGAGAGCAAGATGTGCAGACAGAAAGAAAGATGAGGAAAAACTCTGCCAAAAATAGCAAGTCTTCAAGACAGACATAAGGGCAAAGGTCTTGTTGTCATTTGGGGACAAATGAAAATGAAAAATGAAAGCTCAATTCACACGTACAAAGAAACAAGCCGGTTTTGGTTGAGAAGCAATTAAAACTGTTTAACTTTTGTGAAAAGTTGGACCCTGGAATTACCATCTCTGTCCTAGTTGTTGACCTCATCACAAATCTGACAAAGAGCCCCCAAAATACCAAAAGCCCTGACTACAGTGAACAGCCCACAAAACCACTTACTATCAAAGCCCTTTTCTTTACGTGTCAAAAGTTGACACTCAGTTGACCAAACATTATGCACTTGCACTGTTTTTCCTTTCATGTTTTATTACTATCTTGAAACGATGGGTGGAATAATGTCAAATGGGATCAGAATATCCACTTTTAAAATATAAGGTCAGTGTATTGGGGATGTCAGTTACCACTCTGTCACTGCTTTCCACTGAAGATTTAATGGATGGGCACAAACAGATTGGCTGAGCAAATGCAAGCCTATATAAAGCCTCTGAAGTATTTTTTTTGTTTGATGGAAAGTTTATCAGCCTATTTCATCTGTAGTTTGGGATTCATCCTATAATTATTTTTACTAATTTCATTGTGTATTTTATCCATCATTACTTTTTTTTTTTTTATTATCTTTCATTTTTTTCTATTTTTTTTTAATGTAAATTCTGTTTACATTTCATAATTCATAAAAGTCAACATGGCATCTGAGGAGTTTTTTTTTTTCCATACATAATGTATTTGTACTGTGTTGATGGGATATGCTTGATATTTTACACTTGTATGTGTGTGTGCAACCCGGTCGCATGGGAAGGTGTAGAGCACGACATTACGGGGACACTGCATGTCATGAGGACGCATATTAGGTTTTTCGCGTGTCATTTGCACGCCGCTTTTCACATGTAATTTGTACATCCTGCAACAAAACTACTTTAATATCCATCAGTTGGGTTGAGGCAATAAAACTTCATTAGGTTTAGGAAAAACATCCCGGTTGGCCTAAAAATAAGTACGAAAACTAAGTAAAATCTGTACGGAAAACACATCACAAACGTCACTAAAAAACCTGTGACAAATGTCACTAATGTGACTTACAAAACAAAACACCGGTCTCCTGGTTAAAAGTTGTGCGTTGGACACATCCACCTCACCTCCCACCCGCCATGAGTTTTCTTTCACGCTCTTTATTCGTCAGTAACTCTGACGTAGCATATTTACGTCGATGTGTTTACATTGCAGTCAGTACAGACTACATGACGTACAAATGACATGCCAAAGCAACAATGGCGTTCTTATCGCACGCTAAATGCCTTGTGTATTATGGTGTCATTCATACGCCTTTTCGTGCGAATGGGCTGGTGTTTGTGTGTGTGTGTGTGTGTGTGTGTGGGTCTAGTCAATCCTTTCAATGTAGCAAATGAAAATTCAGTTAAACTACAAGGTATACTTGACGATTTGTGTATGTACTGTGTGTGTGTGTGTGCGTGTGTGTGCGTGTGTGTCTGTGTGTATAAGTTGTGAGTGTGTGAAGGGATGAAAAAAATCAGCTTATTACAGACAAAGGAAAAATGTCAGCAGGCTTTTTTTCTGCACCCAGCTGCATTTCTTAGCCTTTTCTGACCAATATTAGATTTCTGCCTCCATTCAAAAATAACTGCAGAGATTTTCCAGGTCTCCTCTCTTTTCAGACGAGAGTTTCTGCAGGCTAGAAACTATTGTTTTGAAGTTATCTTGGATGGGTTCTGCAAGAAAGGGTTTTCACAAGCGAACACTGAGAAAAAAAAAAAAAACACAGATATTGACTGTTATTCTGCAATGAGTTAACATGCCATGCCTATGAACATCGATGTGTGTGCATGCATAGTTTGCATATTACAGCGTCACTGTAGGCATGCATGTTTGAGTGTAATGAAAAGAGGAGGCTATAAATAGTTCTAAATCAGGACAGCGAGTGATCACATGTAAAATGTTACCAATGGAGGAGGAGGCAAGACCCTGACACCAGGAAGTACACATCTGACCAGAACACACTGAACACACACACACACATACATCTGTCTAAAAGATTTATACTGAATGTAATTCAATGGTCTACAGATCCTCGTCTCTATGTGTGTGTTATTATCCATGCTTCTTTTGCTTTCATTTCATGTAGTGTACTATGGACTTGACCTATTACATTATTGTAACTTACTTAGCTTAATGCAATAACAGCTGTATCGTCCCTTACAGTGATTCTCCATGATTTTGTCTTTTGTCCGCAAGCAAAATCAGGTGCATGTCTGTCTGTGTGTGTGTGTGTGTGTGTGTGTGTGTATTAGCAATTCCAGTATTTGTAAGCAACGCCGAGCCTTTAAATGTAGCAACATTTAAATTATGTATAGGTACACGGTGCATGCTTCATTTGTGTAGTGCATGTGTGCACAAACGTGAGTGAATATGTATGCTTTAAAAAAAATTGGTTTGTTGCTAATTGTAATCTATGGATGCAGTATATGTTAAGTGGAAAATACAAACTGGATGGGAGATGAGAAACTAATGATAAATAGAAATATAGATTAAAAAAGAAAAACTGCATGACAATAAAAAAAAACATCTAAGTTGCATGTAAGTCAATATACTTTTTCATACTCACACCATACTTCCTAACATGCAGTACACTGAGACACACTCAACTCATTGAGACTACTACACATAATTTAATGAAGGTAATTGATGTACTATTAATGCTCTCTTCATGCCAGTGTGCTAGCCATCTGCTTCTGTTACAAACCTATGAAATAAGTAAATTGGAAATACAATTTCACTAAATGATTAAATAAAACACTCACACTTGTGTTTAGCTCCATATACAGCGCGGGGCAGCGTGGAATTCTTTTTCACGTTTTAAACCTGCCCTGCAAACGAGTAAACATACAGTATTGAATTAATCAACGAATCAACGAAAGTAAAGCTGATGTGGTAAATACAGCACATAACCACAATACAATGTGTGTGGCGGGCCATCTGTGCTTCCTCTACCAGCCTGATTAGGACACATAATAACACAAACAGTGAGGGTGATATTATTCCCTTTTCTTCTGATTTCTTGTTCTTTATAGATTTAACACTTTAAGATCTAAGTTCAGTGTTAATCTAGATTAATAATTAATGTTAAAAACAACAACAGTTTGTTAGTAGAATTTGTTTTGTCCATTTGGGGGCAGTGGACAAGCTGTAAACAGAAGACTGACATAGTATCACCTTTTAGCTTTGTTTTTGGTCTCCACAAACTCCTAAGAGAACTATCTGGAACTTTAGCTGCTAAATGATCCATTATGTTCACCAGCTAATTGCAACATTTGTCTGTCTGCTGTTTGGTACTGGGCAGGTACAGTAGTGAGAGAATTTTCACTAAAAACAGCTGCCTGCTGTGGCTGAAAACTACACCAATGAGAGCACTGAGACTGAACCAAAACTATTAAAGGTGTGTGGCTGGAAAACCAAAACAATGAATATAGCTGCTTCCTTTTTTTTACCTCATTCTTTTTTTTGTCTAGGCTTGAGTATGTGTGTCACAAACCAATTACTACACTACACCACTGGCTCCAATTTGATGTTAGTTTTGCAATAGAATGATTTAAATTGTGAGTCAGTGTAAGCTTAGACTATGCCTCCAGTTTAGTAGTAGATATCGATGTCCAAGGGCATTGGATAATCAATATCTACTGCCAACAGCAACTCTCTAGAAAGGTGTTCAGAGAGGAACCTAAAAGTAGAAATTGGCAGTGGTCTCCACTTCCCTGATGGCCCTTTACATTTCGGCCTGTCACTATAAATGTGGAAGGCAGATTTCCACAGCCGCTCTCTCACTCCTTCACACAATCTAAAGGGTCTTTCTGACCTTCAGAACATGTAAGAAAGCCTCCTGAGGAGAGAGTGTAAATCAGGCCTTACCTGCAGAGTTGGAGCACCAGTGAAGCTGCAAGGCAGTAAGTGACAAAAGAACAGACTTTTTTTTTTTTTTTCCTGCAGATCATTTGTGCCAAATTATCAATCTTCCCTGCACAACTTGCCTACTGTCAGTTTAATATCAATCTCCTCAATGAATATATAGTTTTGGCTGGAATGTATCTGCTATCTCTACTACACATTAGTGTCCAGTCCATTATGATTGTCAAGGACACATTCTGTACAGGAGAAACACAGACAATAGACCACACACCCTGCATGCAGAGATAGCAGTTTGCAGCTAAAATGTAGTTAGGTAGCTAGTGGGCAAACATCAGCAAATACTGTGTGAGAACAGACAGCACTGAAGGTAATAGTGCAGATTTGTGTGTGTGCGCATGTGTTTGCTTGCACCGGTGTGTTTTAGGTGAATCCCGTCTCTCATGCCTGGAGGTCTCCGTCATTGTCAGTCCAGTCCGTTCCATATTTCTCCTGCCTATGCAACTGGGACATTTTATTTTATTTGCCTGCCATAGACCAAGGTCTGGATGATTGATGAACCCACATCAGCCACTCTCCCACCATTTGTCAAATGGCCGATGTTTAGGATAGGTAACTCATGCACACACATACACACCAATATAGAAATGCATGCAACCAGAAGGGTTACCCTAACTCTAACTTACACCCAAAGCTGAATGCAGTTTTGGTTCAAACACATTTGGGACACAACAGACAGTCTGAAACACAAATTGTGTTTTTTTTTTTGTAGTGGCACAGTTCAATTAATGTTTGTTTACATTTGCATTTGTGTTTATGTGTGTTTTTTATATGCACGTATGTGTGTCTGTGTGTGTCTCAGTGTGAGTGAACTGGGCAGACTGAAAAGTGTTTCTTACTCTAATGTCCCCATGCTGGTGCCAAAAACATGCAGCTTAGGTTAGAGTCTTGCAGAGATGGAATAAATTATAGCATCACTGTTCTAAATGCCAAGTGTTTATCAGCCATTTATGCTTAATAACCTTCACTTCATCACTATAAAAATCTAAACTGCGAGCCAAAGCTGAGAGTGATATTAAAATGGAGAGTGATTCAAGAGATAGCTCATTCATTCAAGTTATTTTTAGCAGCTACAGTACTAAATGAGCATTACATGTTGTAGTGCTCTATCCATGGCGAATTTATAGATAACAGTCGAGCAGTTCACACAAACAGGGAGAAAAGAGTGAGATGGAAAGACGAAGAGAGATTGGTAAAGGAGAGGAATTGCATTGAGGAAGATAAACTCTTTAGAAGATGTCACTGGAGATGTGTGGATAGATGAGGATCAGGCAGTATGACTGACACCCGAAAAATGTGAGCAAGGTGTGACTAACACAAGAGAGAAATATAGAGGAGGGAGGGGAGCATATTCAGAAGGTAATATGGTAAATATCAATGATTGAAATAACTGAACTGTTACAATCGCAGACCAATTACAAGAATTAAAATCCTGATGTTGTAACCTCCACCAACTTCTTTGTAGATAAGCTTCTTTTTTAACATTCTCATCCCAACTCGTTATATACTGCCGCTTTGCCATGCCCCTTTGGCATCACTTTATTTTCGGCATCAAAACCACTTAGTTAGGTTTAGGAAAGAACTACACGGTTGAGCTTAAAACTACGACGCTTGCAAAGTGAAAATGACACTGAACATTGTGAAAACGCGACACGAATGAACAGCTGATTGTAGCGTGACGCATGGGACACGAGCAGCTGTCTCCTGGATGAAAGCCTTGTGTTCGTTGGACCCATCCACCTCCCCTTTCCGCACACCCGCTGTGTGTCCTTTTCACTCTTAAACTACCTTACCACACTCCTGGTGCACTTTCTCGGAGCGTTTACTTATGCCACGGATGGATTTACATTGTAGTTAATGGAACACCCAGTGTGTTTTATATTAGCCCTAAGGGTGCCGATGGCCGCGCCAAAGCCCTGGAATGAGAACGGGCTGCATTCTCAACCCTTATCAAATAAACTGTCTGAAGACGGTAAACTGCAGCATAATACAATGCAATAATGTTCCCTCTAAGTCAGTACAGTATAAGTGCTTTACTGTTACATAAAAAAAGACCCAGCACCTACTTCTCTTCATCACTCCTCTTTTCCACTTTAGTACAGTGCTGTTAATGAAACATAGTCTGTCCCGAGGTTAAATGACAGCTGTATTAGTATGTGAGGCTTGTCATGTTCCATGAGAGTGTTTTGACATAAGAGGTGCCGAAAAGGTGCCAAGCAACAAATGGGAGTCAACAGGAACAAGGGAACAGGCAGTGCTCAAGCAGCCACTTAGTGTGAAGAGTCATTAATAGGCAATGACAAGGCTGCGTAGAGAGGATCTCTCCGCCTGTGTTACTGGCCTGGAGGAACATCAAGCTGAGCATTTATACACTGAATTACTTCATACAGTTAGACATGCAGACAGGGAGATTCTGTTCGGTGTTATTATGGTTTTGTCAATGTCATATTTCTGATGAGATGATCCCTTTTACTTAAAGGGATTTGTGGTTGACGATATAGGCCACAGTGGAAGGGACGATAGCTTAAAATAAGTGTGTTCTAAATATTTTCAGGTGTCCTCATGACCTATGTATGGAACGTCGGTCACACGATAGCAGCAGTGTTAATTTTGTTAACTAAAACTATGACACAGTATGTTCGTCAACGACCTTTTTTTCCATGACTAAGACGAGACGATGGTGAGACGGCACCGCCAGCATTAAACACCAACGGTGATGTTATCAAACATGCAATATCGTTGAAAAGACAAGAATAAAATGTAGTTTCAAAAATAAAAACTTTACCAAAATCAGTCTTTATTTTTGACACCTTCCACCTTCTTTTCCTCTCTCTCTGTGTCTCAAACACACACACACACACCTCGTGCTACAGTGGCGGCTCTCAGTTTGTCTCTTTCCTTCTTGTCTTACACCTCAGCCCTGACTTGTGCTACGATAACGCATAAAGTTGGCGGTTTGCGGGTCGGGGTTTGGGTGGTTGATTAACACATATGTTTGCATATTGGCGGTGCGGATTGGCTCTCATAATTGGTGGGTGAACCGCGCATCATTAATGAGTGCAGTCAGGAGGACTCAAACTAACTGAAAAGCTGAATTCTTAATCAATCAACCTGTGTTCTTTATCAGATAATTAAAAGATATAATCTTATGTGAATAAATTTGGTTAAAATGACATAATTATTGGTTTGGGCTAGAACAGACTGACTAAAATCTTCAATATAATCTGATGGCTAAAAAGGACATTTGACACAGGATTTAGACAATAAAATACCTAAAACAATTAAGAAAGAAAACAATTTGACCAAAAGTTTACTAAAAAGTAATTTTCGGCAACCAAATCTGGCCTAAAATGTTGTGAGTTGTCGTTGACTAAAACTATGAAGGATAAAAATGAACAAAATGTGACTAAAACTAATAAGAATTTTTGTTTTAAGACTAAGACTAAGACCAAATTTAAAATAGCTGCCAACATTAACACTGGATAGCAGGTGGTTGTATATTGGAGGAAGGGAGGGATGTTAGATGTTAATAGCCTCTTCAAGCTCTCCTTTATGTCCACTTTGAGTGGTAGATCTGGCACTGTTATCACTGCATACCTGTATATGCTGTGAGAGAAGGGAAAGCCGGAGGTAGGGATTAGCGTATGGTCAATTGAAATGTGACTGTGTTTATGTGAGGAATAATTGGTATGCAAGCTATATGGTGCACAAGCATGGTTCACAAAGAGTAGTAGTTGAGCCTGCATTATGACTGATTTATGATGAATATTTATATTTAAAAATAGTACTGTAACATATAAGGTATTCCATGAATAAAAAGATTGATTGTGTAAATGTGTGCATCTTTCATCGAGGCACAAAGAAGGTCAAAGTGGTCTCTGGGGTATATACGTTTGATTAAATGTCTCTACTATGCAATATGTGTCAGTGGTAGTTGAGCTTAAGTGTCCCTGTAATCTATGTACACAGAAGAGATGGTTATATTTCGTTCACCTGCACGTACCCTTGAAAAACCAGCTGGCTGCAAAGGATCCACAGACAATCAATAGGCAGAGTAGCATGTGGGCAGAGATTACTCTGGGTAATGATGACAATAAAAGGATTGAGGAGAATAAAGATGGGGGGAGCAATAGGGAATGGGTGAAGGCAGGAGAGACGGGATGGGGCATGAGATGCTTAAACATTAACAGTCTGGAGTCAAAGTCACCTTCATTACACTATCACATTCCTAATGTCTTTGTTACATAAATATACTCTATCTATCCCTCCCTCTGTCTTGAAAGATGGCGGGGACATTTTTTTTTTTATAAAATACCATGCCAGAGTTTCTCATTTGACCAGAGCCAGAGAGTGTTAAATTCTGCGTATGTGTGGGATCTGTGACCTCTTTGTGTGCTTTTGAGCCTGCGTGCATGGTTGTATGCAAATATTTGAAGTATGTGAGTCTGGACTGACCATAAATTGCCAACTACTGTGTGTGCATGTGCATTTGTGTGTGTAATGGTACATGTCCACAACCTGCACGCTTCCCATTTATTGTCTATGTAAGCAGCCGTGCAATGCATTCTTGATTTAATGATTATTTTGTGAGCTTGATGTAACAGGTTTTGCATTCTTGTGATCTTGGTTTAATTATTCTGCAGTCATAAAATTGTTTTGTTTATTTGTATTTATCACAACATAACGCGTAACTGTGTTTTCTTGATTAGATAAAAATACAGCACATTCTGACGTGTTGAAAATCAACAGACATAAGACGCTTTTTTTCTGATCTCCTACATGATGTAGGAGGTGCACAGTAGGACACTTTGCTTGCCTCTCTCCTGAACCCACGCTTTTACACTTTTGAAGAGGTCTGCAGTGGTTGATCAAAGATCTGACTCGGTTGCACAGTATGATTTGCAACAGTAATTCGCCTCCGCAGCAACTCAGCTACTAAGCATGATTGGCGGCTTGGAGGCCGCCATAGACTGTAGATAAGAAGTCGACGTTGTCACCGTGACGTCACCCATTGGATGGTGGACTACATTTTTTAAGTCTCAAGTTTGACAACCAAAAGCTGAGGAAGAAACATTTTTGATGACCAAAATGTTACAATTAACTTTCATGAACTGAAAACACACTGAGAAAGGGTTAAAGTTTTAAGACAAAAACACGGACAACTCCCAGACCAGACAACGCCATGGTAGCGACCTGTCAATTACAAGGTACACCCGCATGGTCTGGTCTATTTGACTCTAAATGGGACCATAATTTATGAAAGGAACATCACGCTGTATTGATGAAGACTTGAAATTAGCGATTGAGACCATAAACTCATGTTTACAATGTTTACTGAGGTAATAAATCAAGTGAGAAGTAGGGTCATTTTCTCATATGCTTCTATACAATCAGACCAGAGGAGTCGCCCCCTGCTGGCTATTAGAAGTAATACAGGTTTAAGGCACTTCCGCATGGGCTTCACTTTTTAGACTGGGAGGATGCCGCTTGGCGACTGCTGAGTTTCTTCTCAACCAGGCAGTTGCATTTGGTCGAAGGTGTGGTGTGTGTGGACATCAGCCTAGTGGGCATCTTAATCCTGTTTTTCAGAGGGTGACATGCATGTGTAATGGACTCAATTCCTTTCATTCTTGCCTTTCAGATGCGATCAGAGCTGAGCTTGGTGTTTGCCTGCTAATGATATTGTGTGAGATCAGAAATAGTACAGCATGCATCTGGCTTCATCCCCTTTGGCCTTGCTCAAGTGCAAAGCATGTTCGAAATAGAACAAAAGTTATACTTTGTAACTGTAGTTCCATGACGACTATTGGAGCCCTCAAACTTTGTCACTCTGCCTCTTCTTAAGTTGCTGACTTTGTAGAAGACAACTTAGAGTGTGATGGCTATTTATACAGCCTATACCAGGAGGGTTTGGTGTGGTGCTCTGAAGTGAGTCTATAAAGCTTGTTAGAGGGTGCCTGCACTAATAAAACAAGGGTTACAATGTGTAAGTAACACAAGCAAGACAAGAAGTACCATGGAAAGAAATGAAGTAATAATAAATGTACCATTAAATATATTCTCAAAAGGGGGGGGAATAAACAATCTCTTCCTCTCTCTCTCTCTCTTTCCTGTATTTTTTTTACTCTTCCTCTCAGTGGTTCTACACTGGGACCAATCAGTGTATTTTTGCTGAGGTGCAAGACTGTGTGTATATGAGTGTGTGTACTCAACACTCCAACACTGGGGAGTTGTTTAAGGTATCAGAGGCGGGAGCATTCTGAGCTAAACCCTTTGAAGTAACTCATCTCGATGTCAGAGGACACCATTAGATTGTCTAACGTGTGTGTATGAGTGTTGACATACTGTATATGTGAGTGGATTGGAGAGGTGAATGTCAAAAGCGTATATCTAAGCTATGCAAGGTCTTTGATATTAATCATGTTATTGCATTTTGTAATAATATTTAATCATGTTATATATATAAAGTTTTGAAGAGGACGGGCTGTAAAAGTATATTGCAAATATACAGGCTTACTGTATTTGTGCAACTTGGTTTTGAGTTAAGCCAATGAAAGCTTAATAAAAACTGAATACTCCCCTATATATATTTTTTCAACTACCCTTCTGAGCTTCTTTGTTTTGTTTTAGCACTCCGACAAAGAAAAGAAATTGCATTTCCATCTGTCTAGATTAGTTCCTCGAAGCAACTCATTGCAGAAGAAAGCCCACAGAGCAATTATCATAGCATTGGTTGGAAAAGGCAACAAACCAAATCACATAAACCTCTCTCATGTAAGCTGCTTCTTTTACTTAACTCGCAATTAAACACGTAACAAACAGCATCTTCTGACACGCCACTGGGTTGTGGAAAAAAACACATCAACTTTTGTTTTTCTGTGCAAACGGAACTGTGAATCTTTTTTATGCAGTTTCTAAGTTTATATAATGAAATAATTAGTATTGGAGGCATCTTCTTGAGATTTGTTTTCTCGAGACATTTTTTCTATATTTTCTATTCATTGGCAGTGATGGAAGAAGTACTCAGATATTTTTCTTAAGTGAAAATAGCAATACTGCAGTGTAGAAATTGTCAAAATGTTACTTAAGTAAAGCATCAACATATATGAAATGTACAAAAAGGAAAAGTACAGATTATGCAGAATAGCCCATTTTGAAATACTTTACATTATATTATTGAATTATAATTATTGATGCATTGATATGTCCATTGCTTTAATGTTTGTTTGTTTTACTACATATACACTGCTTATTACCTTGTAAATAGAATAGAATATAATATATATGTATTGTCATTGTACAAGTACAACGGAATTTAAATGCAATCCTTAAAAAGTGCAAGAAACATAAACAATAATGTGCCTCTAAAACTATAAAAAAAACAATAATAATAAAAGCACATACCACACACAAGACATTCACATTCTGCAGGTATTGCACGACTCATATCATTATTGAACAGTGAATATTTACAAGATGTTCAAGTGTTTGCTCTGTTTAGTGCAGTTATGGCTCCGGCATAAAAACTGTTCTTTAATCTGTTAGTCCGTGCTTTCAATGTCCTGAAACGTCTGCCTGAGGGCAGCAGTTCAAAGAGAGAATGTCCAGGGTGAAATGGGTGAAATGGATCCCTGAGAATATTCTGTGCTTCCCTGAAACAGCGGGAACTGTACATATCTTCCAGGGAGGGGAGAGGGCAGCCGATAATCTTTTGGGCTGTAGCGACGACCCTCTGGAGCGCTTTCCTGTCTGCAGCTGTGCAGCTGGAGAACCACAGACAGATGCAGTATGTCAGGATGCGCTCTATGGAGTAACGATAAAAGGACACAAGCAGTTTTTGTGTGAGGTGGTTATTCCTGAGTACTCTCAGGAAGTGCAGTCTCTGCTGTGCCTTCTTGGTGATAGCTGTCAGCGGTCATCCTCTATGTGAACGCCCAGAAACCGGAAGTCTGAGACCCTCTCCACGCAGTCCCAGCCGATGAACAGGGAATGAATGTTACCAAGGGATCAATGAAGTCTGATCTTTATCCATAGTAAGATGTTATTTTGTATTATTAATCAGAATCTGCAAATAACTAGTAACCAAAGTCATCACATTCATCATCTCATACAATATTTTTCTCTGAAAATGTAGTGGAGTACAAAGTGGCAGAAAATGGAAATACTTAAGCAAAATATAAGGACCTCAAAATTGTACTTAAGGACAGTACTTGAGTTAATGTACTTACCACCACCATTGTAAAATAAAAACAATATCACCAAATTGCAAAGATTTGCTGGCTTTACCCTTGTGCGCTCATTCTGTGGGTATGCCAAGTTTCTTGGAAATGGAGCTGTGTGAGTGGAAGGGTGATTAGATTGGATTGGATTGGAAAGGTGATTTGGGGTCTGGTCTGTTTCCATAGTATATGCAGTTTGTTAACCTCTTCAGACCATTATTTAGGATAAAGGAGCCCCCTTTCTCCTCGAACCCCCTCAATGAAAGATTTGTCAACATGTATTATATGACATAATTGTTCACTCATTTCGAACAATTTGTCCCACTGGACAAACCTACTGAGAACCTTTTAACTGGGTGCAAGATATAAACTGCTGTCGCAAAGGTTTAATTAGTTTTTACAGTATTTGTTTCTCAAACAAATGTAAAAGTCCATACAAACACACTCATATAACTTTATTTGTTGCCATGCAATGTGCACATCCTCACACAAACCTTGAGACACCAGATACTAAAGTTGAGTAAGTGGAGGTAAAGTGAGTGCTTAGTCAACACAAATAAGGAGAACAGTGGAAAAGGTGCACACAGGTAGACGTGGAGAAAGAAAGAAACATGGAGTGGACAAATGCAATCATCAGAGAGACAACTAACACAAAATAATGAAATAATATCCATGCAAACATGAGACTACGAAAGGAGCAAAACAAAGCATTTGAGCAGTGAATCTGTATGGTTGGACACTTGATCCTGTAGGTGTTATTTGCAGAGTGAGGTGAATCATAGCCTGAGTCTGTGGTAGTGTATAGTACAGTCTACTGCTGACCAGTCTGTGAAGGTATCTTAAGCCTGGGGGAGGTGAGAATAGACCCTATATCCACCACAATTACTGACCAAAGCCCACGGGAGGAGAGTGGGTTGGAGAGAAAAAAGGAGAGACCAGGAGAGGAGAAAGGTGCGGGGGTTGAAGCCTGAGAATAGATATACTTAATTGGATATTTTCTATATTAGTGAAAGTTGATGATTGAGATTACAGGTGGGAAATATATTATGCAAGATTAAAATGGCTGCATAGCTACTATACGTCGTTTGATAGGAGAAAGTGTCAGGGAGGGAGATAATCTGTGCGATCTGATATGGTTGGGTAACTTCAATAGATGGACCACTTAATAGATAATCTAACTAGTTAATTAGTTCACTGATTAATCTGCTAATAGATTATAATTTTAGATCATGTGTTATTGCTTTTACACCTCCCTTGACACCTTTGATCCCACATAACTCTTTCATGCAAATTACCTGATGGGTAGTGAAGTGCATCAACAGCACATGCATCCGAGTGTCTTACATTTACAACTTGGCAGTAAAGTGAAATATCTGGTGGATATCATCTCTGAGAAAACACCTTAATTCATTGAAGTTAGATAAAAAGATAAAAATATTGAATCCCAGTATAGCAAAACATAACGTAACGCAGTCCTCAAAAACATGTCAGATACAGTACATAAACACAGTGAAGTCCAGCTAGTGGATCAATCCAGCTGTGCAATGTAGCTTTTAAACCTTGTAACAAGCTGTATTTGTATCGTGTGCTGTGTATGTCTGGAGAATATGGTTGTGGATGATCCATTAGTTGCTTGTAATGGATTGTAGACAATGGCAAAGTCTGAAAGGTCACTTTTACAGGATTGTAGATTAACTGGATAGTGGATTCTGAGAACTCTATCGGAACCAAGCTATTTGGACTGTGAATGGGTTGTTGAACCTTCTTGCTCCACAATAACTGATAAAAACTGTAAAGTTGCTCACCACATTGGGGGTGGACTGATACTGAAGCCAGGCTATCTGTGTGAAAGAAAACACAGACAAAGAGAAACAAACACGAAAGCGAGATGTGAAGAGAAAAAGAGTCAAAGTGAGCGTGAGAGCGTGAGACAGAGTGAGAGGGAAAACGGGAGAGATGTCCCATCCTATTATGAGTCGCTCACTGGTAAGGCACTGAGGTTTGGTCTGTGAATTATGGATTGAAATATATCAAATATGGATGGGTTCCTCCCAACTGTAAAGCAATGAGGTGAATGACGAGCGTTTGTCTTTCTGTCTGTCTGTACAAACATAAACACACTCACACACACATACACATCCGCTCACAACAAAACAACATGCAAATGAGTTAGAATGGACACAGTTATGGTTGTACATAAAAAACTAATTCACAATCAAAAACCCTGCCATACCAGCCCTGTTGCGCTTACAGCTACTAAATCAGGAGATATTGCATGTATCAACACACCAATCACAAAGAACAAAAGAGGTGCATCTGTAACAAACCCTTCATCAAAATGTAAGTCAAAGATTCATGAAATACTGTATAAAACATGCAACTACAGAGAATAATGTGATATGTCAATGAGTTGTTGATAAGAAATTCCTCTTTTATAATAATTGTATTTGTGACACTTTCCATTGACGCTGGAATTGTTTCATTTGAATAATGCATGTTTCATGAATGGTATTTTTAAGGTTGTTATGCAATTATTGTCACAAGGGCAGATTGCCAATTCAATCCTTGTGTGCACTCACACTACATCGACTGTGGTGAAAGATGCATAGCCTTTGAAGACAATTCTTCTGCAGGAAGACATGAGTCCACACTCATTTTTTTGCACCATAGTAAGCTACTACTGAGAAGGAAAAGGCATTTGAATACAGTTTGCTAGACACAAATTAACCCTGTGTATAATCAGTTCATCAATTTATCTATAGGTGTATACTTGATACCGATACTAACCTACCGCAAGCAGTATCCAGACCATGCAATTTTAAATACTGTATACTACCCAGATATCAAACCTAAGAAAACTGAAATAATTCAATCTGAAAATGAAAGTGACATTGACTGGGTAGATAAGTAACCGGACTTATTCATACACTATGTTCATACAACAAGCAAGTTGGAAAAACACCCTTGAAAAACACTAGCCATTATGAATCATTGCTTAGCAGTCCTCAGAGTTTCAGAGGACAAAATCGAAAGCAAGACTAAGATTCTACAGCCATTTCAGCAGTTCTGTGAGGCTGTACTCACGCACAGTGGTGTTTTGTGTCAAATGCTAATGTCAGCAAGCTAACTTGCTCACAATGACAATGTTAACATGCTGATGTTTAGCAGGTATAATGTTTAACGTGTTCGCCACCTTAGTTTAGAGTGTAAGCATGCTAACATTGGCTAATTTACACAAAACGTTGTGTCCTGCGCATCACGTTACAATCAGCTGTTCGTTCATGTTCAGTGTAATTTTCACTGTATAAATGAAGTTTTAATCCCAACCATGTTGTTTTTTGCTAAACCTAACTATAGTGGTTTTATTGCCGTAACCTAAGCACGCTTTTTTGTTTACTTCACTGCGGGATGGCTGTAGCGTGTTGTCCTTTAACCGCAAGAAGGTTGGCGGTTTGATTCCCGGGCGCTTTACAGCAGCCCACTGTTCCTGCTTATGCTTAGGATGGGTTAAATGCAGAGGTCAAATTCCATGTATGTATATGATGATTGTAATAAAGTTTAAGTTAACATTAAGTATGTGTTTACTGCGACCGAAAAGTTACGCAGAGGGCTCGTTAAGCATGTGTTTGCTGTGATCAAAACAAGTGATGCTGAGGGGGTCTGACAAAGCGCCAGTATCAACAAGTTGGGACGAGAATGCGTTGATAGCCACCGTAGTTATCTGTAGAAAATTCCATAGTACTCCATCTAATAGTTGCCAAATATTTCATAAAAAAAAAAGAAGAGTGTCAACCTCATGGTGGGACTAAAGGAAATGTCAGGGGATTACCAAAGTCAGTAGAATTCATACTATGGCGTACATGAATATCTGTACAAAAGTCCATGTCAATCCATCCATTAGTCGGGGAGACATTTCAGTCTGGACATAAGGGTTGGACAGACTGACCAACAGATCAACATTGCCATCCCAAGAGTTATGCCACCAGCATGGCTAAAGTGTGAAATAAGAAAGGACAATGGTAAGATAAATTATGACAAAAGAAAATAAGGAAAATGTTATGTGTATTACAAAAGTGCTGCATGCAACAAACTGTATTCTGGTAGTACAATCCATTCCCTGGAGATCTTTTATTGTAAAACATCAACAGGAAGTTTTGAGTTCCATCAAGAGTAGCTAAACACCGAGAAAGCACAGCAAAGTAAAGTAGATCACCATAAAGCAAGTGAGAGCAGAAGCTCACAGCAACAGAGTGATGTGCATAACATAACTGTGTTGTTTTGCTGATATTTAATAATAGAAATATACATTATGCTGAATTAACAATGCAAACCATTTATGTGCATGTACCAGTAATTTTGTTTTTCACCTTAATTCCCCTTCCCCCTCTTTGGCCTTTATTTGCTCAATAGACTGTGTCTATTATTTGAGACCCATTATTTGAGGCCATCGGCCAAGTAGGAGATTTTGTTTGAAAATTGACTACTTGTCTAGACGAAATGTATACAGTACATTTATTACACACTTGGTTGGCACACCATTATGATAATATTTGCTCGCCATGAGCCTGTCCAATCAATGGTTAATTATTGCCACTTGCACATACAGCAGAGGCAGAGAATGAGCTGGGGTTGTAATTAAACATTGACCTTAATGTAACAATTCAGTCATGGTTCTCTTTGTCACTTTCTACCTCCAACATTGCTCCTTTTCTCCCATCTGACACTCTCTTCCACTCTGCTTTCATGTCTTATTGCCAGTGGGAACATATGCTATAATGCCACTTAGTACTCTCACAAAGTACTGCCACTCTACATGCAATATGTGTAAGGTGGCACAGATTTGCATACAGAAACACATAAATTGACAATATACTGTGCATATTTTATCTTCAGTATCCTTTGATGATGCTTATGTTTTGTAACCCATATCAAATTTGCTTTGTTCTTTCTTGTTCTCTTTTGTTCTCTCTGTGACTTCATTTTTGTAGGACTTAAATGCAAAGAGTTGCCTCACAAACATATATGCCTGTTCTTTTCACTGTTGATCATAATAGAAACAAAGAAACCAACCGTTATTATAAAGGGTAAATAAACTGTTCATAACCCTGCTGTTGTAAAATCACATGAATCCTCAAAATTAAACTTTACTGATTTTATTAATCTGCTCTGAGACAATAAATAGCTTAGAAAACACCAGGCAATAATGGATATACTGTATAATTTGACAAATGCTTTCAGGGCACACTTTCTCCGTTCCCTGTTTTTATTAAGTATTGATATAATAGTGCAGCAATTAAAATCAAAGAGATTAGATGTGCTACCAAGTTATTAAATCCAAATTCAGAGAAGAATCACAGAAAGATGAGCAATTATTGTCATTTAAGTCTGCTAAACGATGTTTTTCTTTTTTTGTACAAATTTGTGCAATAAAAAGGTAATACCCTCCATTAGTCTTTATCTCACGGCAATGAAGAAGAAGAAAAATAACCTGATTGGTTGAGCAGCTACATGAGGAGACAAGGCTAACTTTTACTAGACAACAGCCACATAGGCTAGTTAGTAACAAGACTACTCTACCGGGCTCAGCCACGCCGCATTCCGGCTGCGATGTGTGGCCGCCAGAGCTGATCGCGTCCACGCTAGACAGTGCTTGTGATTCCTTCAGACACTCCACAGTGTGTTTCAGAAGCGAACCTGAAGCGGCTCTCCGCTCGCTTATTAGGTAGGGTACCTGACGATTGAGTTGACTTTTTCATGGAACGATTCAATCGTTTCTGCTAATTTCCAACCCTGATCTAATTTTCTGTAATTGAAGAATGTGTGTAATATATCCTCATCACCAAGCAAATGACAGAGAGAGAAATACGAGGGTGGATCACAAGAATTAATTTGCATGCATTTTTATAACCTAAAACCTGAGACAGTATGCGCAAACACATGCACACACATTAACACACAGCTAGTTACTGCAGTAAATTACTTCTCCTTCACCTTTGCTCTTTTCAACATATCACAGCTTGAAAAGGCAAGAGAGTGTACATTAAATTATTTTGAATTTTCAAAAACTGTTAATATTGTCAACCTAAAGGAAACAGAACAAAAACTAAAAGAAGATGCTGTCTTCTAATGTTGGCTGTAACACAGGACTGCATTGTCTCTTGGCTACAAGCCTCTGTCTTACTTCCTCCCCAGTGTGTTATCGCAACTCTATACACACTTTTATCTGTCTCTGTTACACTGGGGATATTTGGATATGTCTTTCCTTTTATACCGGAACAGAGCCGCATTGGAATGGGGGAGATCAACCGGAACACCAGTGCCAATCTCAATCTGACCTTCCGATACCGGATTCCTGCGGAAATACAATTATAATTAAAACTTTATCTTCCCCCCTGACTCTCACAATGATTAAATTGCAGTTGGGGGTATGTAGTTCTGTGACTGCTTCCGCCTAATGTGATGCAACCTATTTCTAAATAATTTATTTATAAATTCTGCCCTAGACAGTCTGAGTTATATTCTTTGCTAGAGTTATTATGCCTCATCTTCACTAAATGAGCTGGAATGGGTATCTCAAGCTAAATGAGCCTACAGTAAGCATACTGAATGATAGGCCAGTCAGTGCCAGCAGTTAATCTTCTTCATTATGCAGGGGACAAAAAGTTTTAAAGAAAAAATAAATCTATTTTAGAAACTCAATTCAAACTAATGAATATGTTAATAATGCTGTTATGCTACTCAAATAAGTTCTATAAAAGTCATAATTGAACTATTACCTTAGCATGATCATCAATCATCGACCTCCTTGCCAGTTAGTATGATTGATTGGCGTCTGGTGGCCATCCTAATACTGTGTTTCTCCCAGATGGTGGTGTTTCTGGGATCCCCTATAGGTACAGTATGTAGAGGTCTAGCAGAGACCTATATGTGTCCCATTCTTCTTTTTCAAAGACGGTCACAGGTGGGGGTTGTTTCATTGGCCTGATGTTGAACTGTGTCAGGGCAGTCAGGCTCGGTAAGGGTGGCTTTGATTTCACGCCCCTACTAGAGAAGGGTGGTAGAGCAATGGCCTGCATCTTTATGTGACCCCAAGTCATGGCCTTGCGTCACGTTGATCTCACAACAGGGACTATAGCAATGGATGAAAACCTTAAGGGCCCTGACACACCATGCGACAGTCGGACAGTTTGGGGCCATCGGTGAGCGTCAGAGGGCTCCTCTCATTTTTTATCTTCATCTCATCTGATCTGAGGCAACACAACAGGCGGGCTTCGTCGCCGCTAGTTCTTTGTTGTCAGGTCGGTATCCCCCCTCGCCTAACCCTAGTTCTGTGAGAACAGACAACGTTCTTTTAATCGTCGCCCAGTCACAGCTTGAGTCTTTGATTTTGCAAATGCAGGCTCAGACACTTTGTTCCTCCTGATCAAAATTTGGCTTTAGCCAAATTTGACCCAAATGGTTCTCTGTCTCAATATATAAACCAAAACAGTGCGCATCCAGACATCTAAGGCCTTACATCTGTGCAGCATGGCCAGGTGTCCATGTGCCATGGAGGTGTGAAACAGTCCATGTTGGACTGGATAAAAAAACAAAAACTCATTCAAATCATTCACTCCTCAAACTGTAAATAATGTGCCCGGGGTAATTGTTCCTACACTGATGTTTTAGTAATGCCATCCATCATGCAAACACATTGCCCAGGCTACATATGAAGTATATCATGCTAGATGGGGAGCAATTTCAATGTGATTCACTTGACTTATTCATACATAATCCTATTGATTGATTTTCAAGAGCCCTGTGTGAACATAAGCGTGAGAGTATTTAGCACAATAAAAGAGACACTTGCATTTCCCTAAGAAACGTTCAGGGAGGAACCATAAGGTAAATGATGGCTAACAATCTATTGTAGGTGATATAGAAATTTCCTCAGCCTTGACGCCGAATGTGAAATATCCATCAAAGTTAACAAAGGAAGAGTTACCATCTGGGCTTATTGTCTGCTGTCAAAGACATACACGCTTCAGCTACCAATGGCAGGCTGTTGCTCACTCCCCTTCTGTCTCTGTCTTCTTCTCTTCTCTCACTATCTCTCCATTTCATGCTTTATTCACATGCTATCTCTCCTTCTCTCCCCCTCCTAAGTTCCCTTCTGCCTTTGCCAGGCGTTGAAGAGGAATGATTACTAAATGATTCCCAGCTAGTTGATTGAATGCCACAGTTGACATTTTCCCCATCAGTTCTATACAGTGGAAGGGGAGGGGCACACTGACCTTCCCCTCCAGCATTATGTATTGTGTGCAGCTATTGTAGTTGACTGCTTTCTTCTCATCATACTCCCCTGTCTTCTGGGGGACATGGTTGTTATTATAGATCCACTGATGTTGACTTCAGTCCGTCCTGCGGGGGTCATCAACTACATTTGTCTGAGGGCCAGAATGTTTCTGAGCAAACTGTGAGCCTGTGAGGGTCAGACTTTCAAATCAAATTTTTTTTTTAAATTTATCTAAGCCTAATTACTATATGTTCACTTTCTTACAAAAGTAATGTTATTTGTATTAGCCCATGTCAGTGTGAACAGACTCCTAAAAACATTGGAAATCCATAATGATAACTAGATACTTACCTAGAAAATGCTCTCAGACCTCCGCCAAGGAGGTAGTTTGCCTAGTGATGGTTAAAATCTGTAATTACGAAAACGTAATTGCAAAATGCAGTCCTATAATCCCTGAACTTCAGCTTGCGCTTGTGTATACAACACACTGACTTAAATACACACGTGAAGGCACATTGTAGCGAGGCTCAAGCACTTTGACCATACGTTTTTAATTCGGTATGAATGTTTGATGTGTATTCACAGATATATCCGACTTCAGTTGAACAATGTCAGCAGACAGTTTGACACAAATTGTTTTGAGTAATCTGGTTAACCAGACTATGCAGACCAGCATGCTACAGCTGAAAGACAACAACTGGTGTGCTGCCAAAACTTTCTTGGTAAATCTCGCCCTCTAGAATTTCTGTTTGCCACGTGCGAGTAGTAGACATGAATAGACTATCCTGAGAGTTCAACAGGCTGTGTGTGTGTGTACTGAACAATGTCTGTGTTTTCAAGTCATACTGTGTAGATGCAATGCTTCTTACACCCTACATGACCAAAGTGGATTAGCAACCCAGTCGCCAGAAAAAATTTTGGCATTTTACGTTTCATCAAACCATGGATACGTTGAATGTTGACATTTCTGAACCAGAAATGCGTATCTCGTATCACGCTTGCAGAAACGCACCATGATATGGGGTCAACGTTGTTAAACAATTGGTTAGGTTTTGGCAACAAAACTACATGGTTAAAGTTAATAAAAATATCATGGTTTGTGATCAAATTATAACGTTACTAATGTCTCTACCGTAGATATATAACAACGTCCTTAGCGGACACAAACAGTGGTCTCCTGGGTGAAAGTCCTATGTTTGTTAGACCCTCCCACTCGCCCTTAATGGACATTCTTGCTTGTTATACTCGTTATTATATCACGTAACTGTCATACCACGTAAATTTCAATAATGGTCACTTGCTATACTACGTCAATTGCTCTGCGTGTCGTTCATTGTTCTGCGGCATTTACTCTGCTTGAATGCAAAAACTTTGATATTCAACGTATCTGTTGTTTGCAGTAATATACAATTACAAAATTTTTCCAGGCGACTGGGCTGGGATAAGAAATGGTAATGCAGTGACCAAAACTGTCCATCTCCACTGTTTTTTTAATATATTATGTTTATTATGTTTTTAGAATAAGTAACCATCCATATGTCATAGCTGGAAGCTGGGATATTAAATTTGTTTTCAAGTTTAGAGGACAAAATGTTCTAAACTGCAAGTAAGTACTTGTAGTACTTTCCAAGGTATTCTGGCAGAGTTGTTTTGTAGCAAACTGTGTAGACTTGTTGCACAGAACAAATCCCAGCTAGTGGTCCCTGAAAAATATGCCAAGGTAATTCAGTTTCCCCACACTAGACAAAATAAAAGGAAATACATATATAATGTATAATAAAAACTAAAATATATGTATGCCTTTGAATTACTGTATCTTCTCTGTATAATAATCACTTGTTTACTCAAAATATGTGTATGCAACACATCAAAGCCTCTTTCTGAAAGTTTTCTGTCATCTTCTGTCAAGACTTTCAGTTACTTATCCTGTGTACTTATGAATTCCCCTCCCACAATCTCACCTCACTATACCTTGCTCTGTCAACTTCACATATTCATGCATTCTTGGTAATTTTCATCCACAGCATTTCCTCTTAGGCAAATCTGTCAGAAGCCTGAGGCAAAGTCTATCTCTCTGTCCTGTCTCGGTAAGAAAATGAAACACCTATTCCCTTAATTATACTAAACAGACGTTTCTAACTTGAGATGCTCTCCACTTTGACACACATTCAAAGAAAAGATAAACTTTTATGATACACGCATTAATATATGGACAATTTCACCAGCTGCCACAATGTGGAGTGTTTTATTGCTGCCAGAATGTGGAGTGTTTTATTGTTTTATTATTGCCCCTCTCCACTGCGTATGGGAAGGTGTGCGTATTAATTACAGTTTGTAAATGAAGCTGTAATCTATCTTTTAAATGAACAGCTGTCTGAATGCCTAGTGGGATGCTCCCAGGTGAGCTTTCTTTATGTCCTCCATGCCGTCTAGAGATATTTATTGAAAATGGAAGACAACAAAAGATGATGGGATGTCATCTATCACGATCAGCATTGATTTAAAGGAACAGTACAGTCCATGATTGTTGTTAAAGCATCCAGTAGTACTCTTAAATCCTCACATTTCACAGTTGCTGTGAGTGATATGTTGAAACTCATCATTCAACACATGAACGAAGACCTTGGGGAGAATTTTGATATTTGGTTGTGCTATTCAACCCCATCACCAGCTTCGATATTGGGCAATTCTGCAAAACACTGGTTTATGTGCAACGCAGGCTGTTTTTATACACCGTTCATAGCTATGCCTACGAAAAGTAATGCACAGTTATTTGTGTGTATCTCATGAAATCAATTTGTTATGTAATCCATGTATTGTGAACAAGGAACTATAAAGAGCGACAAGCATCGCGTAGGGAGACGGTCTGGTTGGACGGAGGGGTGAAAAAAACAGGAGACCAGTGTTCTTATCCCGTGTGAAACCAGAAGTCAACATTGATTTATTTGTCAGGTAACTTCCGTACATAAGTAACGCCAATTTTAACCCAAACCACAATCTTTTCCCAAACCTAACAAAGTAGTATTGTTGCCTAAATTTAACCAAGTTGTTTTCTGTGCAGACAAATTATTATTATTTTGAAAAGTCTGTATGCTGGTAATAAGCGGAAATTGACACCTGTTGCTGGACATTCATAGGAAAATGCCTTCAAGAACTGTTGTATGAGGATACGTTGCTCAATGCCAGCATTCTTAAAACTCACACCAAAATATCTGCAATATGACAGAGTGTGCCATTTAGGGTTACTTCGTCTTCCTCTGCATGTTTTTCAGGTTAGTTAGTTAGTTGGTTAAAGTTACATTTAAATCAATCTAGTAAATAAGAAATTAGGATGAAATAGGATATTGCACTTTCCATAATAGTGGTAGTATAAAAATAAATAAATAAAAAATAGATATACTGTATAAACCTATGCTGTATTTTACAGCAACATGTTTAGTTTCTTTTAGAGAAGAGTTAATTGTGCTTTATTGCTGTAGTTTTCTTGTAACTAAAAGAGACAGATATAGATTAATGACATTTCTGAAAAACATGCAAAGGAGGTGAAGTATTTTTTTCCATCCTTAATAGTGTCTGCAGGTATTCCCTTCAGGCCCCATCCAGCCCCAACAACCTCCACCAACAACGTACGACAGCCTGTATGTAACTTGAGAGGTGAAACCCAGGACATTAAAGGAAGTTTCAACATGACCCACTCCACCTCTCTAGCTGTGTAGCATCTGCCTGTATGTGAGTGCTTACATAACGATGTATATTTCCATCTCCGTCTAGTTATGCTTATACTGTGTATCTGTATGCATGCATGTCTCCTTGTGTCATTTAGTATTCTAGCTTGAGTGTGTCTGTGTGGCCCTCTTCGTTCCCTTTCTTTCCTCCCCTCCGTCGCCGTATTTTTCTTATCTGACGATGTTATCTGATGAGCAGCCAAATCTCCAGTAGTGCAAATCTACCCCAAGGGAATCCTGACACCTTGTTATCATAGCACATGCAGAGCAGCAGCTATAGCGTCCTCTCTACATGACATTCTCCTACCCAGGAGGAGACAGAAGAATAGAGTACAGAGACGGGATGGAAAGAGGAAGCGGGAAACAGTGTTTAGTGTGAGAGAGGTGGGGGGGGGAGCTGTTTCATACTTCCATTCACGAGGTACATATTTAGCCTTCACACAGTGGCCTGGAGGGATTCCGAGGCCTGGCTTTCTTCTCCCTCCTCTGTGTGTTTGCAGAATCATTGCCTTTGTTCTTTCTCTCCTCCAAACTGACCTCCTCATTTCTCATCTTTCTTTGCTGCTTCTGTTTTTTACCCTTGTTCTGATCATCTCCTTAATTTCTGACATCTTTGGACATTTAACTTGGCATTGGGTCTTTTTCTCCACCTTTACCTCTCTTTTTTTATTTTTCATCTAACTATTGTCCCATTCCAAACCCAACCACATTCTTGGTACCTATGGAAATCTGATAAAACTTAATATGTCAAAGGGAAAATTTGGCACCTTTTATGTGGATGTCCAGTCAGTGTTGTTAAATGTAGTCAACTGAAGCCATACATGCCTCAGTGCCTGCTATATTGACCCACAAAGCTGATTTATCAGAGTTAGCCAAAACACTGAAAAATGTATCCCCGTCCATATCATGCTCTACACTCATATTTTGGGATGTCATTTCTGCAATTTGTAAAACAAGCAAAGTGAACACGCCAGAGAAATAGCCAGTAGTTCTTCCTTGTATCCAACCACATCTCTGTCACATCAAATGACGCAGTTGGACGCAGGGAGAACAAGAGATTTTGCAGCTGCAACCTTTCTGGGTCAATATAGCACGCACTGGGGAATTTTATTGCTTCAAATCGACTACATTTACCATCAATGCTGATTGGACATCCGCATAAAAGGTGCCGGATTTTCCCTTTAATGGACAGCTAGAGTTTGCAAACACATCCATATTTGTTTCCTCCTGTCTTTTTCTAAATTTGTCCCACTCTCTCTTTCTCTTTCCAATGCATGTGGTGAATTCTGTACGGTCCAATTTGGTAACCATCTGTTTTGTTTTGACGGGGGCCATTTTGGCTCTACACATTGATGATGATTGAATGATACCATATCAGTTTCCAGGCAGTTACAAACCATAGTAACCCAGAATGACTCTGGAAGGATAACCAGTTTTAGCCACGGTTGACTAATATCCTCTCTCATGTCTACCAACATGGCCATTTATTCAGAGCTATTTTATACCAACCCAGATATGACTGCCACCACACATATCTCTTCATCTGCTTCCCTCTTTTGATCACTTTATTATCTTGGTTGATTGAACGCGTTTCATCTTCAGCACGTACTCTGAGAAAGACATCTTTTTGTTAACCGCACACAGGTTTTCCACCCATTCAGGCCTCAATGAACAAGAATGCTTCTTTATTACACAGTGACTGACTCCACCACGATGCATGTCTTTTAACAGACAGTCATTATGGTGGTTATTTTGCACTCAGCTTACATTTAACCCTCCTTCATTACCCATCAACCAACACACACTACTTACTAGTATTTTAAAGCCAATTAAACACTCGTAATATGAGAGAAGCAGCGCTGGTGGACCCAACTTTAAAAACAAAGCCCTGATTAAAGACGTACAAGAGGGAAGGCTCTCGGCAAATGCAGGGGAGAAAAAAGGGAAGGGGGGGGACAAGAGAAAAACAAGAATAAAACGGGAGGATTACCGTGGCACCCCCGTCAGCGAAATGTTTGATTTAGTTTGGTTCTGGCCACTTAAGCCCCGTGTTAGGCCTATTGTTTCCCTAAGCCAATGCTGTAATCCCCCTACTGCAGTGGAGAGAGAGGTGAAAAAGGAAAAGAGGCTGATCAGAGAAGAGCGACATAGGCAGAAGTATAGCCAGAGTTAAAAAAAAAAAGAGGAGGGAGAACTACAAGAGACGAGGAGATGAGGGAAGAAGGGAGAAAGGGCATCCCCAATTTGTGAAAAAGCAGAATGCTACAGATACAGACTTAAGTGCTGCTTCCATCCCCAGTCTGTCAGCTTTTTTTTTCGCAAGCTCTTTTCACAGTCACTATCATTCTGTCTTTGTTTCACCCTCCTTTCATGTCTGTTCTCTTCATTTCATTTTCTGCCGAATGGTGGAAGCTAGCGCCTCTCCCTGTCTCCCAACTACAAAAGCTGCTCGAAACAATCTCCTCTTTCTTTCAACACTCTTGTGCCTTCTTTGGTTTTCTGTCTTTCTTTTAATGGGGTTAATCAGTAAAACTCAAAGTCATATCCCAGCTAGAAGTAATTAAGTTGTCAAAATAGGGTTCTTTAAACGTCTCTCTATTTCTGATGGTGGAACACTCATTCTCTACCTCCTGCTGGTCCATTAGCATATTTTTTATTATCCATCATTAACTCAGCCTTGACACATTGTTCACTCTGCGTGTGTGTCCTCAGGCTTGCCTATTCATCTGACCCATGTCGTTTCTGGAATATCTGCATTGAAAAAACACTCCAAATCACACAAACAGATACAAGAACACAGGGACACACACTCGGGGCGAACAGAGGGAGGCCGAAGATAAAAGACGAGAGGAGGGAAATGAAGAGACAGAGGGAAGAGAAAAGGAGGAGTACCGCTGGATAGCACAGGAAAATTGAGCTGTATTAAACCATAATCCGGTTAGCGACGGCTGGGTGTAATCTCGCTCATTAATAACATACTCCCGGTCTAATCTACACACCATCAAAAGAGAGGAAATTTTCCATGGAGGAGTTCAGTTGCTTTTAGCGAATTTATGAGGATTCTTGACGCCTCATTTTCACAGACGTCAAACGTCAGACGGGTTGACAGTTTGGCAGACGGGGAAGAATTACAAAAAAACCCGAATCCTGATTCCCAGTAATTAGTAAGGACAAACTAACTGTAGCTTGATAAATACCAACAAATACACTGAAAAGTGAAGGGTTATCGTTGTAAAGGACAATCTTTCAAACGCTACTTCCTATTTTATGTCCAGTGGTGAAAATAGGGGACAACTATGAATGTAATTGTCACAAGCAATTAAATATGTATGACAGGAAAAGTAGAGGACAACATATTCGGTGTTATCACACTTTTACTGTTTCCCTCTCTCTTTCTCCCTCTCAAACCTGATCACACTCTGATTTATGCATGTGCAATTTCACCTTGCTTCCTTCCCTCTCCGTCTCCCTGACACCCCGACCTACGTATGTGCATCTGGTAATCCCATATACTGTATAACGCAACAAAAAGTGTATGCATAGTCTCGGAGGGTGGCGCGCTCTGATTTCAATATCCTTCCTCTGACACAAATTGAACCCGTCCATGTAATACAACAGCACGGACACACAAAAACACGGTCACAGTCACACAGGCAGGTGCGCGGACTCACACAAACACAAATTGGGCTTGTCTGTAACAAAAGCGGTCCAGATGCGAGCAGCGCAAGCCACTTGGTTGGCTGTGGGCATTAGGAAATCCAATATGGATGTGTTAAATGAACGCTAGCGGAGACGGAAAAGAGCGAGCGAGCGGCGGTGCGGCGGGGAGGGAGGGAGCGAGGGAAGCAGACAGGAAGGCAGGCGGCTTGTTGATTACTCTGGTGTTTAACATTAGGAGATGCCAGAATGGAAATGGTGCTCATATCACCCTGTCAATTGCCTTGTTAGCTACAGCCAGAGAGAGTGAGAACAGGCGACTGGGTAGAAAAATCAGCTTTCTGAAGTGGTTGGTTTAAATTTCCATTTGTCTCAGCAGGGTTTGGGAGGTAGGGGGTTTGGAAGTGGTTGTAACATGAAAAACCTATGGCATGGCCTTCCGTGCACACACACACACACACACACACACACCAGCATTCCACACAGAAATATTTACACACAAACCAACTTGCACGAATCCCCACAAGCAACACACACATATATACCCCCAACCGGGCACACAATCTATCCCTCACACACCCGCAGTCTCTCTGTCGCTGTCTTGCCAATCTCTGGACTCAATTCCCTGCAGTTCATTCCGCTGTGACACCTGTTGGTGAGGAGAGGTGAATTGAGCATTGGAACATTTCACAATGAGAGGAGAGAAAAGAGATAACCGCTGATTGCGAGCGGAGGGGGAAACGTCTGCGGTCATGATGAGGTCACTGAATACCTGCCAAAGCAAATCTACCAGACTCAATGTACCGGTGGTAGAAGGGCACTCCAGGTTTAATGGATGTGTAAAAATGGATTCAAGGTAACTCTTTGGTAACTCACAGTGGCAAATGTGCCGTGAATGAAAGTGCTCAAAAACGGTGGAGTGAGTTGGGGATTTCTGTGATGAAATGAAAGCTTAAAATACAATTCTGTGTGTGGGTGTGAACACACCAAATGGACCAGATTAAAATACACTCAGCTGGCAGTTTATTAGGTACACTTAAAGTAGCTAAAACTAATACAGTTTGATGCAACATTCCTTCAATACATCACAAACATTATAATAATATTCAGTTTTTGATGAAACATCAATGAGGATAGGCTAAATAACAGGAATAACTCTCTGTAGAATGCAATAAGGTTCAACATCACCACAAACACGCCTCCAAAATGACCATATTTGAATCAGCACCTGCACCTAAAACAGTTTTAACAGTATAACCTTCATGAAGACAGGATTTATTGCAAGACTGTTTTATTAGACTAAATTAGTTTTAGCTAGGTGTACCTAATAAACTGGCAACTGAGTGTAAGTATTCGTAATGGGGAGAGCAGGTAAAGTTGAATTTGGGATATACTGTATGTTACATGTGTGCAGAAAAAACGAATGAGACTCATTACTCGCGCATACCCACTGCACCTTCATCTAATAAGACACCTCTAACTGCTAGAGGTGCTGCTGGATATCCTTTAAAGGGACAGTTTGATATAATGGGTTTCTGCACCATTTAAATGTGTGAAGATGACTTATCAACTTATGCTGGATGAAAAGAGGTAAAAATGGAGCAACAATGTAATGATAACATTCAGTATTTTAAGCCTGGTCTCACCAAATGGCTTATGAATAACACGCTAGTTACTTAAGTCATTTTGCATGTTATCATTACACATTATTTTGCTTTTTGCATGTCATTTCACGAAGCAGCAATAGACGCTCAGAGAAAGTCCACATAAGGAGGAGGATGGGGTGGATGAGTGGGTCAAACAAACACATGTCTTTTACCCAGGAGACCAGTGTTTGTGTCCCATGTGAAACTAAAAGTCAACCATAGACTTACATTGTGACAAGTTCGGAATGACAATGTTGTTGAATGACACACAAAAAGCTTAAAATGCAATGAGGATGGGGAGTTAAATGACACGCAAAAGACTTAAAATGCATGACATGGCACGCGAAATGTCCTTAGAGTAATAATCTTGAACATTTTAATTTAAATAAATGTCTGAAGGTCACTATCTATCGTCGAATGAGGTAACACAATGGTGACCCAGCCTATGGCTCACTGATGAAAGTATTGCAATATGTATATATTTACAGTATTATGAACTGGGTGTCTGTGGCAACATTCCTGGCAAACACGTCTTTGTCAGTGAGCTTGACACTGGCCACTATCATTTATCAAAAATGCGTCTACAAAACAAGACAACGGTCATTTTCTGCATTTTTTTGACAGCGGATCAGTTTTAAAAATTGCAAGGAGTAGGAGGAACAAGATGGACCAGAGAGCTGTTAGATGAAGAGCTTCACGCAACAGGCTGAAAACCCTCAACTTCTCAGCGAGGTAACCAACTACTTTCCCTTTCACTGTTGGCAGACTCAGTGCTGTGTACAGCATAAAATCAGATCACGGTTGTTCAAAGAATAATGGAAAAAGGACAATTATTTCCTGACTTCTTTATTAAAACAACAATA
The DNA here is from genome assembly GCF_015220745.1 of Sebastes umbrosus. Taxonomy (NCBI): domain Eukaryota; kingdom Metazoa; phylum Chordata; class Actinopteri; order Perciformes; family Sebastidae; genus Sebastes; species Sebastes umbrosus. Next base: position 24,130,391 of record NC_051275.1, read on the forward strand.
GTTTGTTTTGCTGCCCTTAATATTCTGGGACCAGTAGTATTAAACCGCATTTGCTGTTACCACCAGTAAACAGGGTATCGTCAAATCGTCACCAGGAGTGAAATTTTACGGACTGCCACTTTAAAAGTGGCGTACTATTTATACGCCTTCCCATGAGATCACGTTGTTATTTTACATAACCATCCCAACTCTCTAGGAATGACAGATTTCTTTTTGATTGCTGGATCATGACCTTTATCTATGTCAAATACCTCATCAAAGGCCTCTGAGGACAGATGCTCATAAACATCACAAGGACAGCGGTCTATAATAATGATAACAAGATGGAACACAATCTGCCCCATGGGCTGTCCTCCATGACCAACCCTAGTTCCTACGTACCCTCTGGAGGTAAAGTCAGAGTCTGGAGCAGCAGTAATAAATGTCCCGGGCTTTGGTAGCTATGACTGGGAAGGGACACTAATAGCCCCTTAAGTATTAATCATGCCATCGGGATGAGACCTCCAAACCTTAAGGGGGCAGTAATCATATTGACTCCAAGGTAATTATGATATTACCATTACTTTTCTCCGCTAGCCACACGTGTCCTAGTATTTTTTCTGCTTTTGCTTTTCTTTGGTGTCACGTTTCTTATCATTCCTCTGGTCACTTCCCTGTCTTTTTTATCTGATAAAACTGATTCAACTTTCAGCTCACTGATTCCATTAACATACAGAGACTGGCACACACATACACAAAAACAAAACAGGCAGACAGGCAGACAGGCAGACAGACTTACGAGTCACACTGCCAGTGAGGTAAACACAGTCCAATAATTATGGATGTGGTTTGCTGTGGATGTGACACCTGTGTCCCGCCTCCTGTGTCTCTTTGGATTGGACAGCTGTGCTAACAGTGCTACTGTGCCAGAGTGCACACATACACAAACACACACACACACACACACACACACAGAGAGATATGTACAGCACAGTCAAAAAAGCATGCACATATACAGAACACAGTAAATAGATAGAAAGAAACAATATATAAAGACACATAATGAAAATTCTCGTTTCTCCACACAAGTTATTTATATATCAGAGTGTCCACATCACTGGAAATGATTCAAGCCTTATAGCTGACTGATTTGGCTACCCTCCAGAAATTGTCTTCCTCTACTATGTGCACAGAAACCACACACAATATGAATTGAAATTGACATTATAATAACTAAATAGCAAGCACACACACAAACACACACACACACCAGCATGCATGTACAGTATTTACAGTCTGCTACCACAGGTGCAGCAAAGTCATCACAGATTATTTGAACTTGTAGCTGTTTTTTCTCACACGCATTGCACTTTTTGTAATAGTCTATAAAAGCTGTTGGTTCAGATAATTCCCCCCAAACGTTGCTATAGAACTCTTGATTAAATCTGCAGCTGCATCGCCTGCCACTGCAACTTGGAACAGATTGTTCTTAAGAGCATGATTATTCTCGCATAATGTGGTATATCCTTCCACTGAATGTTATTTCGCTTGGTATCGCTACGCCTCTTTTTTATGGTATTCATATAATGTTATTCATTTGCTTCCACGGAACACGACAGATGTGAAAATAAAATGTCAAATAAAATCCAGTATATCGTCCCTTAAAATTGAACTGCTTGACATATGGTTTGCGATTGCTACATCCACATACGTAAGAGCCTATTTAGACAAGAAAAACAATTGCTTTTTTGAATTGAATTTGTAAGTGTATTTCACATGCCCAGTCAGGATGTAATTTATTACAGCAGATGCCATCACTTTAACAATGTTTCCCATAGCCCAGGCATGTTGAATCTCCCAAAAAATGTCACAGATTTCTATGTGAAGGGCTGTGGTTTAGTTTTCTATGACTGTAGTTCTGTAGAGTTATGCATTATGTATAGTAAGCATGTGGAATGGAGGATATACGAAACAAAAGAAATGCTATGAACTTCTTGAATCCCTACATGCTCCAATGGTCCCGTCTTATCTAACTGAACCTGACCTTTGATGGCTGATATACATTATTTCTTTATGACAATGGAGAAAATAAAGTACGTAATGTTATATTCTATATATTTGAGAATATTTAATACTCAATATATATAACCATCGCTTATCAAAAGTCACTATAGTTACTCACTATGGTATGCTTGGGTGAAATTGCTTTATATCATTCTTTATTTATATATTCTTTATAATACCTTTTTCAACCTGCTTAAAAGACCAGATGGCTGGGATTTATGTTATCAGGACAACTCTAAAGTTTTCTAATACAAAACAGGGGAAAAAAAAACATTTAACTGTGGTTGATATTTCTGATATTCTGAAACCTTTCCATCTGGTCCAGAAGTAAGATGAAACAACATTAATTTCCAAAGTAAGTCCACCTGCTCAACAGCACATGTTCTCATATGTAATTACCTTCATCACTACACCATCCACAAATCCACCAACCATTACAACATTCAAGAATTTAATAAATCAATTTATGGTAACATATATCTATATCCCAAGTTAATTAAAGCTGCATGCTAACTCTGTCATGGACAGGAAGCGTTATCGTAACGTGCAGTCAAACCAGCCGTCACTCACTTCTCCGTGGTCAAATCAGCCGACGCTACAACTCTGGGGTACCAATATACTGACATTTATGTTAAATGCATTCAAACGGCCCCGATGGAGCTGACGGTAAGAGCTAACGACGGACTTGGCGTAGTAAGCGGAAGTATACATGTGTGACCACTACCGGTTTTCAAAATAATGTGTTTACAAAAGGAATTGTATATACAAAATACATATATGGAAATAAGATTGATGTAGTATATTCACCAGTAGTTTAAAACATTACATGTCCCTTATAAATTAAAAAGAAAATACAAGTAATTTGTGAGGGAAATGTATTAATAAATAATGCCTGACAATGACTGATATACTTGACTTCGGGACATCTCTGACTACATACATGCTGGATATCAAACATTTTTACTGTATCAATTTAGATATTTTCCAAACTAAAAGTCCCTAAACGTGTATGATTCAACTTGTTCCCATGGTCTAGTGTTAAAAAAGTTAACAAAAATAAATCAAGCAATAAATCATAATATCAACTCGCAATACTTGTAGACCCAAAAAAACACAATACATATCGAATCGGCGCCAAAGTATCGTGATCGGGAGATAGGTGTATCATCCCAGTGTTTGCTAATTAGCACTAATGCATTTGGTTATAAACAAAGTGTTGGTTATAGTAAAGTATTATGACCTGATGATGGCCCTAGAGGAAAAGTCAGGGGATCAGCATAGTGCATAAAGTGTGCACCAAATTTCAATCCAATAGTTGTTGGAACATTTCACTCAAAAACCACTGTGAGACATGAATATCTGTCCCAAATTACTTGGCAATCCATGAAGTACTTATTGAGATATTTCAGTTTCAATCGAAGTTGTGAACCGACCTGCCAACAGACCCAAATTTAACAGCTAGAAAAAAACAGCAACTATAACTCTTTTTAAAGAAGAAAAAAAGAGCATTGTGTCTCAACGCTGAACAGCTGGAAGTTATATCTCAACAAATCAATTAAAGTAGACTCTGTAAAAATACATGTTGTACTTGAACCCATCTATAGCTTGCATAGAGCACCCTGTCCTCTTTACAGTGCTTCCAATGAGAGCTTGGCAAAGTCAATCTTCAAAGTTGAAGGAAGTGAAAGAAAATGAAAGATGACCTGACTTAATACAACAGAATAGTCTGAGAAAAAAAAAAAAACATTAAAGCGCAAGAACAATTCTCTATGTGAGGCTTTTGATAACAATAACTTTATTCACTATTTTGCGTGAATTCTCCTTCAAAGTAAGGTCAACGTGGATTTGAAGACTACTGAGGAAATTTAAACCTAAAGAAATCTCTCTTTGAAAAATAAACCTGAAGAAGGTGAGAAAAAAAAGAGAGGCAGACAAAAGGAAAAAAACAGTGCAGGCTTGGAAGTAGTTATTAGTGATGAAAAAACAGCATTTGATTTTTCAGAGGGACTGAAGAAAAGTAGGAACCCTATTGAAGTACGTAACTAGAGAATCCAGCACATGAATGACTATACTTCTCTTTGAGGCTGCAGACAAACAGGAAATCTCTCTTCAGACCATTTGACAACATAAATCAACTGGTAGGACACGCACATGTACCTGTGTGTGTCCTCACTCTCACCTGGAGACACATTTAATCCATCAAAAGACATAAATCCAAAGCAACAGTCAGGTAGCTATCCCCAAAGTTTTAAAACAGCTTCCACGATGAATGATTTAGGAGACAGAACTTCTCTTTTAGGACTACAATAAAACCCAAGTGTCATTTCCATCAAGCAGCCTGGCTGGAGACTGACAGTCTCCCTACTCCATTTAGCATCATAAAGTACATCACTTTGATGCAGACTTTTCCTGACACAGTCCCTGGAGTCTATATCTTTATCTTTGTCTCCCTCTCAGGCCTCCTGCAGCCTTCCTGTCGGCCTCTGCCTCTAAACGCTCGTCATCTAAAAGGTTTTACTATTGCAATAAACCAATTAGCACCTTGTATACATTTTGCAAGTCAGCTCTCTAGTAGATTGGAGTTGATATTACTGATATTACTACAGGACAAGCATAAGTAGACACAGAAGAAGATGATTTGGCATTAAAAGTATTGAATGTAGTGAAAAGTAAGAGAAGCAAGACTTTTTTTATGGTGAATGGTGTTTTCATTTTATGGTAAAATGTTCCTGCTCCTGGGGTGCAAGTTTGACACTTTGGGAAATGCACGTATTTGATTTTTGGAGGCGATATAGATTAGATATACATCTATGTCTTAAATATTAACAGCTATATATACAGCTAGTAGCTGCTTAGATTAGCACAAAGACTGGAAATAGCTTGACTGGCTCTGTAAAAACTGAAGATAATAACTATTCAGAACTCAAAAGGTAAGTTATGTGATTAGTTATGGAACCAGCAGAGACTCCAGGAAGTCACTGCTTCTAGCAAAGAAATAGTCCGTCACATAACCTCCCATAAAGCCAACCAACTGCTGGTTCCCTATGCATTTAATGGACAAATAGACAGAAAGCAAATAAGCATATTTCCCTGAATGTTGAATTAATGCTTTAAGGCAAGAAGCATGTGAAAAAGGGCCATGTTATCTTTAATTTGAACGTAGAGCTGCAACGATTAATCGATTAGTTGTCAACTATGAAAATTATCGCAAACTATTTTGATAAGCGATTGATCGGTTTGAGAAAAATTCTCCAACTCCAGCTTCTTAAATGTGAGTATTTTTTGGTTTCTTTACTCATCTATCACAGTAAACTGAAAATCTTTGAGTTGTGGACAAAACAAGACATTTGAGGACATCATCTTGGGCTTTGAGAAACACTGATCAACATTTTTTACCATTTTATGACATTTTATAGACCAAACAACTAATTGATTATGCGAGAAAATAATGAGCAGATTAATCAGCAAAGAAAATAATTGTTAGTTGCAGCCCTTTTTGAATCTGGCAAAAGTCCTATTTTAAAAGCCATTCCTGTACCCATACATTCAGTTGTTGTCTTGTGTTGACAATCTAATGAAGCTAAAGTGGAAGCTTTTATGTGATAATTGTGTCTTTCAAATGATTCTAATGTTTTTCGCTCAATCCCCATTAAAACTGCTGCAGTCTACATTATATGTTGCTTTCAGTTTTTTTTTTTATTCTGCCACTGCGGGTGCAAAGGGGCTTTAAAAAAACTGCTTGACTTGCATTAAGCATTAGCTATAACTAGACAAACAAGTAAAAGTAGCTGGTGTATACTAGTTTAATCCATACTGTAGTATTGGAATTGTCATGCTTTCCCAAAGCTGTACTCTTAATATAAGTGACTTGGATGTGATACTTATAATAAAAAACATAAAGAAGATAGAAAGAACAATCTGGAATAATGGCATTGGTGGTTTATTTTATTCAAAACACCCACTTACAGTAGCTCTAAGTCTCTCTCTTCTTGTCTGATACCCAGTGGCTTAATTCCAGATTCCTTCGCTGACAGTGACAGCAGGGACAAGATGCGCAGTATGTGGTTTTGTCAGTTATTGGGCCAACCTCCAAAGATAGAGAGCTATTCATTAATGTGGATCACACCACTGGTCTGCCCTGCTTTTATGCAAGTGTGTTAGCAAACTGGGCAAAGTTAATGAGCACATTTACACTGAATGTACACTCGCAATGTACACTCATTTTGCTCCACAGTGTTGTGAATGATCCCTATGTGACCCTTTAATTTACTAGTATATTCAAATATGCAGATTTTAATTATTATATCAACAGAACTAATCAGCGGAGTGCAAAGAAGGGAAGAGAAGGAGGAGAGCAGAAAGGGAAAAGGTCGATGAGAAGATGGCGTGAAAGAGCAAGGGCAGAGCCTGAAGAAGTGAGGAGGAAAGCTTCAAGGTGGGAGGGATCAAAGGATTAGACTCGCTAATCGGATTAATTGATTGAAATAATTGGTCTGGTCCCAACCTTTGTTAATCTGCAATGTCTCTATGATGTTTACTGATGGCAGGATTTGTTGACATATCATATGCAATGTCTCGACTGCTGTGGTGCATCAGCATTTTATATGATATACTCTCTTACCTTTTCTTTTATGCACACACTGTATCTATATCTCAATCTATTTTACCATCTCCCATTTCTGAAGTGGATATGGTACTGTAGATGTAATCAGTAAATCCAAGGACACACTCGAGGATTATGGGGCCAATTTACACCAGATTTGCTCATCCTGGCAGCTGGAGGGGATATGTTGATCAGAGGCTCGGTCGGAACTGATTGTCAGCACAGATTATCTGGTAATATGAGGATTTCATAGATTCAGTCCTAATCGCCCCAATCGATTTTCAGGCTGATATGAGCTGTCCTGATAATATCATGCGTTTGATATTTAACAGCATGACATCTACACTGGTCCTATAGTGTGTGATGTTTTATGTCAGGAGCGAGATCGACCCAAAGTCAATGTGATGTTTGTACAGAGCAGAGGTGGTGAAACTGTCTATTCAGAGCTGGCTGTAGGGTTTTGGTGACCCTAAACAAGATTATGTTTGTGGTTCAGGGGGTTCCAAAAGGATATGGAGTAGCCAGCCAATGGGGAAAAAGTAGCCAGCTAGGGGGCTCTGGGGGCATGCCCCCCATTGAAAAAGCCCAAATTTGGTGGCTTTTGGCACATTGTAATGCCACTATTCCATCACTGATCTTAAATATTGCATAGTTGCCTATAGTTTTCCTACTTGATTGTAAACATGTAGTGAATTATTGTAAAGGAGAATTAGGCTTCTTGTGCTCTTTAGCCCACACAGTTTGTAAATAACTACTTATATTTAAAGCCACACTTAATCCAGACTGATAAGAACTTTTGTGATTAGGAATCATTAGACCTTTTAATTTATTATTTTGTATTTATTTATTGACACCTTCACTCCCTTTTCTTCTCTATTTATATACTCAACACCTATGGGGCAGTAAGCATGTAAGATTTAAGATATGAACATCCACCATGCTACACACAAAGCAGGAGAAAGTTACTCAATGACACAGCCGGATAACCAACAATGTAAACCATGGATAAAACGTAGGATGTAGAAAAACATATTATATAATTGTTCATATATATTACTGAAGGAGGTTCCATTAGGCTACATCATATTTTGTTTTTAAAACATGATTTGAGGCATCTGACATTAGTTTGCATGATTTGTCAATGGCAAACAAAAAAAATACAAAAGCAGTCTTGGACATTTTAAACATATGACATGGGCCTGTCACTTTGACAACATTGCCTGTTTTAGTGTTTGTTTGCAATGCGCTTTATGACTCCGCTGTACAATACGAAACAAATACAGATGATTAGTTCATTCACTAAGCCCATAAATGTCTGTGCGGTGTGTATGGACAATGTAGCTCTACTAGTGTGTTTTTAATGCTAACTGCGCAATCAATGCAATTCTAAATATGTTTAACACTGAAGGAAACTTTCGCTCTGTACTCGGCTGGACACAACCTTACAGCAGAGCGCGCACATACACATTCATATAGAGCATGTTGGGGTAAATTGATTGATGATTGGTAAACATGTTTCTCTATAATCCCCCTCGCATTGTTTTGAAGCAGAAGCTGGTGGTCGTAAAATACACACACAGCAAATCACAACTTGTTAATCAAAACTATTTTATTAGATTCAAAAATTAATATAATAAAGCAACAGGCTGGACTTAAATGAGTAGTAACAGCTGGCACTTATGGAAGGCTCTTAGTCACACTGATCGTTTGGCCCTAAACAACCGCATAGAGTGTCCATGCCAGCGGCGTGCCCCGTGGCAATTGTAGTGTGGTGTCACCCTGACACACTTGTGTTTCTTTGAGATTCACTCCTGACATCACTGATTCTTCAGAGGTCAGGAGTAAACCGCAGTGACACAACTAATAGTTGATGCTGCGATACAGATTTGAGCGCCCATCTTTTGTCAAGATGCATTGAAAATTTAAATCTTCTAATTTGCCCTCAAGATCACACCTGTGTTTACTTTGTCTGTCTGTATCAGAGAAAGAACAGATGCTTTAAATATTTGCTCACACCTCCTCAATTTCTCCCAGCGTAACAAACCCTGGAAATGTAAACTGTTTGGCAGATGGCTACATCAAAATTTAGAGCAAAGACGTTGCTGTTTCTTCAATTAAAGTTCACTGCAATCAACAAGATGTATCAAAGTAGGGTACCAGAATTGTCATGCTAAATTGTGTTTTGAAATGACTGGATATGTAAAAGTGACTTTGGGTCCAATGCGTATTGATTTGCTAATTTATTTGTGATGCATTGTATGCATGATTACATACAACTCTTGATTTTGCACTGCTTTTGAATTGGATTCCCTCGTATTGTAATCGGCAAAGTTTCTTTACATACACAAGGGATCTGATGAAAAGAAAAACAGCCATTCCTCAGACTTGGAATAGCTATATATTTTTGATGCATGTCTTTGTTTGCAAACCAATTTCCCCCAAAGCCAAAGTGCTACCGGAGAAAACAGAAACCATTTCCCTCCAAGTGGTGTTCCATGGATTTACGAGAGGCGCGGGGCAATTTATAGCTCGGCATGACAAAAGGAGAAATGGGTCTGTGTAAGCACACAGCTTTACACGTTTGATGGAGTTGAGAATGTAAAGAGTTTGGATTGTGAATATTCATTCTAGGGACACACACCATTTATCTGTCTGGCAGACCACTGGGTGGATATCAACTCCCTTGTTTTATCATCTGTGGTGCATCTTGTCTCGAGGCGGTCTCTCCCTCCCCTCTCCTTCTCTCTTTAAAGTTCTGTCGTCGTTCCGAGCCGGAATTGTCTGCGGCCGATGGAAGTGCCTCTATCTGACCCAGATCATCGGAATGAGTTTTCTCACTGCGAGCATTCTGGAGACAATTCCCTGGCCAAGGAATGGAAATAAACCATTGGCTGAAACATCAGATAAGGGGAGAACCATCAGTCATTGTATGTGTGTAAACATGCATTTGTGAGTGTGTGTGTGCGGGCATTCGCTTGAGAGCGCTTGGTCATGCAGGCCTACATGTGTGTAGGTGTGTCTGTTTGTGATGAAGTACCACAGATCTTATCAGGCTAATTCCTCTGTTGGGCCTCTGACGAGGCTGAGTGCATCTCCACGATAATTCTGCCCTCAGTATGTTTGTCCGCCTCACAACTGAGAGACAGACAACAAAATAACAAAGGAAGGGAAGGAAAGGGGGATAAGAGAAAGGCACACACACACACACACACACACACACACACTTGGGGGGAAATGAATACTGAGAGCATGTTAATGTTATCGGATGTTGTGAAGTGCAGGTGATCAAGCCCTGAGGAGTCAGTGGGAGTCCAAGCAGATTGTGTATGTGCTTGTGTTTTATCAGTGCTTTGAAACCTGGTAATGGCGAGTGTGTGGATTACACAATCATTATGTTCAAGTTCCTCTCCTTAACACATGCTGAGTGGAAATTATTTCCCACTAAGCACGGGAGGACACACAAAAACACTCACACAAAGCCTGCAAATTTACACAAATTTCCCCGTGGTGGAAGGTAAATGACTCTTAAAATGTTGAAATATTAGTTGTACAATTGTATTGTTAAAACTAAATATGAGTTAACCTCGCTATTTTTCCCAAATTGCCCCTCAGAAAAGAGTGTTTTAGCTCTGCGAGGACTGCACATTATGAACGTCACATGCACATGATTTCGAGGCAAACACTTCCAACTGTTTTTTATCGTCAAGTGCAGATTCCAAGGGAGGTTTCCAAGAATGGCTTTATGGCTTTTTAACGTCTCAGGTATGAATTACAGCACACCTGTGTCTTTAAAGGGCCAGTCAACTCAAATCACATTATATATATATGCATTTGTGCCCCTTCGTTGTCCCTTGTGGTACCTGGCAACACAGACAGTTTTAATTTTATGAACCAAGGTTTTGATATATCCGTCTCTGAAACTTGTGCCAAAATCCCAATACAACAAAGGAGAACTGAGTTTTGTTTGTGCAGCTCAAGGCACTGAAAACTTAAATTTGAAAAACTCAACGGGAGTGTGTCTTTCCAGAAACAATGTCCTCTGAACTCTAGATAATCTACAGACTTTGAAAGTAGTTCCAATGTACACAAAATCGGAGACAAATAAAATTAAAATTATCTCTGGAAAATATATTTTTTTATATGTGCGATCTGGGTGAAGCAAGCTTTTCAGCCAGGTCACCTGAAAGGGCGTGTGAATGGCACGATAATGTGCAAAGCAAAGGCTTGCAATAAGAATGTCGTTCTTGCTTTTGGCGTGTCATTTGTACGCCATGTAGTCTGTGCTGACTGCAATGTAAATGCATTCGCATTAATATGCTGCGCTCAGAGCTACTGACGTGGAATAACAATTGGGAAAGCCTGCTCATGGTGGGCGGGAGGGGAGGTGGATGGGTCCAACAAACACAGGACCAGGAGGCCGGTGTTTGAGACCAGTGTTTTATTTTGTAATTTAGATTAGATACATTAGTGACGTTTGGCGACACGTTTTCTGTACTGATGTAACATAGTTTCCGAACATATTTCACTTAGTTTGTGTACTTATTTTAAGGCAAACTATGGCCTTGTTCTAAAACCTAAACTTAGTGGTTTTGTTGCCCCCTGCTGGTACTGCACTTTCACACTTATGTGCAATATTCACGCCTCAGTGAGGCAAAAAGTGACACTGACACGCTATTCTCTGGTGGACAGGCAGATCTATTACACGATATCGAGTTGAGCCTTTAATAGTGTGTGTAATGATCAGTTCATGCAGGTTGTAGAATGTCAGTACTCTGTGTATCACAGAGGCACCCACTCCAGCACTCCAGATTGTCGGACCAGTAACGTAGTTGCGCCTTTATCAAAAGCTAAAGCGGTGGGCGCCCATGTTGGCGAGAAACACGTAAATGCAGCATCCACTGTTTGATTCCAGCTGGAGGCTTTTATTGCATATCATCGCCTTCTGTTTCCATTTACCCTTTTACTAGAACATCCATCCTCTCAACTGCCTTTCCTGTTCAGGGTTATTTTTGCTAATGTACCTGAATTTTGTATCTGTAGAATTACCACAAGAGGCTTTTGGATACACTGCCTTCTCTCCCATCCAGATCGTTCTGAGCTGAATGGATAATGTGTGAATGACATTACAAATTATGAATTTTGAATTGAAACAGTCATTGGAGCCAAACCCTTATCATGCAGACACAAGAGCAGAGCTACTCCTGAAAAGAGACTCTTGTACAGAAGTGCTCTCAATCTATCCAAAAGCACATGCAGATATAATGTAGGTGCAATTTAGAGAAGCATTTCATTGATGTCATTTGTGTCTCTCATTTAACCATTTTAGAAATGAAAGAAGTTCATGCCCACACAAATTCATGGGAAATATCATCTTAAGTACTAGTTACAAATGTTGACTTACAAACTTATTTCACTCAAAACCACAGATGTCAATCTCATGTTGGCGTTCAAAACTCAATAGGATTCACCCTGTGGGCACCATGGATATAATGAATCTCATATTGTAGCACTCTATTCAACACTTGAGATATTTCACTCTGGACCAAATGATGAACCAAACCGACGCCCGACATTGCCAACCATAGAGCCATGCCGCTAGCATGGCCAAAAACCAAACATCTGTTAGCAATATTATCATGTTTTTTCACATTTTTTGGAAAGGAAAAACAGAACACTCCAAGTCGGCCGTGTTAAAATTACAAACCGTATGTCTCTCTATGCGATCAACTGTGGCCAGCTCCACGTACAGATGTTCAGATTAACTGCGGGTTGACTCATACAGATGTGTGTGCCCTGTAATTCAGACATCAAACTGACAGCTTGGCAGCTCTAGGTGCTCAGCCAACTGTGCTGCTGTCACAGGTTCAGGCCTGGCTGCCTCGATGCAGCATACACGACTGACGTACAAAAAAAAAAGAAAAAACAGAGCTGCTGCAAGTGAACAGATCTGATCTGTCACCAGATATGTCTCCGAAAAGTGTGGGTTCAATTATTGGAATGTAAGCATGTGTGAAAGACACCTCAAGATGTTCCATGTCAAGGATTTAATTGCTTATATGTTACACCCACTGATCTGTGTGTGTATTTATGTCAATTGTTGCTATTGTACATTCACCACCATGACAGTTAAATATGCAGAAGACGTGTCAGGATTTAATTGTTCACACTGTGACGCTCTCATCTTCAAGCTGATTTGACTCCACTTCAGCAGTGAAAAGTTCTTCAGTGGGAAATATTTATTATATATATTATACAGACTCATTTATTTGCTATAATGATGAGCTATAGGAGCTGTCATTTACTCACAATGTTTCTCTTTTTCAACTGATTAAGACTTTACTAATAAATTCATAAAATTAATTGTCTTTATTTGAAGATTAGGGATGACTGGTTTACGGCAATATATCAAAATAAATTGATCCAAATGTCAGCCCAAGAGGTGGACAGGTATGCAACAAAGTACTTTGCCTCTGTAGGTTGTTTTACACTGCGTAGTTGATGATACTGTCGTCTGTTATTGTATGTCCTTGAAATTTTAGAAGAGCCAAATAGACTTGGATGGATGGCCTTTTGGCAGCCGTCCTGTCAAACAACACAAAGGTTATTTCTGTCATGACGATGAGTCTAAAATGACACAAACTGACAGATTTACATAACAGCCCCATTCACATTTTTGTTGGATGGCTACACTCTTATTATCTCCCTCTTTCCCGGCTGTAGCATAAAGCATACATCCAACAATGTAAAGGAGTTGTGCCCTGTGTTAGAACAGCTCATTTGAGTTGGATGCAGGTGGACACTGTGACTTCAATCAATATACAGATTATTATATAATATTGTAAAGTGACAAAGAACTGTGTTTAGATGGTGACATGGTGTTGAGCATTATGCAGTGGTTTTAAGGTACAATGTAATGAAAAAAAAATCTCAGAGGAGCAAAGGTGCAATATACTGACGGGGGGGTTTGGCGGTGTGGGTCCCGCTGCCTCACACCTCTGTCACTTCTACTGGATGTAGCTCATCCAAACCTGCAGGGCTAAATAAACTACATTGTTCCCACCTTGAAAATAGCATATCAGGCAGAACATATCTCGACTGTGATTCAGAACATAATCATCATATTCTACTTTAAAATATGTCAGAATTTAACTTGATTTACAGCATCGTGCACATCTACTGTATGTATGTTGTGTAAGAACACTGTAGCATTCTATATGTACACAACAAGGCTCTGTCAAATCAGGCCTGAGGCTTTTCAAACGTTGCTTAATGCTGTACTTCCTGAAAGTGTCTGTTAATAAAATGTTGCATCGTGCAAACCGTTAGTTATTAAATAGTTGACAGACTGTTGTTTGTGTTTGGAACAAGGCAATGATACTGCAAACATGCCTGGAGATGCTGCCTTCATTTGCCTATACTGTACTATACTATATTACTACAAAATACTTATGCTATGTTACCATTGTGTTTTTGTGAATCTGGCCTCTTTCAGAGAAACTTTCAGCTTTTAAATTCCAATATCCAATACAGAATGTTTCAAACTCTACATGAAGATTTATTGCATTAAAAAATTATAATGTAGTTAGGTAGCAGTACACCAAGTCTATAGGTTAAATCTAACTATAAAACAAGGAATCTCTGTATGGATGTGTGTATGTGCGTGTGTGTGTCCTCCGCATATCTCGAGAATCGTTCATCTGATCTACTTCACACTTGGCGGGTGTATTGCTGGGGACCCAAGGACGTGCAGTGTCAAAGTTGGTGCAATTTGGACACACGACACATTCAATATTAATCAACTTTGAATAAACAAGTGGTAGCGCTCTGTGCAGCAACAGGAGCAGGGCTTCAGGGCTGTTGTCCACAGTGGGACTTCACAGGTCGTGACTCATTGACTGGATGCTAAATAAACTAACGTTACAACCAAACTCTTCTTCACTTCCCTGGAGTCAACAAATGATGAGCGGTTGTCGACAACGCTGCAAGCTGCACTTCCCGGGGGCAACCAATCGGCCCACTCCAAATGGGCACACACTCCGAACGGGCACGCCCGCAACAATGCTGCAAGCAGCAATACCAGGAGCCAAGCTATCAGGCCATTCCGGGCACATGTTTTCGAACGGCCACTCACCAAATGGGCACTGTAATAATACAAACAAATGTTAGGTCTTTAGATCTGTTTGGAGTTATAGAAATAATGGGATTTTACCTAATTTGGAAATTCCACATCCACCAGGTCTACCTGTAAAGTTTCTCTGTCTGTCTCTCTCACACGCACATAATTCTAGTCATCTCTGTGGGTCTTTCACCCTTTCTCCAGCCAACACACGTACACACAAACACACACACACACACACACACACACACACACACAGCCCTACCTTGAGGGTGTGTGATGCATGCAGTCAGGCCTGATAAATGGAAGTGTCTAGGAAGAGGAATGAGTTGGTGCCTTGACCTCCCTTCTGGCATGGGCATCCTTCTCCAGACTGCCTTATCACCAGACAAATGGTCGCAATGGTACACACATCACTCGCTAAAAAACGTGCACCTCTAAAGTAGACCACCAAGTATTCAAGCCATCAACCTAAAAAAAAATCTCCAAGATCATATACAAAGGACATGCTGCTGCTAACTTCTAAAAGGATTTCACTGAAAACTACTTCAGATTAATGGTCTCAACCACACTCCAGTGCCAACAGCCCTTTTCTTCAAACTGTTCTATTCAAGTATGTGAAGCTTTAAAGGAAAAGTTTTTAAATCACTGGATTCTTGAAAAAAAACCTTGGATTGGTTGATTTAAAAGTGAATTAATTAATCCTGCGTAGCACTTCCTAAAATGTTCACAATCATTATGGCAGAAACTTTAATACTTAGATCTGAACTTGCCCTTGCAAACTCTTTTGCTCACATTAAATGCTAATGCAATTCAAATACAAATCATTCCTGGAAAATAATGGAAATGATCATTTCACGGAATTATTTACATATAAATTGAACGTTTTCGATAGATCAAAAAAAAACTCAAACGTCACCATTGCCATTGCGTATTTTTTCAAAATGTCTTTCAAAATTGCTACTTTGTACTCAAAACAATCATCTTTTATTTTGCTACTAACAATGGATCAAGGGTCACTCCGTTAATTCATTCCTTCCATACATAATATTGCAAACATATTGGGAATCCAGTTCTCTGCAGCATTTCCCACATGGTGGTGTGATTAACATTTCCATCCAATTGTCCGTAAGATAAAAACTGACAGAGACTCTGAATAGATCAAGTAAAATGTATGTATTTATGTGTGTATGTGTTGTCTACAGTGTAAGTGGGTGTGTGTTTGTGTGGGTGTGTGTGTGTGTCTGAGAGAGTCAGACGATATGGCTGGCAGTCAGTTCACCTTTTAGATTTAATAATTCATCTCTCAAATGGGTCAATAAAAAGATAGTTCACTGAAATGCTGCTCTCCTTTCAGCACTTAAACTATTAGAAGAGTGCGTGTTTGCATTTGTGTGGATGTGTATTTGCAGTATATGTGTGTGTGTGTGTGCGCGCTACATACAATACAGTTTATTTGTATTTGTGTTGTTCATAGTCATACAGTAAAAATAAAAGTATTAAACAGTGTGATGTGTCCATCCTTGTATATGTGGACATACAAAGACATGAGTGTACTGAATGTGTACAGACTGTGACCCCATATTTGAGGACTTCTCCATCTCAGTCAGAAGACTCACTGTGCCACTTTAAAAATATTCCCCCTGGCCAAAAGTCAAATTTGGAAAGGTTCCATTGCTCTTCCCTGGCCTCATCAGTAAATTGAAGGAGGCCATATGAGGCATTATTACATAAACATCTGTGTGTGCGTGCATGCATGTGTGTGTATGCATGACTTGTTAGAGGTAGGAGACAGGAGAAAAACATGATCTATCTATTTATCTGTCTCATCAAATGTCACAAAAAAAATTGAACACAACATTTTCTGACCTATATTCCCTCGTTATTTCATGCCTCTGAGTGTCTCTTTGAAGATGCCTCTCTTCAGGTGAGTCAGCTATTGCAGAGTCATTAGTTTTGATTGTGCTTTGCATGAGAGAGAAAGAGCAGAGAGCAAAGGACGGCAATGGGCCGGTGCAGTATCAGAGTATCAGTGAGATAAATGTCACCATGTTATTGCAGAGAATGAAAATTGTGTATATTGTTTTAAACATACAGACTGTTCATGTATGTTACTCCCCTAACGTGATGTGTGATGAGTGGTGAAATGGATAAAGAAAAGAAAGAGAAAAGGGACACGTGATGTGACATGACTCACTTTTGCAGTAACATGAATAGATGTGAAAAAGGCAGTTTTGTTTTTTTGGAGAGTGGACAGCAAGGAGAGACTGGAAAGATACACAGATGGGTTATGACATATATTGATGAGATTGAAACAATACTATGACAGGATTGTATGCACTGTATCCAGCCCTGAACTTACATTTAAATCTTGTTTTCTGTCTCTTCTACCATCTGGAGCATTTTATTTGACTAAATTCTGACATAAATTAGCATCTATAACTCAAAAATGTCATTAAATGTTGGGGGAAGTTTAAGAGAGATGATGCATGCAAAACCACTTATACAAACCACCCCCTGTCCTGAGCACGCACGGACACAACAGTCAGTCAGCAGAACAGCAGACAATGTGTGAAGGAGTCATGAGTTTTACTATTCCTAGTAAAGTATGCTCTATAAAGTTCTGTTGTTAGTCATGCTCCTATAAAGCTCAATTTTACTCCTGACACAAATCTCCTGACATAAATACAGTATGCATACTGTGAGACTTTAACACCAATACACACACACACACGCGCCAATCAATTTGCTGTCATGTCACTTTGTTGGCCATCTATGTCAGTCTTTTTGTACGGTCATATACAGATCCTTGTAAACAGTAAATTTTCTTCCAGAATACACTGGGCCACAGGAGAACTCAAGCTCACACACACACCAGAGTTCAGGTCACAGTGTGGGCTAACGGGCCAATAAGTCATTTTAAGTGTGGACAGTAAATTTCTCTGGAGTTATGAGAGACAATGAAAAATCTTTGCTTTCACATGAGGTCAGAGGTCATAATACCTTCTGTCTGAGGCAGCCATTTGTCTTTCCTCACAGGCAGTGTTCAGTTTAATGTAGAGCTGAAACTAACGATCATTTTCATTGTTGATTAATCTATTGATTGGTTTTCCGATAATTTGTTTCATCTTCAGAAAATAGTAAAAAATGCTCATCACAATTTCCCACAGACCAAAGTAAGTCTTATTTTTTCTAACAGTTCAAAACCGGAAAGATATTCAATTAGTACAGAACAGAGAAAAGAGGCAAATACTCATATTGGAGGAACTGGAATGAGTGAATGTGGGGTATTTATGCTTAATAATTGACTTAAAGGTCCAATGTGTAGGATTGAGTGGCATATAGAAGTGAGGTTGCAGATTACAACCAACTGAATACCCCTCCGTTCACCCCTTCCTATCAAAGACTGCATCAACGTTGCCCGCCGAGTGCAAAACCGTGGTAATGCTGTGGCATCTTTGCAGGACCTTCACCTCGCAACGAAATCAAGACAGCGGCTGGCTTTACCACGCGTTTTTTCACTTAGCGACTCACATTACTGCAGTTTCACAAGTGTGTCTACGAACTATGGTGGGTGAAATTCCCTCTCTCGAGCCAGTGTTTGATGTATCCTTTTTGGGTATACTGTAGAAACTTGGCGAAGAAACATGGCAGACTTTGTGAAGGAATGTGGATATAAAGAGCTCATTCTAAGCTAACGGAAAAACACAACAATTCTTAGTTTCAGGTGATTATACACTAATGAGATTAAGAATATTACATTCCATTTCTGCTAATAGATCCCCCTAAATCGTACACATTGGTCTTTTAAGGGTGTTCAATGCGATCATTCAGAGCCTATCTATAGCCTCTGATGGCTGAGCCGGCTGCTCACGGCTAACAATGCTAACAGTGCAAACAACGGAGTTATCAGCTGTTCCCGCCATATGAGCGCAGTGCAGAGCCTTTCGCCATTAGCTGGCCAGTGGGGCACTCTCACATGCACTAACATTTACTAAAAGGCATTCACAGCCGGCCTGGCTATGCCAACAAAGCTCAGAGAAAACAGACAACCACTCACACTTGCATTCACACCTATGGGCAAGTTCACAATTCAACTAACATGCATGTTTTTGGATTGCGGGAGGAAACTCTCGCAAGACACAGGGAGAACTAGCAAAAGGTGCTTTCATGTGGCAGTGAACTACTGCTCACAGACAAAGGGAGAGTGACTTCATTCTCTGCTCAGGTAGACATTACTCCACTACATATTTACAGAGCAAATAGTTGTTTGTCTTTAAACAACTTATTGCAAAAGTCCAAAGGTTAACACTAACTACTTGGAGGTGATTGACGCTCCAAAAAATACCTTGAATAATTTCCCAAATCAATGGGGAGTATTGTTCTCTGTCTGGCATTTTAAAAATAATCTACTATCCTTGCAGGAAACCTGGTATTAATGCCACAGTAACTCTCACCGCCCCAGGCCTCAAATATTTGTCAAGGCTGTTTGATAAGATGACTTTTACGGCACAACCCAGCGTTACCAACAACTTTTGGAAAAGTGTGTCGTTAGTGTACTGTAGGTCCCAGGATCTTACCTGGGTTTCGGCTCAGCAAGGACTGTTGATCTTTTTGGCACATTTTGAGCTTTGCCTGAGTTAATTTGGCTTTGAATTAGCTCTTACGCACAACTCAGTCTACAGAGTTATTGAAAACGTGCCAATTTGTTAGCTCATAGATTCAAATGCCCTCTTTGTCGTAAACAATCTACTGCACTCTATATTGATGATCTGCTGCAAAGATTTATTTGACACATTTGTGTTTTATTTATGATAAATGGAATAGGTACTTAAAAATAAACACATACTTTTGATCCAGAATACACAAAGTTTAAGATCATTGCCTATAATGGATGCAAGCATTTGCCCACCTTCAGGTTCTGTCATATGAAATGCACGAGGGAGGACTGCAGCAAGGAGCGAAAATGATATGCCTTGTCGTGGATGATATAATTCAACCCCAGACACAAAATGCTGTTATCTGTGAGAAATCTGTCACATGGCAAAGCAAAATACACACATGCTTGCACAAATGCATCCACAATGCCTTAAGGATGATTTGTAAATAAAAAAAAAGGACACAGAGATATGCACACACACATACACACACACGTTCTAGGAAAGAGCCTAAACAAATCCAATAAAAAAAAAATTCCAAATCTATTACTCAGAGTGGAAGCTGAGAGGCCACATGGGCATTAGTGTGCATACACACAAGCACAGTCATACAGATACAACAGCACACACACACATATGCACACACACAAGGGGATGACAGCGTGGCCTGGAGCTGTCATGGGAGAGTGGGCTGTCATTTGGAGAGGTGAGCTGGGGGACCAGGAGAAAGGGATGGAGCAGAAAGAAGAGAAAGGGCGAGTGAAAGTGGGGGTGGAGAGCAAGAACTAAAAAACAAGTGACTGAAAAAAAAAGTGTGTAAGAAAACATGATTTACTTGAACAATGGTACAGATTAGTTAGAGGAATTAGTTTGGGGAAAGAGCCGTGACTGGAGATGAGAGAGATCAAAAGGAGAAGAGAGACGAGGCGAAAGGGAAGAGATCAAGTTAAGGGAAGAAACCACAATTGATAGGTAGAAAAGGGATGCCTCAGCAAGACACTTCCCCACTGATATATACACTTGAGGGTATTGGATATTCAGCCTGATGTATTAGCCTACTGCTGCGCCACAAAAAGTTATCTATTGACATCCTGAAGAGTGTGGAATTGAAAACTAATTGCAGACTATCCCCAACAGGGAAACTACTTATGCCTGCTTCAAAGAAAATTTACTTTGAAAATCAATATGTTGGTTTTAACCGTTTCAAAATACCTTGCACCTTGATACCCTAACAACTCTGTGAGCAAAATCATATCTGTTAAACTCTGCAACCTACTACATACTGTAAACCTTGTAGTATGTAAAAGCAGGGACATCAAAGGAAATGATTAATTGATGAAAACAATAATTATATTTCTTTTCTTTTCTTTCTTGAAAACAGTGTATTTGTTCGGTGTATCAATTTAAACTCACATCGGGTTTACTTCTGTACCACCAGAGCAACAATTTTTATGCATTAATGATATCCAAACGTTGATTATTGTAATGACATGCTAAACTAATATTATCCATAACATCACTTGATAATTATTCTTGAGAATATGACTACTCAACTACTGTCACTGCTAGTGTTAGGTGACAATTTACTTGACTGCTACCTAGCCAGCCGCTAACTTAAAAATTGAGTATATGAAAAGCTAGATCATTTCACTAAGAAATACTCAGTACTCTGTTGGTCTTTTTGAACATCAAAATGAAACAGTTAACCATCATGAAAGAGTTTTATTTGGCAGTTTTTTTAACAACTCACTGAACTAATATTAAATAGCTGTGGAAATGCTACCTAAATTTATAATTTCAGCCAGTGAGTTGCCAGCTTCAGTTAAATTAAATGAGTCGAAAATTAGCCTTATGTTTGACACTGAATGTTGACCGACTGAAAATAACACTGTGAGCCATGACTTTAATGTGGGAGTTAGCGTAACTTTTATTAAGGTTTAAAAGTTCAACTGTGGCTTTGATTTTACTCCCATGTTAGGCTCTGCACACTCACACAGTTGTTCATTTTTTCTTGCTGCTATAATGAGACCTCTGCTCAGGTTGAAGCTGGGCAAAGCTATGCTGAAATTATGTATAGTCCATAGACTGTATATAAGAAGTGGACATAGTCACCGTGACGTCCCCCATTTGGTTTGTGGACTGCCGTTCTGAAGTCTTAAGTCGGCATTTTGGCTGTCAACATCTTGGTATTTGGCCATGTTGTTTTTTTGCAACCAGAAGTGACACTAGAGGGTGGAGCTAAATAGAACTGAACGCTGAATATAACATTTTCATGTGACCAAAAAGGTTATAATTAACTTTTATGAAATGAAAACATACTGTAAAAGGGTTAAAGTAAGACAAAAACACAGACAACTCCCAGACCATAATTTATTAAATGAACATCACGCTGTATTGAAGACTTGAAACTAGCAATTGAGACCATGAACTCATGTTTACAATGTTTACTGAGGTAATAAATCAAGAGAGGAGTAGGGCCATTTTCTCATAGACTTCTATACAATCAGACTTCTTTTTGCAACCAGAGGAGTCGCCCCCTGCTGGCTGTTAGAAGGAAAGCAAGTTTAAGGGACTGCTGTACATGCCCACCAAGTCCTCAGACAAGGTCTACTCAAAACAAGTGAACATTGTGTGTGTAGGGCCTTTTATTTTCATTGTGAGATTAATTTTAATGCACAGAAATGAATGTCGTCATTGTGTCAGCGATAATATTCAATAATTTGATAATTGGTCCCAACCCTAACTACGCAGTTATCTGCAGGTCATTATCCTGTGGGTAAATACATATTAAACAAGTACCAGTCAAACAGAGTCTTATTTAAATCAGACTGAGACTTATGAGCCGCTGTGCTGACACGCGGTTCTGCTCTGTTTCTGTGGTTCCAGGCATTTATATCACCTGTCACAAGCTTGAAGTGTGCAACAGCGTGGAACGCGCATCACTTGAACTTGAAAGTGGTTCAACTCCGGGGTATACAGTTACACTTTTCACTGTCTACTGTTGAAGTGAAAGCAACAGTTATCGCACATCTAATGGATGTCTCACCTCTGAGAGAACGCAAAGCTGCGTTTTGTTTTTGTCAGCGGGACAGATTTGACATTCAGCCATGAAAGTGGACGCCGATTTCAAAGATTAAAAAGGGAAACTGGTAAGCACGTCTCTCTGATCTCAGGCCAAGTATGTCAATTTGTTTGTACTGTATGTGTTGGTTGTGTGTCTGTAAATAGTGTAGTGTATATATGGTATATAGTGTGTTTGTGTGTGTGATATCTCATCGGTTATTATGTGCTTTGATCTGCAATCTAGAGTGACCTTTTGTATAATAAAAGCTGGGGCCGTTGTGGATTTTTGACATCAAATGATGGGTTAGACACAAAGCCTTAAGCAACTTACCGACACAGTCTACAGTTTACTCTATTTACCCGCTGTAACTGTGTGTAAATACTGTGAGATTTTTGCAGTTTCTCTCTCTTTGTATGTGTGTATGGATGTGTGCGTAAGGCTCTTTGGAGACTGAACCGACAAATCTTGCTTTTCTATGCAAATACTGTGCAAAGACCTACAACAAACACAAATACACACACATCTGCCCTGAAAAAGATAAAAAAAAAGATTAAGTGTTAGATTAAAGTGAGGCAGAATACGGGACATCAAAGAAAAGATAAAAGAGATGGACTTGTCTGTTTGAGCTTCACTGATTCCTCTGTTTCAGACTGCTTACAGGTCAAATACAATATCTTCTTCTGACTTGTTGGCTCACCCATATAGCGATGTGCAAAACCAGACATCTTTGTCTTTATCGGTGTGTAAATGAGGCTATATGTCTTCACATACATTACTTAACACTCATGTATATGTATTAGAAGTGTCTGGTGATGCTACTATTTATATCTGTATGTATTTATTCAGCCAACCAAGTGTATCTGTGTATGGATACACATGTAAAATGAATTATATACAACAAAATGTTCATGAATCAAAATTAATACTTATTTTACGCACTTACAACTACATAAGCAACCCATTCGACTTTAACATATTGAACAGTCAAATGTATAACCAATTATTCAACAACATTTAATCTCTTGCACACTAGAAATAATGCGTTTCCTCATCACAAGCTGTTATTCTGACTGACCCAAACCGGTATTATTGTAACAAAAGTAATAAAAGCATGGACAAGTGTTATTAATTAACATAAAAAGAAGCATTGTCATTTTCAGCTGGTTGTTTAACATCCATCCAGTATCCATACACACTTATCTGGTGTAGGGTCGCAGAGGGCTGGAGCAGCACACATTGAACAAGAGGTCACCAGTCTAGAGCTAACAAATACAGACAGACAACCATTCACACCTGTGGGCTAGTTCCCAATTCAACTAACGTGCATGTATTTGGATTGCAGGAGGAAACCAAAACAACCAGAGGAAACTCTCGCAAGACACGGGGAGAGCATGTCAAAAAAGTGCTTTCAGGCAGCAGTGATAACCACTGAGCTCCTGTGCTGCCTGATAATTCAGCTAATAGTTACACATATGTGTAATTAAATATTAGTCCCTCTGATGGAGAAGTATTAATTTTTCATTCATTAGTCAGCCAGTCAAGTGCTCATTAATCACGATTATTATGTGAAGCAGCATTGACATAAAAACTGTATTTATCAAGGTTTTGACGTGACAGTACTATGAAACAGGAAGGTCTTCAAAAGTAATAGTATTAGTAATAAAAATCTGTTTTTAAAAGATTTTTTTATTTAAAAACTACTTTTAAAAAGATTGACATACATAATTTATTACACATGAGACATATTCAGGAAATTATAGCTACTTTAAAGTGGCAGTAGGCAGTATATTTTTGGCATCATTGGGCAAAAAATCCATAACAACCTTTCAGCATATTGTAATTCAAGTGTTCTGAGAGATAACTACACTTCTGCACCACCTCATGGCTCTGTTTTCAGGCTTTAAAAAATCTAATCTAATAATTAAAATATATTTCAAAATAAAATGCCACACCACAGAATTTTTGGAAGAGTCAAAAAAGTGTAAGAGAAAGTCTGCTACGAGTATTACAACACAACTGTGGTGAAAACCAGGGGTCAGCCGAAGGATTATTTGGTCAAATGAAGACCTGTTTGTTCTGTTGACAGGGCTGAAGCTGCTCAGCCAGCTGAAACCTTGATACAGCAGACAGCTGTATCGACGCTGTATCACAGCACAGAGATGATGCTCAAAAGACGGGTGACGAGGGGGAGGGACGGGGAAAAAAAAGTGGGATGAAAAGAAGGAAGAGCAAAAGGGTTCATGAACTGTAAGGATAACAAATGTGACATGGCTGCCAAGGAAAAGGAAGGTCTGAGTAATGGAGAGGAGGGGGGAGCAGAAGCAGAGAAAAGGGGATGGACACAAGAAGGCAAAAAGGAATTTCCAAACATAAAAGGCAAAAGGGGGAAAGAAAAAAGTTCCCTGACGAGCAGACAGGAGAGTATCTAAATGAGCGTTCCTTCCAGCCAGTAGTTTGTAGGAATCATGGTTACCTACATACCCCTGGCTGTCCTTTTGTCTCATTTCATCTCCTTCCAGTCTCCTCTCCTCTCATCATCCCTCCCTTCCTATCCTCTCTCGTCAGCTCCTCTCGTTTCCTTTTGCCTCATTTCTCCTCATCTCGCTGGCCTCTCATATTCTCTGCTCTTGAAGGTTTCAAGATGACATTGGTGCTGCTTATCATTGGTGCAATCCTTCAGTGAACTGCATATATGAACTGACAGCCACTCGAACATTCTCACACACGCACATGTGATTCAGATGCACATTAACATACAAGGGCAGACAGACTCAGACATACACAAACACACACACACACACACACACAGGGCTAGAAGGAACAAAGAAGATGAATGACAAGTGACATTAGTGGCTAGAAGAAGACGGGCTTTCCTGAATATCAAAAGACCTTGTGGAGAGGACAGAGTGACCCTTCCTTGTACATCCTTCCCGTCATCAATCCTCAGCCTGGCATTGATATTCAGTTTCCCCACCTGACTCGTGATTAAATGTAAGCATTCATGTGGGTGCGTTTGAATGTGTGTCCTTGCCGTCTTATGTTATTATAAGAACCTAATTGTGTTTATATGCGTCTATATGTGGCATGCTGTGATGAAAATCAGGCTTGTAAATTGAGACACAAATTAAGATGTAGGCATTTTAGAGGAAGGTGGAAATCATTTGTCATAGAAAAAAAAACACACCAAAAGGGATTTCAGTCTTCATCAATCTACAGTATCAGGCTAAATCCCACAATATCAAATGTCACTACCATCCCGGTCCCAAAAGAAACCCTCCATCACAGGATTAAATGACTACAGGTCCGTTGCTCTGACGTCTGAGGTCATGAAATCCTTCAAGAGATTGTTGTTGACCCACCTGAAGGAAATCACAGGCCCCCTGCTGAAACCCCTGCAGTTTGCCTACCGAGCAAACAGATCAGTGGATGATGTAGTCAACATGAGACTGCATTTCATCCTGCAACTCAGGAGACCCATCTGTTAAACTCCTGAAATTTGCAGACGACACAACGGTCATTGGCCTCCTTTGGGACGATGATGAGTCTGTATACAGACGGGAGGTTGAACAGCTGGCTCTCTGGTCAGAACAACCTACAGCTGGACGCTCTTAAAACTCTAGAGATGACCGTGGACTTCAGGATGATATAACACATGATATAAGTTCCAACGTATCATACATATTTTATGCTTGCCATCCTTTTAGATATTGTGTCAAAATACACTGTATGACCCAAAGGATAAACTGTCCATATATTATTCAGTTCCATAAATCAATTACTGGTATACAAATGTTGGCTACATCGGACAGTGACTCATAAACATGGATGCATTCCGGCATTGTGACTCTATCCCCTGTGCAACGTATTAATAACGCACACACAGACACACACACACACACAAGCTGGCATTCTCCATCCCTGGGCACAGCACATAAATCTTCCCTAATAACAGCGGTGGCATTTCAGCAACAATAGCGATTACACACAACCTCTGTCGAATGGTCTACCAGCCAGAACACACACGGAGACACACGCACACACACACACACACACACACACACACACACACACACACACACACACACTTAAGATACACAATATGTTGTAAGTTCCTCAAGTTCCACTAGAGAAAGAGGGACTCGGAGAAAAAGAGAGAGACGGAGAGAGAAAACTTTCTCTTGATTTCTCTTGTGAGACCGTGTTCACACTCCGCAGCCTCATATTGGATAAACAGGCATAACCTGTCAGGGTTTTATTGTGTGATAATGCAGTCTAATGCCTGGATTCATTTTGAATTTCTGCCACCATGGTATATTTATGCGGTGGTGTATGACACCTAATCAATTACACAATCATACGGGTTGTAAACAAGCTCAGACACGTCACTTTGAGGTAAAACCACATGTAAGCACACCTGTATTGTTGCTAATAATGCTTCTTTGCACAACTGTGTTTGCACAAATAGGTCAAAGTCAAAGCAGAAAGTCTGTCTCTAAACTGTGATGGATGTCATCAGATAGACCGTTTGGGTGGTTATTTTGCTTTTTACCTATTTTTCGAAATAAGTGTAACAACTCTGTTGGCTTGTTTAAAACCTGTATGATTATTTGACTGCTTGTGTATGGACCTATTTTTAGCGATGTTACTACATTCAGAGATTACAATACTACAATGTTATCATCGCCAGAAACTGATGACCCGAGCTACATAAATAAAACCGAAGTTGTAATAAACTATTTTTTTCTTTAACCCTTGTGTTGACTTAGGGGTCAAAAATGACCCGCCACTATGTTTAACAGCATAGGAAACCCCCTTAATAATCTTTTTTCAACTTGAAATTCAATGACTTTTCCTAGAATGACCCCAACATGAGAAAAACTTAAACAATGCCTTTGGTCATATTTCCATAAAAGCTGTACACCAACAGGGTAAAAATCTTGTTTTAGGGGTCATTTTTGACCCCGCAGTTAGAAAATCATTTTCATACTACAGAAACCATAAAAAACACACCACACACACACACACACACACACACACACACAAGAAATTGAGATTACGTGTGCTACTGATTGAATTCAGGGAAAACGAAAACTTTCTCACGAATGTGCAGCATCTCCCCTCCACGACCCCACACCTGACTGAAGTTCACAGACAAAATACAAACAAGATCAGAGAGAATAAACAATTCTCAAAAGCATTGTTTACTAATGGGGAATGCAGTCAGAGGCTATAAAGGTGCTGCAGATGACAGTACCCCCAGTACTCTCTTTACTGTAGCCATGAGTACACATTTCACTGCCAAGCAGGTTAGGGTTAGGGTTTCGAGTGGATTCCACTGATTAAACACAGTCTTTCTGCACTGTGAAGAGGAACAACTTGGATATTCACAAAGTTTGTGATGAATGACAGGTTGTTTCTTCATGCAAAATAGATTTGGGATTTAAAATGCAATCAAGCTGCTTTATTTTAGGGGTTTAGTGAAGGCGGGTCATTTTTGACCCTTAGGACAAGTGGTGTATACAGAAAGTTAAGACAACACAAGGGTTAACTAATCGCAGTCAGCATTTAGCTTATTATAATATTACTGTAAGCAGCTATGAGTACTTTGCACCAATGTTTCACAATAAAAGCCTTCCTGGGAAATAATAAAATTTTGCCCCCTGAACGGCAACAACTTTTAATGTGAAAATGATGGAGGAATAGCATGAGAAATTAACAAGGCAATTGGGACATATAATATAATAATACATACTAACATGAGGAATTAAAAAACTGCAACAAGCCAAATTTCAGTAGTTTTCTGGAAAAGAAGAACTTGAAATTCACCACATAGAAAACCCAAACGCCTACAAACACATGTGGGAGAATTTGAGAGTCCCTTAAGGTCCTCAGACAGCTGGGTGCTCTTCATTTAAAAGCCCATGGGAACCTTTTACTTCCAAACAGTTCTGCATGTTGATAACAGCACTCCAGTGAACACAGAGTAGCAGACGGAAGTTCATCTTCAATATCAGCTGCCGGTAATTCAGCTGAAGTAGTACTTTAAACATCAATTGATATCAATAGATTGAGTGAGATGCCAGTTTCAAGTCAATTTAGAAAAGGACACACACTCACTAAAATGCTTCACTTTTCTGGAACGTAAAGTATATACACACACAATTGCACTGATGAAAACTGAAAATGCACATTTTACTTTAGTCCTAAATTGTCAACTGCACGTTCCAGATGCAGAATAACACCTGGAGCTGGTGGAGATGTCTTCCTTAAATGAGCCAATCCACCTGGCATGCTTAAACCAACTGTTGAGGGAGAGAAAAAGCCCAAATGTATCCTCATAAATGTGTTCTGCCCTGATGTGCCCCCGCTGGATCTGCTATGACAACACACACTAATGTACTAATGAGGAATGGTGAATGAGAGTTTCCGAAGCGTCACCACAAATAATGGAAATTTGTCAGGTAGTTTGTGAGACTAGTCACACTATTCATCACTGTCATCCTATCTCAATCTCCATCTGGCGGAGTTAAGAAATGAATAAAAAACGTTCTGCTGCAGCAACTCTATTGGAACTTCACTTTTAGCCACTGTGTTGATTTCTAAAACACACAGAAGATATGATCAAATGTTCCGACGTTAAATAATGTTTTTGTACCTGATTCTTAGCATTATTTCAAAGATTTCAAGAATTGAATATACGCTGCTCTGCTCAAGCATTCTGCCCAACATCCTGTGAAATCACAAACCCACAGAGAGATGCCTGCACTGTCAGTGAATCCAATAACTTGAGAGGATAGTTGAATTGTTTCTTTCCTGGCTAAGGTCAAGACTGACACCAAACAACAATTAAAGTTATATACTGTTCCCATTTTGCATTAATGTTAATGATTGTTCTCAGAGATTGCTTATGAGATTACTGCTTTCGTGGGCGGTTGGTAATTACAGCGTACTAATGAATATAGTTTATAATAATTTGCATGTCATTACGTTGACTTTATAGGAAAATAATCAGGTGTTAAAGTCATAAACTCCATAACCTACTGCCAAGCCTGAAAGTCTTTTAACTGCTGTTCCTAATTTATCTGTCACTGTAGCACTTATGATTAGATGCCTGAACGTACAAAACCTGCGACAGTTAGAGTCGCCGTTCAGCCTTGAGTGAGGCTCGGTAACAGCCGATGGAGATGAGTAGCACTGAAGTCCAGAAGAGTGATCTCCACACACCTCGACTCAAGACTCTCCCCTATAATTACAGCTATTGATAAGAAGCAGCAAGCACTTACTCATAATTACTGGTTTCTCTGCTAGGTAACAGCTGTTAGCCAGACAATGCCAGAACTGCAGAATGGGATTTGTGTAACTCTAAGAAACTGAGAAGAGGGAAAGAAAATACGAAAGAATGGAAGAAAGCAGAGAGGGGGCATTGTAAAACAAAGAAAACTGAAAAATAGACAGACAGACGCTGTAGGACCATCACTCATCAGTGTCACTAATCCAATATGGCTATGGCAATGTCCTCTACCAGCTTTTATGGGTTGGTTTGTTGTAATTATAGTGTTTATTAGAATACCTACAGTATAATGTATCAACCCGATATAACGCCAAAGCATGTAATAGACCCACCTGTCCACTAAAGTATAGTGTCAGTGTCACGTTTTGCTTCACCGAGGTGTGAATATTACACATGCATGAAGTTGCAGTACCAGCATTGGGCAACAAATCCACTCACTTAGGTTAAGGCAACAAAACCACTTTGTCAGGTTTAGGTAAAACGCAATGGTTGGCCTTAAAATATGTATGTACACTAAGTACAATACATACAGACACAATGTAATGTACAGAAAACACGTCACTAACGTCACTAAAAAACATGTCACAATTGTCACTAATGTAACTTACAAAATGAAACACAGGTCTCGAACAGTTGAAATTTTCAACATATTGCCCAACCCTCTGACAACACCACTTTTTTATGTTTAGGAAAAAAGATTGTGGTTTGGGTGAAACAGACAAACACATTGTTGGTTTCACTCTGGCCACAAACACCAGTTCTCCTGGTTGAAAGTCCTGTGTTTGTTGGACCCATCCACCCCCGTCATTTCAATAGGCCTACCGTAACTATTACAATTTTGATGCAATCTGGTATGATAAATTAAGAAAAGAAAAGAAACAAACAGAGAAGTGAGCCTAGACAGGAAAGGAGGGTGTTTGGGGGGGGCATCAATAGAGGAAAAAACACAGAGGAATCCAGCTCATCTCAGAGGAGCAAAGGAATGCACAAAAAGCAAAATAGATTTGTTTGTTTTCAAATGGCCACCGTCAGAGCAGGCACGAGGGAGGTGCACGGCTCGGCTCTGCTGGGACAGAGAAACTGATGATTGTTTACAGCAAAGATGCTCTTTTTTGTTTTCCTTTAATTCACTTGCTCTTGCTTAGACAATAACATTTGCTCTGAAGCATCTGGGAAAATCACCTCGGGGAAACATGTTTTCTTTTCTGCCTTTCCTCTCTGAAGAAGCTATGATGAGGATGTGGGAAGATGAGGCATGCCTTTCCGAGATGCAATTTGTTACAGTCTTTCTTTCTCTCTTTTACTCTGGCTGCCTGTGTGTCTGGCTCTCTTTGTCTGTCTGGCTGTTTCTTTCCCTCCCTTTCTCTGTGCTATCTTTTAACCACCTTCTCCTGACAATACACTCATATCAGAACAGATATGCAGGTCTCGGTGTGTGTAATCAAAGGGCAAAAGGAGTTTGTGTCTGTGTGTAGGGGTGTGACAGAAGGTGTGCGAGAGAGGAAGAGAAAAAAAAAAAACATCCAAAAACGACATAGGATTTAGTCTCCCAAGCAAGGTGTTATTTAACTGCTTTATTTTCCCTCCTCACATCTATTTTTTGCTGCTTGCCTCTCTTTTTACCTTTGAGTGTCTGCTCCGCTTCCTGCCTCCGATCACTGTTACAGCTGTGTGTAAATAAATTGGGGGTTTCATTAAGAAACCAGCAATTAACCGAGTTCATTCTTCAAAAGTCTCACTGGCAAAAAGCACTTTAGTTAATATAAGACCTATGCTAATGCATTCCTCCGAGGTTGTCTGGTGTGTTTACGTGTATGTCTGTGAGTGTGTGAGTCATACACTGCATAAAGGGCAGAGTGCACCTGTCTGGAGGGAAGATACTGATTCTAAAGAAAACATATTTTATCTCCCTTTTGAAGCGAGAGCATTTCAGGACTGATGGGAGAGATGGGAGTGCATGATGTCACTGTTAGAAAAGCACGGTAGTTACTGAATGCATGCTCTCGCATACCCTAAGACACTGCTGACATCTGCAGACCCTTGGGCCTGCAAATGACAAGACTCACCATCTTCTCAGAGTAGACAAAGATGATATAGAATTGTTGGAAAATGTGTTGCAGCAGCTAGAATTCAAAATGTGAAAATTAAGTACCAAAAAGTGTAAAAATCATCATTGAATAAATTAGAATAAAAGTGCTTGAAGTGTTCCTTAATAAGCCTCCCTGGTTTAAAAGAGCAGTAACTCATGAACTTGAAATAAACACGTAAGAGAGAAAGAGACACATAGGACGGGCAGGAGGGGTCGTGCATGGATCCAAGAGACCACTGTTTGTGTCCCGTGTGCTACGTTTCACTTTCACTTTACAATCAGCTGTTCATTCGTATTCTGTGTTCACAACGTCCAGTCACATTTTCACTGTGAAAACGTAGTAAATTTAAGCCCAAGCATGTTGTTGTTTTTTTCTAAACCGAAGCAAGTGTTTTTGTTTAATTCACAACATTAAGCATGTGTTTACTGCGACCATAAGGTGACACCGAGGGGTCTGACAAAGTGTCAGGATGTGATGAGTTGGGATGAGAACGTGTTGTTAACTTCTAGTCGTCGGCGCAGCTGTTGCCATATTGAGAGCCGTGTTGAGACAATCCCTCAATCATAGATATGTTCCTTATTTCAAATTCAGCATCAAATCCCACGTCTGAGTCATTTTATCTAAATAACTCAGAATAGTAGTTAGCAGACAAAAAATATCTTGAACAGGATTACACACACAAAGATAAGAAACAAATACACATAATGCAAGAAACGTGCATATAGTAATTCACAGGGTTGCTTTGTGGTTTTTAGTTAAATGTATTGACTTCTCCTCTCTGTGCTTGTTAGTTTTAGGACTTATACCTGTGTGGATTTAATTGGGTAATTCAATTAGATCACCTGTGTTGCGTATGCTGTATATGTGTACTGTTAAGTATACACAGTCTTGTTGAGTTTTCATCATTCCGTGCTATTCTTTTGTCTATTAGAGGCTTTGTTCTTCTCTATTTTCTCTTGAAGCCGAATTAGTTTTGAATATAGAGTTCATGGGATCCAAGCTGCTCAACATACACTTGCATGCACACAAAACATGCAACTAGCTTAACCACGGCACTTAAGCTCCAAGGCCAACATATTGAGAGCGGGCAATGATTCCCATCTGAACAGAGCTAAAAGGATAGTCTGTAACCAGAGTTTAGGAAGCAACCAACCAAAAGACTATTATTCAGCCATGCATTCAACGCTCCTTTACTATCCATCCTTTAACAAGCATTGACTTCCGAATGGGACACGCATTGACTTCAGAGAGGACTGTCTCTGAGAAGTGTGGCCTAGGAGGGGGACAAGTATCGACTTCAAAGCACACATGCTTTGAAACACATTAGATTCAAATGGGGTACATTCAGTACAGCATTAGCTCCAAATGAGTCATCCTTCATAGTTTATTGACTTCAAACGGAGAGAAGGAGGTGAACAGCAATACCCACAGTTACTGATACGCGATACAAGTCCCCCCTGAAAATGGTGGGACGCCCGCCTCTGCTGAAAGGAATAGTGAAAAAGTGAAACATTTCTATTTTTTTGATGATGACAGATTAAGGTGGAAAACTACTTTTAGGACCTTTGATCACAAATGAGTGCTTTATTTCTAAGGTCCTATGTTCATACGAGAATGTTTTGTGTATCAAATTCATGTTTAGCAGATATTTAGATTGAATAGTGCCTAGGGTGCACATCAATGCAAAAAACAAACTAATTAAATAGGAGTTGGTTTTCCCAGGCTAATTTTAAAGATCAAGGTGCTTAACAGCTTGTAAGGAGAATTAAATGATTTTAATCCTAAAATTTAGATAGCCAGTGGGTGATTTGTTTTATGAGTATAATAAAGTGGTAGCTGGCAAGTAGCTTGTACGTTTGGTAAATAATTACATATGTGTATCGCATGCTTACCTTTTCACATCCTTATCACGTAACAGTGGACACTTCACGAGACAGTGAAGAGAAAGTGATACTAATATAGACTTAACAATTCAAGTTTTAATGTAGTTATTAATATTCTGTGTTTTGTTGCTTAAGGTCCTTGAGAAAGACTAGAAACATCTGCAGAGGTTTGAAAACTCTCTGTAACCCCTGTCTTTTTCTCATTTAAGCTGTCAATCAAACACAAAAGCACAGGCGCACACACATACATACACAAGAAAAATAAAAATGTCCTTTCAGTCAAACACACACATAAACACATTCAAAAACAAATACACAACACAAAGAAACACACACGCACATGCCTCACAGGTCTCTGTAAACTCTGATGAAATCAATGAACATGTTGACAGACAACACAGCAGTGATAAGGGGACATATTCCAATGTCTAAGTGTGCGTAATGTGAATCCATTCTTAAACCTAAACATACACGGAAAGAATCCTGAGACATTACATATTTTACAGAATAAAAAGAGTGCATTGTATTCATAGATAAATAAAGGGTCAGAGCTCCCGTTATCATGCTCTCTCCTGCCTTCAAGCTTACATTATTCCTCCAGCTCTCTTGTCTCTTTCCCTTCTCTTCCCTCTCTGATCTTTTCCTCCATGCACACTCACACCCTCGTCCCCTTTGCCTCTCTCCCGAGTACAGTAAATCCCCCCTCTGCTGTCTCCTGGCAGTGAGGTTCGGTGGAGAAGCAGATAGTCAGTGACACTCCCAGCGAAGCGGCCATTCTGATACTGGCTCCAGCTCTCCCTGGGGGATAAGACACTGACTAGAATTTCTAGAACAAAAGCATGCACACACGACCACACATACACTTTGGATTACGACTCTTGTGAGGATTGTCACTGATTGCATTTATTCTCCAAACCCCTGGCACAACCCAGTCTGCTTAGTATTTGATTAATATAAACCTTCAATCCTATCTAAGCCAAAATACTAATTATGCATATTCCAGAGTTCTCACTTACAGGTGGAAACTGAATATAAATTACTAAAAGTATGAAGTAAGTTGTGATAACTAGATCTGTGTTTGCATTCTCTCATATAACAAGAACATAAACTACAAGAAGATAAAGGCAAACAAGACAAAGAGCCATGATAGCAGCTCTGTGAGGTTGTGCCTATAGTTTAAATACTAATGTCATCATTCCTCGCCATGACGTGAATATTACACGCGTGTATGAAGGTGGAGTACCAGCATGCGGCAACAAAACCACTATTAGGAAAAACATCATGGTTGGGTTTAAAATAAGTACGTAAACTAAGTCAAATAGGTAAAGAAACAATGTAACATCAGTTTGGAAAACATATGTCATAGGTCACAAATGTCACTAATGTAACTTCCAAACAAAACACCTGTCTCAAACACCAGTCTCCTGGTTAAAAGTCTTTTATTTGTTGGACCCATCCGACTCCCCTGCTGTCTGCCTGAAGCAGACTTTCTCCATTTTTGTTTTACATTAATTTTGTTTTTTATATTCATGCAGATGCATTTACACTGCAGTCAGTAGAGACTACAGTACATAGCGTGAAAATGGCACGCCTAAGGCAAGAACGGCGTTCTTCTTGCATGCTTTTGTTTTGCATTATTGTGTCATTCACACTCCTTTTCATGCGACCTGGCTATGATTAGCAATTTCACCATCTTACTTAAGCATGTTAGCATGCCAACATCTGAAGCACTAAACACAAACTACAGCTGAGGCTGATGGGAACGCGATTTGTTTTTGCAGGTATTCGGTCATAAACCAAATTATTGGACATATTAAGATTGTGCTTGATGATGGTGAGGAAATGAGGGGATCATCAAAGCTAATACAATTCATCCTATACGGGGAACATGAATGTGTGTACTAAATGTCATGATTATCTATCCAATAGTTGTCGAGACATTTCACTTAAAGTTCAAGTTCAAGTTCAAGACCTTTATTTGTCACCGAGAGGCAATTGGAGTATATTCAAAACATTAGGATTCCTCCTCTGGGCACCATGAATGTCTGGACCATATTTCATCTAATATTTGAAGATGTATTTCAGTCTGAAACAAAGTTGTTTGTGTGAGCACTTGCACAAACACTCAAACATGTATTGACACCCCCGCATACCAACACACACACACACACAAGCTGAAAGGGCGTGGCTATCGGTTGGTTCCGGTATGTCCGGAGGCCTCGTGTTCACTGAGTTGTGTTTCTACCTAGCTGCTCTAAATGTGATATGACAGATGCAGGGTCACTGCATTCATTTATAACACAGGCACCAAAACGGAGAAGAAAAATTGCGCTGCAATTACTGTCACTTCATGGCTGAGCTAGCTGTACGCTAACCCCAGGCTGGCCTTAGGTAGCCCTAAATGCAATGATGATTCACTGACTTTGAGCCTGCGTGGGGACAGGAAGAAGGCTGTTTGCGTGTGTGTGTGTGTGTGTGTGTGTATTCATTAGTGGGTATGTAGGCTGATGCCATGCCAGAGGGGCAAACACATTACCAGGGGGGATTCAGAAGGACACACTCAACCAGCATAGAGACTGCTCTGTCCGACCCAGTGTACATGTTGTGTGATTGTTTATGTGCCGCGCACCCTCGTGTGTGTTTGTGCGGGTTCATCGATGGCTTAAATGAAAATAAAGTGAGCGGCTGTTTTCAGGCGATTAGTCTGACCCCCAGTATTACCTCTTTATTTCCCTTGGTAGCTAAACATATTAGACCATCCTCAAGCCCCTTGAGCTCAACCACACACAAACACACACACAGACACAGACTCATACACAAACATGCACACAGGGACAAAGCTATACTGAGGACATACATGTGGCAGGTGTGAGAAGTAGAAAAAAACGTGTGGAAAGATAAATAAAAGTCAAATACATTTTAAATTGGATTCTTAAGGTTATCAGCTCGCAGGGTAACTCATCTGCAAAAAAAAAAGGAAAAAGTTTTAAGCCCTTGAATTCTAATGCCCGCCACTTTACCACGGAAATCCGGCACTTTAATCCCAGATCTGCTAAATCCAGTCGTCTGGAACAAATAGCATGGGAAGGCTGACAAGAGGACGGGAAAAATGTCAGGAAATCCATAGGAATTCTATATGCTCGGGGTAAGCCTTGATGGGAACTGACGATTAGACACACGTAAAATACAGGAGATGTCCGACAGTATGAGTGGCACTTGGATTAAAGGAAATATATAGTGCAAGGAGTTATTCTTATTCCTACTTGACCAATTTAGAGTAAAAAGATGGAAGGTATTGAGAGGGTTGGTGAAGTCCCAAATGTATAATTCACCTCCTTTAGCCTCACCTGTTCTCTAAGGCTGAAATTTATCTGCAGGAAAGTGTGTGGGGGGGTGATATTAGGAACGCTTGAGCCGAGGGTTTTATCTTAAGGTCAGGTTTTACATATCATATCCACACACAAGAAATATGCAAACACAGTTGTTCAGAGTTGTTGAGATTTAAACACAAATATACTGTGTATGTGTAAAAGGCGGGTGAATTTCTGCAGTCTTACACACATATACGTGTGTGGTGTGCATGGATGCTGTCTTGGACATGGTGACGCACACACACTCAAATACACACACACACACACTGTTAGTGACAGCACCTATCTACCATCCACAGTAAGTGACCTGGGTTAAATATGTAATGACTGCTTGTCCCACACTCAGGATCAATCGGCTGTGGAGAGAGGAGATAAAGGCACATCATTAACACACACACACGCACGCACGCGCACACACGCGCACGCACGCACGCACGCACGCATGCATGCACACACACACGCACTCACATAATAGGATAAGAAACATCATTAAGGGAGGTGTCGTCTTGTGTGGTATGGTTGAGCTTCCCCGAAAGAACCATTAGGATATGTAACATTTCTAGACAGATATTTTGTTTTTAGCAGAATACTATACTGTGCTGGTGTGGAAACAAAGTAAACAATGTTTAAAAATGTGAATATCTAAAGAATTCCAAAAATATATATAAAGATACAATACTAATTATGGAAAAAAACAAGAATTGAAAGGTAATTTCCTGTGCCAAGAAAGTGGTTTCCCAGGGGTAAAGATAGTGTTATGATCAATTATTTTCTGTCAGCTTAAAAAAAAGAAGAAGAAGAAAATGGCATTCAAAATAAATATTGCCATGCAGGCCCAATGGTAAGAATGAAATGCAAATTACCGCCTCATTTTACCCCATCCAACCGGTTCTCTCATACCACCACCTCTTCCTCCCTGATATGCCAGATCACATCCAGTATCTTGGCTTTTGACGGTTGGAAACTGATAAAACAGTGTGTGTAACCACTCAAACAAAATTATAATAATAATATATTTATACTTTCATACAAGACATACAGCTCAAAGCGCTTTGCATTTAAAAAATAATAAAAACAGGAAACTAATTGAATTAAAAAGAATACAGGAGGTAAAGCGACGCAGAGAAAGCAAGCCATTTAAAAGATCAACTCATAAAAACACATATAAAGGGCATAAAAAGGTCATTTAAAAACAGCATGTGGGGCTCCATGTGAAGCACACACATTGTAAGAAGTGGTGCTAGAAAACGGCTCAGTAAAAGAGACACTTTTAAAGTGCTTTCTCTAATATGTTTGGGTGGCTTGTTCCACAGTTTTGGAGCAGAGCTTGTTCAGAGGTAAAAAACAGAAAACTGCTGCCAGCACTGCAGGTGATAGTATTAGCTTTTGGATGGTTATGTATTGCATTAGATATTACTGATTGAATGTTTAATATTTTAATTAGCCAGGTTATTATATTAAATTGTCAACCTCAGCAACATAATCAACCATGCAAAGAGAAATGGGGCCCCAGCAAGTTATTCATCCAGTCAGCTGTCAAGTCTGTCATGGCGTTGCTATGTCACAATGACAAAAGCTTCATTTTAAAAATGATTTTCAAAGGCTTATATAATGTGAAGAACATACTGTAGTGTGGTCAATGTATCTTATTAACATACAGCTCACAGCAGACACAGTTATGAATAATCATAGGTATGCATACATGGCCCATATCATATTAGAAAGCCTCTAATCAAATGTTCTAAAATGCTTTTTGTTCTTGTGTATGGTTGTTTCATGTTCCATGTAACAATAAAATGTGTGCAGTCAATTGTAACTACTCTTCTCATCTAAACATCTTTGATGTGCAACACAGTCCTCACATCCTGCATAATGTATGTAGATGATTCGAACTTCCAAACACACACATACACACAGACATACACATACCATTTGTTCACACACGCACACACAACCACATGAATCGAGGTTACCTGTGCTCGCACTAATATGCACTTCTCAAACACATACAGTGTGAACACAGTGCACATACATTCCCACACTTATGATTCTGCGCGTATTCACTTGTCCCTGTAGATGTGGTGTGTGCATAATCTCTTTTAATAATATATGACAGAAATAAAGCTACTTATTCCATTATTAACACGTTGGTGCTAGGGGACACCCATGGTTTATTCTGCATCATAAGCCGATATGCTGCATGTTCACACACACACACACACACTTACAGACTCACAGAAATTCATGCAGAGGCATTGTTGCACATTGATTAAGGGATATATATTCACAAACACGGATATTATCGCTGATATGCACAAAAAACATGGTCATGACTGAGGGTGACTGGAAGGTGTTTGATGGCAGCTGAGCGGCTTTAAATCATTCAGGGGATGATGATGGCGGTTGTCTCCTTGTACAACACCTTCTGATCATAAAGAGCCTGACAGAGGGACAGGTGAAGGAGATTGTCTTGTTAGTAAATGGAAGGAGATGTCTGCAGCTCTGAGACTCTTCAAAGGAGGACCTGTGTATTTGGCCTCACTGGCAAATCCATTGATTGTATGTATCTGCTTTTCTAACCAGCCCAATTAATGATGAAATATGTTAACAAACATTTGTTTTTCTTCATGAAAATTGTGAAAATTTCCAATGATAAATTATGGAATGGGTAATTGCCACTGACATCTAAATGCTGTCTGTAGTGCCAAGCAGTCATATCAGAGGACACACCATTCTAACAGAATTATTTCTCTTGTCTTTGGTGCATGATAAAACAATCATGTAGCTGAGATCAAAAAGTATTGGAACTTTTTTTGTCTGTTGAAAAAGTGAATCAGTGGGCCAAAAAGCAAAAGTAAAAAATGAGCAACAAACTTTTTCAGTCCCTCAGACTTTCATCACTGCTAAGAGATTCATGCTTTCACATGTAAATATAG
The DNA here is from genome assembly GCF_015220745.1 of Sebastes umbrosus. Taxonomy (NCBI): domain Eukaryota; kingdom Metazoa; phylum Chordata; class Actinopteri; order Perciformes; family Sebastidae; genus Sebastes; species Sebastes umbrosus. The sequence goes on from NC_051275.1 coordinate 24,170,446, forward strand.
TCTGGAGTGTAATTAACTTTTTGATCTGGAGATCTTGGAGATTTTTAGCCCTTTGTTTTGCATAATACGACTGTGAAAAACAGTTTATAATGGAAGCTTACATTTCAGTGCTTTAGATACATGTCAGATTTAGCAACTAGAAATAAAGCATACACAGTTTATATATCTAAGAAAATGTGCAAACAGTGTGTCTATGATTAGAGAGAGTTTCCGCTGTCAGCTCCAGATTCAGCACCATGGAGAGCTCCATTCTAGCAACAAGTTGTCAACAGACCTTTCGCAATATCTATTGGCTTTCTGTGCCTGGACCCAGGCCATGGCAAAAGCAGAGTACTCTATAAACCAGCAGTGTAGCAGACGAGGGCCGCACAATTAATTGAATATTAATCACGATCACGGCTTCCCACAATTAAATAAACATAATCAACTGTGATAGTGACGTTTAAAATGCGTGCTCTGCTGATAGAGAACTCTGCTGCATAAATCAAGCGCTTCCCGAACTAACAGCTAGAGATGCACCGTCAATCAGCAGCCAACCAAAGCCATCCGGTTTCCAGCAGTCTCATATTCATATATCCAAGTGTTTTGCCGGTCAGAGGCACCTGCAGCTGCCACATGATGGTTTTACGTCAGTACACAGCGGCACAGTCAGTAACGTCACACACGCGTTACTGGTGTGGAAGTTCTTCAGCATAAGTGTAAACAACTGTAAGTCCAAAATAAACCGTGAAGGAAAAACCTTAAAAACATTTAGAAACAAATAATTAATCAGACACTTATTACATTGTAATTCATTCCTATGCATGCAGTAATCACAGTGACCGCCTCGTCTGCCGACAGCACAGAGCACATTATGGTGTGTGCAAGCTCTAATCAGTAAAAATGAGTATCGGGCGATGGTAAATTATAATGCTATCATGCCTTCAAATGTAATCTTGTAAAATGTAGTTTTTGGCGAGAAACTTGAATAAATCCAGATGTTTGAAGGAGATGTTTTCACAGGTAAATAAAACAGATATTAGAGAGGGAATTATGACCTGTTTAACTCAACACTAGCTTTAAGCAGCTGAGTAACATATAATTAGAACTACTAATGGCAAGATCTTTTTTAATCAAAGCAAATGTTTCAATAAAAATACAATCATTTATTTCCTATTTCCTCATTTGATTGGGTATTTTTATGCAAATAACCACTATAGATGACAATAACAAAGTGAAAGGATAACATTTAGAACTTTTCACAGTTGAAATGTAGAACAACATGGAAGTGAAAGCAGGGCTTTGTTTATTTAAATGCGAAATTGCAATAAAAATATGTTGTTCCTAAAATGTCTGAATAATCATGATAATACAAAACTAAATAATCATAATCAATGTCATCATTTTGGCCAAAATCGTGCAGCCCTATAGCAGACATACAGGGTGGGCCTTTACTGTAGGACTTAGTCCACTTCAACTGGGTTATAGTTGGTTGATGATTTTGTGTTTGATAGTGAAGCTCATTCCTCTATATGACATCATATTATTATTATATCATATTATAAACAATGAATTGAAATGTAGCACATTTTAACCACAAGCAGGGATTTGAGCTATTAGGCTTTCAAACTTTTTTGTCTTCTACCACCCAGAGGGACAGTAATCAGGGCTGTGCACTTCCTGCTACATTCATCAAGGCTCATGGGAAATGTGAATCCTGTGTTTTTTCCATTATTTGCGTGCGAGTGTGTGTGTGTGTCTAACATGCAACTTATCTGCTGGTGTTTATCACAGCTCATTACCACGACAACCAGAAAGTTAAATCCTCTTATGCCAATGAGCTGCGTTTAGATTTACCCAAGTGCTCTTGGGAGAGAAACATCACTCACAGGCACACACACACACAAATACACATACAAATAGGTTACACTGAGTGTTTAGATTTATCCCAATACTCCGGGGAGATTCTAACTCATTATGCTGTGGATATGTTGGCTGGCGAGATGCTTAAGCTGAGGCCAGAGCTGTGAGACCACCAGAGAATTTAGAATTGGCTCCTCCATCGCCTCTTATTTACCAAACTCAGGCAGGGACTGACTACATCTGATAGCAGTCTGGCCACCTAGTCATTTTGGAGCCACAAAATCACACACATCAACATGTTTTATGCATAAACACATAAACAGAGTCAGACAGACAGACTGAAATACACATATACTCACCCGCCCACGAACACACACACACACAGTCATTTAAATGATGAAAACGCAGACTCAGGAGAGTAGAGGTGGAGGAGATGAGATGAATTGGCACCGTCACTGCCTGTCTTATGGCTAGACACGCGCAGATATTTAAAAGTACACACATACACACACCTACAGAGTTTTGGCTCAGATAAGCAACAAGATGGACCCTCTCATTGAATGGATATCAATATTTGGCCAGAAAGATATTTACACTCCCCTTTAATCAGGGGGAACAGATGGCCCCAAGGTCTATGAACTGTGTCCATCCCTTTAACCAAGCACCAAGTCCTGGCAGTTTGTACATGCAGTGGAAAAAGAGAAGGCAGCGGGCAGGGAAAGGAAGGACAAGAAAAGGAAAGGAAATGAAAAAAGGGCAGTGGAGTCCCATTGTTTCAAGATAGACATGCTGACAGCCCCAACAAGCTAATTAAAGGAATGTAAAAATATTTCACCCTGCAAAATAATAAGTGAACTCACTAAAGGTCATCATATCAAAGTATGCAGATGGCAGTTTTAACCATGAAAACATGTTTATTTTCTATGAGCGTGTAAGAAAAGTAGCGGCAGTAAAAGAGTGGCAAAATAATGGTTGAATTTCTTGTTTACCACTATACTGGGCCTTGCAGCCCCTTCTCATTCCCAGTGCATCAAACACCGAGGCTTTGTCACGGTCGTCGGCATGCGATACCGCCACACAAGGCACCTTTTAGCACCTGTATGAGACGCACCGGGCTTTAAAAGAACTACAATGTAAACCCGTCCATGTGCCAGTGAACACTAAGGGAAAGTGTGCAGAGAGTGACTGTGGTGATTTTAAAGAGCGAATAGACACACTAAGGGCGAGCGGAAGGGGAAGTGGATGGGCCCAACAAGCACAGGGCTTTCATCCAGGGGGCTGCAGTTTGTATCTCGTGTTTCACTTTACGAATGTAGTGTTTTCCTAAACCTAACTAAGTTGTTTTGTTGCCTAAACCTAAAGTGATGCAAAGGGTAGTGGTTTTGATGCCAAAAATAAAGTGACACCAAGCAGCTTGACAAAGCGGCCGTATGTGGCAAAGCAGTTGTAGGGAATTGTGGATTTCTAAGTCAACATAGTGCAGTTTTGGCCGAAAATGGTCATTAAGAGATCTGTTGTCACACCACATCTTAAGTAAATTTACAGGCAGGAGCTACCCTGTTTGTCTATCATCAATACCTTTCCTTAGTTCTTTGATCTCTTTTTTCTTTTCTCTTTGGTGTTTCTTTTTTATGTCATTCTGTAATGCCGTCCCTTTTTAAAGTACGTCATGCCCTTTATGTCACGTTATTTCCCTTTACTCCTTGTTCACTTCAGAAATTACATGAACGTAGAAATGTGTTCACACATTAAGGTTTTAATTTTTGGATGGCTTCACATCTCTCTCTTTGCATGTATGTGTGTGTCTGTTTGTGCGTACCATCTGCCCTAAGGAGTTCTACACGAAGAAGGAATTTCATGTTTCCACCTTTTTCTAAAGCACCCTCTCACACTTCGTGTTGAAGGTTGCTTTGAGGTATTTGCCGCCGCTTCACTCACAAACCAGACCAGACCGATTTCCAGACACCACACACATGAACACACACACACAAGCACACATGCGAACACACAAATGCTCACAAATAGATACCAACACACACTAATCCTGGCCCGGGTGTTGAAATTGCGGTGATACATTTCTATAGAATTGCACTAGAAGGCAAAATTGCATAAATGCAACTTGGGAGAAAACCTTTTCACCGTTCCGGGGATTAAATCTTCCTTCTAAGCCCAGATCAAATATCTGATTGTTCAGCCTGCTGCTGCTTCAAGGTGAAGCAAATATGCCACACATGCACACACACTTTGATGATATAGATTAATCCATTTCATTTTTTGCCCAGTATCCCATATTCTCAACTTGCATCGCGATATATATTTCATCTGTTCACAAAATCCATGATCATTTCCCTCGCTGCTCCAGGAAAGCTTTAATTGCACCATCTTCAATTAAACATAAGCCAATATCCCTGCACAAAATCCTCTTTAGTTGGTATAATACAGGTATCGTAAGCCTGTACAGAGGAGGAGATGGAGAAGAAGAGGATTTTATGAGGCAGAGAAGATCAGGGATAGTTCTCATAAAAAAACTCAAGGATTTAACGACAGTCTCTTTATCGGTCTCTGTAGAAGCCTCTTTTTTTTTATCCCTGCTTTTTGTCTATCTTTACGTTTGTTTCTGTCTTTGCTTGTTTCTCTCTCTCTCTCTCTCCATCTCATTGTCTAGTTCTTGCCGTTTTTTCTGCTCCACAAACCCCGTATTTGACAGAGGATGATGAACATGCACTCAACCTGTGTTTGACCCAATCAGTTCATTGAAACTGTAGTCGCTGCCATGTCTCGAGGAGAAAGCAGGCAATGTAGTGTTTCTGTTCTATATTTGGTCGCCTTATGAAAAGTTAATGCACTAACCTGCATGTGCACTCCACAATCATGTTCAATGATTCTCTAAGATTGTGAAGAGCAGCATTTAAGGTTGAGGAGGCTGGAAATCGCAGCAATTCATTTAGCAATCCTGATCCTGTAATCCTGACAAAAACCTGTTTATAATTTCATACAAGCGCCAAGCAGAGTTGAATGCCCAAATTAAACCCAGAACAGTGCAAGGTCAGATCAGCTCCACGTACCCTTTTAAACCAACAGCAAATTGCATCATTGTTTTTTACATTTCTGACTTCTGCATTGGCGACACAGTAATAACATACTGTTTTAAAAGGTTTTCTGTAATCCTTGAAGACATAAAGACATTACTCGAGGAAGTAAACATCTATCATTTCCATGGTTGTACTATTTGTTTCGGTCAAGGACACACTTTATGAAACTGGTTGAAATTTAGGGCCGGAGTATGTGACAGTTTGCATGGCTCCGTTTTCAAAGGTGGTGTGAGGACATGAGAGCTGACCCACTCATTTGCCCCGTTACCTTCACCCTGTCATTCCCTCTACTGCGTTCTATCTCTGCTGCAGCTCCACTAAGTGTGAACTTCAGTGGATGCATTGGTTAGTGCAAACCATAGTATATATTGGCGGGAGTGCATATTATGCCTGTTTTTCTATTTTCAGTCTGTGGCTACACAAAGGATTTTCTGATTATGTCCCATTTCTCAAAGAAATACTGGCATATAGTCCCCGACTTGTGTGGGAAATAATTCACCTTGGGTTGCAGAGGATCATCCAATTTGTCAAACAGGCATAACCAAAAGCACTATGCAAAACATGGTTCGTATATTCAGCAGAGATGATTAAAATTCATGTCTCGAAAGGCATTTTGACAATGAATTAGACTGTGACATGATGTAATGCATGTATACAGCCTACGCCATGTTTTATATGTTGACAAATGAAGTCTATTATACAGTATAAGCATGTGCAGTGTCAAGTATGTAGACTAAACATGGCATATAATGCACTGGCACACAAGCAAACATATAGGTTTTCACACAAATATACAATACAAACACACAAATACAACTAAACACCCATGATGCACAGTACGCACGTGGGTGTAACAAGATGGCAAGTGGCAGGGAACTAAGTTCCCTACTGAGAGAAATAATGAACAGGTGTCCAAAGCACAAGCCTCAATTAGCGTGTGTGTGTTTGTGTGTGTGTGTGTGTGCGCCGGCTGCATGTATGCTCTTGCTTAGATTGTCTGCCTGCGTGTTTGTGTGTCCGTGTATTTGCTTACAAACTCCCCTCTTAAGTCTGAGAGAGTGCAGGTCTGTCGTATTGTTGTTGACAATGAGAAGGGGTGACCTAAACCTCCCATTCATATTCTCAACATCATTAGTATGCAGCCAAAACAAAAGGCGAATAGACTATAAAGGCTGTCACAGAGTCTGAATTAACAACCAGTATGACGGAGCAGTCACCTAGCAGGGGGGAAGATTGACAGCCTTTGATTGCATTATTATGCATCGTTCACATATTTATCTTCATGCACAAGTTATGCCAGCGAGCGCAGGGGCGTTCACTCTCGCAGGCACAAACAAACACAAAAACTATACAATCTGGCACACGCGCATGCACTCAACCAAAATAACACAACATGGAAACACAAATATATTATAGAGTGAGTCACTTTCACACCTCTGTGTCTCTGCCTCCTCAACCTCTTATCACTACCTCTATTCTGTTGATCAGCTATGTCCTGATGCCAATGTACCAATAATGGATTGGCAAAGTTCCCCAGCGAAGCAGGCGAAAATCCAGCCAGCAACTGACACTTGACAAATTCTTGTTGGCATTGATACCGGGAGACTAAAAGAGAAAGAGCAGCGGATGTGTAAATTTGCTTTTGTTGATGTTGTTGGTTCGTTTTCCTGAGCACACAACAGCCTCAATGAAACCTTTTGCTAGTATGTGCATCCTGTCTGTGTATTTAGTGAAGCGCATTTACGTAAGGCATACAAGGTTACAGGTGTCATTATCATTGGCTCACTCTGTATCTCTATCATAATTAATTTTTAACGCCTATGCAGCTCACAACGGAGATGAAATCTGTTGGCAGAAAAAAGGACTTGGTGTCTGGCTGTAAATTATAAATCAGGGATGTCCAGAGTCTGAGGACAGAGGCGCAGGTTTGTGAGTCACCATATTACATTTTGTAATTACCTCTTTAATTATTTATATCATGCACAATCTAAGATTGTATGCACACATTTGGAGGAAAGGGAACATGGGGGATGTTTTGAAGTACTTAGCGAGAGGACAAATTGGGGTGATTTTTTCGAAAGTAGCCACATTTTGAAAACGCACACGCACACTCACACACACACACACACACACACACTGAGGCTCCCCTGGTCTTCAAAGTGTGATGTTGAACTAACTTGACAGTGAAAGTAAATTGAAGCAGACTCAGAAGTGATTTTGGAAAAAAGTTTATCCCAGGTCTTCATTTAATTACTTTCCCTTCCGATAATCTTGATAACCCATAACAAAATTAAATTACTTTTCACATTTTGGATCCTGGGACTGGGGTCCAGTAGTGAAAACGCATGTTTAATAGAGAGTACATCCAATGCCAACTGAAGCAACTTCCTTGGTCTCGCTAAACCTCTGTGGTCTTGTTCCATTAGGGGCAAGTTAATCTATGTCTACCCAGGACTCTTTGCAACCATGTGAAAGCCTGTTGGGAGAGATTATCCTTTCGCCTTAAAACTCAAGAAAGGCTTCCCTGAATTCCAATATCGAGACCATTATGATCCAAGTAACCATGTACTGTATGTCAGCTCCCCATTAAACCCAAAGGTTTTACACTTTTAGGCACCACAGTAACACATTTTTCCACAATCCAGTGGTTTACGTCTGTCATTAAGTTTTATTATTATCATTTCAGTTAATGATTTGTAAGCCATAACACCAGTTTTACAACTACCGCAACAAGATGGAGGAGTGTGTCCCTACAAGACCCTCTGTTCCATGATGAGACGATGGGCAATGTCAAACTATGTGCGTTATGGAAGTGTGTTGGAACAGACTTAGTGTGAACTTTTGATTAAAAGCTTGGAAGTTCAGGCCATTGTACTTCCTCACTAGGCATATGGAGTATATTACAAATCCGGATTTCTTTGATACATACAGTATAAGTCCAAGAGTAGATAAAGACATCTGGGTGTTAAAGAGGTGGATGTACCGTAGTTAGAAAGGGTCAAAGGTTTAATAGGTAAAGCGCTTAAGCAATGATAAAACAAACCCTTTCTAGTCTTAACGCCACACAGAGTGGAAGTAATCAAAAGGATCAAAATGTTCCAATCAACTAGTGAAGTTTAACGTACTGTGTGTTGCTCATACCATTTTGGTACCATCTCAAACTGGTACTATCTACTGAAGCACATAATCTCTAACCGACTTTAACTGAAACCATGCTTGTGAAATTAAAGAGTAAAAGCATTGAGTAAAAGTTGGATCTTGGACTTGCAACTTTTATGTGACATGAAATGATTGCAAATGTATTAGGGCTGTCAAAGTTAACATGATAACGAGTTAACGCAAATATGTTTTAACACCAGTAATTTCACGCATTAACGCAATCAATTTTTCGGAGTCTGAGATTTTCGCAAGTCAAAGTCAAGTCAGCACACTGACACACTGACAGCTGTTGTTGCCTGTTGGACTTGAGTTTGCCATGTTATGATTTGAGCATAATTGTTATGCCAAATGCAGTACCTGTGAGGGTTTCTGGATAATATTTGATAGTATGCAGTTCAAAAGACAGGAGGTTACCATACCTCAGTAACCTGCTCCTCATCTCTGCTTGAGGCTAGAGGCTCCAGGCTACATTAACCGCTACAAGCATAGCACGACTGAATCTCCGACAAAACTGACGGTGGAAGTGTTGCATTTTGAGAATAATAGGCAGAGTCAGTAACACAATATCTTCTGCTGCATTGATTTTGCTCTTTAGATAATGTCTATCGTAGGTCCAACAATGTTATAGGAGTGCAATGCTAAATTGTTGGAGTATTCCTTTAAGGTGCTAATACTAACTGTGGATGAAATTGGTAAGTAAACACTGTGTGATTTCTACTTTGCTTACCAATGCACCAATTTCCCTGGTCATTGATTAAAATAACTGGGACAGTAGAAACACCTTCATTTGTAATTAACCATGCATTGATCCACTTTCCTCAGACATTCCTTAAGTACACGAGGAGGAGATGCAGGATTAAGGAAGATTGCAGAGCAAAGGGAAGAGGAGTATACAGTATACTGTAGGTCTCGCTAAAGTGAAGTCACTGAACATTGACCGGTCAGGAAACCAGTTAATTCTCAGATCAGCACTGTCGATATGTGTATGTGTGTGTGCAGGTGCGAAAAACATAATTTAACGCCCCTCTGGCCATCACAGATATTTGCTCTCTAATGAAAGAATGGATCGGAAAAAGAGTGCAAGGAATGAACAAAGTAACAAAGTACATCTTCATAAAAATAGAATAAAGTTGGAATGGGAGATGTCACGCCTCTTGAGGCAGAGCACTAAACTGATATGGTTATGGTTGAAAGAAACGTATCTGTGATCACCCATAGGCAACGATGAAGAATAGAAGCATGTCTTACACTATGACTTCTAAACGCATAGGGTGAAAATGGATCTCACTTACAGATCCACACACACAAAGACACAATCTGTAGCCTGTAGAGCTTCCTCGGTAACAACTACATGCACTACATACGGTATGTACCCCTCTGCAAACAGGACAGTGGAAAAAATCGGATGTTCATTTTCAATTCAAGCCTTTTTCAGCCTGTCACTCCACATGTACAGTCAGTCAAAACACAGGGTTTTCCGAGCCAATAATTTGTGGCAGATAACAGCCAGTGGAGCAGGCAGGTGGCTATTAGTCCTGATAAATTATGAATCAGCTTTATCATGCCAACTGTCTGTCTCCTGCTGGAAATAAATTAGACGTGGGTGGCGGTACATTTGGACTACACACATTTTTGTATATAATGAGGTTTTCAAGTGAGTGAATGTATGACTATGTGTGTTTGCCTGTATCTGTCTGTATTTCTTTGAGCTGTCTTTATGAGTGGGGTGGTCTCCTGCATCATAAAGCTAAACTTAAGGTTGCAGCTTACACACCAACATGTGTTGTGTTTGTTACGTTGTGAAAGTGCCGTTGACAATAACTAGACGGTAATGGCTCTCTCCTTGTGGGGCCGTTCTGATTGTGTATGATAAAGACAAATGAGCTGACAGCGAAGAGCTTAGCTCAAACCACCAGACAATATACACGTCTCCATCTACCCCCTCACACACACATTAATGACACCACGTTTGACTCGTGCTAACCAGAGTCCATGGGAAAAGACCAAGGTGGGCTCATATGAAAGTCCAATTAGAAGAGACAGTTAAAAGCATTAAAGGATAATTACAGCAACGCTGAATGTTCAGCCTCTTTCCCATCGAGGCCTTTCTTCCGTTCTTTCTCCCTCAACACACCATTCACTTTCATTTTCAGCTCCAATCAAATTCCAAACAATACTTCTGAGAGGGCATCGGAAATGCAGTGATGTAACCTGTAGAGATGTTTGTGTCTACTACGGTTTTCGTCAGAGCTCACCAATTAAAGCATGGTTTTGTGAATGAAAGATGTCAAACTGATGCTCACATTCTGAAAGTCACGATTGAACAAACAGGGCATGCAAAGGGCTGGCTTACTACATTAAGCAAAAATGCACATTAGGACTAAGATGAAACATGGTTTGTGGTTTATCTCTTTATCTATCCATCCATCCATCTATCTATCTATTAGCCCTTCTGTCCATCCCCCATTCTGTTTATTTCTATTACAGGGTGGGAAAAGGGTATTGGTATCAAATGGCATCAAATGATAATTCGACAGCCCGATAGCAAGTGCTATCCCTCGGCTAAATTGATATCATCACAAGGGGGAAATTGCAATGGGAAGGTAGATACAGGCACACAGAGACACACACATACACACGGATTCAAGTGATTGCTCACTCCACTCAACCCTGACCTCCGCAGTAATATCTGGTGCTCCCGCCGCCCACTTTCTCACCATGGAGACGTCAATCACAGGGTTGCGTGGCAAGAAGGTTAGCGGGTGTCTGTCAGTTCCACAGCTCCGACTGCCCACAGGCACCGAGCATGTGCACACACACACACACACACACACCCCAACATACTATTGACTGCTTTGCGATCCTGGTGTCCTAAAGGTCCTAAGCCATTATGCTTGTAGGACTTCGGATTCCGCCCTCGATAAATCAAATAGACACATACAAACTGATAAATTTGGAAGTTGCCTCTATCTTTCATCTAGCTGACGAAGGCATTCCCTAATTGATGCCACTTCAACCAGACAAACAGCAGAGACTTATTTATGCTACTCTCACCCAGTGTCCTGTCTACCATGGGCGCCATCATGGGCCCTTTGTTCCCCAATGACATCTCAACCACAGCGCAAGACCCACTTTGTGCACAAAACTGCAAACGGGCACAGAAATATCTATACCTAAGCATCTTTTTACCACCATTAGCATTTGTTTTACTCTCACTAATATTTGCACGGGGGGGGTTATAGCGCCCGTGCCTCGCCCCGTTCTCTTCATGTACCGGGAGGGTAATGGTGTTGTTATTACTGTATTGTCACATCCTCTCATTTACCACTAACAATCTTCTCTGTAGTTTGCACAGGAAAGTACTAAAATGGAAGTGAGCTTGCCAGGGGCTTTGTGGCTCTCGCAATTAACCTCCAGAACTGCAAAGTAAGGGAAATTAGACTTGACTTCGGCTTTAATTACAAAACAGCAGGGAACTGCTGCGCACACACGTGCAGACGATTCGCAAAAAACAACACGCACGAACAGTTAGAAACACACACACACATTTGTGTATGATAGGTTCATGTATGAATGCAAAAAAGACAGTATCACAAACATCCTATGAATACATACATACTGTAAATCGTTTTTCAAGTCATAAGTTATGAACAAGTTTGCAGAGCAACGTAATATATTCAATGCCAAATATTTCAGCTGCAAATGAGACACCGCAGAGTCTTTACAAATATTGGTATGCATATTTCATGTTTTGATTAAGGTTTTGGCCAGCAGTATCTCAGCATCTTTCAAGGTTCTGAAACGCATAAATATTAATAAATGTAAGCCCACTGTCTTCTCTTTGCTCTTTTTGCATTATGAATGACATCACAGAACATTAGGTTGGCGGGTAATGATAAGAGAACAGTGGTGCTGGTTTGATGAGTTATGCATGAAAGGACTTCTTTCAACCCTCCCCGGTTTCAGTCTCGGCAAAGCTCGTTTGCTTAAAGCTATTTTGATGTGTGCCTTTGTGAGACCTTTGTGTGGGCCTTTTTGACTTTCCAAACTTCAAATTCACAAATTCAGAAGCAATTTACATAGAGCCGCTTTTTGCCTCTGCCAAGTCACTTGTGCCGGAGGATGTCACTCAGCGGTTTAGGCACGTAGTGTAGTGTTTTCTTTTGTTTGTTTTTTGTAGGAATCAGTGAATTGGCACTTATCATCTCATTATTTTTACATTACAAATGATTGGTAATGTTGAGGAAAATGCAACTGTTCATACTAAAGGCACATATTCAATGGTTTGTATGAAAGTATCTTATGAAGGTCATTCCTCATTCTTTGTGCCTTTTCCTAGAAATATCCATCAGCACGTGTCAATTTCTGTTCGTTACATGCATATAGTCTTTTCAAAATATCAAAGGAACATTTCCGGGACTAGAGAAAAACTTTTTTCGTGCCCAGCATCTGTGAGAAGATCCATCTGAGGTCTAACACCCCACTCATCCTCATTTCAACGCTGGCCATTTTGTGCCAGACTCCTTGCCCCCATATCAGTTGACCTCCATTTAACAGCAGCTACTTTGAGTCTGATACAAACACAGTTTCATTCTCTGCGGGTCAGAGAACAGCCGGTGCTACGCGATTATTACAACAGTGAAATATTACAGGGAGACAATAATTGCTGTTCTAACCAGAGTCCGTAATAACGTGGTGTCTGAGTGTGTAAGTGTCTGTGCTTTATGAGCTGAGGCTGCTTCACTTGCCTCTATTCTGATGTAACTATCACACAGGACTGACTATTCAAATAGTATCATCCTGAATGAGAGAAATACACACACAAACACAAAATCAGACAGAAAAAGGGAGAAAAACCATACGTGATATACAGATACACAGACGCAGAAGAGGAAGACAAACAGATACACCAATAAAAAGCAAACACACATGTACACACACAAACTGTTATCGATCCTGAAACATGTGCAGCTGAAATGTCAGGACTATTGCTCCTACCTTTACACATATAGAAGGTAAGATTATTTCATATACAGCACAATATACATAAAGTAACAGGATATCGTACACACTGAACACACACATGAACACACAAACAATAGAGATGGAGATATAATTCATGACTCATAAGCTCATGGCTTATACTAACATGTAACTATAAACAATGTGCCGGGAGCATCACAAATGACATCCCGATGAACTATGTCAAGGGAGTGTGTTTTTGTCCAATGCGAGTTGAATGCACGTTCAGTAGACTATTCAGTTGCAGAAGTGCTATCTGTAACAAAACTCTTTGATGCCCTTCTCCTCTATAATTAAGGGTACGGCTCCTGTCTGAAAGTATATGATTTATTTAAAAGTGAAGCAACAAATAATCTGTTTTCTTAGTTCAGTTGAGGTCTTTTTAAAGACATCAGCTTTCTCTTTTTTATTTTTTTTTGGGGGGAGGGGTGTTTGTGCCTTTGATTGATAGTATACAGTATATGTGAGGCAGACAGGACACATGGGAGTCATCAGGTTTCTACTGAGCTACAAACAGTCATTCCACTAGTGTATTACACTACATTCCACAGCTAAAGCGCCATATAGTAAACTACGTTTAGGGAAGATTAATGTCCGCTCAAGCATTTTAATACAGAGAACCAACGTGAATACATCAAGTAAGATTCATAGGAAGTAATACAGTATATGGCCTAAGTATGAGGTAATGAATAGGAGGGAAGGGAATTGATTTTTGCCCAGAGAGAGAGAAAGAGAGAGATGTTGGATCAGGATGAGGTGGCATCTGCTAAAACAGTAGGGGGTTGGGACCACACACACACACAAACTCACAGGTGAGGTGAAGCGAAACACTCTAAAGCACACAGGTGAATTCACAAGCTGGCAAATGAATGTTGCTTTTTTCAGTGCATATGAAGTCATAAAAGCACAACTAAAGCAAACACACTGCTGATACACACACATATGTAAGCATATGTTCAAACCTGCCAAGACAGATTGGCATCAGCGAAACTGCCTTTTCCTCTGGGGTTGCCCTACCCTTCAATTTAAACCTCCTGGGTCAAGTTGGCATTTTCACAATAAAAGCAGATCGCGTCATCAGAGAGACAGAGAGAGCCTCTGACTGTCAGGAACAAGCTTGGAGTTAGCAGGTGGAGCAAAAACAATAAAAATGTGGACTGACAGTTAGTATAGCTACTCTGGAGGTTTCCTACCATTAAAGCACAATCGACTAACTGGACATAAGCTTCCACTGGTTTGGGCACTCTAAGTTATGTGTGCAGCCTTTTAGCTGCAATCTGTGTTTTGTGTTTAAAGGGGACAGGTTTAGTGTTAGTAAGCTATGGGTGCAGCATGAATATGGACAGCTAACATCGTGCGTAGTAAGTGAAATGTCTTTTCCCTTTAGTCATAGGAATTTAAATGCACAAAAGTGGGTTCAGCTGCAGCTGGGAATCAGATTATTGGAGATTACTAGACAGAGCAGTAGTCATCACAGCACAAATAGGGAGAGAAGAGGTGATTCTTACCTATTTGTTCTGCTCAGTTTTTCATTCCAGTTTAATTTATTCGCTCTCCTGAGAAACTCTGTCTTGTGAACATTTTATCACATTTCCCTTCCATCCAACACATGGATTCTGCATCTTTTTGACAAGATGTCCGGGCAAATAACAGAGTGTGCTTCACACTACATAAACATGCATGAAATTTGTTTGACAGAGATCATAATCACGAAAGACAAAATACACTAACATTATGAGTTGCAAGATAAGAGTTCAAAAGATATTTTCATATGCATTTAAAAAGTAGGAGTTTAATGTCTATACAATGTGGCAAATGTGGCAAAAATGCATCTCTGTATGCGTTTGTAAAATGATATGAAAAGGAAATAATTTATTACTTTGCATATGTGTAAATATTCCAATAAAAACATGCCGATGTGGCAAACACAATCTACCTTAGGCCTGTTTCTAATAATAGTCTGGTGTCTCTCATTATTGAGATAAGTCAACACCTCAAACTTAGAGCGTTCACTGTTCCACCTCAAATATACAAAAATAATCTGACAGAGATCAGAATATATTACCAATGTTGGAGGAAATTAATGATTACAGTCATGATAAGGTAACTAGTATCTGTGATGGAGCACATTTCTAAAGTAAGCCACCCTTTCCTGCGCATGTGAAAACATGTGTGTGTGCTTGTAGCTGACCACATTTGCATCTTAATGCCCGTAAGTATATTGATGTGTCCGTGCAAGGGTGTGTGAGAGTGTGTGTCCGAGGATGTGTGTTTGTGAATGTGTCATACCCTCTTCCACTCATTATAGCAGGACATATACAGGTGTGGCATTTACCTCTGACCGCAGCAGGCACAATTACTGAAAGGCCAGGCTCGTCAGCGAATGTCCATCACATCCACTCTCGCTCCTCTCCTCCCTCCTCCCTTACCACTTCTTTCCTCCACATCAGACTCACTGGTGGCGATAATCTGACGTGAAAAAGAAAAAAAAAATAAAGTCATTTTGACATTAAGTTCAATAAGATGAAGCTTTATCTTTTCATGACTCGGGTCTGTTTTTTTAGCATTTTTGCTCAATGTTTCCTCACACAACAGTGGGCAACCTCCGGTTCTGAAAAGTGAAGCCAATGCGGAAGTGCCTTTAACATGCATTCTTTCTAATAGCCAGCAGGGGGCGATGACTCATATTGCAAAAAGAAGTCAAGAGAATGACCCTACTTGTCACTTGATTTATTACCTCAGTAAACATTGTAAAGAGTTTATGATCTCAATCTCTAGTTTCAAGTCTTCTTCAATACAGCATGATGTTCATTTAGTAAATTATGGTCCCATTAAGAGTAAAATAGACCGTAAAGCAGGGTATGCTTTAGGGCGTGGCTATATTGTGATTGACAGGTCACTACCACGGTGTTGTCTGGTCAGGGTGTTGTCTGGGTTTTTGTCTTACAACTTTAAACCCTTTCACAGTGTGTTTTTAGTTCATGAAAGTTAATTGTAACATTGTGGTCGCCGAATTCAAGGCTTCAAAACTGTAGTCCAGAAACCAATGGGTGACGTCATAGTGGCTATATCCACTTCTCATATACAGTCTATGAGCAACGATCAGTGTGCCTGCAAAAGCTCATGCGGTGTTTAGGCAACAAAAATACTTAGTTAGATTCGGAAAAGATTGTGCTTTGTGTTAAAATAACTATGGAAGTGGCGTAACTTAAGTACATATGTTATGTGTCAACGTTGTCTTCTGGTGTCACACGTGACAGGAATAGCAGTCTCCTGGGTGAAAGTCCGGTGTTTTTGACCCACTCATCCACACCGATATCCTCCCTGTGCAGCATGTGTCGCTCTTTATACTACGTCACCCTTCCTGGCTCAGGATTACTCGGATTATATACATATTAATGACGTGGGTTATGCATCAAATAGTGTATGAGAACAGATGTTCTCTGCTGTTTTTATTGTCTTTTCATTTCTGTTTCTCATTCCAACTCTGATGCACTTTCTCTGTACTTTAAATCAGAGATTTAGTAAAGTTTCTGAGTCAAGCGAACACGATAAAAACAGAAAGATGGAGCAAAAGAACAAGGGATGGAGAAAAGGAGATAAAGACAGAGTGAGAAGGGAAGCCTGATTGGGGGCAGTCACAGGCCAGCTTCCTGTCCCTCTCCCTGCCTTCTTCTCTCTATCCTCCACCGTCTCCCTCCATCCGTAGGTATCAGAGCTCTCCTCCGGAGAGGAGGGGATGAAGAGATTAAGAGAAAATTACACCGAGTCCTTCTCTTCGACAAGACAAGGGAAGTGGAGAGTCGGAACTTCAAACAACTTTTGAAAGGACGGGTTCAGGGGTCACAGTGAAGGGCTGGACAAGAGAAGGACAGACAGATACAGAGGGAGAAAAAGACAGAAAAAAAGCCATCTGGGATTTGAGGTCAGAGTAGATGAAGGGAGGGAGACTGAGCGAGAAGTGAATTAGAGAAAAAACAGGATCTCTGACTTGACCCTAGAAAAAGAGGAGGTTATTCTGGTGGTAGAAAAAGTATTGTCACTTAGGTAACGGCCATGAGATGGACACCACTGCACCAGGACATGCACCAATTTAGGTAATGAGTAAGAGGAGGGGAGTACAAGAAAAAAAATTGTATCAAATGAACATACATTGTATTTCACCGGTATTCAATTTAATGTGTGCAAATGAGCATCTAATCAAATTGAAGATTACTGAATTTAGAATGTAATCTAATTTGAATAATTTGATGCAATATCAAAAGAAAAATAACTCTTTGTGATTTTATCCTTAGTGTACTAAAACAAAGCCTGTCTCACACTCACACATTCAGCATGCAGTGTAATTAATCACATACTAAACTTTCTGATGTTTTTTTTTTTGTTTTTTTTCAGAGCAGACTGACATTACTGCCCTGCCTTTCTAACAAATCAACCTTTAATCAAACTGGGAAGTTAAAAGGAGAGATACTTTAAAGAGCGACTTCATATCCATATAGTTTCACACTCTATGCATGGCTGTTCTTCTAAAGTCTCAGTGGAGTTATGGGTGAATGGAAACCAGTCGGGTTGACAGAAAGGCACAGTGTATAAGAAAAGTGAAGTGTGTGTGAGTGTGTGTCGGGGGTAATGTAATTTGTTTTTGTTTAACCCTGAGCTGTAGGGTCTCTTGTTTTAATAGAGTTGTAGATTAGTTTTGCAATCCCACGTAATTGGGTAAGTGATAAGCATACTGTGGTATATATTGTGCCATTGTAGTCTGTGCTCTCTCTCTCTCTCTCTCTTCTCTCTCTCTCTCACACACACACACAAACACAAAACACACATATATTAAAACATAAACATTTGCTCACAAGTAGTTCAGAATTAGTTGGAGAGAAGAGACTAAACCATCAGCAAACAGCTTGGCTACATGAATTCAACACCTTAAATCTCATGTCAGAAGGCAACAGATCTTACATCTGCTTTCTCTAAGGAAATCCCAGTTTTGAGTAAATGTGATTCTATCTAGGGTAAATTATGACAAAGCTTGGGATGGTTCAGATCGAATTGACTGAGATGTAAAGAGATTTGGGTGATATATAAATGTTCAATTCACCATAACAGGTGTACTTAAAGTGGCAGTAGGCAGTATATTTTTGGCATCATTGGGCAAAAAGTCCATAATAACCTTTCAGCATATTGAAATTCAAGTGTTCTAAGAGAAAACTAAACTTCTGCACCTCCTCGCGGCTCTGATTTCAGGCTTTAAAGAATATCGCCAGTGATGGAAGACTTTGTCCAATCACAGGTCATTTCAGAGAAAGAGTGTTCCTATTGGCTGTGCTCCAACAGGTGGGCGGTGCTTGGTATTTCCTCGACAGATCTCAACATGGCTGGCGGCTCACACGCTTTCTCATTTAACAGCTAAACAGTACACTACAAGATCTTTCCGAAAACATTTGAGTAGAGAAATAGGCATTAACGTAACAGAATATTGATTCATATTTGATCAGCGCTGCCTAGTTTGACGGTTTGGTCGGAGTTCATGAGAGATTGACTGCCGGCTCTCATAGATGGCAGCTGGACGGCAGACTCCAGATTAATTCTGACTGGTTGTTTTCCTCCAGTCTGTGAAATCATGCATATGCCATTAAGAGCTTCGGAGGACACCAGATTTTTTAATAAAAATAACTTCTTTTAATCATATTTGCTCCAATTTTGCCTACACATGCTTTAAAGCTTATTTTCAGTAAACACAAATATGCTACATGATATTTTTTATCCATGATATTACAATATTTTGCTAAAAGTATCATGCTGGATGTCTGCAAAATCTGAAGCATAATGTTGCTTTAGTTATTGTAGGTAGTGCCCACAAGCACCATCTGCCAGAACACAGGGTCATAACACACCTCCGCTTAGGTAAGCTCCCAACATGATGCCTAGTGTGAGTTGTGTGTTTTCCTTCTGTGTACAGCGTGTGCACATAATGTGCCTGTGCCTTTTCATCTAGATGCTTGAATGTGGAGCTGCACAATAAATCAATATAACATATCACTAATGTAACATAAGATATTGTCTGAGATTTGCTTTTCATAATATTGAGATGGACATTAAATATCTTTTCCGGGTCTTAAATGTTGTATTACAGATGAGATTTTAGCTCATTTGAGTGTTTTAGCTCAATAAAACTAAAGTGAATCATTGTACTTGTTTAGTCATCAAACAGTATCCACGTTACGATTACGGTTTCCTAAAGCACTAACAGTGACAACTACATACTATGCCATAGTCAGGATTTGACACATTTTTGACTTGAAAAAAAAAGGCACAAAAAAGCTCAAATATTTTTTGTATTATTTTTTTTTTTTACTTTTAACTTATTCATTTAACTTTTGGAATATATTTTCTGCCAATTATTTTTCCCTGTGATGGTCTAATGGCCAGGCTGTATAAAAACCCTCCCCACTCAATCTCCTCCTACACTCTGCTATGTCAGTCCGGTGGAGAATAATACATACTTTTTCTTTTATTTATTAATTTATTTGTTCTTATTTATTTGTAAGACATATAGCCTAAACAAAATAACAGAATCATAAACACAATATGTGTAATTTGTATGCGTGTATATGTAGAATGTACACTTCTACTCAGGTAATTCAAACTCCCTAAAACTATAATTAACTATTCCCCTGGTCACATATACTAATTATTCTAATTATTTAATCTATTCTTGAATTTCCAGAACATGTTGTGCATAATGATATATATGTGTCATGATATAAAATTGCCATGTCACCCACTGCTTGGATAGCTAGAGAAAGACAGAGATGAATAAACCATGAAACATGTAAAGGACAGTGTAAGAAAACGGAAAAGGAAAAGGCTACATGTGAGAACGAGTGAGTAATCACAGGTTGTTTGATGATCCCTCCTCCTTCCTGTGGTATGCTCTGAGGCAGTTACTATGACAATGTCATAACCACACTGTCAAAGTGACCTCTAATGCCCTACAGTGTGTGTGTGTGTGTGGCTGTGTCTATGTACAGAGAGAATATGAAGCTTCAAAGCTATAGTGCTGGAGAGTTTTGGGCAGCCCACCGTGTTAATGCCAGAGGAGGCACACGGTGAAAGCCCTATCACACCTCAACTCTGACTTCCCTTGCAACAAAGCTGTCAAAGGGTTTGAGGTGTGAATCTATAATTGACCTCTTCTTTTACCTGATTCAGCCTGGCTGTATGGAGAAAGGTGAGGAGAAAGAGAGAGAGAGAGAGAGGGAATAATAGGTGAGAAACGGAGATGAAACAAAAAAAGAGAGCGAGAAGCAGGAGAGAGTGTGAGGATAGAAGAGCAATCAGGCTGTCAGTCAGATAAAAGGATGCAGGCTGTACCAGCTTCTGATGCCTACCTACAGTGTAGAATATGTGGTATAATTTCCAAATCGAGTATCAACACAGCTGCAGAGGTGTGTGTGCGTGTGCGTGTGCCGTGTATGCGTGCGTGCGTTTGTGCGTCAATGGTTCGTGCGTGGGTCGTGTTGATGTCACCACCCAAAATGGGACATGAGAGGGGCTGTCAGTGAGCTCAACATGGGGCCTTTTTCCCCGAGGTGACTCAGAACCTGCCTGCTCAAAACTCAAACCTGTATATTATAGACATCAAGTACAGCGGCTCTTTGATGGTGGAGTTACAGCTGCATGCAAACATATGCATGCAGCACACAAGCCTACACATTTACACAAACTCTCACACGCACACACACACACACACACTACTCATCTGTTGGACGATGCTCAGCTGCACTCGCTGACAAAGTTAACAAAACAATACAGTATGAATTTGGTACTACAGCAAAGCTTATGAAGAATTTGGCTTTGGAAAGTTGATGACAAATAAAATATGTTGACAGTTAACATTTTGCAGATATGTTTAATATAAACATTTCCATATTATGGTGATTAAAACAAATTCAAAGACAAGGTTGCAGTGATCTACTACCATACAGTAGCTATGCTACCAGATTGAGCCAGCAAGATGCTAGCTAGACTCTTCAGACTCTGAAAAATACACATTCAAGAGGAAAAAACAAACAGTGACAGAGGTCAGAAAAATATAATTGTGCTTATACAATATCCATAATAGCATTACGAGTCTTTTGGTTTGTGTTGTGTAAAGTGAGCTTTACAGCCGTATTTGAATTTACTACTTTTAGCTATCACTGATATATGAAAGGCCAATGTTTCCTACTCTCCATCTCTGGCTCTCCTTTTTTGGCAAGCTCTCTCTCTCTCTTTCCCCTCCTCAAGTCCTCATACAGTCCCGGTTTCAAATCTTTTCCCATTTTGCCAAAGTCGCCTAAAGTAGCGTTCAAACTTTCTTAGAGAAGAAAATAGCAACTGTAATAGTAAAAATTAAACTCATTCAACTCTACCCTAGCTCATCTTCTTGCCATTGACATCCTGTCATGTAAATTTCAATTCTATTCCTATTTCTCTTTACTGCACAGCCCCCTCGGTTGTCACTTTTAATTCTGTCTTTGATGGCACTTTTGTCTTTTCATATTCTTTTATTGTCTGAGGAAATGTGACTGCCCATGTTCCCAGAATTCCTTTCACAGTCTTACCAGAGCGACATACCCTGACTTCAGTGTTAAATCCAGCTGAAAAGGAGCGTAATCATATCAGTGCTGAGCAGCAAAGTGGGTTATTTGACGGTAGAAAGAGAGACTGAAAGGGACAAGAGCCAGACTCATTGCTGCTACAGGGGAAAGCTAATTTGACTCTTTCAAAGGGCATGCAAGGAACGGCATGGGAGAAGAAAAGAGGGTCGGTGAACAGATCTGTTCAATTCCATCTTGCAGCCTACACTGGACATGTGCATGAGGGATTAACAAGGATAATGAAAGGTTTAAATGTTGGAAATATAAGAGAACCAAAGTGTGGCGGAGTGTGGCAGATAGAACGACAAACTGACAGAGAGGACAGAGATGAAGAGACAGACAGACAGTTAAGAGTTACAATATCTAGCACCATCTTCTCTGGTCCTCTCATTAAAAAGCCTGAGGTGGAAATAAGTTGAAGAGCAGGGCTCATCCTTCAGTTTGCTGCAGTCTCAACTGAATGGCCTTGAGTGTGTGACTGTGCCTCTTAGCCCTGATCCGGTGGTGAATAGACTGAATTTACAACAGCAGACATAATTAATACCCAGCTGAACAGACAAGAAAAATGGATCATAAAAAAAGAAAAAGGTAAAAAAAAAGTAGACCAGTAGGAGGTGAAAGACAGAAAGTTGATTCAGTGTGTTCTACTGAGTTGCAGTGAGTCAGTGCTATTGACGTAAGGACTACCGCTACAATAGCTTGCTCTGTGTCAGCTCTAATTTTTGCTTTGAAAGCAGATATTATCATTCTGGAAAAATGGCTATTGACCCTGAGAGGTAAAACCACTGATCCTTCATACGTCTGATGTCAAAAATACACGGAAATCCGCCAACTGCCATTTAATACTATGAAAATCTGAATAGGGCCTAAAGCAGGGTATGCTTTAGGGTGTGGCTACCTTGTGATTGACAGGTCGCTACCACGGCATTGTCCAGTCTGGCAAGCTGTTTGTATTTTCGTCTTAGAACTTTAACAGTTTCACAGTTCATGAAAGTTAATTATAACCTTTTTGGTTGCCCAAAAATGTCTCATTCAGCATTCAGTTGTACTTAGCTCCACCCTCTCGTGTAACTTCTGGTTGCAAAAAAACATCATGGCGACGGGCAAATACCAAAATGACGACTGCCAAAATGCTGAACTCAATTTTCAAAACGGCAGTCCATAAACCAATGGCTGACATCATGGTGACTACGTCCACTTCTCATACACAGTCTATGGATGATATTTGGTGCTGGTTTTTGTAATGTGGTAAGTTTTATTGGCCCAATCCCAATGTCCACACTCACAGACTTGGAGGCGTGTTCCCGCAAAGTCCGTGAGGGATTAGAGCTGTCCCACTGTCAAATCGTCAAATGCTTGAGGGGTCTCTCGCAGACATCTTGAGCCCTTTATGCACACTTTCCGAAGGGGGTTGCTATATGACACTAATGAGATATTATTGGACAGTAAGGAGTGAAACTGCGGAGAATCATGTTAAACAGCAATTGAGTGCTACAATTTAAGGAGCAAATTCAAGTGACAGGCTCCCAAACACTTGTCACTCATATAATATTTATTGCAACTTAATAATTAAAGTAGATAATGTGATAAAATAGATCAATACTGCATGTTTGAACCACACAGTGTGGACTGGAATTACAAGATAAAAGCAGGAGGATTTGTTAAGAAGACTATTTGGTCAACTTCCAAAAAGTGATATAATGTTAACCTGTCCATTGGCTACACTGTACTTAGAGCTTAAAGCCTGATCTGACCTGACAAGGTACTGCTTAAAATAAGCCTCCGCTCAATTAACGCATATTTTAAATCACATAAAACATGCATGAATAAATGAACACAATTGATTAAACTTCAAAATAAATTAAGTGTGCAATCGTTCCCTGCACTTTTTGGTTTTTGCAAGAGAATTTGGTCTGATCGACTTCAGTACAGTATATTAAAAATACCCAATGCCAATGGCTGTATGTCATGCTGCCCTTCTCAGATGGAGAGATTGCAGTCCCTCTCCACCCACATACAGGCCTAAAGCCATGATGTGAGTTTTAAGACTTCATAAAATTAAAAAGGTTAAGTGAGACTGTTATGTTGACTTGGCAGCCATTAATATCCTACGCGGAGGACGAAACTTCTGAGGCCTTTCAAACACGTTGCTTCTTTACAGGTATATAGAAAATTAAATAGGTTTCCTATAGATGAGAAAAAATGTGGACCTTTTTTACTGCAGTTATACACATTATACACATGAACAGACCCTTTACAGCATCAGAAAATATGAGAAATGATGTTGTGTCTAGTTTAAGCCTTTGTTTTGGTCACTGATTGTGCCTTTAAAACAGTGGTCTCAAACTCAATTTACCTGGGGGCCGCTGGAGGCAGAGTCTGGGTGAGGCTGGGCCACATCAGGTATTCCACAAAAAAAGCTTTGTTAAAAAAAAAACAATCTTCTCAAACGTCATTATTAACAGTTCTTTAACTTGAATGGGTTCTTCTGAACATGAACTGTCCTGAACATGAATGGAACATTGAAGAACATGAACGGTTCTTCTGAACATGGCCTCTATTGCGTCTCCCACTTTTCCTGAAATTGTCTGTGCTCGTCACCAACCTTTCTCTTCACTGCAGGCTTTGAAAAAGACATGATATATATTCATTCCACTTGGTGTCACTCCGCAATAAAGTTGTGCCTGCTGTGTTTGTGTTGCTCTGCAATTACACCACCAAACCGCTAGTTGGCGGCGTCTCTATGAGTTTCCTTCTTCTTCTTGTACTACAAACAGAAACTGAGCGGAGTTGGAGCTAATAACTGTTGAACCACAGAGCTTTTACTGACATTACTGCAACGCCGAAAAGAGAACATATATGTGAGTGGATTTGTGTGAACAAACATTGAACAGATGGAGGCAGAGAGAAGTAGAACTTGGTCCTGGCCGCTCAGCATCGCTGAGAGACTGGACCAATCACAGCTGTTGCGGTCTGCGTCGCCGCGACGTGTAGTTCCATGTCTGGAGAGGTGACGTCAGGCTGCGGCGTCGATTCAACGTAGAAGTATAAATCAAGCTTTAATCAAGCTTATGCGATGTTACACGGGCGCCGACATAGTTGTGAAATGTTTCTCTGCTTGCATCAAGCCCGGCTGATTGCCCGCCCCCGGGAGCCATATACCCCGCTGTGATTGGTAGGTTCGTTCAGCTCGGGCTCGCGCAGCAAAGGGACCTTCCACACACAACGCGGCAAACTGCCATTCACATAAAACTCGCGGGCAGAGGGCGCGTGGTTAGCTCAGTTGGTAGAGCGGGCGCCCATGTAACAAGGCTTGGTCCTGACCGCGGCGGCCCGGGTTCGAATCCTGCCTGTGGCCCTTTCAGCATCCACTCTCTCTCTCCCCCCTTTCCAAGACTCTATCCACTGTGCTGTCAATAAAAATGAAAAAATGCCCCCAAAAAAAAAAACTTTATAAAAAAAAAAAAAAAAAAAAAATTTGCGGGCTGCACTAACATTAAACTTTCATATCAAGGTGGGGGCCACAAAATATCGTCTTGCGGGCCGCAATTGGCCCGCGGGCCGCGAGTTTGAGACCCCTGCTTTAAAAGGCACAGTGTGGAGGATTTGGCAGCATCTAGTGGTGTGGTTGCAGATTGCAACCGAGTACCCCTCTGCTCACTCCTCCATTTCCAAGACTGTGGTAACGTTAGCCGCCAAGTGCTAAAACCGAAGTAATGCTCTTTGCCTCACTCAGAGGTCATCCTTACTATAATGACACTACTTTAGGAGCAACGGAAGTCAGATAATAGATCCCCGGAAAAAGTTACACACTGTTCCTTAAACATATAGGCACAGCTTGTAAATACATGCATGGCAGTACATTATCAATGAGAAGAGCAATTTTGCTTCATCACATGTCTTATTTACTATGTAAAAGAGCACATCTGCAGTTCATTTTGAATATAAACTGTCAATTAAGTCCTGATGTTGGACAGTGTGAGACATGTCTTGTGCTTGTCTGGAAAGCAAAAAGAGTCCACAAGAGAACTTGTGAAAAATAATATAATTGTGTTGTTTATATATTTGCTTTTGTTGTGGTTCTGTGGTGCACTCATCATCTGTTTCTTTCCCGCAGTGTCCTCTCCTGTTGTCACTAACATGGTTTTCAGTGTAATAGTACCATATCTATTACTAAAATGTTGATGTCTAATCTCTCTCTTTCTCTGGCAGGTATACTGAAACAGCAATGTAGATATTGGCACCTCCCCCCCAGAAATATCTCTTGGATGGCTATCAGATGGTGTTGGCAACGCCAACTCCACCATGCTGATAATGTCTGCTATGAATAGAAACAATTGCCATGCCTACAACAGTGCAGCACATTTTACACCTGCTTCTCGGACCCCTTAAATCACAGATGCAATTACCTGTGCTAACAGTGGTCAGTCAGAAATGATAAATCAGTTTCAGTGGCCCGTTTCAGCGTGTGTAAATTTCCATTTCCTTTTCTAATTTTTTAATTTGTTTGCGTTTTTACACAGGCACATATTAAAATACATGCAAATTTGTATTTTTAGTCTCGCTGCTCTTCCGTCATTTTGTCTGCAGTGTGTTGCTACGCTATTTGTCCTCTTGTTAAAGAGCTCACTGGTCTTATTATTTATTCAGATATTATAATAACTGGCCCTAAATCAATGCCAACGGGGGATTACTACTAGATTTTAGTCTGGCATGTGGTAGACCTGCTATGATAATGTATCATCGACTTTCCAAAAAATGACACTATGAAACTAGGATTGTAAGTTCATACTCATTATTGTTTAAAAAGATATGAGAAGAGGGGGACAATAACTGGTAAAGAACAGGAAGAACATGAGGTTTTCAACACTATTAGGAGTAAGAAATAATAGTCGGCTTCCAGAATGAATCTGAAACAAAAGGGGGAACTAATACGTATTCTCAAAGGAGTCAACAATGGGATGGATATTTCACTAGTAATTACTTTACACATCTCTGCAGTTGATTCAGGCACACAGAACATAGCCCATTACTGTGCAGAAATCTTTCAGAAGCCCGGGATGGAAGTTAATGACTTGCTGTTGGGAAAGTAGAGGGGGGATTCTGCCTATACTTGAGAAAGAGACAGAGAGTGAGGGATGGGGATGATTAGGAAGGACAGATCGAGCAATACAACCAGAAATGGCAACGAGAAATTGAAACGGGGACACCGAGAACGGAGGGGAAGAGTGATAAACAGATGAATTGTGGGAAAGAGACAGGGTGAGACTGGGAGACGGAGTCGAAGAAGGTGGTTATATATAGTGGCGGTTATGGGGCACAGACAAATGTTTGCGGGAAGAAGAGACAAGAAGAGGAGATAGAAAGTAAGAGTGGTATGCTGGACGACAGGAGCAAACACGTGGTGGAGAGAGCAGATGAAAAGCGACAGCAGACATCAAAAAGCTGTGTATGCAGGTCAAGGTCTCTGCTAATCATTAGAGTTCAGTCTCTCTCTTACACAAACAAATCATCAGTATCTACAGTAAGGCCAGTATCTATCTGAAAGACACACAGATCATTACCATACGTTAAAATGAAAGAAATGGCTGTTTGAGGTCATTACAGTTTCTTTACTCTCTGGTGTTTAGACTGAGCCTAAAAAATGACATCCAGTGCGAAAATAGCAGGATTATGTTTTTGTTTTGTCGACAAAATAAAAGTAGTTTAATAGCATTCCCAATACATCACAATATATCAAAATGTTCCATGTGTTTTAACTCTTTTTGACTGTAATACTTAATTTTCCCTTCTGCAATAGAATATCAAGGCCAATGCACGAGTGGTGTGATGATACTTGGAACTGGATTTTGCAATGTGGTCAGTTTTATTGGCCCAATCCCAACGCTTTCACAGACTCACAGACTTGGAGGCGCGTTCCTGCAAAGTCTGTGAGGGTTTAGAGCTTCCCACTGTCAAATTGTCAAATACTTGAGGACTCTCTCGCAGACATTTTGAGCCCTTTATGCACACTTTCTTAAAGTCTGCATTTCTGCAGACTTTGCCTGAGGGGATTTCCCACCATTCATAGCTTTGTGACGTAAAACACAGGGTTACCAGGGGAAACCCAGTGGCGTTAATAAGGTAAATAAAGAGGACAGCACATGGGTGATCAGCCTGGCTTATTCATTTTACACAGAAACACTGATTGGGAGCATTTCTATTGGCTCCACACCGGATATAACAACAAAGCACAGAGAAGCCCGGATTAAAACAC
The DNA here is from genome assembly GCF_015220745.1 of Sebastes umbrosus. NCBI lineage: Eukaryota > Metazoa > Chordata > Actinopteri > Perciformes > Sebastidae > Sebastes > Sebastes umbrosus. The sequence continues at coordinate 24,198,459 of NC_051275.1, forward strand.
ACAGAGGGCGAGCGACTTCATTCTCTGCTCAGGTAGACATTACTGCACTATATCTTTAAATAACAGATATTTGCTGCTATATTAATGCTCTGGATATTGTATAGAGCATCTTTAAGGATGTAAAATGGTACATAAAAAACACATAAAATTAGAGTACTGCAAGCATAGACTATATTAAACACCTGGTTTATTCATCAACCATTTCTTTTAATTTTGCAGAAACACTACATGCTGTTTTGACAAAAACAAGTAAATTCATTATTTGACAATTACCTCTCGTCTCGTAAGGCAAGAGCCTGGAAGATGTTCAAATCAGGCAGTTAAGAACGTAAAATAAAAACCCACAATGGTATATAACATGTTTTGGTGCCATCAAGGGCCCTTGTTTCAGATCTGAAAGTAAGCTTCATTAAATTAAGCCAAAAACACCAGGGGCCTATATAATTTTTTATTCTATCTCCAATGCAGACTTATAATGTGATTTTTTTTAAACTTGGACACAACTTAACTCAAATGTTTAAGTGGATGCAGTATGTTTACATATTTATAACAAGATAGCATATATAGTTAATGAGCATTCCTTATTTCTGTACAAGAATGTATTTATTTATTTCATCCATTTAGAAAACAATATGCCGCATATGAATGTGAAGAAATCGACAAAAGCCTAATTTGCCACAAGATAAATCAATAAGGCTTCCTCTAGGCATCAAAAAGATATTTCTTGTTTTTAATGAAACACTTGGAGTAAATCCGTTCATCTCTTCAGTTTCATGCGTTCTGCAGCTGAAAGACAAAACAACCTCTGTGGCTTTGGTTTGCCATATGTTATAGTATAGTATGTAAGTAATACTTTTGTGCTTTGTTAGATGATAAGAATCTTTTCTTTTGACCGAGACCAAATGCTTGGGAACCTGCACAGATGAAAGGCTGCTTCAGCCCACACTGTGTCCTATCAGCGGGTCACAGGGGAAATTTGTCTGTATTTTCAGGCCATGTTTCTTCCTCTCCTGTAAGGCTGACCTGTTAGAATGACAGGTCATAACGCACCAACAGCCCGGAGACTATTCCCTATCTACTGTAACAGTAAAAGCTACAGGGACACACAACAAAATGTGCACAAGCAGGGAAATGATGGTTATGGAGCCCTGCGTTTAATTTGACGACATAAATGAGTCGAAATGATGTGGTCGTTTAAAGATTTCAAAAGAAGTTATCAAAATTCAAAGTGTACATAAAGAGAAGGGCATAATATCTCAACTCATATGAAAACAAAAATCCTCAATTTGACTTAAAAGGCTCTCATACACCAATACTTCTCATGGCTAACAAACATTCACAGTGCGCACAAATATGCAAACATACATATAACACCCTTGATGCTGCTTCTCAAATGAGTCATAGAATTATGTTCTTTCAAAAAACCTGATTCAAGGCATTTCAGTTATATTACATCTATACACAGGAGGAAATACAGACTGGAGTGGAAAGAGGCGTTTTATTGATGTGCGGATGAACTTCTGAACTGCTCTAATGAATAGTGAAATGCCTGACAACTTAACATTGAAGATTATATATGAACTGCAAGAATGTAAAATGTGAAAATGTGAACTTGTAGGTGCAGAATAACTACAGTAGAGGAAAAAAAGACATTTCGTTTTAAAAGAGTAGCTTCAGCTGAGTGTTTCAGCCATGCTTTCTTAGTGGTTATTATTGTAACCACTAAGGCAATTATTGTATAATCGACATTTATCTTTTGTACAAGCATTGTTGATGTAAACAAACCTTTGACAGCCTCATAAAGCATTAAAAAGTTGGAATTACCATTATTTTCTCTATGTGATAAAGTGAATTGAATTTACCAACAGTGGTGGAAGAAGTGCTCAGATCTTTGTAAAACTACTGAATACCACAGTGTATAGATACTTTGTTACAAGTAAAATTCCTGCATTCAAAACCTTACTCTAGTAAAAAAACACAAAAGTATCAGCATCAAAATATACGTAAAGAACAAAAAGTAAGAGTACTCATTATGCAGAATGGCTCGTTTCAGATTAATTTATCATCTTATTGAATTATAATTATTGATTCATTGTGTTTATCACAACATACAGCTGGTAAAGGTGAAGCTTTTAATTACTTTATATACTGCTGGTTAGTTTAATCCATACCAATACATTCAATACAGCAGACATAGTTCGTAAACAATGAGTGCTGCAACGTTATACATCTACTATATGCCAGGCTGCATATTCAGCTATTGACCCCCATTAGTTCCTAATTCTATTTCTGGATGGTGACCTTAAGTCCTATGACCGTTGTGTCCCCAGTATTGAATTACTTATTGACTGTCTATACTGTATTTATAAGTTTTGTTGGCAACACACTGCATTGATTGTAATCAGACTCCGAGGTCACACTCGGAACAGCATGCTAACAATGTGCTTTAATCAATACTGATTGAACATTTGACCCTGTTCACATTGAAACAGTTACTCCTCATTAATCAAGGTCTTATATACAATGGTCCCTAATGACCTTTAAGACATTCCCTGTCATCCACTGACTCTGTATGTTCCTCCCTCTCTCGTCTCTGTTTGAATAGCGTGATTGTCGGCCTTAGCACGCACATGTGTGTCTGTGTGTGTACATTCACATGTGTGCTATTTTAATTTCTTATTTTATGAGCTTCATCAGACAGTGAGACGTCACTGTAAAGGTTACCGAGGTTCTAGCTGATAGTCTCGTTAAATGTTTTATGAGAAAGGGTGAGCAGTCATGCATAGCACCTTCCCAATCCCTTCAATGAGACAGACCACGGCAATCTATCTAACTAAAGACAGTTAGAGCCAGAGTCCTCGGGATACTTCTTCATTAGCCGGCAGCACCCAACAGATTCTGTGTTACTTGGCTTTTCTTGGACCTAATTGTTTCCATCTATTTCAGTTTAATTTTGATTAATATAATTGATATTTGTTATCTATCGTTGTCCCAAAGTAACAGAAATTGCTTCACAGAAAGTCCACACACTGTCACTCCTTCCTCCATCTTCCAGCATTATGCAAGCAAAAACATAATTTCTTTGATTCGTAGTTATTTATTTTATTTTACTTCTCGCATACTTATTCTATGACTTGGTGCTAGGTGCTTTTTATGCTAATGTCGATTGAAAAAAAGGAACATTACTTGGCAAATAAGATTTTCCAGAAGGTAAAGTTTTATTTGTCCTTTTTTCATACATTGATGTCTGCTCTGCTCAGTTTCTTTGAAACAATCAAATTGTCTTGAATGATCTTGACTACCAATCCCCATGAGTGTATAAAACCATTTATTTCATGCATGTTAACTTGAGACATCTAGTGTCTACCTGCTTTGCTTGCTTTCTCAGATCAGAAAACTTGAATGCAATCATTTAACAACGGATATAGACTGCACTTCTTCAAAATTAAAACAAGATTACTTTTCATTTTGATTTTTTTACAGTTTCAAAATAATAAAAAAGTCATCTTAATTGCTGAAACTTGCATGCGTGCAGCATTAAAATATTATTATTATTAGAAAGAAATGGCATTTGACTATTATTTTATCTAATACAATCTATGTATCAGTTTTATACATCATTGATCAGGCTGGTCTCATACACTGTTTGTAGCTATACCTACGAAAAGTAATGCACTGTAATTCGTATATATCCCACGAAATACATTTTTTATGTAATCCACACCGGAAAAGCACTGGACTTTGGCCCAGGAGACCGACGTTCGTGTCCTGTGTTAAACCAGAAGTCAACGTTGATTTCTTTGTCAAATAACTTCCATACTTAAGTTACGCCACTTCCGTAGTTATTTTAACCCAAACCACAATCTTTCCCTAAACCTAACTAAGTAGTTTTGTTGCCTAAACTGAACCAAATTGTTTCCTCTGAAAAGGGAAGTTTATTTTAAAAAGACTATGCATTTAAAGAGCGGAAATTGACACGTGTTGCTGGACACTCAAAGGAAAACTCATGAAAAATGAGGAATAACCTTTTGTAAGAAATCATACGAACTGTTGTATGAGGATACGTTGCACTGATGTTGCTTTCCTCCAACTCCCACCCTTTTAAACTTTCAACTATTAAAATACCAACACACCATTTGGACATTGCACTCCACATCACTCCTCAAGCATCTTTGCAGCAATTTAGCATGCAAGATGCATGCTTAGTCAGGCCACAGTCCCTCAAACCTTTAAAACAAGTGAATGGGTAAAAAAGCACCCAGGCAGTGGGGTTTACTGAACGGTGAAATAAAGCCATATGGTCAGAGGACTTTGCCCTCGCTCGGCAAGCAGACGAACACATGTGGTGCACACCAAGAGAAGTCTACAGACCATAGTGCTCTTTTCTGACTCTGAAGAGGTCTTGTGGGGTTGCGATGTGGGAAGTATTTTCCCAGCATGGCTTCAGTCCACTGAACCTGATAAAAGGCAAGTTAAATGTTAATGAATACAAAAAACATTATGTGAAGGCTAGATAAGTTTAAGCAAAGTAGTCTACTCCAATGGACTCGCCTCTGTACACTTTGCCATTTGGGATATCCGTGTAAGTAATTACAAAAGAAAGAGTGAAAGAAAAAAAGGAAAAGAGCAAAGTCACAATTACTGCACCTGAATTGGTGAACTTTACCGATAAAGCAAGAACCCCAAAAAATAAAAAAGAGCAAGATGGAGTTCATGAAATGGAGCAAATGGAGTGAAACACTTAAAAGTGTGAAAGTGAAGAGAGTGAGACAGCTCATGGTAGATGTAGGCTTTTCCAGTCTAAGACCCAAATGAGAAATTCCATCTCTTGCCCTGGGTCCCAGGCTCATTAAAACATATCACTACTCTTGTCATGCGAGGACCCAGCAGGAACACGTCTGTGACCCATTCTGGTTCCTGACCATTAAAAAATATGAAGGCTAGAGGAAACAGGGGGATAAAGATAAGAGGGGAGCAGAAAGGACAGAAGAGGTAAAGGGGATGTAGAGGCAGAAGTGCAGCCAGCGGAGAAAGGAGTCGTCATTTAACTGCCTCGCTTCATCTCTCAGCCTCCCCCAGTCTCCCCCCTTTCTTCTCCTCGTTTGCTGCCATGGGGGGTAATGTGGCATGAAATATGTACTTAAAGCCAAACTCAGGTGCCGCCATAAAAGGAATAAGAGACTGTCTGGGTCTGCCCTATGTGTGTGAGCCAGTATGTACATGTAGTTCTGTGTGTGTGTGTGTGCATGTCTGTGTGTAAGCACTGTGGCATGTACTTTTGTGATTCGTTCATACGTTTTGAATAAAATCGGTGTGATAGTGAATGTGGATTCAGATGTGAAGAACAACACCGTTTTTCTGTGTTTGTGTGTGTGTGCGTGTGTGTGTGTGTGTGCGTGTGCGTGCGTGTGTGTGTATGTGTGTGTGTGTATGTGAGAGAGAGATAGAGAGTCCTGCCTCCCACCATCTCACATTCACACATTGCAGGACACACGATTACTCCTCCGCGTTAGGTAGAGGTGTGAAGACATTAAAATAAACTCAAACACACACACACACTCAGGTGTGAAGCTACCTAGTTGTTTTTATAGTGATTCAGTTGGCAGGGTGAAGACAGAGGTTGACACAAATTTGTTAGGTATTTCTTGTCGCCAGCTGTACATAATTTAAATAAATTCTTAGCGCTGCGATCACACACACACACACAAACACAAATTCTTGTGTTTCTCTCCTCATGAATACCCTGCATTTATTTCCTGTGCCTGATCATAACCATCACCTCTACGTGTCTAGCCTCATCCTTCACCCTAACACAGTGTCTTCACAAAAAGGCAAAGCGTGAGCAGTTAGATGAGAAGATCAACACCGCTCTCATGTGTGCATATACATTAACTATGGAGCTAGAACTGGGAGTTGATTAGCTTAGTTTAGCTTAGCATAAATACTGGAAAAAGAGCAAATACAGATAGCATGGCTCTCCAAAGCTCAAAGATATGCCTTCTAGGATCCGTAAAGCTCACTAATTACCGTTTGTAGCTACACCTACGAAAAGTAATGCACTGTAATTCGTATATAAATCCCATGAAATCAATTCGTATGTAATCCATGTAATCATGAATCAGGAAGTATAAAGAGCGACAAACACCGTGTAGGGAGGAGGTCGGGATGGATGGATGGATGGATGGGTCAAAAAACACCAGAATTTCGGTGTTCGTACCTCACGTAAAACCAGAAGTCAACCTTGATTTATTGTAACCCAAACAACAATCTTTTCCTAAACCTAACTAAGTAGTTTTGTTGCATAAACCTAATCAAGTTGATTCCTGTGAAGACAGAAGTTAATTTTTTTCAAAGACCGTATGCATGTAACGAGCAGAAATTGACACATGTTGCTGGACATTCGTAGGAAAACGCACGAAAAATGAAGAATAACTTTTCGTAAGATATCGTACGAACCGTTGTATGAGGATACGTTGAATTATACTGTACACTGTTTGTAACTCCGACACAAACAGAAATGTGAATATAACAAGATGTGGTTCAACTGGGAGTTGCGACATGTAACCATTTCTTGGCAACCAGCGGCATCACTAGATATAATGAATTAAGCATATTTTCCAAAGCACTGAACTATTCCTTTAACAAAGAAATGTATTTCCTAAACTTAATCAAACCATAACCATAGAGCTGACAGGTCAGATTTGATTTAGTTGTTTAGATATGAGGACCTGTTGCACCAAACCCACATCATAACCATATTTTTCTTTTTTTACGAAGTGAGGACTGGCCCAGAATGCCCCCAAATGGAAGGTAAAAATTGTAATAGTATTTTAACATTTCTTTACAGGTGCACCTGAGCTTTTCTTTTCCTTTCTTGGTAACCACCCTCCACTTATTCCTTTTCCCACAACCAATTCCGGGAACTTCCTTCAATGAACCTGCTCCTGTCATTTATTTTTGCAGTTATCCATCCATCCACCAATTTATCCATTATTCTTCCCCTCCTTTCCGCTACTCGTATTTCCAGACAGCCTACCTATCCGTACGCTTATTGAACTCGGCTCATTCCAGCTTCAAAGAGAAAACTCCAAATCACTATTGATTCCACTCTCATGAAAAATACATTTTGCGTATTAGGATTCAGTCCCGACCCTTTTTGTGTATCCCCACTGCGTCTGGTCATCTCCTAATCTCCTCCCTCCATTCCCCCATCCCTCCTCCGCCCGCTGTCCTCACAGCAGGTGAGAGGTATATTTTTCTTCCATACATCTACCGAAACTTCTGTCTTCTGATCGATCTCCCTCTCCGACTCCCGGGGTCCATTAGGACGAGTGTTTATGCTGGAAATATCAATACTTCTGCTCCTCTGTCTCAGTCTATCCCCCTATCCTTTTTTACACTGCACTCTTACTCTTCCTCTCTTAAGCTCCCTTGCCTCCCTGGTTATACCCCTCACCATTGTTATTTAGTTTTCCCTCTTTGACACTCAGAAGTTTATTTCTCCACAATAGCTTTGCCCACATTTCCCTATTTCTTCTTAATATTACTTGCGTTCGTTTTCTCTCCTCTCACTCGGCTTAAATTGCCTAAAACGGTAAGAGCTGAAATTGCTTTTCCTCACATGGGGCTGAAAGAATATTTACTGTAGCTTTGTCACAAACTTTATTTGATACTTACAAACTCCCTCCCTTTCTCTCAGTCTGAAGTCCAAACACTTGTACACAAAAAAACAAACAAAAGCAACATATTTCAATTTACCTATTTTGCTGTGCTTGGTAATAAAACATCTCATTCTGCCTGTCTGCTCTGGTGGCATCAAAAAGATAGAGAAAGAGTGCATCCCAACAGCTTTTTACAATCTATCCAGCCTGCCGTTTCCATTGGATAGCCTGTTTTGGACCGGCTAGCTTTGTATTTTCCCAGCCAATTTGCTGTGGCTATTGGTGGCCACATCCTGTCTCTATTAATATCCTTATGACACTTCAATTTGCTGCCGGCTCAATCTGTGCTGCCACCTAGATCTGGAAAATAACATCTCGAAAATTAAACACAAAGAGGAACACCTGCACTTGTGAAAAAAACAACACATGAATGGGAGATTGTTCATATATAGATCCCTGCAAACGCACACACATAATTGCATGCAGATCTGTCAACCTTTTCTCCACTCTCAGCATTTTCTTCCTAGAACACCAGATGAGAAGTAAAAGCTGCTGTAGCTCTCTGCAGAGTAGAAAATGGTTTGCTAAGAAGATAATCTTGGCTACATACCCATAGAAAAGCCTCTGAAAAATGGTTTGTAATGGTTCCCTCATACCTTTATGGTCTTCCTTATGCTTTCTATAACACATATGAAAGCCATATTTCTTAGGAAAAGGAGCCTGCAGGGAGATTGTGCCAATGTATAATGGCGTGCATCGATTGCATTTCTCTCATGAAGAAAAAGGATACATTTTTAGTAGTATGATCTCGTACGTTTCCCTTACACAGTATTACATTTGAAACAATGATCAGATCTGATTTCATGACATGAATCCATCAAATTATAAAGCAAGGAATCTTTGTCTGTCTGTCCTTTTGTGTGTTATTCGCATATCTCAAAAACCACTCATCCGATCTACTTCACACTTGGCGGGTGTATTGCTGGGGACTCAAGGGAGTGCAGTGTCATACTGTATGTGGTCTCAGAAACAAAATTCCCTGGATTTTGTAGGTCTAGACGAATCTATCCATATAAGCCACGCCCAGCTGTGTCTAGATTGATTTTCAGCCATTTTGAATTGTGTCCAAAATAGATTTTTTTGCTACTCCTCCAACAAATTTTGAGCAATTGGCACCACATTTGGTACAGATCATCTCTGGGCCAAGCCAGAAAAAGTAACTTTTTTGGATTGTTGATGTTCCATACAGTTTTGTTATAGCTGGCCCTCAAAGTTAGCTCAAATGCTGTGGGGGGAGGCAGGGCTTATATTATGATATATGTCATATCTCCTGAACGCTTTGTGCTACTGCAATGACATTTGGTGGACATGTGTAGATATGATGTCTGAGTGACCATGGCAAATTTGGTATTATTTGGCCAATAGACGGCGCTGTAGCAGCATCACCTAACTATAAAGGAAGTATTCTCTGTTTGTATGTTGGATTGTCCTTCGCATATCTCCAGAGCCGTTCATCCAATCAACTTCACTCTTGGAAGGTACAAGCAGCCATACCGCGGTTTTGGACAATGCTGTAAGCAGAACTTCTGGAGGCCAAACAATCGCCCCGTTCCGGACGGGCAGTGCACTACTAATCTAAAAAGCAGAACTGTATTTGAAAAACAATTTGAGTATATGCCGTTATGCATTTCAGCATGTGGAACAAACAAAAGGTGTTCATGCACTGACAGTGCACATAAGAGTTTACATTGACATACTTCATTTAATCTCCATTAGTATGTCCTTTGCACCCACCACCAGATGGTTTAGACATGCACGCATTCCTCCAGAAGACATACTGGGAACAATGGACAACAACACTCATCTCTGTCTGTGTTGTTTAATTGCAGTATTTATCATCCAATCACACCGGGACATCAGGGAGTGACAGGCCTAGATGCACAACAATATTATGCTGTCCTTTCTGTTATGGGATGTTTAAAACAACTTTTGGAAGTGGCTGTGGCCATGCTCACAAAATTAATTAAATTGAATGGAAGTTTACATACGGAGACAGAGAAATAGTAAAATAAATACAACCCTGAACACACAAAAGGGCATTTTTCAGAGCAAGCGAGCATATGCAGCAATAATGTCCTCATTAAATCCAGTCTCCATGCACAGATTTGCACAAATCCGATTGAAATGACAAGTATAACTGAAGATCTCCGCTCCGATCTGAATGTAAATCAGCTGACTCCATGGGGATGGAAAGGGTGAACAACTCCCTGGAACACATGATCCAGTCGTTCGATGTTCTATCTATCTGTCTCAGTCTATGTTTCCCAGACTTATCAGGACTTATCAGCCTCCCCCATCCATCTATCACCGCTGGTATCTGCACACCATTTTACCATACCTCGATAGGATCGGGACTTGTCTATGTGTGCACAACTATATGTGTGTACGTTGCCATGTTTTATTGCTTCCATTAAATTACGACCCCTCCGGTGTCAGACTCATTCTATAAAGGCCCTTATCACTGGGTGGAAATACCAACTCTACAACCTCTACAGCCCTGGGATTAATTGAGAGAGAGCAAGATAGAGAGAGACATAGACAAAGAGGTGGGGAAGAGTGAGAAAGAGACAGTGGAAGGAAGAAAAGTGAAAGAGAAAAAGACAGGAAGTGATACAGAGGAGTGTAAATGGTGGGGAAAATGGTTTAGAATGGGTTAAATGTTAAACGATATGAAGAAAGTAATACAAATAAAGATATTCCATTATGTGTCTGGAAGCTTCCCTTCTTTCCTTTCTTTCTTTGCGGTTATTAACTTCCAACGTCTCTCCATGGATATTGGTCATGGATGAGGATATAATGAGGAATGTGTGTGTGTGAGAGAGAGAGAGAGAGAGAGAGAGAGAGAGAGAGAGAGAGAGAGAGAGAGCATCAGACAGATAGAGAATTGTGGGAAAGAGAGTTCTCGACAACCAACTAGAGTAGAGTGACAAGGATATACGCAACCAGCTGGTTTCACTTTTTTTCATTTAATTTATGATAATATTCAATGTCTGCCAATTTATCAGTCTCTTTCTCTCTCTTCCTCATCTTTTCAAGCTTTCCTATCCCATGTGTATCCTTTCATTTTCTCCCCTTCTCTCAGTCCTTTATCTCCATTCATCTCTCCTCATTCCTCCCTCCTCTCTCCTTCACCTCCATGCCTCCCTGTAGTACTCCGTCTCCCTCCCTCCAATCTGTCCTCATGCTCTGTATCCACTCCCCCTCCCCTTCTGTTTTCCTGGTCTATAAGGCATAACCGGCCTCTTGTGTCAGGGTTGGCTTGGCTTTGGCGTCCTGCTACTTGTTTCTCCTCTTCCTTCTCCCGCTGCCTGTTTTTTTGTTCCCTCAGCTTCTAATCGGCTTTTCCGGGTTTGGGATTGTCTCTTCCTAACTTTACCCTCTCTCGGTGCCACAGGATTATCCCTGTCAGAGAGGCCGGACTTCCTGGCTTGACGAGTGTGAGTCTATCTGCCTGCGAGTGATTTTTCTACGCACGTGTACGTGCATGCGTGTGTCAGCTTGTGTGTGCATCTTTGTTTTTTGTTGTTGCGTTTTTTTTCGTACCCCTGATCCTCTGTAATCACTTTTAGACAATCCTATAATACCCTATAGGTTCAAAGGATGGTCTGTGCATGTGTGTGTGAGAGAGAGAGAGCGAGAGAGAGAGAGAAAGCCACCCCTTTCATTCAACTGCATGTCACTAAGTAAAGAAATATGTAACATGCTGACAAAATAACTTAACTTGCCATTGGAATTTGCAGTTTGTTCTTTGATATTCTGTTTTATTCTGAGTGTTTTTGATTTTATATTTTACTTTCATCTTGTTTTGTTTTACTTTGATGCACAAGTTTCCCTCAGACATCTATTCCATTAAATAAAACTTGCAGTCTACAGCCATGCTGGTAGATCTGTGAGGCTATACTATAATATAACCGTAGTGGTTAGCATGCCAACATCTGCTTATAAGCACTAAACACAAAGTACAGCTGAAGATGATGAAAATGTCATCACTTTTGGAAATTTTCTGTCATAAAACAAAGTTTTGGCCAAATTGTAACTCAATGATGGTTCTAGATGAAAAGTTAGGGTACATCAAAGTTATTCAAAATCATTATTTGGGGACTCCAAACCGAGTCTCTACCAAATTGTATCCAATAGTTGTTGAGACATTTCACTCAGTACAGCAAATGTGAAACTCACTCAGGCGCTAGAGAAAAAGTCAGGGGATCACCAAAGTCAGTAGAATAAATTGTCTAGGAGCCATGAATTCCTGCACAAAATTGTGTGTCTATCCATCTGGTATGTGATGTTGAGATATTTCACTGGATATATGAAATCTTTGACCTACTGGTGGCTCAAAATGAAAACTCAGGAGGTTAAGGTCATAAGGATTGTACCAAATGTCACGGCAATCCATGCTATAGTTGTTGGGACAATTCACTAAAAAACAAAAATGTCAATGTCAATGACCCTAGATGAAAAAGATGGGGATGACTAAGTCAGGAGGATTGATCCTGGGGGCACTCATGAAGTTACATTGTAATCCATAGCGGTCGAGATATATCAGTCTGCACCAAAGTAGTCGAATGACCAACTGACATAGCCATCCATAAAGCTAGGCTAAAACATGTTTTCCACCAAATGCATATGCCGTAGGGTCACATATAAAAGTCGACTACTTTATAGTGCACCCTAACTCACCATGCAGCCCTGTAGTGATGACACTGCAGTCAAAACATAATGCTTAAAGCAAAGAAACAAAGAGGCAGTGAAATTAATCGTAGCAGTTTGATCTATGCTGCTGATCAACCACATGGTGCTACAACTCCGAGCAGGAAGGGAACAGAAGGCTTGGCAGCCATTTGGGGACTGGCATTTAGTCTCGGAGTCTCCTTCCTTCTTTTGTTCTTCTCTTTCTGCTCATTTCCATCCCTCCATCCCCTCTTTATTTAACTGGCTCTCTGTAAAGGTCCTGCTGTCAGCCTCCACCTGTCCCTGTCACAGTAAACAAAGACAACCAGGAGACACAGCACTCTCTGTGTTGTCTCCTGTCTCTGCTCTCTCTTCTCCCCTGCCTTATTCTCTTACTTTCTTTTATTATGTCTCCTCTTGATTTTCTCCCCTGTCTAGCCTCTCCCTCTGGCATTTTTCCCTTTCTCTTTATCACTCCCTCTTTCATTCTCGCTCAGGCCTTTATTTTTTGTTTCTCTTTCATTCTGTCTCATCCATTTTCTTAGTCACTCCGTCACTTCCGTTTGAATGCCTTGGCCTTGTGACAGACTTATATCATCACTGTCTTTGTTGTGCATCTCCCTTTCTCCTTTGTTTTCCTTTTTCTATTTGCAGTCACTGGGCCCACTGAATGTAACTCTTTTTCTATCCTCTCAAGTTGCGAATCTGACCAAAATCACAATTTCAATGAACTCAAAATGAGCTTAAATGCACATAAGTGAAGACGACATTGCATACATTCCACCTCAGTGATGCCCTTTTCTACTGTTAAGTCCAAATTTTTATATTCTGGCATGGTTTACCACGTACAGAGCCTCGGCAGACTGCGAATGTCTGCATTATGCAAATCACTTCCTGCCCGCACAAACAAGCCGGGACCAATCAATGTCAATCCCCATTCCCTCGGCCAATCAATGTCATTCCTTCTTCTACAAAACCAGGTCTAATCGAAAGGCATTGTTCCTCGGGCCCTGCATGCTAAATCAGGAGGGCCAGAGTGTCTAAAATTCTCTCATCCCACGTTGTATCACATAACTTCAAGAATCATCAATGTACAATGAGAGGAGATGAAAGTGGACATGATGACTTAGGGAAACAACGATGAAAGAGAGGGACCAAAAAAACAGAGAGCAATCCAGTTTGGGATCTTTTGTTTGTAGAAAGAGCACTAAGAGAAGTCAACATAAGTCAAGGACACTATTGCATGCTAAGTTTCGACAGGTGTCTTTGGTCACCTTGCCACTTCCGTTGCCCATCTCCATTATACCTGGCTCCACCCCGTTGCCCAAACCTGCTTTTTTTGCTTCTAAAAAAGTAATGTAACTGGTAAAACAACTCCAGACTACAAAACGTCCAAGTTTACAAGTGATCTTATCTGACTACTAATTCCACATGGTAGCTAAAAGCCAAACACCGAACCAGATTTGTCTGTCTTTTACACTTGCACTACTGTCTGTTCAAAATAAATTAAAAGAAATGTCTCCTTATGCATTTGTTTTTTTTTTCTGCTGTACCAAACTCACACCGAACCCTGACTCCTAAACCGGGGTAGGAGCCGAACCGTGTCCCTCCCAGAGTTTGTCCACGTTGGTCCGGGCAGCAGTCGGTCTTAATGTCCAACTCACCAATTGCTGAAGAAACTTTCATTATCGAAAATTCTCTATGACAGTTATTGTGGTATTGTGAATTTATTCAATGTGTATTGGAGGATAGGCAACTTATGCTGGTGTACCTTCTTTTGTGTGGTAAAATAATAAATAGTTATAGTCATATAATCTCAAATGACTATCGCAGCAAGTTACACACCATAATCTAAAGTGCATTTAATCTACAAGATATGTAGATGACAGTGAAAGGAAGTGAATCTCAGCAGAGCGTTTGCGCATTTATGGAAAAATCATATTTTCTCCCACAACAAGTAGAGAGTTATTGTTAAGCAAATACAAGGCATGTCCTGTGTGTAACTATGTATTAATGTATTATAAGCCTTTTATTATAGAGACATGTTCAGACATAAAAGAGTCAAAAAAGTGAGCTGCTTTGAGATTTTCAGATAGATAAACAGAGTTTACCATCATTGCCCTCTACTACTGTAATCTTGTTCCCATGTCCATATATTAGCATAAACTGTGTCATCTCTTGGGCAGTCTCCATTTTCACAATAATTGCCTTAACTACTGCCTTTCCTGTGACAGATTGAATATATTGTATGAGAACACTACCACAGACACTCTTTTCATCCTGAGCACTAACACCATCCTCATCGCCATTACATGTTTATGCAGTGTGCACAGACAATGACTTTTCGGCTCGAAACATACCACCAAATGTGTACCCACCCTTAAAGCCCAAGCTTCCTCCCCTCTGCAACCCCCCCTCTCACTTTCCATATTTTCTTTAATGGTCTCGGGCTCCTTTTATCTCATAAAAGTGGTGGAGCTCATGCTCTCATCGTTGTGCCATTAAAGTCAGTGAAGCTGGTTTTAATTGTTGGTGAATTGGCCTTTTATGACTAATGAAGCCTCTAGTATGGGCTGCTTGTACTATTTAATCAGCCATCATGTACTCCGTACCACCTACACACTCTGCAGTGAGATAATGGGAGTGAAGGAGAAAGTGAGCACTGAATTATGGGACGGGGGGAATGGAGTGAGAGAGAGGGACAGACAGACAGATACAACAGAGCGATACATAGAACAACAGATAGACTGATAAACAGAAGGGGATAGATAGATACGATAGATGAACGATAGACAGAATGATAGACAGAACGATAGATAGATTGATACAATGATAAATAGAACAATTGAACGATAAAACAATAGAATGTTAGCTAGGCCGATAGACTGATAGAACGATAGATAGACAGAATAATTTATAGACAGAACGATAGATAGATTAATGCAATGATAGAACAATAGAATGATAGAACAATAGATAGACCGATAGATAGACCAATAGATAGATTGATAGACAGAAAGATAGAATGATAGAACAATAGATAGAACAATGGAACAATAGAACAGTAGAATAACAGAACAATAGTTAGATAGAACAACAGAAAGACTAATAGATAATAGAACTGATCAAATAGACAAAAGACAATAGAACTGATAGAAGAATAGACAGAACGATAGAATGATACAACGATAGATAGAACAATGGAACGATAAAACAATAGAATGATGGAACAATAAATAGAACGATAGAATGATTGATCGCTATAACGATAGATCGGTA
Source organism: Sebastes umbrosus (assembly GCF_015220745.1). Taxonomy (NCBI): domain Eukaryota; kingdom Metazoa; phylum Chordata; class Actinopteri; order Perciformes; family Sebastidae; genus Sebastes; species Sebastes umbrosus. The sequence goes on from NC_051275.1 coordinate 24,214,130, forward strand.
GATCAATAGAACAATGGATGGATGGATATACTTCTGTATACCTGAGATACAGACAGAGAGATAGATAAGGAGAAAAAATCCTCCTGGCAGCCGAATTGAGAGGGGAAAATAGCAATTTGTACCATCCCTGACAAATAGTGCTCAATTTGTGTTTTCTACACTTGTTACTGAGGTCTTGCTGCTCATCTTGAATCGAACTGTAGGTATGTATCACTTTGTTTCAATTGGAGTAAATATGGTAGGCTACAGTCTCTTATGAATGCTGCTCTGTCACCAGGCTGTGACAGATGCTCTGCCAGATGCAGTGAGCTATAGATACAGGAGAGAAAAAAAAAATCTACCCAGTTTTGTGTATTTATTGCACATTTTGCAGTGGATGCACAGTTAAGTTGTGAGCATCAATAACTTTGTAATGCTGATGCCTGGAGAGTAAGTGTGTGGATGACCCCTGTGCTTCTATTCGTTTCCCAAAGGCATTTTTTTTCTCTCTATGGAGAGGCCTCTGAAGTAGCTCTTAGCCCAAAGGTGAGGTGGCACGGAGACCAATAACAAAGCTCTTGAGTGTCAAAAACTTAACTGACACAAACTACTTTCTTGTGAGGTAAAGTCTGCTGCATACCAACTCGTAACAACTCACTCAACTCAACAGCTTGTGTTGCGTTTTATGCCCTGTCTTTATTTTCCATATTTCCCCGTCTCTGTCCTCTGCATAATAATCAGGAAAATGGAAATGTCATAAAAATGATTTTACAGTTTCTGCTGCTTAAAATTCAAAGCCAATGAGGAAGATGGTCAACTATACTGCAGTTTAGCATTTTGCAGCTCACAGGGTTTCTTACTGTTCAACGCGCTTCATTGTCCCTAAAAGGTAAGGTTACATTTCAACAATAATACAACTTCTGATCTTCTAATTACGGTCTAATAAATCACAGATGTGATTTGTAGAAATGTAATCTCAAGTTTTGCATTATGAGGTTAAAACTGCACAGGTAAGTCAAGTTTTATCAGTTACATATATTCATAACAGTTTATCTTTTTTGTAATTGTCTTTGTTATATAGTTTGGCAGTTGACCTGCCACACTGCTGACGTAATGGTGTTTCAGGGCTGCAATTGCAACTAAAAATGTACCTAAAAATTCATTAAAAGCACATTAAAATCACATCTTTCTCCTTCTGCAACATAATGAGATATGTCACAATATGAGATATGAAATAATTCAGGGTTATGAGTTTAGAGTTTTGGTTGGCACAATGAGATGAACAAGAGTTTGACTTTGTATAATGTGGTTTTGATTACTTCAGTAAATATTGGTAATCAGCAATGAGATAATGCTACTCCTATATCTTATTGGAAATTAAGAAACTAATCAAAGTTACTAAAATGAATGGCACTGGACCCATATACGGTAGGATAACACTGCTTTTCAGTTACACAGCTTGTTGTTTTTAACAATTGAATACTTTAGCAATGTCCAATGAGTGAGAGAAATGTCTGTCAGCGTTTTACTTTAAGTAATGTTCATGTGGCACAACAAGTCACTCACCAATAACTCAGTGGTACACCAATATATGTTGCTGTGTCTGTATATGCTTGTCGGAAAATCTGGTAGTTGGAAATCTGGGTTTTATTCTAATATTTATTTATTCTCTGTTTTTGGTCTCCACCAACTCCTGAGGGAACTATCCAATATCAGCAGTGCAACTGTTGCAGCTGCACAGGGGCCCATGAAGGATGACAAGTTGTTTGCATCTTTATTGCTGTAGCTGGCTTTACTTGTGAATCAACCGTTTTACTCAGTCTTCTGGGTGACAGTCTTCTGGGTGACTATTCAACGATAACGCTGAAAGTACTTGCAAATGTGATAGCTGTATATAACACCTTCCCACAAGCGGCGCTGCTGTCCGTGTTGCTAATTAGAGTCTGGTGTGTGTGTGTGTGTGTGTGTGTGTGTGTGTGTGTGTGTGTGTGCTTGCACGAGCAGCGCTTCGGCTGCTGTCCGTGGTGTTGATCAGAGGCTGGTTTGCAGGATGGAGAGTTGCATGGTGAAATAACAATTGTCTGCTTTGAAATCGTCTGGAGTTGTTGTGTGTCTGTGCACGACCATGCACTTAATTTGGGGGTGAGAGCCAAAGAAAAAAAATTGCCAAATCACAACCATGTTACACTGCTAGAACTATCTGGCTCTATAACTGCTAAATGTTCACCAGCTAGTTGCTAACTTTGTCTGTCTGCTGTTCTGGTCTGGGCAGGTAGCGTACAGTGGGTTTTTTAGAATTTTTATTTTTTTTTATTTACCAAAAACAGCTGCATCTGAAAACAGCACTAATGCAGATGGTGATAGTTAATCAAAACAGTAAAGTTGTGGGCCGTAAAACTAAAACAATTAGCCGACAGATGCAAAGGGAACTGCATAGTTGGGTAATAATTATCAGTGAGTTCATCACCATGACACGCTCCGTTCACATTAAATGTAGTCATTAGATTCATTGTTAATATAGAAGTTTTGATTAAAGCAGCTTTACGTTTTGTTATCTACATCAGAGGGGGTGAGTAACTGCTTATTAAAAGTCTGCTGACCAAAGTTTTAATGAACGAAAATATGAGAATGAAACCGAGGGGGGGGATATTTGTGTCCTACATGCGTGCATATGCCTCAGAGTACACATCATGTTCACTCAGAGGCATTCCCCACTTTTCATGGAAAATCCATTAACTGCCGAGTCGGACTTAAAGAAATGGAGCTGCTCGGACTGAGGGGCTCAGTGGAAACAACCTTGTTTCCTATTACCACCCTGTCCACAAATTATTTTTGTGTTACAGTACCTTACAATTCAAGCACTCGCACACAAAGACACACACCGTGACAGGTATGCACAATGGAGCAAGCCCTTTGATGGAATGGGGCAATAAAGCAGAGTGAGGTCGAAAGGGAAGTTGAACAATAACTGCAGCCGCAGACCAATGTAGTGCCTGGTTCACACAGAGGTGGGATTTATGGCAAGGTGACACACACACACACACACACACAGACAGACACACACACACACTTAACTATCAAGCCATCGCTGTGACAAAGAACATACTGTATGTTAACTACGCTCACAGAGTTGATCTCTCACACACACACACAATCACACAGTGTGCCCTCATACAGAAATCTTGAGACACCCTATCACTGTCTTGCTGTCTCTATATTGCTCTCTTTCTGCTTCTCAGCGGTCTCTGACGAATCCTCTTTCACACCTCCATCCTCTCTCACCCTTTTCTCTTCTTCTCATTCCCTCTAAGCAGTCTTTCGTGCTTTCACCACTCTGTCCCTGCACACATTTGCTCTTTCTCACTCACAGTCTGTCCTGAAACCCTTTTCATGCCACCATGCCATCATCTCTCGCTCGTTCTCTCTCTCTCTCTCTGTCATATTCTTTTCTCTGCACCTGGCCATGACTCTTCCCCCATCGCTGTGGTTTCCCCTCTCCACCTTTCTGACAGCTTCACATTAATCATTCCTACATCCCCGGGAAGACTGCCTTCCTTGCCTTCCTCCACTCTCTCTCTCTCTCTCCCTCTCCTTTTAATTCTGCCTGTTTTTTCTCCCTCGCTCTCACTTTCTCTTCACCCTGCATATCTCATTCTCTCTCCCCGTTTCTCACCTCTCATTAAATCTCTATTTATGTACGTGCAACAAAAATGGCATCACCTTTCTCCCAGGTGTGTCAAGTTATCATTTGTGGAATATGTTGCCAAAAAAAGTTTTGCATTAGCTGCAATGCCACCGGAATGGCAGGAAATCTGATTTATTCTAAGTGAGACTAAGCAGACATTCAGACCAAAAATAGCACAAGTAGCTGCTTTGGTGGGGGCGTGTTGCTTCAGGGATTGGTGAGACAATGAAATACGGTCTTGGTAGGGTGGTTTGAGTGAAACATCCCTGAGTTTTAAAGTTTTATCAGACGGTAAAAACACTGAACAGCAGTTTATAATACTCTGAGGGAGGATTTTAAAACTCTGAAACGTTACAGCTGTGACAATCTATGGATATTTTAAGATAACTGGACACTGATTATTTATAGACTCACATGGGCTGGTGCATTTTTGAGCTAGTTGAGAGCATGCACATAAGAGACTTCATCTGGCCAAGCAGACTGACTTCCTACTGGTTCATGAATAGCATGAAATAACTAAGTACTATGGCTCTTCCAACCTTCTGGTTGCAAATAACCACGATGGCTACGACCAAAATGCCGAACTCGAGGCTTCAAAACGGCAGTCGACAAACCAATGGGTGACGTCACAGTGACTACATCCACTTCTTATGTACAGTCCATGCTCACAGCACAGCACTGTTACTGGAAGGCAGCTGCTGCACTGGCACATGTTTGAACGGCCAACACAGTGGGTTGCCTGATGACGCTGGATAGAATCGCAACAAATGTTTAGATAAGTTTAACTTTTTTCTGGACAACCCTGCATTTTTTGAGACCTCTGCATCATTACCTCTGCAGTGTCAATGGTGTGCTCTCATTGAAATGAATGACGAGGCTGTATCATGAACACAGCCTTAGTGAGGGAATGATTAAATTAAAGTTTCTTTTGTTTGACACACAAGTCACTTGAGGCCGCTGAAATTTAAAAACCTTCTTTCTTCATGAATATTCAACAAAGTACTAACTTCTTTGTTTAACACAGTATGTGATCACTGAGCAGGCAAAAGTAAAAATACATTTTTCATATGCTTGTATTCCACTTTTGCATATCATAGTTTTCAGCAATCTAAAAGTAATTATGTGGTGGTGTTGGAGGCCAATATGAAGGGTAAGAGGAAACAAAGGAAACTGAATCACTGGGAAATTCCAGGAAATCAAAAGCTGGCTTGCTACACATCCATGGCACTATCGAGACATGACTAACACCAAACAACAAACAGCCATTCATTTCATTTACTCATAGGCGTTTTCAAGCGTCTCTTTCTCACACTCATTTGTTTTATGGTTCTCTCTCATGCTCTTAAACACTGTCTAATCCCTGATTAGTGGAGGAAGAGGGCGTTTAATGCTCCTCTCCACTTGTCTGCTCCTGAACTGTGACACACGAGAATGCTTACAACCACACATGCACGCACTCAGGCACACACACTCACACTTGCAGCGAAGAAAATCCATGCTCACACATAAACATGTCAAACACATAAGCCTGCACTGCTTCTCTTGCAATGCCAGTCGCACGTGTCTCCCTCTCTAGTGAAACAGGTACTTGAAAAGGATTTAATAGTATCCAGCGAGTGCAACCAAACACTCAGACGACAATGCGTTTACCCAAGAGAGAAACTGCGCATTAAAAGCAAACACATCCGTACACAACCGTAGTAATTCCGCCAGGACCACTTTTGTCAAAGTTAAAATACACCATACAAAAGCTGTATAACAATGTTTATTAGAATTGCTGTGATGTGAAAAACTCCCTGCACATTCATGTAAGCTCACATGGGAACAGGAAGGCAGGAAGAGAAGCAACCAACAAGGGTATTATCAAATGCTTGAATTTAGTTTGAAATCCCCCCTTTTAATTTCACCCACCCACATATTAGTGCTTCTTACCAAATATTGCCACTTTCTAGTGAATTTAGATGCACATTATCAGCAAATCACTCCTTTTCCTGCCCAATAAAGTCTTGGACAGAGGGCAGAAATATGCAGCTTATCTAGAAGTAGAACATGTGGTTCATCTCCGCTGGACAGCTGCTGGAGAAGAGCTGGCCTTTTTTGCTCTAAACTCACCAAAACACTACACACTGGTAAATGATCTGCCATGAGGGAAGACAGTAGATAGTATCAGTCAGGCTCATGGTCCAACCATTCAGGGAAAAAGAGGAAGATACTGTTAAACCCAATTTGCGGGTTCGAGACACAACTGCTGTTCTATATCTCTAATGCAGAGTTAGTTATTTTCTTTTTTCTCTCTCTCTCTAATCAAGTAACAGACAGTTATTTTTCTTTTTTCTCATCACTGAGGGGTATCCGTCAAATCATACAGGTGTTGAGAATTGTATTATCAATGAATACATTTAGGTCTATGTCAGCTCCTGTGGTATATATGGCCTATCATTGTTCCATATGGAATACAACAATAGCGAAACAGCGTTAATGAATCTTCACACTTAACTCTGTTATGTAGCAGTGTGGATTGCATACCAAACACTGATGCAAAGGTGGCAGCATGATTAATTAGAACATTTAAATAGAGCATCTGATTCGACATCGAGCATGCAGCTGCTAAGTTCTGGTGGGAAAAGTCATCCGATAGACTAGATCAGCTGATTAACTGTGTGTTTGTATAAATGTATGATCAAGTTGTTCCTGAATCTGAATACGGTATTATGCAAAGCACAAATCGTGTTTTATGACAAATTCAGACTATACAACACAGCCCAATAATGTCCCCAAACACACAGGTATGGGGTGTTGTGATGTATTTGCCCGTTTAATTTGGACCACTTGTTGAACAAAAAACTTTCTCTCACCTGGTTTGACAACTTCTACAACATGTCCAGTGACGTTGGTCCACAGGAATACAGATCCCTCTTCTGTGAACAACTGTAAATGTGGAAAAGCAAAACAGGAATACATTTTTATATAATTTCAGTGAACCTGTAGCCATTTGACTGTCACCCTCGGGTCTGTGGCATTGTTTGAAAATGATCACGCTATAAGTGTGTTTATACGGATACGTATTTGCTGTACTGTCAGGTGGAACAGGGAAGTCAGTCTCTGGCACCTTACAGATCACCTATTTACAAGTCAAATGGCGAGCTATAATTGGTCGGGATCTAACATGTAATCTGCCATGTCTCCTGGCCAGGTCGCAGCAAGATGACTCTGATCACCTACTCTTACACAGTGGCCATCTCAAACACAAAAAAATATTATGTAGTCTGATCTCAGCATTATCTTAACACTGTATGTGTACATTTCGACCAGTTTAGTATCATTATCATTGGTAGTTGTTGTAGTATTGGTATTGTATTTGAAGTATTGAATACCAATAAACATAGTCCACCTTAAAACACACCTACCTCTGATTTTATATAAATACAAATGCATTTTTTTCAGTTTTATTGCTGTAAATATAGATGCAAATACAAATAGTGACACCTGTCATAAGTCCTGGTAGCTAAAGGACGGATCTTATTTTTTATTTAGATCATGTATCTACCACTTGGGATCTGCTCAAGCAATCCTGGGTCCAGTCACACAGGGTTAAATAATCTACAGTTCAGGCAAAAGTGATCCAAACAACTAAAACTAACTTAAAATCAAAGACAAAAATCACAGTGATGTGCTCTTTTGATGACATATGAGTTAAACTGAGTATAACTAACAAATGTTGATGGCATTGATACTTTTGAACCTACAACCAACCTGGTAAAAGAAAGTTCCACTTATTGGGCAAAGTAAAACCAGTATTTGAAATGTCACTAGATGAGCAGTGATATTTTTCATTTCCCATACTGAATAAAGTAATTACATCGGGCTCCAATCAGGGGAAGTGGTTGAACACTGGAGAGCTGGCAGATTGCTATCTGTTTGACAGAGACAAGTCAACAACACCTCTATCTTCACTCACATTTCCCCTGATGCCACAACACTTTATCTATTCATTACTAACTGATAGTAGATGGGGCCACGACAGTTAATTGCATCTCAGGAATATGTGTGTGTTTGTGTGTATGTGTGTTTATAGGTCATTGTTCTTAATAGTGTTAGCTGTGTGCTACTGCATATGTGTTCATATGTACATGGTTTAGGCTGGGATGTGCATGTGATGCATGTGACAGATTTAGGTTCTCGCCAAAGCTACCTGTAAAGACAGAGTGAACGTCTCCTCCCCTCCCTTTCCCTTTATCTGTCCTCTTCCTCCCCTCGTTATATCTTTTCTACACCTCTCCCCTCCCCTACAGTCCCTTTCGTCACCACTATCGTCACCTGTGGGTGTCTGTGTCCCACGATGCATTGCAATCCTCCCGCTCGCCTGGCTGGCGGTGGAACTGCAGTGACATCTACTGAGGGAGGAGAGGAAAGGAGGAGAGAGGGTGAAGGAGAATGAAGGGAAAAAGAGGGAGGAGATGAGTCATTACAGTATTGGAAATGCAATAAGGGATTGGACGGACGAAAGAGGGAATGCAAGAAGTCACACCTTGAACTTGTATTATTCTGTATTCAGCTCAGGCCTTTAATATCAGCACAAATGAACCTTCTTTTTTTAAACAAAGGACAGTAATTCACCTATTGCACTAGAAGTTTCCCTGCTTTCCCCTGTTTTTTTTCTCCTCTGTGCCCAGTATTGTGTGCAGATAATTGCTTCTCTTTAGTAACACCAGCTCTAAAACGATTTTTATTCTAGTCAGCTGGCTTTGATACAGCCTGTCTGTGTGTTTGTAATTATTGTCTTAGCCACTGGCTGTCAAACCCTATTACGTGAGGTCAAGCCCAAATGACTATCCTGAGCTGATGACAATAATTTGACGACAGACACACATGCATTAGTCAATCATGCACTTTCACGCACGGAAACACACACTGACTGAGCTCACACACACATGAACATGCACTCATGCATGCACATAAACACAAAGGAACACACAGCAGGAAACTTAGCCTTTGACAGGCATCTATACCATGAATAATTCAGGAGCCAGTTTACATAAACCATCCATTCAGTCATACATGAATTAGAATTACAGTTGTATGTGCAGGAAGCAATCTGCATGTTATGATAATAAAGCTGGGATGTTATTCAGATATGACTTTTGGGAAATCTAGTGCAATACTCATTCCCTTTCCTGCAAATTGCATCCCATTTCACAGGTATTATGCAATTCAGGACACTTAAAACATTTTCTTTTCTGTGTTACTCCTCCAACATACAGATGTTTTAACTGCAGTCAAAAGCAATAAAAGCCTGCATGGAAACAAAATAAAAAATGCATGTGGCTTAAAATATTAATAGTAAAAAAATGGAATAAACTGCAGACATTTTTTAAATTTACTTGTGTAGATATACAAAATAATGACATCATGGTAAAGCATTTTAACTCTTGTATATGCCACTTGTAACTTTAGCAGTAGCAAACACTTTTAATGCTGAATCATATTAAATTGAATGCAAATTACCATCATTTGTCATCTATAAAAAGGGCTGACATTCAGTACTTTGAGACTTTTCAAAGTCAAACATGGCACACGTCAATAGAGTCTGAACAAATCCAGATCATCTGTGCACAAACTGGTCAAATAAATATGAAACTATTTAAAGGATAGTTTTGGTTCATTACAGATGGAGTCTTATTTTCCAAACCTGTATCCTAGGAATTACATTAACATGTATGGCTATTTTTTGATTATTCCATTAATTGTTTGGTCTAAATAACGTCATGAAATAGTGAAAAGATATCCATCAAAAGGACTCTTTATTGCTTTTTTGTTCAGCCAACAGTCCAAAACTGAATATATTGTACTCACAGTGATACAAACCAAGAGAAAAGCAGCAAATATTCACATTTGAGAAGCTGGAATCAGTGAATGTTTAGTGCTTTTGCTTAAAAACTGACTAAAACAACTGTGTTGATTAGATTAACTCACTAATGGCTTTCAGTTAGAGCTGCTAATTTGTTTGGTCAAATACATTTAGCAGAAATGTATCTGCTGCCAGAATAATGAATATTACCAACATTTTTTCAAACAAAGAAAGTGCTACATTTTTGTTCCACACACGTCATTGGAAGGTGGTTGTGGAGGATATCAGACTTACAAAATGCAGCACTTTGACACCAGAGACCAGGGGTCACATCCTGAGTCCCATGTGTGGTTAGGTTTAGGCAACAAAAGCACTTTCTCTATACGAAATTCAGAACATATCCATTGCCTCCACATGGCTCTCAACATGTTGAAAACAGAGCCGGCTTTGCGCTGACAGCACTAACAGTGCAAACAATGGCAACAGTGCTGACAGAGGTAACAGTGTTAACCTGGGGGGGAACCGGAGGGTGGGCGCCACACTTCTGTGACGACGCCATCGGTCGGGACGGCATTATCGGCTGTAACCGCTGTATGAGCGCAGTGCAGAGAAGCGACGATTATCTAGCCAGTGTGCCACGCTCACTTTCACTAACATGCACTAAATGCATGCGTGGCCGGTCCGGCGGTGTTAACAAAGCAAGGAGAAACTCGGATTACAACACACACAGATCGAGAGTGACTTCATTCTCTGCTCAGGTAGACATTACTCCTCTATATCTTTACATAGCAAAAAGTTGTTTGCTGCTATATCAACGCTCTCATTATCGAATTAAGCACCTTCAAGATTACTGAAAGATGGGGGTTTGGATTAAATATTAATAAACATGTCTCATGTAATGCTTAAAGTCATCTATGATATCATCAATATTTAACTATGAGCACAATCTGTGCCTAACCTCGACTGCCTAAACACAACCATGAAAGACATGAATCATTCTTTGGTTACTAGTGGATGTTCATTGCAAGAGCATATATTATAGGAAAACAAATGAGCAATTACGAACCTGGCAGATACATTCATTACAAATGATTGCCCATTAAGTTGATAAAAGAGTAATTCAGGTGGCATTATGTTTCTCTCAAACGGTATTTACTGTTGCAAATTAGTAGTATACAAACAGAATATTTAGGGTTGTATACTAATTGTTTTGGTCATTATTTCTGTTGGCTATGATAACATACTTAAAGTAATTGCTGAGATCTTGGAAACGGATATTGTCCAGGAAAACTATGTGAAAACTACAAACATAAAACCCATATTATCCTTTATATGTTGAGGGGAACAATCTAAAAAATGATGACATACCATATAGTATAACAATCAGACAGAAAGTGTACTGACGCATGTGATAGTTACTTTCATTGTGTTTGCTCTGCTTTAGGTTTCCCATCATTTTAACCTAGAAATGTGAGGTGTACACACATCACATTCATCCTATATCCAGTGTGAAGCCGTTTCAGCATGCATTGTTCAGCGCATACTATACGACATGTGTGCACATGAAGAGATTACGGAAGGCAATCCCTTCATCTATCTGATTTATATATTATTAACCATTTCCATCCCGAGGGGCCTGTTCATTTCCCAAAGTGCCCATGGTGGGTGTAGCCCTGTCTATCAGAGGCCAATGACACAGGGACACATGTCATATAAAACTATATTACCTCTGATTGATCGATGGGGTTATGAGAGTCGGGGCAGAGATGGACAGTCGTGTCAGAGGTGGAATAGAGGGAAGGAGAAGAGGGAGGGAGTTAGAGAGAAATATGTTTGTGTTGCAAGGAATAGAGAGAGGAAAAGAGATGACAGAAAAAGACCGAAACAGAAACAATGACAGTGGTGAGAGGAGGAAAAAATGAATTAAAAATGAATGCTGACAGATAACAGTGGAAGAAAAGGCTTAGGGTGGAATGAGAAGGGAGAAATGACCAAACAGATGCAAGAGATAAAACAACTCGGACAGGAGTGTGAGTGTGAGACGGAGTGAGAAGAACGAAGGCGGTAGAGAGGTCTGCCTCTTTCGCAGATAACAGAGGAGGATGGTTCACACAGTGGACAGCAGCCATCGGATCAGAGTAACCCTTGGTGTCCCCATCTTATTTAAATAAACCACACGTACACACACACACACACACATGCACACACACACACACACTGGAACACACTGAGACCTGACAAGCATCCTTCTGCACACAACAGCTCATGTCTTCAGGGGGAGTTTGAGGACGAGAGTGAGAGACACACATGACTCACATGCACGCATGCATAAGCACAGGTTGGTAGGTTTAATACGAATAAATTGCGTTTTTATGTATTCTTTTTTATTTAAAATGTACTTAGAGCATATAGTGTTTTTTTTAAATAAGACGTTGGCCCATCGGTATTTGCAGCAAAGTTAGTGTCTGTCTCAACCTTACTGTAAGTCAATGTAGTATACATTTGAATGATTGACAGCTTTTGTGAATCTTCCTGATGTGACTGATGTAAACTCAAGAAATCTGGTGCTTCCAGCAGATCTAAAGGCCTTTATATACCGTGGGCGTACAGATAAATGACATGAATGAATGCAAAATACTTGCCTGTGAATATTACACATCTAGGGCTTTTATTGTGAAAGGTAAAGAACAGAAGGAGTGGATCTGGTCCGTGGTGCAAAAGCTCAGAAAATCGCCATTGTTCCGAAAAAAAAAAAGTATGCCACTTTTTCACTGTGTGATATTTGCATTCTGTGTGTGAAAGTATTCATGAAAAAAACAACAGTTTGAAAAAAATATACTGACTTGCAAATTAATTGCACGGACAAAAAATGCCCCCAGTGTGTAAAGACCTTGGGATGGACGATTAGACTGAACCATCATAGTCTAAGCATGTGGGAATGCATCACTGGGACATGGGCACATGCCCTTTGTTTCCACACTTTTATTCAGGAGGCTTGTGGGGGGGGGGAAGAGTCTCCATAGGGCTAAAAGAAAGAATACATTATGACCATTTGCTTTGTTTTCAGTAGTGTAAAAAACTGAAATGTAGCCTGCTGACAGACTCATTCATATCAAAGTCTTACTTAATTCACTCTTGGCTATTTTGACCCCATTTAGCCTACACATTGATTTTCTTTTACCCCAAGAAGAGCTTATTCCTGGATTTATTCACTGCACCTTAAGAAAACTGTATTTAAAATACCTTAAGAGGTCGTATGCATAACACTAAGAGCGTATTATCCCTATAACATGTACATTTTATTAATTCACCAAGCCTTGCCCCTTAGCAGTGATTGAGGTGTTTACCCCAGTGCATATGTTTTATAAATCAGCAGAGGGAGAGCACCTGCTTAGTGTCCCATTCTTCCTTATTATGCTTGGCAGGGTGATGGAGCACATAGAGATAGATCAATATTCACCCTCACACATTCACACACATACACACACAAGCTCGCAAATGCGGACACCGCACCAGCACGCACGTATACACATGGAAAAAAAATGCACGTAAACAATAATAAACATGCGCATGTAAACACACCAACATATTTGCACCAGGGGTTGTGCCTGTTAGCCTATTTTCCAGGTTATGAGATGATTAGCATCCCATTAACAACAGCTTTCCTGCCCCGCACACCCCCTCCGTATGCCATAGGTGCTGCGGGATGATGAAACATAGTTATCGAGGGGCCATGAATCATCCTCTTCTTCAAATTAAACACGCTACGTCATAAACACATTACGGGCGAACCTGCAGTCCGGGATTAGATGTGTGTTCAGGAATATGTGTGAATGTGTGTGTTTGACTGAGTGCCTAGTGTCCCAGTTAAGTGTAATAAAGCACAGGGCTAAAATAATGTGATGAGTTTAATGAGCAGACCATCCATGCATTCAACTCCCTCAGTACCCCCACCCTCCGGCCTCCCATCTCCCTCTGTCTCTGGCTCGCAGGTCCTCTCTCTCGCGCTCTCTCTCCCGCTCCATCCATCTGCCCGTGTGTGTGTGCGGGGAGCTTGGAGTTGGGCTGGGAGGTAATGTGATTTGACTGGAACGATTAATCTTGCTCAGGTGAGAGTGCATTGGGAGAAACGGGGAGGGCGACAGAAAGAAGAAAGATGGGTAGAGATGGTAGTTTAAATGTAAGTGGGGAGAGAAACGAAATGAATGGGTAGAGAGAGAAGCAGATGACATATGGCCGGGGAATTCTCTTCTTCTACTCGCACCTGTCGGTAGCTCTCTTCATAAGCTTAGTCCTGGTTTTTTGGCACTCTGATCCAATCATTTCATTTGTTGTGTCACCTTTTTTTGTTTCCTCTTTTTTCCCCCTGACACTCTCCCACCTTAATCACACTTCTTTTTAATGTCTTTCTCTTTCCTGCAGTTGCTATTCTACCCCTCCATTCATCCTTTTATTCTCCATTACTTTCCCTCTTCTCTTGTTCAAAGGTCTGCAGTAACGTGTGGACCGACCAAATGCCAGAGCCAAAATCATTTCACCTGCAGGACCTGCAGAATGTCCATAAGTAGGCTTGTGCAAATACTGTACATGGCTGCCGGGTAACAAACTTTCTAATTTTACAGCTAAACAGTACACTATAAGATGTTTCTGAAAACATTTGAGGCGAGAAATAGGCCTTACAGTAACAGAATATTGATTCATACTTGATCAGCGCTGCCTAATTTGACCGTTTGATCGGAGTTTGCGAGTGATTGACAGCTGCTCAGAGACGGCAGGCTCCAGCTCGGCTCTGACTGTTTGTTTTCCTCCGGTCTGTGAAATCTTGCAGATGCCATTAGGAGCACCGGAGGACAGAAGCATATGATATTTTTCTTATTATCTGTCTGATGCATTACTGTCAGGATATAGTGACCGTTTCATAAAAATAACTTTTTTTAAATCATATTTTATCCAATTATACCTACCGCGTCGGTAATAGCGAGAAAAATGAGAAACCCATGTAATCCGACTGCAACGCTTGAATCAACGACAAGTATTTATTGCATATCTGATTTTAGTTTTTAGTACCATTTTCAATTTGTATGCTTTAACCTCATTTTTATAATCACAAAATTTGTCTAGTAGACTTTCTTTGAAATTACAGCAGTTGCTCAGTGATCGGGGTTTGCAGAAGCGTTGTAAGGATCCAGCCAGCCTGCATATCTCCTGCATTAGTGATGATGCAGGATTTCCCAAACAATTAGCTTTTGATGTGGAGCAGGAGAACATTAGCTAGAGAACAAAAAGCGAGACACACTGGCCCATTCTTTGTTTAACAAGATTCTGCAGGTACAAATGCATTTTGCTATTTAATCAAAACTCAAGAGTATACTTACAGTTGGCAAGGTAAAGGTAATCCATACGCATCAGCATCCGTACACTATCCCTGAGCTTAGTTGATGGAATAACGATGAAATCTAAACTAAGGGCTAATAGTATTACTGGCTGTGGTACAGTGCTGGATCTGTGCTAATTTCTTAATTTGATTTCCCTCCTCAAATAGAGCGAGTAATTTGTTTAGGGGACCAGAATTTGCCCAATTTAGCTGGTAAGCTCCTTGGCAGCAGTAATGGGGATAAACAGCTAGCAGAAACTGCAGCCTAATCATACTGCGTCTGTCGAACTCTTACACACACATACACACACACACAATGTGTTTGTCTTGTCCCTGCCCCGTCTCTACATTCCACCATAATTATCTAGTTTAAAATTACAGCTTCATAAGGCTAAGTAGCTTGCCAACTAACCTGTTAGCCAAGTCAATTTGTACACATACACACACACTCATTAGCTTTCTAGCTTATGCAGCCCATATCAGTTTAATTGTAATGAACTAATGTGCTTCATCATGCAGACACTGTTATTCGAGAAAAGGATAGGTTTTTTTTTCGACCATAGAAGACTTTAATAAGGGAGTACAGGTTGGCCAACAAATATGAATGAATATGAACATGAATAGACTCATTTAACAGAGCCAGAAAATTCAAAGTATACAGAGTACAAAAACCAATATCTGAGCACAGAAAGAGAAAAAGAACCTGAGACTGAGAGAGAGAAACGGAATTAAAAGAGAAAGGGGATGCGAAAGAGAGTGATAAAGGCCACATCAAACACACACACACACACACCAACAAACAAACACTCACACACAGTTTGTATATGACTTGTTTATTCTCCTAAGAGGATCCCAAACATATGTACAGACATATTTGTGCGAGTGTAAAAAGTTTTTCTTCATCTCGAACTCTCCAAACAGTTTCATGGAGGGTCTCTAATTGGTCGCTCTGGCCCTACAAAATACACACACACACTACTGTACAAGCACTATTGAAAATGTTTCCCAGGACAGAGATTTCCTGTTATAGCAATACAGCTTAAATCTACTTTTAAGAGCATACACACACTCCATTTTTCCCTGCTTGCACATATTTTTTTTGAAAATTTCAACCTCTCCCTGCTCTCAGGGAGAGGTAATGTGTGTTATAGATTTTCAGTATTGAGGCGGTGTGTGGTTAACAAGTTTGTTCCCCCATTATGAGACGGTACATCTGAATGTGTGTTTATACTCTGCTGCGTGTGAGCGTATGTGTGTTTGTTTCCCTGTGGGAAGGCCAACCCTCTTTCTCTCTATTATCTTCTGTTATTACTGTACAACTATATTCCTTTTCTTCGCTCTCCTTCGCCTCCTCCTGGTTGCTCTTCCTATTTTTTTGTAAGCTTTTCTCACCTCTTCTTCTCATTCCTCCTCTCTACCTCCCCATACATTTCTGATAAGCTTTTATTTTACACACACCATTTGCACAGAGAGAGAGAGAGAGAGAGAGAGAGAGAAAGATAACCGAGCAAAGGATTTCTGTTATTAGCTAACTGTTTCACCTTCACCTATGAGAGACACGTGCCTAGCAGGAGGTTCACATACAGATGTGGAGCTTGTGTGGGCGGGATGAATGACACATTGGTTTGATTGACACGTGGCCTCAAGATAGAAAAAGCCAAAGCAGCTTTTCATCCGACATAGACCACCGTCAATGTTCCTGCTTTTCATATCCACATTCGCTCGTTACTTCCAATAAATCTCTTGTGGGGATTTTCCCCTCACTTTTCTCTCAACCGTCTGTTATTCATAGCCTTTTGTTATCTGACTGGATGCCCTCTCTTGCCTTCCCTCCTACGCTAGGTTCACGACTGCACTGTTCCTCTTGAACGTTCCCTCTATCATCTATTCATCATTGCAGCAAATGATGGGTAAGCTGCGAGTTGCAGAGGCCTCGGTTGTACAACTCAAAGCTTCAGGGATGAGTGACAGCGTGTTGGCACTATTTGTGACATTCAGTCAGGCAAACAGATGATAACTAGTTACCTACCCCTTTATTTAACTGGGCATGGCTGAATGGGAAGAGGGGTCTCATTTTCACAGCGGTGATACCGAGCAGAGTTGAGGAGGAGAGAGTGTGTACACACACACACACACACACACACACACACATACACACACATACACACAAATGCATGCATGAACAGAAACTCGCTCGCTCAAACAAAACACATAAGTATACACTTCTGGGAAGCAATGCTGCCACAGTCTTCTACTGACTCTATTAGGGCACAGCTCCTCAGAGTAAAGAGGTGAGATTGCAGACGAATAGATCGTGGAGCTGGGATTTTAACAGCAACTCTCTTCTCTGAACCCCCTGAAGAAACCCCTGGCTCTTTTTTGACGTTTGGGGTTCGTTTGGTGCAAGAAGTCAAACCTGTTTGAACTCTGGTTGAACTTTGTAACTGTGTTTCCCTTACCTTCCCCAAAGGTAAGGGGAAATAGCTCCCTGTTGCTGGATTTTCATAAATATTCTATCAGAATTTTTCCTCATCTGCGAATCTCAGACTTTAATGTGTGACTTGGAGCATCTGCCTTTGTGCAACGAATGGTGCAGTATTCTAATCTAAGACAGAAATATTCAGATCAGCGCCATGGACAGCTCCACAGCAGCAAACTAATCTCTCGTGAGCCAGATCAGCATCATGGACAGCTCTACACCAGCAAACTACACTCTAGTGATGCAGATCAGCACCATGGACAGCTCCACAACAGAAAACTACACTCTAGTGATGCAGATCACCACCATGGACAGCTCCACATCAACAAACTACACTCTACTGAGGAAGATCAGCACCATGGACAGCTCCACATCAACAAACTACACTTTAGTGATGCAGATCAGCACCATGGACAGCTCCACATCAACAAACTACACTCTAGTGAGGAAGATCAGCACCATGGACAGCTCCACATCAACAAACTACACTCTAGTGATGCAGATCAGCACCATGGACAGCTCCATACCAACAAACTACACTTTAGTGATGCAGATCAGCACCATGGACAGCTCCACAGCAGAAAACTACTCTTGTGAGGCAGATCCGCACCATAGACAGCTCCACACCAGCAAACAACTACAAGTACTTATATTGCTTCAGCACCTAATACTTTTATCTGAAAGCTGACCCACTTGCAATGAAAGCATAGCGCATCAAAGAGGTTTAAACTATTATAAGACATTTTATGGGTATGTATTGGCAATGGGATTGTCTATATTCTGACTGTTACCAACATATTTCAAAAGGAAATGCTGGTCTAAAATGGAGATCTTAGAATGTGGGACCAAGTATGCTACCTTGCCATAAGATTTTCTTAATCTTGTTTTATCTACTCATCTCTTCATCTTTTCTTGCCCTTTTTATTACCTCCAAACTCGCCGTCTCTTACCTTCCACGCTTTCAGTTCAATCTTGCCATTGTGTTTCATCATTGATTTGATCAAAGTTTTTAGGCAGGTATAAAGCAGAGCTTACACAAACCTTTGTGCTTGTGGCTGCCTAACTGTGTGTTTTGTGATTGTGTGTACATGTACCAATGTGTCCTCAAAAAAAGTTTTTCTAGGGTCAATTGATCATTCAGTTCAAAAGTTTGTCCAACATAGAAAAAATGAAAATAATAAAAAGTAAAAGATGACAAGGACCTTGACAACAGGCGCTACAGTCGCTGGCCATATTTCTCTATGCATCATGTAGACTGACTGAGTGAGGTGAGGAGAGACCGTCAAAGATTGATGAGAGATGATACGAGTTCTGTGAGCTACTTATTTCAGTTTGTTCTTTTTTATCACGTTTCGGTGACATTGAAAGACTCTTAAATATGTTCATGCTAACACACAATTCTCAGAGTGTTTCTTTTTCCCTTCACTTTCACAAATACACAAATTCAAACACACCCATGCACCCATCCAACACATGCATGTGAATTTAAAAAGTAATGTTACATCCAATCATTGCTGATTTAGGTCCACAAACAGCTCGTTGCCACCTGATACACTGAGCAGCTGTGTGTGTGTGTGTGTGTGTGTGTGTGTGTGTGTGCGTGCATGCGTGCGTGTGACTAAGCACTTTCAATCTGATTTACGACAAAGTAGAGACCTGAGTCTCCCCTGATTTGTTTACCTACTAACGTGCTCGGCCTGCCAACACACACGCACGAATGCACACACACACACATCACACACACACACATGCAAATGAACAGTGTCACTGGTAAAGTCCTTTCAGAAATAAGATTGATGCTCAAGTAAACTTATGCTGAGCCTCACACTCAATACTCTCATTAAAGATTTCAGTCACTTTAGAAAGAAACAGAATTTATTGCTCATTTCTAAATACTACAAGCACACACACAGAAACCATGTTCTCTATAATGGCGGGTTTGTGTGTGACGTAAGTAGGATAATAAGACCCGTCACACTATGACCCCCACCATAGTCTTTTGACCTTTAACCCTTCAACTTTTGAACTCACCCGGAGATCTTTTATTTGCCTCTCCTTTCCACATCTCAGCATGAGTCATGTTGAAGGTGACAAGCCCGCAGCGAATACACACATTATGCGAGGAGTGAAAAAAGACCAGCAGAGAGGAAACATGCAAGACACACACACACACACACACAGACACGCACGCATGCACACACGCACACGCACACGCACACGCACACACAGAACAAATCATGTTTCAAGCCATCTGTTACAGCCAGCAGGATGCAGAAGGCACTCCTGTGTTTCCTATCAAAGACATTACTATCTTTTTCACAACATGTGTGTGCACGTGTGTCATCACGCACCGCGTGTTTTGTGGTTTCAGGCTATTTTTGAACCTGGCAATCACAGGTCACTCTTGATACCTGGCTCATACCACAGTTTTCCTTCTCATCTGTATCCGATTCTGACTGCGCTCATAGGCATTCCCTCAGTGACACGTATTAACCCCCTCAGAGTGGGGCAGTAGGCCCGGAGGCCCGAAGACTTTTGCTGGAATATAAAATATGAATATAATGAAATATGAATGACGATGAGGAGGGAGGACAGCAGGGGGATTTCAGGCTGGAGGTTTTAGGTCATTTTACATGTAATGCTGCTTTAATCGTTTCTATAGATTGAACTGTTGAAAGAAGATTGATTGCACAATAAGGCTGTGACTTTGTATTTTAGCATTAGGCTAATTTATAATGACCGCAAAAATAGAATGATTTATAAGTATAAAGTGTTCAAATGACAATAATTTGAATGCATACTAGCTAATAAATTGACGATGTTGGATTAATTTTCACACCTCCTCATACTTCTGCACTATTTAGATCCTAAGCACTACTTGTTCCACATGTTTTTAGTTATTTAACTGCTGTTGTTGTGCCCTCACACCCTTTTTATACCAACAGCTTGCATTTGAATGCCTGAATCCAAACTGATGCTCCTCTGTTGCTGAACTGCTCTTCATATTGTGAATCATTCTGGATAAGAGCACCTCCTAAATCCCCCCTGTATTATTGTTAAGAGCATTGTGAAAGACAGAGCCAAGTCTGACTTTTGAGCAGCTCTTGGATATTTAGAGTTGTGCAGTCAATCCAAAACTTTGAAGAGCCCCTCTACTTACACAAAGACTGTACAATTAAATACTCAAGCTGCCCTTATAATGAGAAAATCCCTCTGAAACACTGTGTCCTTCATTAGAGGATGGACAAGAGAGAAAAGCCACAATACATAGGATACACAGGATTTAATGTTGTAATCCTTTGTGCAATCATCCAAGGACATTCACATACAATATCCCAGTTCATATGCCCAAGGAATGATGTGCTAACTGGTGACTAGAGGACATCACGCAAAAACTAATAATAAATCCACAGGACCACCAGAAAGCCAGCAGCATTCACCAGTTGCCTTATCTGAATGTTACAGTGTTGAGTGTGCGAGTCACACACTCAAGCTCTTGCATGCCAGGGTTATCAAGTTGGCACCTCCCTTCACAGATGTTTCGTTGAATTAGACCCATGACACCTCCAGAAGGCTCAGCGGTGATTTCTACCATCCCAGACCTACACTTAAGACTTTAAAAAGGACAAAAGCTGGTCTCTGGAAGATAAAAAATATTATTCCATTTAATTTCACCCACTGACTTTGTCAGTATTAAAATTTAATGTAGGCCCATGACTACTAATCATTACAATATTATGGACTAATTTCATGTGATTGCTTAAAAATGGAACTGGGAATATGACCTGCATGAATGTCTTAATGATGAGGGTGAGACAATGATTCAAGTTAGCTGCAGTAAAAGATCTCAAGATGATGATGACTGTGGCAATATCTTCACACGGAATGAATCCATGTGGGAAGGAGAACAGGTTTAAAGCATTGCTCTGCTTCCTTCTGTTAACACCTTTACATTCACTGTTATTTCTGGCTCTGCAGATATACTGGAGTGTAGACAGTTACAGATGTAATGAAAGAAAGGTGTTAGTAGAATTTGACAATACGAGGAAGGAGCTTGTCAGAAAGGAAATTTCTGCCTCGAGGGCTAAAATTATGTTCATAGTCGTTTTTTGATTATGAATGTCGTATTCAAAATCGAAAGGCAAACACAATTCTGAACATAATGATGTGTTCATCTTTAACGTTGTGCAATGATCACAAAGTTATCATACCTAAAATCAGAATATGGCCTATATCAGCGCCTGTCAAAATGACTTATGTGTCTTTCAAATATTGGCTCATATGAGCATTTTCTGATCTGCTGCCTTTATGATGAGGATACAAGTCAGTCATGCAAGTAGGAAAGGAGTTAAATTAACTCATGTTGGTAGAGGATGGTAAACAAACTGCAGTCTAAAGTGTCAAAGTCCCACACTTTGGGCACCCAGCAAACCACCCTCAAGTCTTTTCTGGTAAGGAAAGTGTTGTTCTGTGATCAGAGCCATCTTACATGTGCAATGAGCATTTTAACTTTATTTTTTACATCAGAAGACCTACTAAACTCCTCGTTACTATAGTGATGAGTATCCCCGTCTGTCACGCGGTTCAATTCCCCAACGGGGAGAGTTATGGGGGTGGTAGTAGCCCGGTCCGTGGGGTCCAGAGAGTCGCCACTTCAAGTCCCTTCACGGACCAACTATGGAATGTGGACTAGTAGCTGGAAAAGTGCCAGTTTGCCTCCTGGGCACTGCTGAGGCGCCTCGGGCAAGTCACCGACCCCTTAAACTGTAGCTGCCCACTGCTCCTAATATTCTAGGATAGGTTAAATGCAGTGGCTCAATTGCACTGTGGGCTGTGCTATGTACAATTTGTGACAATAAAATTGAATTTATATTAACATTTACATGCAGTATCAGTAGCAGTTGCATGCTATTGGCAGTGTAAATGAGAAAGAGGAGTGTTCTGTATGGACTTGTAGTTTTTGTGGGTAATCTTTACAATCTGTACAGCATACGACACCTTCTATCCTATCCAACATGATTATTGTAATGCAAACCACAATGTTTCCTTAACCTTAACAGTAACTATTTTAACCCAAATCACAATCTGTCTAAACTTAACCAAGTCGTTTTTGTGCCTAAACTTAGCCAAACCTTAACCAAAGTGTTGTCACATCATAAAACAGATTTATTTGTCAACAGTTGATTTGTAATGGTTTCGGAAGGCACAGTTGTTATCCTGCCGAAAGCGCCGTGAGATCAGAAAGCGCTTCTGAGTGTTATTCTAGACGGCACGGACAAAAGAGACTCCTGGAGGACAAAGATCCAGATCCAAGATGTCTGGAAAGAGACACCGACCGCCAAAGGAGAGAGAGAAAGAGGTCTCAGAATGAGGAGAATCCATCTGGAGCCGTTGAGGCAGGAGAGTCTGGATTAAACTGTGGGGCGTGGCTTTGCTGATGAAACAACCAGTTTGTCCACACTGTGCCCAGATTGCGCTCCACACTTCCACACATCCGATCACAATGTTAGCCAGGAGACCTCGCCTCACATGTGGGCTGGCTCACTCGATTTTTTCTGTGAGCCAGGATCCAATCACGGAGCCCAGGGACCTGAAAGTGTCCTGGCACAAAAACGCACACTGAAAATGCAAGTGCAACCCTGGCCTGTGCCTCACACAGAGAAGAAAGAAGCAGAGGGTAAAAAAGTGAAATGAGAGAGCCAAGTAGACAGGTGGGTTGAAAAAATGTTGAGAATCACAGTGTGGGAAAGAAAATAAAAGATATACCTGGAGGAGGGATAACAAAAAGGAAGGAGAGAGTCAGAAGGGAGGGAGATTCGCTGATCACCACTAGAGGAGCGTGAATTTCAGCTTCACTAGAGGGAAATTGAGGAAATTAAAATCAATAATAGATTAGAAATTTTGAGAGTCTTTACCTTATTCAACTCTTTGATAACTTGGAATCATTAGGGAAATGGACAGGATGGACATCCCCCCTAAAAGTGTTGTTTTGCTGGTATACAAGCTAGTAGACAGTTTCCCTGCATGCACGTAAATCCAGTAATTTCCATGACATTAATGGTGCTCTATGACAGTGTGCCAGATGACATGACCAAGATGCATCGTGATGTGTCCTCGCAGTCAATTCTAAACCGTGCGCCTCCGTCTTACGTAAACCTGCCATTGGCCAAATCCATTTTAAATCAATATAAATTGTGATCTATTCACATTGCTACACATTCCAGCAGCTCAGGGAGTAATAAATATCCAGTCTCAGGTGTCACAGCCCGGCTCAGTTCAGCTCGAGTTTGGCTCAGCAGAAACCTTACCCCCGCCACTTTCAAAAATAGCACTGTGACTGCTATCATCCCCAAGAGACCAGTGAAACCTATCAAAACACATCAGAGTTAAAATGCTTCAAGTGTCCAAACTGTTTAATATCTAGGCAGGGCGTCGGTAGGCCATGCCAATGGTCCCTCTCAGTCAGAGCCAGAGTAGTGGAGATGAGCGATGGTGCGCGACTGCAGTTTCACTAAATGATTGAATTTTGAAGGCAGAGTGGTGACACCGTGGAGAGGGATGGCGCCGGCGCAGCATCAGTCTCAGTGCAGATGACAGAGTGGACGTTTGGTAAACAGCGAGAGTGGGGTGAGGAGTGGGGGACATATTGTGGGGGGAAGGTGTGAACGAAAAGTGTGGACGGGAGATGGATAGAAGGTAGAAAGGAATGAGGGAAGGAAGGAAATAAGGATAGATTAAAAGGGATATGAGAAGAAACTAGTGGATAAAGAGAGTTTAATAAAGAAAGGATGAAGGGGTAAAATAAATTAAGTGAGGAAAGAAAATTGGCTCGGAGGATAGAAGGAGAGGGAGGAAAGAGTAAGAACACATATGGGCACCGGGCATTACATTTGTCACCATCTCAGTCGTCACAAGCTCCCTCTAGTAGGAATGTAGCTAGGGTGAAATGGAAGAAGAAACAAGCTGCAGAGCTTGTCCTTAAAGTTGCAGTTGAGGCAAATGTAATATTGATACACTCCAGTCCATCTGGGGACATCTGAAGTGGAAAGAGTAAGAAACATTCAACTAAAGTAAAACTACTGCTACTTGTTAAAATCATGGGGAAGATTGTTAAAGGTTGTTATATGATATAAGGACAACTTGTTTGTTAGTTTTAGTTAAATAACACCTTTAGTGTACAAAAAAACATTATCAAAGAAAACAGATGACCACATTTACAGCAAATGGCAAAAGTTTGCTGATTCCGCACACATACATCACAGAGTGAGAGACACTTGTCTATATAGACTACACTTATCTAGCACTCAAACTGCTTGACAACAAGCCAGCATTCACCCATTCATGCACTGGTGGTAGATTATACCCTACAAGGTGCTCATCAAGAGGGATAAACACAAACACACTCACACACTGATGTGAAATTTGGGGTTCAATATCTTGCCCAAGGACACTTTAACTTACCTTCGTCCTTCTGATTAGTGGACGACCACTCTACCTCTGCCGCCCATAGGATGCCTGTATGTTCTGTATAATTGTATTTATCTACAAATAATTAAAGACTTCCCTTTCTGTTGAAATTAGTCTTTTTAATTAAAGGAATTAATCTTAAAACAAATGGCATTAGGGGGGAAACCTCGATCTCCTAAAAATGACATTTATTATTTAAGTAAGTAAGTGGACCTTGTTTTTTTAGGTCAAGAATGAAGAAGTACGTTTTCGATCTGGTCTAAATTAACACCAGGGCCAGCATCACAGATATCAATTAAAATGTTCAATTGTGTCACGAGTAATGAAATCAATGCGGTCAATAATATGTTTCTT
The DNA here is from genome assembly GCF_015220745.1 of Sebastes umbrosus. Taxonomy (NCBI): domain Eukaryota; kingdom Metazoa; phylum Chordata; class Actinopteri; order Perciformes; family Sebastidae; genus Sebastes; species Sebastes umbrosus. The sequence continues at coordinate 24,239,316 of NC_051275.1, forward strand.
CATATTCTTCTATACCTCAAAAAGTATTCCTGTGTGACAGCCACAGAAACTGATCTAACGTGAGATGGATCCATTTATTTGGTATAAATCGGACACTAGTATCGATACTCAAAACAAGATTATGCATCAGTATTATCAATACTTTGGGTATCAATCCACCTAACCCCTAAAATGAAGCAAGCTCAACTGTTTAAGCCATGGAGGAGAAATCCAAGGTACTCAGAATCACAAAGTTTGAACTTCTACATTTCCATGGCAACTGAGCAAACTCAAACTGCTGATGAGGACCATGTGATATGGTTGAAAGCTCAAGACCATGTGTGTAAGGGGAACTTGAGTTTAGATTGTTTTATCAACTTTAAAGTAGCGTAGGTGTTTCATTAATTTACTCTTCCTTCTTTCCTGCATTTCCAACAGAAATAGTTTCCTCCTTTCTCTGTATCAGTATTCATCCTCCTCCTATTGTTTTCACCTTTAGCTCCACCTCTCTGCATGAACCGATTGTCGAGACCGCGCTGTACAACAACCCGACATCGCTTATACACAGTCATCCAAGCAAAGAAAATCCTATTGCCTCCTCAAGCGTTTGTCCCACAGCGCTCCGTACTGTAGATAGCAGCAAACACAGATAGCAGCAGCAATCTGCTGAAAGCCCTGGGTTCCCCCTCCACCTCCTCTAATCCACAATCTGTCAATAATAGGTTGATGTCTGACAAGATGTGGTGGAGAGAAATAGGAAACCCATTGAAATGTTACAAAGGTTTGATGTGCGATGTCAGGTACTCCCCTCCTTAAACATGACACCCCTCTTCAAGCTCGGACTGCTGAGCGGAGAAAAGCAATCTCTTATCTTGTCAGTCTTATTGCAGAAGGGGGGGAGAGGAAGGGAGGTCTAGAAGAAAAAAAAGAGAGAAAGGGGGGGCTGACAGAGGAGGAAGAGAGTAAAAGTATAAGAAAGGTGTACGGTGAGAGGAGAAAGATAGGTATAAGGAGGCTGGAGACGGCAGGAGAGATGGAGAAGAGGAAGATGGAGGGAGGAGGAAGTGAAGATGAGTTTTTTTGTAAAATCTGTCAGGAGCCGTAATCCCATTCTACACAGTTCGGTGTGAAAATCTAGAGTACTGGAGCAGAGAGAGAAGGAAGGAGCGAGATATGATGCACAGCATAGAAGGAGGAGAGAAAGTGTAGGTTTAAAAGAAGGAGGTGAAAGCATTGAATGAGGGGTGATATGGACTGAGACGGGGAGGGATGGAGGAAGAGAAAGCGAGAGCTTGATACACAAAGATTTTTCTCTCTGGCCGTCTTGTAGCGGGAGCTCCTCATCACAGGCGAGACCGAGCCTGCATCGTGTAAAAAAAAGATAACGCAGCAAATTTAATCCCAAACTGTACTGCATCTCATAACTCATAATGTGCTACACATTCAGCTAGTATCAGAGCGGGCCTGGCTGCTGCCGCTGCTGCTCCAGGTCTAGATCCAAAATGGGAAACAGGCAAGAAAAGCAATATGTTTTAATGAGCCCGGGTACCACAGAGAGAGACTAAATTTCTCCGAGTCCCAGGCTGAAAATATATATATGAATCCCTGCTAACAGCCCTCGCCTGACACTTGTATTACATGGAGGCCTAGAAATTAACATGCTAAACAAACACACACACACACAGACACACACACCCTACGTTACTTCCTGCTCAGTATTTCCATGGGAAGCTGAGCCGACTGCAGCGCAGACATAAAGCCCTCGGCAGGCAGCTCAGGATGATGTAGGGCCTTGTAATGAATTTGATTTCATCCTGCCATTTCAGGCAATAAACATACAAGCTTAAGATGCATGGGGTTGTAAATTTTAACAGAGGCAGCCTTTTCAGCGGAGTGTGTGAATATTGGTTAGTGAGTGGTGTGACATGATCACAGGAGAAAGGTTGGACAAGAGGATTGTCTGCATGATCCTTATGAATGTGTGCGTCAAGACGGCTAAGTAATGCGGTTTTGCTGCAGCATATATCCTTTAAGGATACACACATTTTACTGACAATAAAAGGCAATACAATTTCAAAAACTAGTTAAATGCATTGAGAACATTTTTTTTTCTTATTAAGGTCTTATTGATAACATTTTTATGTAGTCAAACATCTCTTTTAAAAATAATAAATCCACAGAGCTTTTATGCGAAATGTGCCAAATAAAAGTATGGCTTGTGCTGAAAAAAATAAGATTGTGAATTCATAATTTTAAAAATATTGGCGGGTCCAAAAGGAATGTTTTGTTTATCTCTGTGGAAGATATCAGACATTTGGTTCCCACTTAACAAGGCTTATGAGCCAATAGTATAATGACGTTGGTATCATGTGGTATCTCTGTGTCTTCAATTAATGGGGAAAAAAAACGGATAAATGGCTGAGATTGATGGTAAGTGTCTGGCAATGACTTTTTTGAAATTGAAAGGGGAGAGAGAATGCAAAATCTAGTGGCTGAACGTTATCAATGTTATCAATAGCATCTTTGAAAAGGGCTCCAAGGCTGAAGATTTATGCAGTGATACTGAAATTAAAGTATTTCTTTTTGAATGGGAGATTGGTACAGTGGAAATGTTAGTAAAGTGAAAATGATGATAAAAGACAATCAAGTGGAGAAGGATGGTGTGTGAAGAAAAGTGGTTTAATGGCGTCACTCACTGGAACAGATTCTAAAGGGAGAGGAACGAGGTTTGTGTGTGTGTGGAGGTCATTGACATGTCGAGCCATGGCGCACAGAGAACACCACGTCTCATCAATTATAAAAACAACAGTGCTGTTCTTGGTGCCCATAGACTTGACGGAAAGATTTTCCAATCAAATACAAGCTGCTTTGTAAAAAAAAAGCCTTTTTTTATGCAGCGTTTTATAACATAGGGGGAATTTCCAGCATCCATAAATAATTCACATGCAGCAGTTGCGCTAAGCCACACTGTTATGACTCTGATTCAAAAGAACTGCATATTAGTCTCACTGCACTGCACACATTTCTTTCTATTATGGTGAATAACCATAAAACAAAAGCCCAGACTAAATTGCTGCTGATCCGTAGTCTTGTTTCACTATCCAGAATTTGAAATCACTTAGCAGACCTATTACAGCCAGTATTACATAAAAGCCCAGATGCTGTATTATATCTTTTACTGATTTAGATGAGTGTAAACATGAGCAAAATACTAACCACAAATAAACAGGATATGTTAAAAACATATAACATAACATAACATGCTGCATGTGCAGGTTAAAAGATCATACTAAGAAAATCAATTGGGAGACAAACATCAATATGTTGCTACACACAGATCTATCTACTGTATAACCTCCAAAATGTGTGTGCAAATTTTGCAATTGCCTCATGTTGACTTTTTTTTCATACAACAAAGTACTGTTAATACACACATTTAGGAGAGTGCATCCATGTGTATTTATTGAACAGAATACCTCATCTAAAGTACACTCACTTTTGGAGATCATTGAAGCAGAGGGTAATAGGTGTGTGTCTTTGTGTGTCTGTGTGTAGAAAAGTGTGCTCTTGTGTGTGTGTGTGTGTTTCTTCACAGTCTTTGTCATTATTTCTACCAGGAGATTATGTATTCGGTCGTGTGAGTGCGTGCGTGAGCAAGTGTGTGCATATGCATCTCTGTTTCTGTCGGTCTGTCCACGGCTAATCTGACATACTGCTGGACCCATCAGCCTAACATTTTTTGTGCTCATTTATGACTCTATGCTAAAGGATCTCTCATGGTTGCAGTGATTCACACTTTTTGAAAATATGTTGAATTGAAGACATATTTTATAAACTGATTTATACCGTCATTTACTGCTGACCCACTATTCATAACCGGCCGGTAGGCGCCGCAAGTGATCAACAACCGCTTCAATTTGCACTTGTTTCCACTAGTACTACTTTCAATTTACCAATTGTTACTCTCTTGATTTGCAGGTAAGACAATTGCATGCATGTATAACTATCGCTAAGCAAATGACAAACTGAATCAAGCTCCGACTACAGCGGAGTGCGTCGACTTATGTCTAAACTAGTTAGCCGTTAGCATCGCCGGTTGTCTTTTCTGGGGGATTTTTGCCATTGTTGTTTTTTTAAACTTAAATGTGTTTTACAAGTAGCAAACTCCTTTAAGGAACAACTCTGTGCATATAGGTTGTGTGCTAGAGCGGTATTATGGTAGAACAGGGTATTTATAAACCCTGACGGTATGATTTTCACCGTCATGAATACAAACACTCTCCTTTTGATTGAATATGCACATTCCCATGCACAAATGCACCGACACACACAGACACATTCAAAATAAATCACCCACCCAGACAGAGCAAGCTAAACCCAAATAGGAACGTGACTATGTAATTTTAGCTGAATAGCAGCAAGCCTCTGTGGTATAATGGCCGCAATCCGTTTGAAGGCTGTTTCATTTCAGTATCAAAGTGGCTGTAATGAAGGCTGAATGACACTGGGGAAGGGCACAATAGCGCAGAGATTGCTTCTAATTAATGTAGCTGATGTTAGAAACATGAATTAGATCTTTCTGAGCTGAGCAATAGATGTAATTAAGTTCATTCACTGCTACATACTCAGTTCCTTGCTCTTTTTTTTACCTTTCTCTATTGTATACTTTTCCTTTGTGTCGTCTCTCATTTCTGTGTCATCTGTCCTCACGTATCTTTCCACTCTTAAACACATATTACTGTCGGCCTGTCTCTTTGTGAAGATTTTAATATTCCACTCATTTTCTCTCTCTAGTTCAGTCGGTGCCTCTGTCTGATTGTCTGTATATCAGTCTGCATGCCTCTCTAACGATGAGCCTAAATATCTGCCCGTCTCTCTGTCTTTCCTTCTGGTGAGGATGTCAGTCCGTCTGTCTTCCCCCTCTTGTCTCCTCTTGTCTTTAGAAAATAAAAGCTGAGCCTGTTTGACACCAACCGGATTACCTGAGCAGTCGTGATTCCCTCACCTTTGTTCTCCGCGGCGCCGACACTCCACATTAACATTCCAAAGGAAGTGGAGGAAGCCCTCTGATTGGAGAACCGGGGTTTGCTTAAACCAATTGAACGGCCGACACAAATTAATCATGCCTAGCCGGACCGCGATTCAATTTGGAGAGCAATTGTGGTCAGGAGGTGCTTTCCACATTACTGCGTATGCATGCAATGTGTGGTTGTGTGGATGTGAACAACTAAAAGAGTCTTTCTGCCAATCATTCTCTGGTTTAAGGCTTGATTGGGGAAATGAAAAAACTTTGAGTGGTCCAACTTTGTTATTGATATAGAAGAAAATTAATTGCATATATACAGCAGTTTTTAATCGGAACAGGACATAGTACTTTACAGAGCTGCCAAGCAAGACGCTGCCCTGCTCATTGGGAGCAATTTCAGGTTCAGTGTCTTGCTCAAGGTCACTTAGACATGTGGGTCGAACTACAGTAACACCATTACAATTTAAAAGCCTGTTCAACCACCTGAGCAACAGCTGTGCCAAAGAAAGTAATATGCTTTTTCATGTACATTGTACAGCAACAACCGTTATTTCAGCAGCAACATACACAACACATTAACTAACTCCTTGCAGGAAAAATGAAAACTTTAAGCAAAGACGTAAGGAAGTAATATTTATCTCTATAAAATAGGGCTACAGACTGCAACCACAATGGCAGACTGCAACCACAATGGCCGCATATGAACCATTTTTGAGTGTGCAAGTTAAAATTCCATGCGAGTGCATGACGGTCATCATCATTGTTGCCCTTGGTGCCCTACGCACGGCGTACGGAAGTCACTGGGAGCTGTAAATTCCTGAGGTCTCTGCTGGTTGCCCAGCAACCTCACAATGATAACACGGCAGGAAGTTACTATTTGCAGCCAAGAAATCCAGTCCAGCACACAACGTCCCATAAAACTAAAACGTATCATTGTCTACATCTTGGATTTTGCAAGAAATATAGCTTGTTAAGTAGTGAGCTTTAATAAGGATTTTACCAAAATGTCAACATATTCCTTTAACTAGATTGCTAGATAACAAGATATAATTTGGATTTGTTCATATAAGTAAAACAAACTAAGAATTATCATGAGGTGACCAATTATCATGATTATGTGTCATTTTACTTGATTTAATTGAAATGACTATGTCAATTGAAATTAGCTATAAAAAGTCGACAAAACATTAAATAAAAGTCATATGATATCCTTAATATGGCAAACTAAATCTGTTAATAATTGTATATCTAATCTATATTTGTGAATACTATCAGTGAAAGCAGTGTTCCAGCAATATTTCAGTATATTGTGAAATGTGATAAACACTTTAATTCAAATGCTATCTGCAGATGCAATACAGAGATGATGCAATAGTGCAGTCAGACATCTGACGGTGTTATCAAACCCAATCCAACGTTTGAAAAATGAAGGAGAAGGGTGCTATTCAGTTAAGAAAAACAGAGGGTGCTGACATTTTAGAGTTTTTAACGTTTTTCACTTCTTCTGATAGAGAAAGTGCCATTTCACTGGTCCCAAACTGGGAAATTTCAGATCACAACAAATTAAGTCAGGTATTATATAAGCTACAGAGGAAGGCTAGCAAATCTGTCAAACATACAATGTAAATCCACCAAGTGACTTAGTTAGTGCACCGACAGCATGCTCCTTATGGAGCTCCATAAATAACGTAATGGTTATTTATGGAGCCATAAACCACCGATACCCGTCATCTACACATGTGTTGAAATGTAGCATGTGGTTTACTCCAAGTGTAGAAGCGCTGCTTTATGGTGTCATGGTACGCACCTCTTTCACACAAACAGATGCAGACATACAGCACATGCACTCATGCAAACACAAACAAGTTAATAAAGGGAAGTTCACACTGGTCACTTACAGCAAAACACCAACACAAGGTGACCTTTGAAAAGTGGATGTTGCATCCTCACCTACAGCAAGCAATTGGCAATCATCAGAGGGCCACAGCAAAGACTTATGGGATAGAAAATGCGGGCCCTAAGGGAGGCATGGTGGGCTGATGGATAGAGAGAGGTGGGGGGGGAGAAAGAGAGAGAGAGCCAGAGAGAGCGAGGGAGAGGTAGTAAGACAGGCCGACTTGCGGCACAGTCGTCAGTAAAGTGTGAATGACACTGCAGACAGCTGTGAAGAGCCAGATAAGAGAGAAGCGAGGGAATGAGAACGGATGGAAACTGACGGAGAGAGGAAGAGAGTGACAGAGTTTGATAGAAAGGGTATCATAAAGAAGTAGATGGAGTGAGATGAGAAAATACGAGAGGAGACGGAGCGATGAGGAGAAAGACAATATGGGCCATAAAAGGGTGTGTTATAAGGACAAGATGTCTTCACAAGCACAGAAAAGATGAAGGAAATACTCCAAAGCCAGAACAGTTTGTCAACCCTGACTGCTTTAATGGACCATGGTGGGATAGCATTTGTGTTGAGTTCAGGATTAAGTTCAAGTCAGGGTTAAGGGTTGTTTTGTGAATGAATAGGAGGCATATAACTGCACACAGGTGGGGTGTAAGACTTTGTTTGATCATACGTACAAGTACATTTTCAGTGTGTGTCCATGTATTTCTGTCTGAATTCATATGTCATACACGTCTCCATATATTTTCTTCCTACAAACGCACTGTGAAGCGTGCTGTGTTGTCACACAATCAAAAATCTTAAGCCTGGCATCCGTTCATTTGCTGCACAGCAACAGGTACTGCCATTCAAATCCCACCCTAATAAAACAATACGATTTCTAAACCAACATTCTTAATATCAGCAGTAAGAAAACCTGAGTCTTTTCAATTTGATTTGAACATGTCCATTCCTCTCAGTCATTATTGTGATTAATTTATAATGTGAACTCATGTTCTATCAGCTTGATAAGACAGACAGATGATGACAAATCATTTGGGATTACTCAGATGTGAAATATAAGTCACTGTCCTGTCCAGTCACTGTTATGCAGGCAGGGGGCTATGCCGTCAGAAGTGAGTGAGAGGAGAGGAGTGTTGAAAGAAAGAATGAAATGGACTGAGTGGAGACATAAGTGCAGAGAGATAGAGGTTACTCTCTTTAATCTTCTCTCCCCTCATTCTTTGGTCTTGGCTCTGTTTCTCTCTCTGTCTGTCTAGGCTTTACTATAAGATGGTTTCCAGTCTTGCTGCTTTTTTTCTGTCTTTCTTTTTCTGTTTTTGACTCTCCCAGCAGTGTACTGAGAGAAAGCAGGATTCATTAAATGCATGCAGAAACAGATTTGCGTACAATTAAGTTAGGGACGTCTTGGGTCATTGGTCTGGTTTGAGGTCATTGTTTGCACACAACCAACACTGAAAATTGCTGCTTTTAAATATATGATTATTTAGGCATGGCAATACACACAATAAAATAGCAAAACTGGTGAGCAAGCCCAGACATTTTTTCAGTGGCAAAATTTGCTCTTTAATTTAATTTAATGCAGAGGCGTGTGATCTATGACTAATGCAATGGTCATGGTTTTACTTCCTGCTCCCACATATGGTATAGACAAACAAGGGGAATCATGCAGAAAAGAAAAATGAGATCGCTCCCTATGTGTGTGTGTGTGTGATTTGCAAAGTACTGCCCTGTCTCTGCTATCATTGGCAGACGCTGCTATATTCCTGAGAACTGAGCAGATCTACTATGTCTTCTATTGTGAAGACCTACAGTGTATGTCACTGGTCCATGATTTTGTGACTGTATTCCTTGGCACCTTTAATAGCTGTGTCCTTGTATCGTTCATCTCTATGTAGACATAAATAAATTGTTGTGTGTGTGTGTGTGTGTGTGTGTGTGTGTGTGTGTGTTTTGTGTTTTGTGCTTCTTGACAGCTCAAGCAGCTTCTGGCCTTTTGGCTGACCACTGCAATCTGACCTCAGTGGCAGTTAATCAAAGTCATATGTAAGCTACCATTCATCAAAGCTTATGCACATGCACGCGCGCACGCACGCACGTGTATTTTAAGTTTTACAGCCTATTCAACATGGGTGATAAAGAGAGTGAGATAAAGACAAATAACTTGAAGGGACAGCTGAAGATTGATTTTGCTTAAGATTAAAATTGTGTGTAATTGTCTACTTTGTGTTTTGTTTTGTTTTTTAGTTGCTCCTTCCAAGAAGAAGAAGAAGAAGAGGGTGGAGTTGAGAGCTTGTTAATGATGTGCACCTGAGCAGGCTGGGCTCAAGACACTACCTGCATGATCATCTCACTTTCCACCAATTGACATTTTTGTTCTTTTGTTTCACAACAATCACACACTTCATTCCACTCACACATGCAATGTTGACATTAATCATTTTTGCCTACAGTCACAACTCATTTGTAAAGTTGTATTCCATTTATTTAATTAAAACACATTGCATTTATATAGGTTTGTGTGTGGTCCTCCTCCTTTCTTACAATCTTTGAGGCTCTTTCAGGCTGTGACAACTGAAGGGGTACGCCAGGGATTTAAGTTTTGCACTTCCACAAAGTTAAGGGACTTTCAAGGGACAGATTATAAAACTGTCAAAATCTATGCAGCATAGGCCAAGGTTTCCTGACTTTAAGTCCCCAGTCAAGCTTCAAAAACACTGAATCCTACATTCCCCATAATACAACTCAATAGGTCACTCATTAGACCTTCACTGACTTTTGAGTGCCCATTTCTCCAAGCCCAAGCCGAGATAACTTTGATGAATCGGCAGAGTATTCTCCATGTGTAAAATTGGTGGAGTACCCATTTGAAAGAAGGGACATTTAACATAAAAGAGACATCTTCTGATCCATTGGAACCATATTTGGTGCGCTGTATGTTCATATTTGTGCCTGGTGCACCTCCAGCAGAACAGTTTTCTCCTCCTGGACTCACTGCCTATTAGATTACCTTTAAAGGGGATGAGAGGAGCTTGTGTAATTGCATTATAGAAGCCCACCCTAACTCCACCTGCTGTTACTGTTAAGTCTTCTCATTAACAATACTGTACAATCGTCATGCGTCAGCCTCTTTCCAGTTTGTGCAACACTGTGCCAGGTTGAAGCTTAAGCCTCTGGTCATCAAAATTGCAAAAATTGGTTGGTCACACCCGCTAAGCTTGCACCTCGCAGCAGCACTTGCATCCAGTTTCATTACACACTTATGCACGACATAAACGCACACACTCTCACACACAAACATTTACTTGCTCTCTATGATCAGTGCTAAGACATATTAGCACGGTACCAGCTTTTCTTACCTTAGGCACACTTTCTCTATTGACTGCATGGCTCTAATTTAGACAGAAACCCCCGGTGTCTTTTAAACAACTTGAGGAAAAAGAGAGAATTGAGAAAGTGAAACTGAAAGAGAGGATGTAAAACTGCAGATACAAGGGGAGGGAGAGAGGGAAGAAAGAGATAGAAGAGAAAGGGAAAGAGGAAGAAGAACAAGGAGTTAATGACGCTTTCATTTTGTTTAAATCTTATTAGGAGATTGAATTCACAGATAAATCTACTAAAATTAAGTGGCAAGCTATGCAGCTGTTGAATTGTACTTGCAGAGATGGGAAGCATTTATATTAAAAAGGTCAGAAGAGATACAACACATTAAACAATGAATCATTCAGAGTTTAACAAAACTGAAAAAAATCTGGAGAGTTCATCACATTTGTTGCTGATGTTATTTTTAAGTCAAGTTTTGGTTTTAGTTGAAATCGAGCCAATAGTTAATTAGTTTTTTCTTGATAGGTATAATATGAAGGATTGTTTTTTAAAAAAAATAATGTATAGACTCATACAAAAATAATCCTTCTCATTCATCACTTCTGACCCACTAGAAGTGTGTGGTGGTGTCTGTTTCTGTGGAGACCCTGCAGACCTTGTATTTTCTCTTTTTCTTATTATTTGGCTGTGTTGGGGATGTTTCTGGACCTCAGCAAAGAGTGATTGGGCCCCATATGGGGGGTGTAACCAACAGCCAATAGCAGCATGCAGGGTGTGCAGCTCTTATTCATTCCCAGGTAAAATACAGCCGCTTTGTCACGCCCCTCAACGTCTGATACCGAGGCACAAGGGACCGTTTATGTCTGTCAGATACAAAGCGGACATATTTCATGGATGAGAGCCGCTTGTGTGTTTTTATGTGCTCTTCCAGTGCTCCTCTGTCTCCCCTCTGCTGTGTGCAGAGTGCTGCTAGTTCGTTGTGTGTCAGTAGTTTGACCGAGAGCAGCCGCTGAGCCACAGCGGACAGGATGAAGCCTGCCCTTTCGGCTGCATTGATTAAAAATCCGGCAACTAGTCACCTTCCCGCAGGGTTGTGCGGAGGTGTGCAGAGTTGTGGGTCTGTCATTTAGGACGTAACCGCTGTGAAACGATCAGAAAATGTTTTATTTGTCCGATTCACTGCTTTGTTCTCACTAACGCTGCTCCCTCTCTTCATATACTCTGTAGTTCGTTCAACCATCGCTGCTCTCTCTCTCTCCATCCCTCGCTCATTGAGCCGAGAAGGAGGCGCCAACTTTGAGCGCCGTGTGTTTACAAACAGCAACAGACAACTGTAACATATTGTACCTTTAAGCAATGCAGACATCGCCTGAGGAACCAATATTGGTACCAGAATTTTTTTATGTTGGGATTTCTGAGAGCAGACAAAGTGTTTAAATTTTTTTTCAGCAGAGAGAGAAAGCATGATATGAAAATTAAACAGCATTCTACAGTGGTGGTGCTACATCAACCTGATGAGGTTACTTCTGCAAAAAAAAAAAAAAAAAATCACTCAACCTTCGTATAGTCAGCCCAGGCAGTACCGGGCTGAACGCCCAGAGAAGTTTCCCATAGACTGTAAAACATGTACTGTCTTCACAGTGGGGTTTTCCCATTTGTATGCTTCATATATTCTCCTTTATTTCCCCTATCTTTATTCTTTTATCAGCCTTTTCTCTCATTTTTAATGCATCCCCTACATGCACCCTCTCCCCTTACTATCTTTTATATTTTCCCTTTCTCTCCCCTGTCTCTGTCTAAATGTTTGGGAGAGTTGTTGTCCACTGACAAATGTAATAGATTTCGCCTATGCCGATCTCTCCCCCTCTCTGTTTCTCTCTCAGCAGGAGAAGAGGGGTACTTTTCTTAATCAAAGCGCCTGCCCCAGAGCTAACCCAGCATACTACAAAGTCTCCTCATCATCATCATCCATGGGAACCAATCAATAATTCAGCATGCTGCCCAATGCATCACCGTGCATAGAGATATTTCTGCTCGGCCCTGTACAGTCGGAGAGCTCTCATACATGGGAAATGGAGCTATTCACTGAAGACCAATAACAAGGAGAAAATGGCAAATACAAGCCTATAATCCCCAGTTAGTGAGCAATAGTTCTAGCCCTAAGGCTTTAGGGCTTGCAGAAGTAGTGTACTTAGAGCGGCATTTGAAATGCAGGCACAGTAATCGGGGGGATTTAAAAGAGCAATGGAGCAATCACAAAGGTTCTACCCCATGGGGTACTAAGGATAATATGGGGACATATCAAAATACTGTGAAGTGATTTCCTCCTCCTCTTGTTTTTCCTCGTCTTTGTCCCTCTCTATTTTTGGCCCAGTAGCCAGGAAAAAATGTTGGCATTGTACGTTTCTGCGAACCAGGGATACGTTGAATGTCAACGTTTTTGCATTCTGTCAGAAGAAGTGATGTAGTATAAAGAGTGAAAAGAGACACACCGGGCAGGCGGGAGGGGAGGTGGATGGGTCCAACAAACCCAAGGGTTTCATCCAGGAGATCGCTGTTCGTGTCCCATCCCTCACGTTACAATCAGCTGTTTGTTCATGTCCCGTATTCACAACGTTCAGTGTCATTTTCACTGTACAATCGTAGTAGTTTTACGCCCAACCATGTATTTTTTTACTAAACCTTATTAAAGTGGTTTTGTTGCCTAATCCTGAAGTGATGCCATTGTGCATTTCTGCAAGCGTGATATGAGGCCGATATGAAACGTATTCATGAAACGTATCCAGAGGTCTGAAACGTATTCATGAAAGGTATCACTGGTTTGCAGAAACGTACAATGACAACATTTTTTCAGGTGATTGGGTTGTTTTTTTTCAGTGTAACCCAGTCAGTGAAACCATCATATCTTCATGGGACAGGTTATACTTTTACGCAGGCTTTGCTCTGTAGTGGAGGTGTTAAGTCTTGAGCACTCAACTTTGAACCTCCAAACGATGAAATTGGCATTTACGAACTCAAGTCAATCAAGATGAGCCCATTTATCTCTATGGGTACGGGTCCTGTATGGGCTTTGCTAATCATACACTTCATCCTTTTCTTTTCCTGAGCAAAGAAACACAACAGAAAACTGTGAGACGTCTACCTTGAGACGTTGGACTCTCTCGCAATGGCTTGATCATTGTGGCTGCCAACAGTCAAGGTCCAGGCTTATCACTTCCTCTGATGAGGAGGAGGAGGAGGAAGACATGCTGCTGGGCAGGGACCAGGAGGCTTTGCATTTTATTGAGCTCTGTAAGCTTCCTCTGCTTCTTCTATCCTTTCCTCCTTGTTGGTGAGGCAGAACCTCCTAGAGGTTATAAGAAACTGAAGTGCTCTGCTGCTGGATACCTCGTCTTATGGGACACTTTGACGTCAGCATAGGCTTCTTACAAAAGAAACATTTTGCCACAGTTGAGAGCTGCAGAAAAAATAAAGTGTTGAGCCAGGGAAAAAAAACAATAGATACTCCGAGGCTACAAAACACAAGGGTTGACATCACGTCCAGAGGGAGGCTGACAGCAGAAGTATCCAGTCAGATTGAGTCAAATCTGGACTCAAATTCAAAAAATTGGAAGTGGGTCTGTTTGCCTCAAGGCAGGATACCCACTGTTGTTCTCTCTATCACCCAACACATCCACCATGGGAAGTTGATGCAGTGATTTGCATCCTCAGGCCATACCCCCGACAGTTAGGAAGTGCTGTCACAGGTTAAGAGCACAGCAAGAGCAAAGACCAGCTTGCTGAAGGGAAGCGGGTCTGTCTACGGCTGACATCAGATATCCTTTATTCCTAAGTACATCATAGGGTTTTTAGCTGGTTTAGCTGTTTGCCTTTTATACTCCTCGCCTCAGGGATGCAAGGGAAGATAAGTTGCCTTGTTTGTAGCCCTGTGTTTGATGGTAACATAGCTGAAAGTTAAAAATACAAGAAGAAATGTTGCAAAGCCGATATGTTAGCATAAACTACAGCTAAGTCAACCCTGCAGACATCCATCTCTGCACATTGTAAAGGCACAGGAGAGGGGTCGAGATGTATTTTGGCAGGTGCATATACCACGATAACTATAGTGTACCACATAAATACTCTATCAACTCAAGAGGCACGACCTAACGTGGTAGACATATCACTTGTGAGTGGATGAAGCACTTGATCCTTAAATTGCCCAAATTGTTATAAGCATGGCTCCTGACATGTGGCACTGATGAAAGGTGGTTGCAATACTATGTCACCTATACAACAGTTTCTCATGGCAGATATTTCCTCTTGCCAATTTTCAAAGACAAGAGGGAGAGGATCAACAGCGAGTGCTTGAAAGAGTGCATTCAGCGGAAAAAAATAATTTGGAAAATAAACAACAAACAAATTATCTGGGATTTTACAAGTGGTGCGAGGGAAGAGGAGTTTATCCAGTGCTTGATGTCCTGCAACTTCAACTGGAATAAAGACACTCAGTCCAAATTCTCTCCCATTGTTTGACATACCTTTATCTGATGTTGGGAGGGAGGATGTTGTCAAACGTGAAGTATTCAGCATTAAAGAGAATGGCAACAACACAAATCTACGTACTTATGTACTTATGTACTACAACTCTAACCAAGATATTTTTGTATTATCTAATTTGTATTTTTCTATAATCCTCAGGTGTCATCAGGATTATTGTGGTCACACTGCCCCCCACAGGCTGGGGATGAAGCTACATGTGACAGACTGAAGACAAGCAAACTACTTTTGAACCTTTTAGGTATGATACAGAGGTATTTTTTCAAGAACGTGGACTGTCCTTCAACTCTCTCTTTGCTGTGTCTCTCACTGTCTGCGTCTAAAAACACAAGCCCATAAGAAACATACACGTACCTGCACGCACACACACACACACGGGCCAAATTACTGTGCAACACACATAGCCATGCTCAAAAACACTCCACACTCACACACAAAAGAAGACACAAACACACTTAAACTCTCAATTCAGCAGAGACGCATACCTCTGATATGATAAATGGAGTATGTGTTCCTCATCAACGTCACAAGGACAAGGATACACACACACCCTCACAGCTGGACAGTGAGGAAAGTGTCAGGGGACCTAATTACGAACAGGAATGAGGGAGAGTATGAGGTGTAACATGAGGGGTGAGGGAAGGGACAGAGGGGAAGTTGATGTAGTCAAAGGATGAATACAAAGGAAATGCTTCTCAGAAGAGATGCCATTCAAAACTTCTTTACTCTCCAACGGTCCATTTTTAATGGGATGTCTACACACAACATCACCTATCAGGAAGGTTAACCTGAGATCCAGTCTGCTGTGTAGATAGATACAGTGGTAAAATAGGGGCAATACATGTATGTGACGCCTATAGGTAAAATATTTCTTGAGTTAGTCTTTTTGTCGGGAAATCGTGAGACGCCTCCCAGATGCGGCATCGGTTGCTGTCCACTATGATACACTACACAGGATAAAACAATAAATTGTCGCGCCCAGCCCCATTTTTGTTCCGATGCATGTCTGTCAGATTGGGCTATTATTGAGTTGACGTTGCGTAGTCTGACTAGCATAGCATAACACCAACAAAGTGACGCAACCTCATCTTAGCTTTGGCAATAGATGGATACAACAGTCTCAGTTAATAAAAAAAAAATTGCAAAAGACGTCATAATATGATCACGTTAAGTCTTGGGGCTCTGCGGGCTTCAATTTCAAACATAACAATGGTGTCTTCTTCTTTTGTAGTTTTCTCCCCCAACAAAAGCTCTCTTAATTATCCAACATCCAACAATCCCTGTGATGTTTATTTGGAAGAATATGATGCAATTTAACTCTTAGTTTGGTACCTTTAATGTTCATGCAGGGTTTTTTTATATAGCATGTTGTGGCATAGTGGAAACTTTAATGAGACTATCTCACATGAAAAAGGTACTAGAGCAGTCAGTGTTTATGCATTTACACGCTAGCAGGAAGCAATAGAAGTCTTGGTGGTAGAGTGGTATCTCACACCTACCTCAAAGCTACACATCAATTTATGATGTTGGTTGTTTTGTACACACTACATCTGTTGCATGACTGTCCTGCCAGGGAGAGAGATTCCTCCTCAGTTACTCTTCCTGAGGTTTCCTCCATTTTTTTCCACATTAAAGGTTTTTTTGGGGGAGTTTTTCCGTATCCGAATCGAGGGAGAAAGGACAGAGAGTGTTGTATGCTGCAGAGATTGTAAAGCCCCTTGAGGCAGATTTGTGATTTGTGATACTGGGCTTTGACTTGACTTGACACTTTTCATTGGATTTAGTAAGTGTGGTCCATAACTATTACTTCATGGACAGCAGATGTTCCTACATGACTATTTTTTTTGCACCCCCACTGTGTATTTTTCAGCATCTCAGAAGCTGTATACAGGCTTATTATTCCAAACAAACCAACTCAGGTGAGCTTGCCTCCCACACCACCACAGGCTCTGGCACTACTACACACACACACACACACACACACACTCACACACTACCTCAAACAAATAGACTGTAATGCTGTTACCGCAGGCCCAAATATTGCCAGCTCACACAGCTGATGAAATATTCTCTGTTTACTCTCCTCCAAATGTCCTGCTAAATCCTGCGTGTGTGTATGTGTGTAGAGAGTGGATCCTGAAATAACACAACGTAGCGAAGGCCGCTACCCAGGGCAGAACAACATTTAGACTAACCCATACACAAACACAAACAAACACACGTGGAGGGGAGACTATGACATGATTAATATGATCTTCCGTGCTATTGGCTGTTTCCCCTGTAAATATAAAACCAAGGACGCATTGCCTCATTGAAACCCAGGCTTGACTGATATTTCATGTTATTCCAGAATAATGCATCAAGGATACTCTCTCCTTCAAGTTTAGTTCTTTTGCCAAGGACATCAGGTCCAATCCCAATCAGAGACCTTTTTGTAAAATCCACTTTGAGGTGCTGAAAGGTGTACAAATCTACCAATATCTCTTTTGAGAAACACGGTGTTTGTGTTACATTATGCCAACTGCAATTCCTCTACATAGCATTATTGGAAAAGAAAGCTATAGCATCTGTTCTGTAAAGGCCACCACTTAAAAACATTAACTGTCATATCAGTTTTCTGTGATTAATTTATCTTGTCTGGCACAATAGAACCAATCAGAGTATCCCCAAAACCAAGCCAGTCAGCCTTGCAGACAAGCTAAAACAGGCAATCAATGTGATTGAAGGGACATGAATACATCAGGGAGTCGGCCTTAGATGCAAATTTCAGAAATTGGGTGTCATACTGGGACTGAAGGCTCATTATTAGCTTTTATTGCTCTTCTATAGAAATCACTTTATACTGGAGCTTGCTATATTACAAATTCAAACGAGAACCTCTGATTGATAGTTATATATTGAGTAATGCTATATCTCGATGTCTGAGGACACATTTCAGTTTATGAACTTGCATCAATTAGAGGCCTAACCAAGAGAGGAAAGGCCAGAAACCACATGAGTGATTTACTTAAACGATAATGACACTCTTGGCAGATTAAGACAAACCTAAAAGAGATGGTGATTTACAGCTGAGTTCAGCTGTTTTTTTTTAACATTGTCTGAAGATGAAGCGGTCCTAAAGGAGTGAGATTCCTGTCTTGAATGATATCAGGTAACTAGTTACCGAGGGAGCTGTCAATGTTGGCAAACGAAGTGTGTTGACAGTATGGATGGTTGTGGTATATACAGAACAAGACAGCAGTCTACAGCCATGCTAGTGGCTATGTGTTTTAAGTTAAATGCTAACATCAGTATGCTAAAATGATCACAATGCCAACGCTAACATGCTGATGTTTAACAGGTATAATGTTTACCATCTTAGTTTAGAGTGATAGCATGCTATCATTTGCTAATTACCACAAAACACAGTACAGCTGAGGCTGATGGGAATGTCATTAGCTTTGCAGGTATTTGTTCAGACAAGTATTGGACAAATTTTGGCGTAATAATGGCACCAGATGAAAAGTCAGAGGATCACCAAGTGACTAAAGTTCATGCTGAGAGGAACATGAATGTCCCTATCGAATGTCATGGCAAAATCAACAGTTGTTGAACCATTTCTATTAAAACTACAGATGTCCCCCCTAATGGTGGCACTAGAGGAAAAGTCAGAGGATCACCAACGTTAGTAGGATACATTGTCTGAGAACTGTGAATGTCTGTAAAAAATGGCATGGAAATCCATCTAATTGTTGAGATATTTCTATCTGGACCAAAGTGGTGGTCTGACAAGCTGACATGCTGATAGTGGCTAAAAATAGCAAATATTCTGTTTTTCCCCATGCTTGTCAAATGGCAAGTGAAAATGATCAACCTTCAACAGTTACCCACGAATTACAGAAAAGAAATTGACTATGTACCTCGTCATTATTGCGCCACATTACTATGAATGTGTGGCAGTTAGCTGAGAAATGTTGATGCCTCAGAGGAAAAAACTGACAATAAAGCTGACTCCAATAAAGCAACTGCTGATGCAAATGTAAGAAAAACTCAGTTTGGGAACATAAATGTATTTCCTTGGTTTCTAATTTCCTTTTCAATTTACCTGTTTTCATTGCACCTACTGTTTGTATTATCTGATCTTCCTGCTGAGTGATTTTGAAATGATTACTTGAAATGCATCTAATACAGGAACTCATTGCCAATTACCAAAGTTATTGCAGCTTTGTGAGTTTCCTGAATGGGATTCCTCAACCAAAGCAGGAAATGTGACTCTAAACATGAAATTGGACTTTAATGATTTTAATTCCGCTGTGTTTTCAGTTTATGAATTGAATCCCTACTGAATGCATAAATTATACAGATAGGGTTGTGCCTGTGCTTTCAAACCGGGTTGATATTATGCCACAACACCGGACTGGTATACCGATTTTTACAGCCCACCTTAAGTGAGCCTGGGCCAAAGTTGTTGCTAACTTTGGGGCTAACCCCTTCACTTTAATTGGCAGGTGTACAAGTTTCTGTGAAGTATTCAGAGGATATTGTCGTATCATCTCTGCTTCATAGCATTCGGTACAAAATCATTATGAACTAGAAGGGCACTCAGAACGCAGACCTCCACCAAGGCCAACCTACTCTAAAATGTAATAGGTTTTTCATTGGCCTATGCTACACCCTTCCACCAAGTTTCATGTAAATCGGGCCAATGGTTTTTCCGTAATCCTACTGACAAACAGACAAACAAACAAACCAAACTCCTTGGTGGAGGGAACAAACATACGACCAACTGAAGTTGAAAACAGTTGTTTAGCTGGAAGGCGCGTATGTCTTAGCAAAGAGGTAAATGCCTGGGATGATGTTGGGTGGTTAAAAGTGGCCATTGAATGGTTCATGGACCGGGCAGAATGCTGATAGCAATGCTGATGCTGATGCGATATTCCAACTCGTTTGTTTCCAGAACCATCAGAGTCTTCTGCAATGAGAAATGACCAACGCAGAAAGGCATTAGGAATCGATGTGAGGATTCTCTACACTTGTGCTCTTTCATACACGCACTCTACTCCACACGCACACGTACATTCGTACACAGACTTTCGGGCGCACCCGCTCTCACTGAAATCTCCTGCACAAACTCTTGCTTTTCTCACACTCTGTGGAAATCAATCAGCAAAGCCCATTGCTTTGACAGCAGACATATGAGCAGCAGACGCAGAGTGTGCAGGCTTATCAACCATTTAGCAGCCGATGACCTGTGGAGGGAATGGCCCTATCATGATAAAGTGTCTGAACCTTGCACATTCAATTACAGGTCATAGGGCAGCGGGTACATCAGCATGCGGCATCCATCACCACTGCTATTGATTGCCCTGCGATAAGTGTGTATGGGTCTGTGTTGTGTGTGTATATGTGCAAATGTGTGTGTGATGGGGTGTGCATGCTCCTGGAGGCAGTGAACGGTTGTGCTGCTTTGGTGGGCACTATAATTCAACTTGAAAAGCGCAAATGTTTGCTGCCCAAACTTAAGCAAAATAAAAAGAAAAAAAAAGTCTAAACGTAAGCAAATCTGGCACAAATGAAAGCAGTGAAACGGCACAATTAGATTTGAGAGAGACGGCCAGTGGCAGCCATTGTAGTGAGTGGCCTGCCTGTGTTTTTAATTTATGTAATCCAATTCAGTTGAGTCTGCGGTTGTCATCTTGATTTTATGTGATTGCTTTTCCCCCCAACTTCATTCAAGGTTTATTTTTTTAAATCTGACTTGCATGCATTTGTAATTTGTCTTTCATCATTCAGTATTATCAGCGCAAATAAGCATTTAAATTGAACAATATCCTCTATGATACCTGCACCAACCCAATCTTTTGGTGGAAAGCTTAAAGGCAGCCTCATTCAGGTTATTGTTTTTCAACACAGACTCACCTCACAAATCATTTCTAATATCCAATGGCAGCCATATCCTGTGTCACAATTACAGTCACTTCATCTTTACAAGTAGGTTTCAACAATTTTCAGTCAATTCTCATGTCTAAATAACACACAAGTGCAATAAAGCACTTGCTAACAGTGATACCGTTTGCTCCAACAACTGTAGAAAACCTAAGGAATCCATTGGTACCAAACATGTCATACCGCGGCAACGCGGTACTAACGCGGCGGCAACCTCAACTTGCGATTTTTAGGTTGTAGCTGAATTGATTGCTTAAAAAATTAGCTTTTCATATGTATTCTCTGGGTATTATTTGAGAGAGTTTATTGCATGTAGGTTTATAATTTCAGCAGGAAGGAAAACATAACTCACTAATAATAAAAAGGTGAACAGATAAAAAAAAATAGGTGAAAATGACTGGAAAAGAAAAGGGTATGAGAGAGAGAAAAGTCGTTGAAAAGCACTTATAAGCACAGACGTATGGATTTGTCCACGTGGCAGTGAGCCTGTCAGCAGTTTTCCACATCAGCAAATTCCCTCTCCTGCTTCATAGCATGTGAATACGTCACTTCCAGCGACACGAAGGCTTGGACATTTCCTGCCTCATCATGCACCATCCTCTCTCAATCACTCTCTCGCTCTCTCATTAAAAAGCACTTGCTCTCAGCACGTTAGCATAAATACATAAATTCATGGTGCGCTAGATGATAGGCTCTCAACATATTTCCTCTCTTCTAAACACACACACAAACTCACGTGCGCTTACACATCTTAAAAAGGTTTATTCGGAGGTCTTTCCTTCCAGGGGAAAATTCAGTAAAAGTTGTGGTTTTCTCTCCATGTCAGGTCATTCAAGCTCAGAACAATCAGTTCCAAAACAATGGTTGAGGAACTGCACATGAAGACATATGTCTTCGGTTGTGCAGAACTAATCAATATGCCAATGAATACTGAGATGCAGTGTCAATGGAGATGAGGAGAAGATAAAGGAGGGATCTAGTGCATTGTCAAATGTTTTGAAGTGGATATGAGATGGAGGCAAAAAGCAGAGGAAAAGGAGGAGAGAGGCATTTGAGAGATCAGTGTGCTCATGTGCTCGCGTGTTTTTATATGTACAATCTTTCCACAGCGGTAGTGCCCGAGCTCAGTAGCACTGGAGCATGTATTGTAATCAATAGCACTTCAGCCAGAGAGCAAATCAATGGAGGCTGCACTGTAATGTAATGCATGGTCAAGGGAGAAGCAGAGAGATAGAGAGCGAACACAAAAAGATGTGAATGTAGGCCAAGAGAGACGAGAGAGAGCGGTAGGAAATGTGAAAAGGATTTAAAAAATGCATTAACTTAAACAGGAAAATACAGGAATATGAGTTCACGGTGGTAGGTATAAAGGAAGAGAGTTAATTTAGGTGTGATGTAGAAAAACAGAAAGACATTTATCAGCGTAGGCAAATTTCTGCATAATTGTGCTGCTTTAGTGAGCTTGTTCAAACCCCCTGTGAGGCTTAAGAAAAGCAATACAGGGAAAGTGGCTCCAATGAGAGTAAAATTAACGATAGGGAGAGGCAAAAACAGAGAAAAGACAAAGAGAGAAAACAGCATGGGTAGCAGGTCTTGTCTGTGTTTATTTGCATAAAGGGGAAAGAAAGAAAAGTGAGATTTGTGTGTGTGAATACATCCTCAGTTTCACAGCAGTTCTTATCTCTCTTATCCTTTGTTTATACCTGACTTGTGAACACAGCAGACAGCCATATGGTGCAGACATGACTCCTGCCCTCTCAATTAGTTCATTAGGAGTTCATTTGGGGTCCGGTGAACTTCAATGGGCACTGTCTTTATTTCCACTGGGACTTTAATGGCAGTTTCCCTCTTACAACAGCAGTGGAAAAACATGCTGTATTTTAACTTAAACACCAGAGCGCTCTCAGAGATAACTTGTGTTTTCAAGTTTAATTGTATGGAACAGGCTGTGAAGAAACCCATCGTGGAGCCGGGTGTCACGGAAACAAAGACTGTGCTCTCTACAGAATACTTTTTAGATAAATGAAGGTGGATATATTCTAAACATGGTGTACACTTAAACTAATATTGATTTTTTTTTAGGTGGGTCTTTCTTTTTGGTGTCTAAAATACGTTTTGCTGCCGGTCCCGTCCACAGCAGTATATTGCTTTGCTTCCGTTTGATAAATCCTGTCTTCTTCTCCAAACTGGTGGCGTGCCGACCGTCATCTAATGTAGGTAATTCTCTGACTATGGATAAGTATCTCATACAACCCCACTTAAAAACACCCAAACTATCCCTTTAAGTACGGTGAGTAAATGCTCGTCTTTACTTTTTAACTTAGAAATAAAACAACGCAGCGATGAGTCACCAAAGTTGAAAAGCTTTCCCTCTATGGAAATGTCTCAGACTGCATTAAACACTTATAATTTGTTTGCTGTTAGATGGATGTGTGTGTGTGTGTGTGTGTGGGTGTGTGTGTGTGTGTGTGTAGTGTTACGGTTTAATGGGGATTGATAATAATGCGTTTGTGTGTGTGTTTTTGATGAGCTAGGAGATGAGAGGGTATCTCTCAGCTGCATACATATTAATAACAGTTGGGGTGTTTGGGGGGAGTACTTCTGCTCGACTATAACAGCTCGCATGCATGAACAACATACACAAACACACACAACACTGAACACAGTCATGAGTATTTCTTTCTTTTCTATCTATGTCTCTCTCTCGCACATGCATTCACATAAAGATGCATAAACACAGCAAGCACTTTCCCTCTCATACACACACTTGTATCTGCTCTCTCTAGGTCTGATAAACTTGCTTATGACAGCTAATAACTCCCCTATTCCCTCTGGTCTTAATTAGGGCCAGTTATTACAGAGTGTTTGATGCTCTCTTTCTCTCTCTCCTCCTCACACTGTTGCACAGCTTGATTCCTACGTGTTGTTGAGAGTGAAATGTGGAGAGATGGGAGGGAGGACAACTTCACAAACTCCTCTCCACCTCACTGTTGGTGGTCCGAGCAACCAGTCTGCATCCCACACACGTAGATGCATACAAAACACACCCGTAACTACTATTCCTGCTTCTTTCTAATTTGCATTTAAGGTGTGTTGGCTCAACTTGGCTCCCTGCAATTTGTAGCTTTTTTGCAGTTCAAAGTTGAGAACGGTATGATGGATGGAGGGTAGAAAGCGGGCATGAACTGGACTTGAACGCACAACATGACTGATGTCAAGAGTGCTCTTTCATTTCCAAAAACTCAATTTTGGAGGAGGAAAAAAAAGAAGGTATTTGTCTCATTGATATTCATAAATGTTTTCAAATTGTACAGCCCACTTTCATGAAGTGTTTCGTGGGCCCAGGGTCATAAAACTTGTTTAAACACACAAAGGATGGCATTGCCTTTAATTTAAAAAAAAATTCAAAAGGCTGAAGTTAAGAATTAAGAAGTTTTCAGAGATGCGGTGGTACATGCTTCATCCTAATTAACAGAAGAATTTCAAAAATGGGTAATGAAGTGTTTTATTCAGGATGCCATAATTTGGATTTCCATCACTATTTTAGATTATCAGAAGATGGGAAAATCAACTTGATAATTCTTCTTTAAACTGACAAAGAGCTCGCTTTTGGTTCCACAGTTTACAAAAGAAATGAATGTTTATACAGTAGATAGTCAAATGTATTGCTTTCCAGCCCAGTCGCACAGCAGTTCGTTAAATAGTAACAAAATTGAATGTATTGATTTGTGTACATAGACACGCATTTCACATTCTTTTCGTGATGCATGTAATCGTATGTAATACACGTAATTGTGAAACAGGGGATATAAAGAGTGGTGAACGCCGCATACGGAGGAGGTCAGGGTGGATGGGTGGGTCAAAAAACACAAGTTATATACAAGTTACAGCACTATTTCACAAACTGTCTTGAGACTGTGTTGTTTTATCAGAGATACCATCAGCTCATGAATATCACTTCTAGATTGAAATCATATTTACGACAGTATAGCAAAACATGAACAAAGTCAGTGGTCCAGCTCAGATGATCTCAGATTTATTCACATTTCAATAACTTTACTCTGGTCATTCACAGGCATGAAATTCCTTTTGATGAGATATCTAAGACACTCTCTTCTCTAATAAAATGATTGACAGTATACTGTATCTGCAAGGTTGTCCAGTGAAAGTCACTGAATTACATCTAAGATTGAGAATTTCTTAGATTTTACATTTATTTTTAAATGATGAAAATATGGTAGGGATATTTTATATGTGGAATTTATATTTATTTATTGTTTATTTAGCAGGGACAATGCATAATGCATGTATTGTGTACGCTATACGTCAAAGGCCTTTTTTTAAATCTATAAATATATCTGCCACCACCCCTCCTTTATGCAACATGCCTTTCAACTGTTCAACAAAGCAGAGAGACCTACTGTTTCCCCTCCGCTCCCTGGAAGACTTATTTAAACCACTCAGGATCTGACACAACGCCCCCAGTTCATGGCACAGTGAAAAAATCTGAATACAGAAGAAACAAATCTAGAGGCAGATGGAAAAAGTAGCGAGGACAAGGGTTTAAATCAGTGGTAGTTTGATTTGATGAGGGAGTGACCTCATGCATTATTCAGAAATTATCTCTGGTCCCAACATGATGTCATGATCTGAGAGAGGAGCATGTAGTGCGACTCTAACCATCAAATATTCATAATACACACACACACACACACACACACACACACACACACACCATATTACAGCATGTTAATTGGCTGTTTTCATTGCAGTAGTTTTAAGTTGGACAGATTTCTACATTCAACCCACAACTGACAGTATAATTTGGGAGACGTTTCGCCATACGACAGCGATTTGTCCAAACAGTCTGTTATTTTATGGTTCCTTTTATACAGTGACCAAGTTTTTGTGTTTGTTGTAAACTATTGTAGTAAATTGTCTGTGGAGTGATAGCCAGGATGTCTGTCTTTTTATGACACGTTCCTCTGTGGCTACAAACTGTTTTGCCGTTAAGTTTGGTTTGGCAGTCGACATCGGTTGACCAGATGGCATGCTGAGCAATAAACAAATGAACATTAATGACTCGAAAATAGTTACATTATTGGGCTTTTTGTCATCAGAGCTATAACCTTTTTAGGACAAACCCTGTAGCCAAATGTATTTGAAAAAATTATGTACCAAAGTAAGTATCTAAAAACTAAAAAGAATATATAACACCGAAAGCCGAGTTGGGTCAAAAGAACTAATGGAGTGTTGAAGTACCTTCTGAAAGAGTTTACACATCTCACAATAAGAGAGGCAGTTGCCTCAGGAACACTGTAGCCAGGGTTGACATTGTATACTGTATTTGTTTCTCCTCTAAATAAGTTACCATGACCTTCTCTCAAGTGTCTCAATCCTTTCTTTTAAAGTTGGTTTAGCTATCAGTCTGCTGACAGTTTATTTAAAATTTCCCTTTGAAAACCTTTGCTAGAAGCAGAATAAACTTTTTTTGTTTGTTTGTTTTTTTGCAATCTAACTTATGGCTATTTCATGATGGATGAAGCATGCAGTCCCAGGCTTCAGTTTTTAATAAGTCAGAATGGCTTCACAGTCCACCCAGCTAACTTCATCCAAGAGTGCAACCTGTCTGCCAACTCAGTGAACATAAAAATGTGGATCTTGTTTATTTGAGCTGACAGGGAAGCCGAGCTCTCTAAAGGCTTTTGCAGGGAGAAAAAAAAAAAAAAAATCTATACAGTACTCAGGGCTGCGGTGTCTCTTTTCCAGTTTGCCAATTCAGTGGTTTTAATTTCTGCGTTAAAGTTGAAAGTGTCAATTAGAGTGTCCGGGGATATCATTAGTGCTCGCTCAGTCTTTTCCATGGTTGCAGGGTAAATTGAATGGGTTGTAATTGTGTGTCATGGTAGTCGACGAGGTTGTAAGCTGTGATCCAGACTGATCATGGCACAGTGGGTTATAGCCCGCATTAAGGGTGACAGGCGGTGCTCAATTTGAGAGCGGGTGCGAGGGGATAGCTGTTGTTGTAGCAGAGACTTATCTGGATCAGAGTCTACGGGGATGTAATTTTTTTTTTCGAGCTGCTCGGTTGTTGTGCAGCGATCCATTCAGTTGCATTCACATGGCACTGGTTGCTCTAATCTGTAGAATCAAGTTGAGAAATGGGAATATAAATTTGAATCATTACATGTTTGTCCAACACTGCAGCTGCCTGCCTATAAAGTGGGCACTGGGGTAGAAAACAAGCTCTGCTTTATTTAGTATCTTTACGGATGGGTTGCATTTCAATTGTGAAAGCTATGCAACTTGGCAGCCGGTCAGTACACCTTAAATAATTTGGCCTTTTATTATCTGACATCACCAGATTACTTTGTTGAGGGAAAGGACCCAGTTGGCCCTGGTAGGGTTCAAAAACAAACCTCTTGCTGTGAGGTGATAGCGTTAACTGAACCACAAAATTTGAGGTTTCTGAACAAAGAAAAATCTGTATGAACTGTTTGGCATCATACTCAAAAGTGTCTTTACACTGAGTATGTAGTTCTAAAACTGATTTCTTAAGCAAAATCAATTAAATTCCTATTTAATATCCAACTGATCCTATAACCACCAAACTCAATCTTACATAAATTAATTCTGACATGTTGTACACCATTGGCTATGCCTACAGACTCGGTCCATCAAAATCCTAAACAGAATAGGTGACAAGGCCCATCTGTGGCAGAGACCAATGTCCATTGAGACCTGTCGACAATGTCGACACAGCTCTGACTGCAGTGACACAAGGACTGAATGGCTCGTAGTACCCCATACACTCGCAGTACCCCCACAAGGTACCCCGGGGGACATGTTCACAAGCCTTCTCCAAGTCCACAAAACACATGTTGACTGGATGGGCAAACTCCCATAACCCCCAGTGTAAACACTGTCCACTCTTCCATGACTGGGACAGAATGTGAATGGCTCCTTCTGAATCCAAGGATTGACAATTGTTTTGACAAGCGTCTCCTTTCCAGCACCTTGGCATAATCTTTCCACGAGAGGCCGAGCACACTCTCCAGCCCCCTGTCTTAAAAAATGGGAACAACCACCCCAGTCTGCCAGACAACAGGCACCGTCATCCACCTCCACGCAGCGTTGAGACAAAGCCCAACAATGTCCAGAGACTCCACCACTTCAGGGTGAATCTCACACGCCCCAGGGGCCTTGCCACTGAAAATCTTTCTAACGACCTCAATGACCTTCGCTAAAAAAATGTACAAGGCTTCCCCTGAGCCCTTCAGCTTTGCCTCCTCTATAGAGGATGTGCCAGTCAGGTTCAGGAGCTTCAAGTGTTCCTTCCGCCGTCCGACAATATCCTCCAATGTGCAGCATTCAATTTGGCATTCTGGGTTTGTTTTTTCAAAACGATGTTTCTGCGTTTAGAGGTGTTATTGTGTTACAGTTTTATTTCACAAACAGTAATCATAAGCTATAGTCATTTATTGGTGAGGCTGTCAATATGGCGTAATGTAAGACAAGTGATGCTTGGTTAGTGGATAGATGGACTGTGACCTTATGCTACTGTGCTGTATGATAATCACCATAAACATTTCAGTCACAGCACTAACACTCAGCTCTGGGCAACTGTCTGTTACCATAACTTTCATTGACAGCAAACACACTCACACACACACACTCAAAGTCAC
Organism: Sebastes umbrosus; assembly: GCF_015220745.1. NCBI lineage: Eukaryota > Metazoa > Chordata > Actinopteri > Perciformes > Sebastidae > Sebastes > Sebastes umbrosus. The sequence goes on from NC_051275.1 coordinate 24,267,685, forward strand.
ACTCATGAATCTCTCAGACTTAGGCTTGGATGGCTCATTGACTCGCCATTAAAAGATAGAGCGTTCATTAGTTAGGATGTCCCTCCTCAAAGGATACCAACTGTGCATGTATGTGTGTGTGTGTGTGTGTGTGAGGGTTGTTGTCTGAGACATATGCATCTAACTATTCAACCGGTCTCCAGCACAACATGCACCCGCGAAGGCGTATTCATTAGCAGGAGGGGTGCCATTCCCCGGCACTTGGAAACTCAGTGGAGCGTTCATGGCTGAGGCTGGATGTAGAAAATAAAAACATATTGGGATGGATTCAGATGAACAGAATGGAAGAATGCAAGTGGAACATTAAAGAGCATTCCAGAACAGGGAGTTAGCGAGAGACAATCAGCTCCGGTCAGGGACAAACAGCATCGCAAATGAATTCAGGCTGAAAACTCTGGCATTTTCCAGGCTAGAAATTTTACAACAGGAAGGACGAATAATGACAGATATTATGTTCAGCGGCGTGGACATAATATAACGGTAAGTAAGCTTCTATGTCAAGGAGTGATTCGCTCTCACCGGTTTTCTGCTCTCAGGCTGAGAACCACGGTCATCAGTCATCATTTCAATATGTATTGCCTTGTAGTAGCTGTAATATGTTTAGATTAGTCTCACCTGCTTTCCAAGATCTAGTGTTTCCCCTATATGCATTTAACAGCGGCGCTGCGCCGACCAATAACAGTTACCGGTTATTGGTCCTTCAAAAGCGCAGTTGGCAATAACGAAGGCTCCGCAGCCGGTCTTGCTACATACCTATTACAACAAACTTCAGCGAAAACGCAGAGACGACACGAACCTGACACGTATTGGGGAGGTCTCGTACTGGTAGAAATGTCAGTAGCAAATACTGGCTCAAATTCACAGTTTATTAATGAGTATACCGTTAGGCCTGTGCCTAGATGGTGTGGATTTTTATTAGGCTATGTTTCTATTATGATTTATTTAGCTAAATTAAACTTATTTTTAATGTTGCAACAGCTAATAGTGTTTGCTACTTCAGCAATTAAAAAACATTAGGGACAACATCAATAATCTCCACCAATTTCATATAATAATTCTCACTAATGTTGACATTTTCTACACATGTCCATTAAACATTAAACAGAAATTCAAGTATATGCTATTTCAACTTGTGTTTTCATTTTAGAATGAATATTTTAATGTAATTTTTGGCCAATATTGAGAGAACTGCAGAGCACACTTTTTATTTTCTTCCAAAATGTGATCACAAATAAATAAACATACTGTAAGCAACATGACCATCAACTGAAAATTGATTATTCACATTAATATTAAGTGTCACGTTCTATAATAACTCTATTTGACAAACTAAGTCAATATTATGTCACGTTCATGTCATATGGGAATTACCATAATTAATAGTTTCCGACTTTTAAAGACATTTTATGTCAACATCCACGTCATCATTTTGCCTTTTTTTTTTTTTTTCAGAAAGCTTAGATATATCTGACTTGGAACTTTATAATGTGGATTACATGCATGCATTGTTTCCTGTTCCTCATGGTGTGAATCCAGCACGGGAATGGCAGACTCTGCTACCTACAGTACAAGTGAAACTACTATATAAAGTGTTAATTACTGTATGAAACTGATTGGCTATTGCAATGCTGACCATAAACACCATCAAAAACTTTTGGTTCGAGTAACTTTAATCCTGCATACTGAGCTCTTATTGGTCGACTGTTTCTCCAGTTGGCAAAAACAGCTGTCAATGGCCACAACATCTGACCTATTTGAATCGCTGAACAAATCCGAGATGTGGGTGGCGTTAAGAGGTCTCGAATCAGGCTACTTAAAAAGTCAACACCACCAACTCTGCAATATTACAACTGTCTTGTGTTGTCCTACGATGCGAGTGTTCACAAGTTGGAGTGGAAGTCTTTCGCATCTCTGCCATTCATCCCATATGACGCTGTATTATGCTGAGTAACTGGTTACACCTCTGCTTTTTACTGTTCACCTACATGTCACCTTGTAGAATGTAAAATGTGTTGCGTTTTATTTGAAATCCCCAAATTGTAGCTAGAACCGTAGCAGAAATGAACAGCTGCATATTCAAACAGCGTTAAGCGAGAGATGCCAGAGGAAGAGGAATAGATAAAGATAAGCACATGAACCCACCACTAGTGCATAAAGATTATAATCTCCATTGTTAGGGCAATGTCTCCCCTCATGCCCCTCATCAAAACCAAGCTCGGTGTAATGGTACTGAAGCTCAGGATTAGTCAAGAGGACAATATTTTCAATGCGCCAGGGTGACTTTTGTTCAGGCGCTCTGAGCTGTTAAACAATAAGTGGATCGTAGCCGTGGCAGATGTTACGGCGCGAGTCGTCCAGTAGCAGCATGTGCTATTGATGTGGATGATGATCAAGTTACATTAAATATGACAGATGCATATAGTGATGGTAATGCTGTTATACAGACGCCTGCGCTGAGTTTATGCTTTACTTGAGTCAATGTGTGTCAGGATGTGCTTTCAGGTTAACATACTTTCACTGATTTGATTGTTGTGACACTATCACACCAGCATTAAATGAGCGTTCCTCTATACTGATGGCGTATTGAAAGCAACTGCACAGACAATTCCTCCAGACTGTTATACTGTTAGAATAGGTTGATGTAGTTCATAATCAGACGGCAATTATTGAATCTGCAAACTAACAGTGGAGACTAGGAATGATTAAGATAATCCACAGATCTAGGCAATAATGCAGTGACAGGTTTACAACCATATAACACAACACATAGCAAGATGCAGTCAAGCCTTCAGAGTGTACTTGTCCTGAACATATTGCCCAATTAGTTTTGAGATAATTAACACAGCAGTTTCACACTCAGCCACTTGAACATGTAAGCAATGAAATTCAAACAGACAGTAGATACACTCATGCATGTACGTACACAGAAACATTATAAATGCACACCCCCAACACTTCACACACAAGCACAGACAGATGTAGAGTAAAACTAAACAAACCCAGGAAGTTTTGACAAATTATAAAACAAAAGATCAGTTCACACAAAGCAAAACTCTTAAAAGGTGAAAATGAAAGTGTCTCTCTCCTTGGACAACAACCTTTTTAACAAACCAATTGTCGACAGCTGATCCCGAAACAGCCACAGCGTGCCTTGTTAGGTGGAAGACCCTGGCTGTTTGATCATCGACAGTGCCAACCACTAACAGCAACTCTTCTTAGTATAGAACAGAGTGACCAGGTGAATCCAGGTGGATCTCTTTTTTACTTTTACCTTCAATCTACTTTGATAATCAAGGGGAGATGTGGGTAAAGTAGAAGACACTGGATAAATAAGGATTAAGGCTTCAAAGACATGGATTGTGAACAAGTCAGTATTAGGGAAAGGCTTCTGACAATATTGCCCATCAAGATTAAGTCCCCCCGTCGGGGCATTTAGCCAGCATTACAACTGCATCAATCTCTACACTTTAAAAGTGGTCAGGCCTGAGTGCAACCTGTGTCTAAGAAAGAAAGTTTCCCATTGTTGTGGCCTCTTAACTGAAAAGATGTGCATGTATACCTACCTTGTGTAAGTGTACAGTGGGGACAGCTGTAGATCTGCATGTCGAAGTGTCCTTGAGCGACATACTGAACCCAAGTTGCTCCCTGGGCGATTTACAGCAGCCCACTGCTCCTAAGGATGGGTTAAATACAGAGGTCAAATTTCATGGCTGTAACTGCATGTATATGATAAATATATATATATATATTTTTTTTTTTTTTCAATAACTCATTTATTTTTCCTTAAAGATCAATCTGTATTTTTGGACTATATGCGTTATGTTCATATTTGCAACTTTTGAATTTGACTTAAAACGGCACTTTTCAATATTTTTATATCAACAATGTATCAATTTGACTCAACTCTGCAGTTCTCTTGTTGTTTTCATTCTGTTCTTGTGAAAAAAGCTCTGATAAACCCACTGTAGCCGATCACCAAACAGCACACACAAAGCTGGTGGACATAGCCGAGCATTCGGCAGCATAAAAGGTCTTTGCAAACGGGGAGCTATTGACGTACTACGTAAATCATTTTACATAGAGAGGCGCAGGCAATCTGACAGCCCGAGCCACAAGCTGTCGCGATCGTGCTCGTCTCGTGCACATGCCCGCCGCCAGAGTTGTATTGGCTTTAACGTTTTTTCCATGCGTCTCGACACACACTCACGCGGTGCAAATCAAAAGACGAGTGACTGATCCTTGCTGTTTGTGAGTTCCCTGAAATATATAACTGTTTTCGGGCCATAAACAGGAGGGCAAGTTTAGATGTATGAGGTAAGATATGTATAGTTTTGACGACAATGCTTATCTAGATAACTTTAGTTATCAACAATAATAGTCTGTGGTTGGCATCAAAGAGTAAGATTGCCACATGTGTAGCTTGTCGAGTTTTGCCATCAGTGTTCATGTTAACAGACTTCACTATATACATCACATTACCTATCAATATCCTGTTTATTGAAAGATCTCTCAATTAATCTGGCAATGATAGCAGGTTCCAATCTTGTGTTTTGAGCTTCGGTGGTGGGGGTCTTGTTTCATTTACGTTTGGATCACGAATTGCACCTTTAACAGTAACTGACTGAGCCCAGACTGTAACTCATGTAAAGTCTCTGATGCTTTTGGGATGTCCAAATAGTCTCGGCAACACAATCTCCATTTGTAAAAATCAAACTATTGTTGTTCCATCAAATTTTATTGAATCAGTCTGATTACTTAATTCTCTGTCATTATTTTTTTTTCTTCACTACACTTTTCTTCTGTTTACCAGCTCAAATTAAGCATCATTCTCTCGTTTTATATTTACACCCTAAGCAGACTAATTTATTATTGAGAGTTCCTCAGCTACTTGGATTTCTTTCCCTTTCATTTGACAGTTAATTTCTCTCTTCTTGCTAAATGACATCCTTCCTCCAACATTTTTAGTATTAAAAGTGGATGAGAAACTGGCAAGGCCAAAGTTATACAAGTGGATTTATAATGAACTCGGCTACTGTGTCTTTCAATGCAACTCTACCTCTACCGGTGCAAGAAATATTCAAGCCCATCTCGCACATGACTAGTATTGCCTAGTGACTTTTATGACTTAGAAATGAATCCTCCATGTCAAGCTATTCATGCAGTGCACGCACACTAGATAAAAGAAGTCTGTGTTTCTTCATATGTGATTGAAATGTAGTGTAATATACTAGTATCCCCAAGAAATCTGGGTTAAGCCAGTTCAAAGAATAAATGTTCCTTATCACATGCTGCCATGCATGTCATCCATCTCATTATCGTTTGCATTTCCCTGTAATTTGAGTTTGCTCTTTTTCCAAATGGGTCTCCATGCTGAGTGGGTGGATGAGCCTCGTGAATTTGCTCTTAAAATGCTATCAGAGCTCTCCTTAATTATTTCCACTGCAGCTTCCATAATTCTCAACCAGAAGAGGCAGAGTAAATTATAGACAAAAACAGAAGGAACATGACCCCAGGGGTTAAGGTTGACAGATGACCTGTGTGTTTGGTGAAATGGGTCATTTGCGGTGAAATCCTTTTTTGAATGTTTATTTCACAGATCACAAATGTGACTTTTCATGGATTTAAAAAGGAATACATTTTGCGAAATAATCTTATTTGCTCCCTTGTAGAGAGTTAGATGACAAAAATAAGATCACGCTCTCTCAAATCTGTGCATTACCTATGGATCTAGAGCTGGGAGCTGACTAGCTTAGCATAATGATTGGAAACAAGAGGAAAGAGCTAGTCTGGTTCTGTTCAGCGCCTGTAAAGCTCACAAATCAAAGTAGCAATAGACAACTTTTAAACTTTTACCAATCTATTGCTTCCAAATGTATTATTGTTGGCGCCACCGTGTCAAAGACAACCGGATCGCTTTCCATTTTCCTCAGAGTCTACTACTTATTCAGACCGTCAGGGAAAAAGCAAGAAATATATTTAATCAAATACATTATATTGCAATTCATTCCCAATGCTGCTCAGAGTAATCGTAATCCACAGCCCGTCTGACAACAGCACCCAGTCTCTGCCTCTCCTCTTGCTCAGTCTCTCCCTCGACACAACCAACAAGCTTTATGCAAATGAATGTGTGATGACGTTGCCAGTAGGCAAATGAGCGTATGACAGCGATGATGGCGACTAATGCTAGCTACTTTCATTGGAAACGAGTTGGCAACACTGCACAGGACACACTGCATTTTGTTTTCCACAGCTTTGTGCCGTAAATCAAGCCTTCATTTTCCCAGGAGTTCATACCCGGAGACATAATTGCATAGTGTAAGCAAGGTTTAGGGAACCAATCTAAACACAAATGGTGTCGTCCTTCTATAGCCATTACATTGTGCAATCAAAAATGTACTTCATAATGATAAATTAAAGCAAAAAACTTGTCTATCTCCACTTAAACGTTTTTTTTTTTTCTTGTTTGTTTAATCTATACACAAACAGACATGTAAAAAGTGATGTGTTGTTATTGTTAAGACATGAGAGTGGTACCAATCTTCTCATCTAACGTGAAGCGTATTTCACCTTGCCACTTTGGCCAGTGACGAGGGCTGAAGCCTGCGCAGCACGTCGTTTTGAACACACACAGTATTCAGCAATGCATTAATCGTTATTGATGAGTTTCTGTGTGTGTATGTGTGTGTGCGTGTGCAGTAGAGTACATATGAGGACAGTTTGACCTTTGTAATTGTGGTCGCCGATAGATGGATGGATGAGCAGATAAATAATAGATAGAGAGCAAATCGACTATGTGCTACCAATTCTGTGTTCAGAAATGATCTATTCCCTAACTCATCACATGTTAATGGAAATTCTCACACACACTCACGCACACACATATAAACAAGCGTGCATGACAACAAACACACACACACAGGACCACTATGTCTCTTCATGCCATAATCTCCCACCATGGGTTATGCAAATCATGTCCATGTAAACTTATATCAAGAATTGTAACCGGCAGCGTACTCTCTTTCTATTAATACAGGCTTTCTGTATTAACAAGTCTGCAAGCAAGGTAGTTAACTGTAGGCTCCTACAGTAAAGTGTACTCCAAATACACACAGCATCACATGGATTTTTCTGCTGCTGTCTATGCTGGGTGACTCAACACATGTCTGTGGAGAAAAACAATTCATCTACAACACATGCACTCTGAATGAACTTGCTCTCTCTTTGAGCTCCTTCCTCAACATTTCCCCCTTTGAAAGCACTAAATGGGCAAATGAGACGACCGCAGGGACGAGATCAGCCAAGAACTGTCAAAAAGAAAAATGAGCGTAACATGCTCACATTTGAACACAGTCTTTCATCTCATTTTAGATTAAAATTACAGTAACGCCGGACCCCTAAATAGATGACATCATATCTCATTGTCTTGGTTACTCGGTCGCCCCGTTTCCATGGCGTCTCATGGGGAACCGATTTCAAAAGCACATTCGATTGGTTGCTGGGACTGCTTCCCTCTGTGTTGCTAATTAGCGGTTTCATGGCTTCCCTCAGGTCTGTAGTGAAGTTGGTGGGATAACAGGCTTTCATATTCAAATACACACACACACGGAGAGCACACTACAACACATACTCACAAATTTGTTCTCAGACAGAAACATGCATACTTCTCCAGTATGGTGCTGGTGTGTGTGTGTGGTGTCGTCAGAACGAATGTAATCAGGGAAAACAACAGAAAAACAAAGAAAAAAGAAAGAAACGCCAACTCCCATTGCAATTGAGAACTGAATGTCGCAAAATAATAAAATCCTGGAAAATAAAAGACACTCTCCCTCCCACAGCTTTACCCTGTTGTTTCACTCTATGATGCAGCTGCATCCTGCTTCTCTTCATCTGCCTGTCTTTCCCCTCTAACTCACTATTAACTCCCTGTTCACCTTCCTCTCTGCATCACTCTCCTCTTCGCTGCCTCTCCTGTACTCTAGCTTCTCTCCTCCACTTCATAACACCATTAAGCCTGGAGCTTTTTTCTTCCCCTCTTATTCTACTGTAGGCTAAATAAAAAAACGTGGCTAATGTTTCAAGAGACATATTTACAGTACTTGGGTGGCAGAAAATGTTTTATTGGGGGTAAAGGTTTATAATCAATACACACACTTGCTCTAATACTTGTGATTGCAAGGAAAGGAACACATAACCAATGTAGAAGTAATTTCCAATTCCTTTAAAGGAACAGTTGAATAAATGTGAAGCTAAGAGAACATCCGATTAGTTTAGTTTGCATAAAGAAAGGAAACAGTGAAGTAAATCTGCCCACCAGTGTCAGAGAACTTCTCGGCCGCATGTCGCATCCTTTCGTTGTTTTGTCAGTGGAGACTTCAGGAGTTGACTGCAAAGAAGAACCAGACCACAACTTGGCATTTTTTACATTATTTGGTACGGCTTAAACAAATAAGATACAACATGTTACTTAGAGAGCTTTATGCTGCATTCACACGGAATCAGGCAGACGATGGACAGCAGATGGACAACGCCTTCTGGACAGCACGGGAAAAACAGTCAAACAGTCGGACGTAATGGCAGAAGGGCAAAACACAACATGCATGATGATATGTTGCTATGGTCATGGAACAAAATATATTAAATACAATTATTTTGTGTCTACTATTTCATGTAATTATTCTAGTAATGCATGTAGCTATGAAAAAAAGCAGCTTTCTCTTAATATTCTTTTGCAAATTTAAACAACTTTCTCTGCCGGCTTCACCTAATTTTACCATCCTGCTCTCGTCCACTAACATGATATCCAGTTTGCCGTCGTCTACAATCTGCCTGATTCCATGTGAATGCAGCATTTGATGTGCTGGCAGGCAGACTTTGTTACCTTCTGACAGAGCGAGAGTGGTATCAATCTTCTCATCTAACTCTTAGCAAAGCATAAGAATAAGCGTATTTTCCAAAATGTCACACACATTACATACAATTTGATTAAATAAACCTCTGAATACTAATTAAAACATTCCACTGTCTGTTGAATGCTCAGTATTTACAAACGGTCACATCCTAAAATATGTATGACCTTCTTCTGATAACTACTAACCTCATTAACATCCATTAGTGTCAGTTTGATGCAGCGCTGGATCTCATTTCAGAACGAACCCTTCCCCGACATTAAAGGCAGAGCTCAATCTCACAAACAAGATCTCAAGTTTTTTTCGTTTCCCTCTGATGCACTCGGTTGCATCATTCCCTCCTTCAAACCAGTGTTTATGAGGATCACATAAAAAATAAACTGCCATTCTCTGAGGGCGCACATGATGAAATGGATCATTGTCAGGTATGATGGGATTCATATTCCGAATCAATAAGGGCTTATACATCAGGGCACAACAGCTTCTAACACTTCAAACTGTGTGTGCTGCGGGTGGTGCATTCAAGGTCCTGACTTTTTAGCTGCAAATGTAGCTTGGTCGGTTGATAAAAATGTACCCACACTTTTACCCAAGGAAGTTGAAATTTGGCATGGAGGTCGAGTGTTGGAGGATGTGTTTTTGTGAATGCAAGAACACTTAAATGCAAGCACATACACAGTCGCAGCTATAGCAAATTCACGCTTGTTATTTTTCAAAGGAGAGAAGGGGTCAGGTTAGGTGAGGGGAAAGTGGTGTGAGTGAGAGGTGAAATTTAAAATGCAGTTAAAGACATGGGAGTAGGAGAGAAACAGAAACAAAAGGTAGTGGAAAGAAGGATGCTTGTGCATCATTTTGAGTGAACAAGAAATAATGTTGACAGGTTGTACAAACATATGGATGGGGGGTAAACAAAAGGGGTTGAAGAGAGCAAGATCCAGAAAGGCCGGACAGACAGACGGTAAGAGATACAGTATACAGCAGGTTAGGGAGATAATAAAGACTTGAGGAAAAGTGAGACAGCAAAAAGGATGGAGGCAAGGAGGGGGATGTTTATCCTCCCCATGATCATGTAGCCGTCTGTCTCTCATTTAGCCCAAGGTTCTGATTAAGTCGTTTGTGTTTAAAGAGGAGGAAGCCTCTAATTCCCCTCCTTTCATCTAATTTAATTATGTGCTCTCCCTTTCTTCCTTAGAAGGATAAAAGCAGCTTAAGCTTTTATGTGGAGCTTTAATGACAGCGGCGAGGAAACTTTACTCGCTGATTGCTTAGCCTTAAGTGTGTTTAGCCTTTACGCAGTGCTGCACCAAACACAGTTGTACACGCGTTCCTCGCAGACACACATACTGTATTCCACACAGGCACGGGGCGGCTTGTATACACGCTTATCACACACGCAGTGAAACACGAAGAGACGTTTCATGTTTAAGTAGAGTTCAGTCAGGGACCTACACAGCGCTCTGTTTCACACGCAGCTACATTACTGCCTTTAGGTGCACTCTCGCTGTTGTGTTTTGAAGTCGTTGGTATGGTGGAGCAGTTGTTAACATGGTTGCCTAACAGCAAATAGGTTGGCTGGGGGTTTCCTGTGTGGAGTTGGCATGTTTTACATTTGTTTTGGGGATTTCTCCCCACAGTCTAAAAAACGTACCCAGAGATGTGAATGTTTTTGTGTGTTTGTAGGTTAGCACGGTGAGAGGTTTGGGCTATAACTCCATTACCATAAAAAAAACATGAATATTTGACATGAAGGGAGTGTTAAGTTTGCGTTAACAGCAAACAGCAGCACAAACAAATGTACACAGTAAACAGGAGCATATCACAAAACATTATAAACAACATAATATGAATACAATATGATAAAACATATATCAAATATCAAATAAGAACTTGTCTCATAGGCTCTTTTTATGGAGCTGAATATAACAAAAGGCCCTGACCACTAGAATTTTCTGGTAATTTCATATAAAAAAACATGAATGGCGTGCAGCACTTTCAAAATTGTATCGGCGAGTACACCAGTCTATGCACCGATCGGATACCACAATTTATTAACACAGAAAAAAATCAACTCACTGAGCTGTCGCCCTGGATGTATCATGGCTGCCACTGGCAACTACTGTTTTAGAGCAGCAAAGAAGAAGTGATTGCAGGTAGTTTGTCACATGACGACAGCAAACAACAACAGTACGGTGCTAGTGGAGAGTGTAACGGTAACGGCAAACAGCCACCGCTGCCATTTTGGACTGAAAACGCTTAATATATTTATAATATTTTATTGTTTAACGCAGGCATTTTCAGTACAATATGACAACAGAACAGAAATAATTTTGTTTTACTTTTGTACGGCACTTTTTAGGCGGACATTTTACTGGCGTAGGCGTAGCTTTGGTGCTGGGAGCTGATGTTGCAATGGAACAAACACTGACTTTCACTTCTTAGCAACATACGTTCTTTGGTAACGGTAGTCAGAAGGAGGAAAATGTCAGCCATTTGGCAATATTTCACAGTGGAAATTCTAACAAGTAAAACGGCGATATGAACAGTATGTAAGGCTTTCGTTTCCATGGGTTTCCAATTTCAGCACATCACACGAAAGAGTACGACAACTTCACCAAGGCAGAGGGGATAAAAAGGATAAACAGCAGCAGGACACATTGGAAACCGCATTCCAACAACAAGATAAATTCCACTAAGATAGCCCAAAAGCGACAACGATATTATATTTATCATGCTGGTATCGGATTGGTATCGGGAAGGAAAAAATGGTATCGGAACATCTCTAAAAAAAATGCATCACCAAATGCTGTGCAGTATTTCTAAAAAGCATTGGGGGGGAAATATACATCAACACTATATATGTCCATCATGGATATAACTTGGATTCTCTAGTGTTCACATATGGATCAGTTCATAATTGTTTTGGTGTGTGGTGAATTGGTCAGCTGTCATAAAATCTGTTGAGTTTCCGGAAAGTTCACCCAGCCTAGGTAAAGTAGAAAAGAAAATGATTATCCAACTATCCAAAAATAAATAAATATAGCTCTAAGCATTTCTGGGAAAGATAATTAGGACAACAAACAGAATTTATATACAAACACTCACGTGAACTAGCAAACGCTTGCATTTTCACACACACACATTCCCAGGGAGCTTCGTTAACACTCTGGGCATGTCTACACTTCACAAAAATAATCATCCCATCCCCATCAAAAAGTAAGTTTAGAGACATTCATCAAACTACTGTACAGCATCGGCTTAACAGCCCTCAGCAAGAAGTGCATTGTAGGAATCAGCTGTATAAACAGGTGGGGCCCAGCCAAATCAGCAGAAATATCTTTAATTAGGATGAGGGCTATGGGTATAGTCACACAGACAAACAAACAAGCCATTAATCACCTCATTGGCAGTCGCATACACCTTAACAGGCAGACTAGCAGGTGTGTCTGTGTGTGTGAGGACAAAGAAAGTGAGAGCAACAGTCAGAAAAACAAAAAGAGCAATTTGAGAGAAACCTTGATAAAGACGGTAAAATGATGAAAAGAGAAGACATTTAAAGAGGCCACAAACAAGAGATGGATAATGAGACGGACGCTGAAAAGCCAAGTGTTAGAGTGACAAAGAAGGGAAAGAGGCAGTAGTCGTGTTTCCCTTCAATTGTAAAGCAAATTTCAAGCAAATTTGTCACTAAAATGAAATGCGAATTAGACGCATTTCCATCAACTGGTTTGGAGCGAATAAACTAGGCTACGCAAAGCGCAGTTTTGCCAGAAGTTGGCGCTTCAGGCTACGCTTTATGCATGGCTGTAATCCACCAGTAAACAGAGTAGAAGAAGTAGAGATTGCAAACCGGAAACAAAACAGTTCGCTTGGCCATCTAAACATCTACAAGAGAAAAATGGAGAGAGGTCTTCAGGAATGTTTCAATTCAAGTTTTGATTGCTCTTTCATGTCATCGGTCCACACGTACCTGTTGTTGTTACTACCATTATGGGAATATCCGGGAAGATGCGGACAGCTAAAACAGCTGATAAGCTACATCAGAACTTATTTCCATAGCCCATTTAGTGCATCAACTCTTTTTAGACAAAAAAAAAACACCTCAAGCGCAATTGAGGAAGTTTTATCAAATTTTGCCGTTTCCCCATCTTTTCTAATGCGATACTTCAAAATATGCATAAAAATACATTTATGGAAACACGTCTAGTGAGAGGGAGGGTGGGTAAAATAATGAACAAGGGCTGGGAAACAGAGAAATCAGAAACAGAATGGTGCTTAATGGAAGACTTGAAAAAGGAGACGTGAATGCAGTTTGGTATTAAGCTGCTGCATTTGTTCATGTGTTATATAGACCAACATTCATCATCATCAGGAGGAAGTTAATGAACCCCAGTGGTTTAGGAGCAGGATCCCTCTCTGGGTAGATGCGCCACTATTCTCAGTATAGCACTCACTCACACATACCTCTGTTTCTGTCTATCTCACACAATGTTCACTGAACTCATCGTGAAATGGCAGGATATGGTGAGGAAATGGACATTCTGCGTTCCCTCCTTCCCAAATAAAAACCCTCTTAGGTTCTACAGTAGACACGCTGATGCCCTACCCTACCTTTTGCACAAAGATTAATTATGTCTTATGTCCATTGCAAATAAACCTCCATAAATCTGCTTAGAAACTATATAAGATGCTTCAGAATTTACCCTGAGAATCATCACATTTTTAAGTTTTCTTAATCAAAGTAATCTAGAGATAGTTGCCTGTACATCCATGGATAACAAGCAGGAACTAATAGCCAATTACCATCCGTGACAGTGTGTGACTGCCATTATATGTTGGTGTTAGCATGTTTCCATGATTTCCCAACTTACTCCAATTCCACACAAAAGTCAAATTTCACACTGAGCCTGACGAAGGAAAAAAAAAGTAGAGGAACAAGTAACTCCTCCTGTGGAAAAACCTGTTTTTACAATGTTAAACCACAAGGACGTTGCTCCGGATGGGATTTAAATTACATGAGGACCAGCAAGTTTGCTGAAAAAACAGCAGACCAGCCTAATTGCAGCTGTAAGCATTACAGGGTTAAGGGTGAAATATTACCCAAATGCACACTCCAGACGGGACTAATCATATGTAGATAAACAACATAGAATGCACATAAAATTTACCGCATTGCAAAATCATTTCAACGCCGTATACACCCATGCTTTTCTCAGCAGTGACAAAACAAGCGTTTTCTTTCTCTATCCACTAAATTTTTAACTCTAACAATCTGACAAAAAACTAAAAACATTGCCTTCTGTATCCTGAATATTGCAAAATGCCGTCCTCAAAAGTGCTTATTTTTACAATTAAACCAAAGATAGGAGGCATGCGCCCGCACACACACACACACACACACACACAGTGCACAGTCGAGAGGGACTAGTAGTCTAATGGGACCTGAACAAGGGATGCCTAACGAGGAGCTCTAACAGGTGTTTCTCATTAAAGCTGGAAGACATGAATCTGGTGCAGAGAGAGAGAGATAGAGAGAGAGAGAAGGAGAGAGCAGAGTGTGAGGAGTGAAGGGGAGAGGAGAGAAGCAAACGATGAGCTGATATATTCCCGTGTTATTCATTAGTGTCTTACAGGCTGCTGATATTAATGATTCACTGTCCATAAGATTCCCCACCCTCACGTACACACACATAAGCTCAGGCTGGCAAAACACACTGTATCACCCTCTATCTCTCCCTCTGCTCTCCTCCGCTCTCTAACCTCCTGCGCTCTCTCAGCTGAAAAACAGATTTGTCTTTTAATCTCAGCTGCTGTTTTTTTTTTCTAAATTTTGCCTCATATTCCCCTTTTCTTTTTTTTTTGTATTCTGCTGCCGCCTCTCTTTTAACGGTTCACTCTTGCTTAATGTTATTCCTGCCATCTGGGGGTGAGTGTGTGAGTGCATCTGTTAACCCACTGCAGGAGTGGGTCAAACATAGAATAGACAGTAGGCTAATTGATGAATCTGCAACTAACAGGTTATCACAATCCTGTCGTCGAAAGAGAAGTGAGCTACTAAAAGCACATGACACACACACACACACACTCTTACTTCCTACCTTCCTACCACATGGCTCTTTTCTCCCATGGCCGAGCATTTTACATTTAGCCTTTACCTGTCCTAATTAACCAGCTGGAGCGATCCGTCACCTTGGGAACTGCTTCTCATTAACCCTCAACACCCCAAACTTGCCTTCCATCCCCCAAACCCCCTCACCTATCTCACCCCCAGCCCCCTTTCCCCTCACCCACCACCGACAGCACCTCGCTGCACATGGATGCCTGCACTCCATTAACCATTAAAAGCTGGACTGTGCCGAGGTCCACGTGCAAAAGAAGAAGTGGAGGAGGGAGAAGAGGAGGATGAAGAGGAGGGGGCTCTCATTAAACACTTTGAGCCCCGACAGAATCAATTACGGTGATGTATCGATTTGTCAGCGTGTCCCGGTGGCTCAGTCAGGGCACCCACCGGGACCTGCTGCCGAACAGGAGGGAGAGGGGGACAAATGGAAGGGTTAATAAGGAGAAAGGAATGGAGAGGTGGGAAAAGGAAAGGACAGCAATGGAAAGACGAGATGGAACTGGGAAGGGCACAGTGGCGAGGAGAGGAAGACGAAGTTAAGGGAGAAAGCAGGGAGGACTAAAGGGGTGGAGTTAGGAAGAAATGGTTGAAGGAGGAATGGGTTGCGGTCGAATAGTCAAAAAATGACATCCTAATGTCTTTTCATAACCACTTTTTCCTTGTCCTCGATGGAAAACATCATGAGGTCAAGGGAAGATGTGAAGGAGAATTCATAAGGACTATAGACTCCAGGATGATGATGCAACGGCGGCGGGTCTGCCATGGTGAAACTACAACGGTCCGACAATGGACTACAAAAGGCTCTTCTTTTCTCTGTGAGTTGTTAAATAGCTCTTTCAGTGACCGGCTGCTTCACCCGCGGTGTGTGAAAGAGAGATACCGAAGGTCCTTCTGCTGCTGTTACACTCCACATCAACATACAATAAAGGATTATCTGACCTAACATGGACAACCGGGGAAAAATATTACTTCATTACCATGGTTGGAATTGAAATAAACAAGGAATAACCTATAGGCTATACCACAAAGTTTATATGATAAATAATGAGATCTTTTTTGAGTTATGGTGAAGGAGTTAAACCATTAAATGTATATTTCTTCCTACTCCTTTTCGGACCTAATATTTTAATTTGAACAGCTCTTATCATGGCTGCTACTTAGATACTTCCGGGTCATTTCACTCCATTAGCAAAAGAGACTTCTCGACTGCGGCCGCGGTGTAAGAAGAAAAGGGCAAGGTGCAGAAAAGACAGACGGAGGGAGAGAAATGTAGACCTGTAAAAGGGAGGGAGGAGGGCAAACACATTTCCTTATCAAACAAGAAAGCGTTCTCTCCCTTCAAGTGGCGCCCCATTTCTTTCATGTCCTCCGCTCACCTTTTTGTTAATTTCTATCCTCCACCTCTTCAACCTCTCTGTTCTTTGTATTTTCTCACTTCATCTGCCAGTCTCTCCTCCCCTCCATTATAACGGTCTCCGCCTGAACTTTCTGTTCAGGGCCCACTGTGCTTCCATCTCCGGCGTATACGGGGGGTCATTTAAGCACAGACGGGGCTGTAACCTTGAAAGTAATTTCATAGCCACACAACTAAGTTAAAGCTGTGTAGGCTGCAACATGTGAGGACGCCGCTGGGACACGGCCAGGAAGACATAATAATAATATTGTATGTCCACGAAACAGGGATTTGTGTTGATTAAAGTAAGATATGAAATCCTTCAGGTTTTAGTGTAATGAAACTTCTGGCTTGAGGCAATTTTATCCATCCATCCGTCTAGTGATCTGATGCCTTCTGTGTATTTTTATGAGCATATATGTGGTGTTCATACGTGCACAAACAAAATATCCCATTATTATCTTTCACTATTTGTCAAAGTCTTCTCACACCCGTGTTTTCTGTTACGTATATTCAGAGCCTGGGAATAATAGGGTAGACACATATGCCTGCGAGCCCGCACAAACTAAGTAGCTACGAGGCTTTTTATGTTTCACAGATGACAGACAACACGTATTCTTCCTTCTGCTGTAATGAGGCTGCAGGGCTCCAATAGACAACATGGGACATGATTAGATGGCACATTCACAGGAAATATGCGTCCAACCTGACAACCACAGAAGGAAAGAAGACAGTCATTCATACATGGGTGGAGACGGCTTGTTTGAAGGAGCGTATGGCAGGTAAAATATATAGAAAGACTGATGGAGTATGCTGCTTCACTCGTGGTGTGTTGTCAGGGGTCAAGGGTAGCCTAATCATGTTGTTGAGCAGTAGACACATGTATGGCAAGCTGAGCAGAAGTGTATCCTCCACATCTACACCAACACACACACACAGAAATAATAGGCCTGCTAGAACTGGAGAATACAATGTCCTCTGCAATTTTCATTATCATAATATCATGTTTCCATTATCTTAAATGCTCAAATGCTGTACATATCTGGGTCTTTCATATCCATATTAATAGACTCTGTATCCAGCTCAATTAGCCTAAATTGCTCTTTTTGTCTGCTACTGAATATCTGTTGTCTGGCTACACAACACAAGAGCCACAGACGTTGAACAATAACCCACATTAGCTTTTCTCCTTATAAACTCCTTCTTATCTAACTTGCAAACATTAGGTTCACTTTATCTTATTGAACGAGCCCCCAAACAAACATTCACCACCAGGGGGAAAGTGCATTGCTAAGGTCAGTTTGCTGGCAAGTTGGCTAATTAGTCAATTAACTGCTCAGGTGAGGCACATTAAACAGCATGTAAACTCACCTGTAAATGTCTCTTCGGTCCGGTTAGATGATGGTGTGGTCCTTTTACTCTTCAGTGGCCTACTACTGATAATAACGCGGTGTCTGTCCATGTAGGCTTCAGTGTAAGTTTGTCTACTTTGTCTCTAGTTCCACTTCAGGAGCACAGCTTGCCACCACCTGTACCTGTCCTCTCAATCAAACACACCCATGGACACCCCCAGCCAACTCCAGCCAGCTGAGAGGAAAAGAAGCATTTCTCATATCCTAATATCTTTTGTATTCCTTGTTTGATAAAAAAAAAATAAACATGCTGCCCAGATAGGTTTTCTATCAAATATTACATTTTATTCAACTCATTTGTGGCAACTTAATTATAATTATAATAATAATAATAATAATAATAATAATAATAATAATAATAATGACAATAATAATAATTAATAAATTTGATAGGGACGTATGAAGACACTGTTACATTTAAATAAAGTGCAACTGATGCAATGTGTGTAGGACTTCTAGCAGTAGCTAATTCGCAGACCTTGTCCCTGGTTAGGCTTTTAAGAACTAAAAATACATAATACAACATCAGACATACGATCACATAATACAACATCATACATTAAAATCAATTCACATATGTATGTTCCCTTTCAGAGATCAGTGATCACAGGTTTGATTTAGTGTCAAACAGTGTTTCACCTTCTCATCAAAGTACTTTAATAGCCTAAACCTCACTCATGTGGGATGCAGGACACAACCTGCCTTGCACTTTATGGTAAATGGACTGCATTTATATAGCGCTTTTCTAGTCTACCGACCACTTAAAGCAAAAAAATAACATTCACACACATTCATACACTGATGGCTGAGGCAGCCGGGTGCCAACCTGCCCATCAGGAGTGGACACTCTGACAATCTCAATGGAGGAGGCAGGGATCAAACTAGGAACCTTCCGAAGCCATGCTGCCACTTTATGCCCACGATTCCTCATCTCCTTATGACTTCTGTGCAGTAGAAGAATTTAAATTTGACTGGAAACATGTTATCAATGATCATAATCCATTATTTTTCCTCCCAAACAGATTTGGCAAAAGCATTTAGTAGTAAATAAACATCATTTTGGTGATGGGGTTCCTGCAGAATACACATTCAAAGGCTACAAGTTTGCAGAATAAAATATTAACAGAGGATTCCCTTGAGAGTCCATAAAAAGGCTGAGAAGTGAAGAACAAGAAAACAACCCCTTGCTACATTAGGGGTGCTCTTTCTTCCATTTTACCAATTTCACAGTTTATTTGTGGACTCAAATTGTCACAAATGGATGCAGCTGCTGTCCCTTGCAGCTCACTGTAGGTGACTTGTGAGACAACAAGTGAGTCCTTTCAGGGTATTCTTGGTGAGGAAACTTGAATGGGTTTTTTCATCAGAAAACAAGTGGACATGCAGCCGGCGGGGGGCAGAACAAAAATGTTTCCACTGTGAAACTTGCTGTCAAAGAAAATGCCAAAACACACGAAAAACCAAAATCACTAATGTGGTAAGAAAATCACAGCGAGTTTTGGAGAGACAGAGCGGAGGGAAAGGGAACCGCATTCTTCTGTCAGATTTACCACCAATGTCCAATGTGTTATGTTTAAAAAATGAAAAAGATGTCTATCAATATGAGTCTTCACTTGTAGAGAAAAAGTTTACTAAATTCTCCCCAAACAGCAAAAAAAGTTAAGTTTCATAACACAGCATGTTTTTCAGTCTGCTTTTTCTCACAACACACCCAGTCTGAACTCCAGTTCCACAGAAGGGTCAGTTAATATAGTGCAGTTAAATGTCAACTCCTCCAGTTTCACTGTCTTTCTGACAGCATCAACAACATCACAGACCACTTCAAATCTAACAAAGGTCAGCCCTCTTTTTCCGTTCTCTCTCCCTGTTTGTATGCATGTATGTGTGTGAATGTGAGCGAGAGGGAGAAAGAGTGCGAGACGGAGAGAGAGCTAAGATCTCAGAGTTGTTTAAACCCAGCCTAGCGGTTCGATATCCATCAGATTTATGTCTCTGTTATTTTTCTCTCCTAAACAGTAAGTGATAAACTCACTGAAGGACACAATAACAAAGATCTACCTTTTAACCTCTCTCTCTCCTTGTCTATATCTTGGTCTCTCGGTCTCTCTCTCTCTGTCGCCGCGCTATCAATCAGTCTTGTGGTGATTGCTGTTGGATTACAGGGCTTTCGCTGTCCGCTTCCAGCAATTAACGTTGGGGACAAATAAAATACCTTTATATCCCTCCGCAGTGACTGAGGTAAATAGTAGAGCCACATGCACACGCGCTCATATTCACACGCATAACCACATGCGGTGTACACCTTAATCTTAAATTCAATCACAACGTTGGCACCTTTGACATCCACGCTACCTCTGAGCTCCAGTGTGTTTGGTCGCGTAATAAAGGCGTTATTTTTATCCCTCGTCTACCTGTTTGTCCTTGTTTGATCCTCACATGCACATGAGCTATGGAGATAAAGCAGTGGATGGTGTGTTGTGAGCTCAGCTGAGGACGGTGGCAGCCGTGATAGATTAGGACTGGCTGTGGGGAGTAATGCAAAACAGCAGAACCGAGGAAAAAAAACACACACACACTCACACACCAATGCGTACACCTTCACCACAGAGACGACAAACCAGTTCCAGTGCCTGGTGTTTATCTTCCCCAACTCCTGCACACACATGCAGACAGATGGTAACAGCGGCCACTGGCACAGCTCCTTATTCCCTCCCTTGCAAACATAATTTATCACCTGCAGGAGCGTCTTCAGTGTGTGTTTGCGTGTGTGTGTGTAGAAAGTCCGACTTGATCCAGTGCCACCATAACCTTATTAAGTAACAAACTGATGACAACAGAGAAAAATGTAGTCTGTTTAATCCCTGTAGGTAAAATTGGCACCGCAACAAACGGTCCCTCAACATCTGTCACACACACACACATACACAAATTGACAAACAGACAATCAAAGGGTTCCAAGCAGACTCCTGCTGAGAATTAAACGCAACTCGCCATTTATCTTCCCATCACCTCCCCTCCTGTCTCATCACTTGCTTTATACCTTCAGCTAAAGCATGTACCTCACGGCTACTTTTCATATATAAGCAATATAAATATTGTGCACATGGAGACACAAAAAGAGAGACGGATAATAACTCAAATCAAAAAGGCATTTAATCGATATCCAGCAAGATTTTTTCAAAGCATTACATTTTCATATATTTGCACGACAAGAGTTCCCGGCAGATTTAGCATCTGCACCAGCCTTGAACACAATTTAAATTACATCCAGTGTGTGTTTTTGTTCTCACTTCACTCTCTTATATATCTGTGTGCAAATCTTTTCCTTTATTTAACAAGCGTGTGTATTTGTGTGCATGTGTGTGAATATCTCAGGGTAGTAAGAGGACACTCTGCCGGTCTCTCCGTGCAGCCGCCTCCTCTTCCTTTTGTTCCTCGCCTACTTGGCCCCTACAAGACAAAAAATCCACCAATCAAAGGCAGAACATCCTACATGCACATGCACTGCACTCGAATGCCTGCCTATGACGTAAAGGACAGGTGTACAAAGTACTTTGGTAACTAGTTTCAGATGCAGGCATCATAGATTTTGCTCCAGAAACATTTGTGATATTCAGAAGTCCCACACCAGCTGAAAGTGCATCTGCATTAGTCATCACCAGGGTTGTAGTTTGACAGCATTTTGAATCCAGTATTGAATTCACCTACAAATGCAAGTTGTTGAACGCTTTGATATTTGTGTGAAATGTCTTCCTCTAAAGAACAGGAGGAAGGAAGTAGAAATGTTGTGAATAAGAGGGCACTGGCCATTTTAAAACACTCACATATAGGAGATACAATTAACTGCACCAATGGAGCCTGCATACTTTTTAATCGAGACATTTAGGAGATGCCTCTCCCAGTTTGCATCCGACTATGACAAGGCCAAATTAACTTTGGATTCTTTAAAGACAGCAGGTATATCGATGCCATCCACGCCTCCCACCTCATCTGACACTGGTTTCAGAGGAGTGATCCTCCGACATGATGATGATGACGAGACGCTTTGGACGGGTTTTATCATAAAATATTTTTTTTAATGTCATCAAGCATTGAATTATTTTCCTCAGCTTTTTGATGGGTGACTCATACATTCAATTTATAATAGTGTTCAATCAGGTGTCCAAACAGGTTTTCTCACTAAGATTTAAAATGATGTTTTGTTAAAAGGTTTGGTGAAATGTTTTCATT
This sequence comes from Sebastes umbrosus, assembly GCF_015220745.1. Classification (NCBI taxonomy): domain Eukaryota; kingdom Metazoa; phylum Chordata; class Actinopteri; order Perciformes; family Sebastidae; genus Sebastes; species Sebastes umbrosus. The sequence continues at coordinate 24,289,783 of NC_051275.1, forward strand.
AGTTTGAAGGTACAATGTGTAGGATTTGGTGACATCTAGTGGTGTGGTTGCAGATTGCAACCACCTGAGTACCCCTCATCTCACTGGTTTGACATTGGTTTGAACATGGTGGACTCTGTGCGGAGGACCCGCTCCCTATGTAGATATGAAGGTCTCATTCTAAGCTAATGAAAACACAATGATTCTTATTTTCAGGTGATTATACGCTAATGAAATCATAGTTATGAATGTTATATTCCAATTCTGCCAATAGATCCTCCGAAATGTTACACACTGTTCCTTTAAGAATCAGTATCTCTTTTGAAGCATCACCACATTTTCCTCTGCTTTGCTTTTCTGAGCTTGTTGACAGCTGAATCTGTGATGAAGTCCACAACTGACTGGGGTCTTTTAAGGTCTACTTTACTTGCAAAATGCCATAAATAAGCATTCCCGCTCACGGTTTGTATCATAACCTACAGTTAATTGTAAATAATCAAATGCATGCCAGAGTTATTCCTGCTAACACATTCCCATCAGGCTGCAAATTATGCTGTGCGTTTTATGTATGGTCTTCTAGCCCTAAGTGTAACCACTGACAAGAGATAAGCAGCTGACATTACGATTTTACAAGAAGTCAGTCAAAATAGTCATGAAGGACCGATTACAGTGCATGTTTTTCATATTTTAAAATGTATTCAAAATAAAAGCCTCTCAGCCGATGTCTGAGTGCAATGCTTAATGTCAAATTACATTCAGGATATTACACTACCAAGGAAGCAAACACAGACAAAGATGTAAATACACCTGAGTCTCTCAGCTAATAATGGTGAATCTTAGACGTCTAACTTGAGCTTTTAATAAAGCTTCTTGTTAGGTTACTGTTGAAACTGTACATCAGAAAATTCAGAATACTTCCATTTCCCAAATAATAATGTAATACTACTGTGCAAGTACGAACTGACTGAAGGTTAGATCAAATACAGCCAGTAGACTGAGGCAACACTAAAGCACAGCCAGACAGCTGGAAGCGGTTGAGTCAGAGATAGATGATGAATGGTTGTCTGGATATGAGGTAAACACAGGTTAGGTCATAGCTGACACACACATCAATGAATCCACACATACTGCACACAATACACTGTGTCAGTGTTCACTTGTGCGCTTAATGGGTGCACTTTAGAGTCTCCTATTACTGGAATAGTCACCAAATAAATGTATATTTTATAGGTTTTATATACAAGACTTAATCATAAACCCACTCAAGTTTTCCTGATAACACTGTGATTATGTTATTCTATATGATGATGGACAAGGGAGACGACTCTACAGTATAACTCCATAATCATGTATTATTATCATGCATCTAGTCTGCAATGCAACTGCAGCCACCACTCAGCATAATCTAAAAGAAATGCTATCTTGTAAAATAATAATGCGTCTATGAGAACCTGGTGGCTTAGAGGATGATTCAATTAAGGGTCCTGTGGGGATGGTACAGTAAACCTATAGACCTTTTAATTGCTATTCTGTTGCTAGGGCAACAGCTTTGGTGCAAACTTCCTGTCAGCTACTGCATTAACACATATTGCAACAGGAAATACAAAGGGGCCTGTACAAACTGTGTAGAGAGGAAGAGTTAAAAAAGTACAAACAAGTTAGCCTTTTGTTTTTGGTTTCATCTGGGTTAGCACTACATTGGCTCTATGGCACCGAAGAGTGGATCCATTTCAATGAGAATTACAAATAATGTCAAAGCTGTGATACGATTAATTGCATGGTAAGTTCCTTTTATCTCAAGAACCCTATGTTTTGAATATTTCAAGGACTGAATATTATCACATTGACCAAAAACGGCATGACGGGAGGAAAAGTGACAGTAATACCGAGAGTGAAACTGGAACAAAAAACAAAAAAAGATACCTGTACAGCTATGCCACACCAGTCAGATTAAGTGCATCTCCGTATACATATGTGCATGACTGTGTGTGTGTGTGTGCATGTTTGAAGGATGTAAGGAGCTGTTTTGGGAGCCCTCTGTGTAGTATGTGTTAATCCGGTTATTACACGTCTCAATGTGATATTCACAGTGCTCTGCTCAGCACAAGGCCTCTAGCGCAGATTATGCCCACTACACACACACATACACACACATAGAAAAAAACATCCACAACGCACAGATACACACACCCACACACTCAGTTTCGGAAATACAAGAAAAATACGTTGACACACTCTCTTTCTCTCTCTCTCTCACACACACACACACATTAAGCAGCACATTAAGGCCCGATACCCAACATGCTGTCAAAGCTAAAGTCGTTCTGCTGGCTAACGATCCATTACACACTCCAGATATCCGACAGAAAGAGGGATTGACGGAGCACAAAAAAAGAGGGATTACCCCCCATCGTGACCGTTGGGACGGTGGAGGAGTGGAGGGAGAGAAAGCAATGGATTACATGCCGATCATGGTGAAAAGACACAGACAAGAGTAGGAAAACAGGAAGTCATGAGGCTACACTCAGATTTTCTCACAGAGAAAAAAGCCTTTCAGGGTATCAAAATGGAATGGACATTTCAACAGCTATCTAAGTTTCAGCTAGTACTTTTAAGTTCAAGAGGGCGGAACTCGATATATCTACTCTCTCAGGTTCGGTAACAATAACATCCGGGGCTCTATTTCCGTGAACCAAGCGGCACTACTGCGCTAATTTAGTTAGATTTGACTGTTTTACATGCAAAAAGTATTGCTGACAATCTGGGAATACAGTACAGTGGAAACCACTTATAGTGATCATGGTTACAGTTTATATGAATCAGAAAGCTTGTGACTGAATTATTCCTATACAAATGCTGTTGAAAAGCTGACATACATTTCATCCTTGAAGCCTATGACAAACTGCCAAAAACAAACCAACGAGATGCAGCAGCACAACTCCCCAGGCTATCTTGTGTAGGCTACTCAATCAATGAGAAACAGTCATAGCTGCTGGTGATGGAGACAGAAAAACAAATGTGTACAGGGAAAGCACCTGTGGTTAAAGCCTGAAGTGGATTGGTAACTGATAATCAACTGATGCCCCTTCGAGCAAGCCCTTGGTGAGTAAAAATACAGTAATATGAAAAGCGTTTGAAACAGTTGTACTGTATTTTGAAAGTTAATCAAATTCAGTAAATAGCAAAGCTGTCCGTTTCATTACTTATATTCATGTAGTAAATGTATGCAATATGCAAATGTCAAATTAGGCGGTAATCTGCATGAGAAATAAATTAAAAAAAAAAAAAATGTGGTTATAATAATCATCTGCTTATAATGATCAGTTTGACCCGGACAGATGTGATCACTATTAGCAGTTTCCACTGTAGTTGCTTAATCTTTATATTGCTACATTAAGATGACCCTGGCAATGATCCACGAATAAAAAGAGATTTTACAATTAATACTCTTTTGTTTCTGGGAACATCACTTTAAAATTTATGATACCAAACCGGCCTAGTCGACAAAATAACCTCTGTGCGCCCCATGTGAAATACTAATTCGCCGGTGCGACACTGCATTCAACACAAAAATAGAGCCCTTTGACTTGAGTTTGCCTTCGAGGATGAGGTTACGTACATTGTGTGTGCCTTGAGCAACCACAACTAATATGTGAGAGTGGGTTTAGCTTGTGTGTGCATGTTACCCACCGTGTGAAACGATGATTTCCATGCTGATCTGGACCATCACTGTTTCCCGTACCAAATATTGAAGCCTGCTTCCCTGTTTCTGAGGTAGATATTAAGGAAGGTTAATGCTTATGGCCTTATTTTAAAACTATCATCAACATAATAACAACAATACACTCTTGTTTGGTTATCATCATTATAAAACATGAAATGCAGAGTAAGATGTTGACCATAGGTGGCTTATGGATGGACTGTATGTGTGTGTCCGTACCCTTGGCCATGAGTTTGAGTTCCTGCTCCAGACCGAGGAGTGTGTGTGCAGTCGTGTCGGTGTCCAGGTCCGGGTCCTCACAGCCTGTGTGGTCCACACCACAGATTTCCATGATCTCCTGGGCTGCCCGGGACAACGGACGAGACGCTGGACCAAATTCTGAGCCCGATGTAGGACGGGACAGGCAGGCATAGAGCGGAGGAGCGGGGGAATGGGAGAGGGAGGGACAGACAGGTACAGAGAGAGGACTTGGGTTTGTCTTTGGACGGTGAGACAGAGATGGTGTGGACTTGCCAGACAGGCTGGACACTGACCCTGAATAAGAAAGAAAGGATACATGTATCAATGCACAGAAGAATAGATGGATGGATGTAGCGCTGGATATGAGGACATACAGTAAGGACATCTTGCAAAAACAGCTACAGAAAGTGTGAGTGCAAGAAGGAGATAAAAGGAGATGTAGAGGTGGACAGGAGGAAAGTAAGAGGAGGAAGGGGGAGGTGTATGCAGCTCGGGGTTTCAGGGAAAGAGGGTGAGAGACAGAGAAACTATCACAACAGTCAGTGGAATGAGTGGTGGTGTCTCATCCCACTCCAGTGCGAGCCACGTCAAATTGAATCAGATTGAACATCCATCCCCACCTGCTCACTGTAAATTACATCGAGGCCCCCATTGAGAAGCTATGATGGTGCGGGTGTGCATGTGCGTGTGTGTTTGTGTGTGCGCGGCACACGGATTCCTCATGCTGCGTGCTGTCTAACCAGTTTCAGCTCCAGTGTTAAGTCTTTCATTCTTTCAATCTTCCATTGTCTCCTTACCTCTCCCTCCTCCCTCCCTCCCTCTCTCAGTGCCTGGCTCTGTCTTTCAACTGGCACAGAACCTCCACTTAGTGCTTCACAACCACCTGCACTGTCAAACTAAGCAGCATGGGAGGAATGATGCATGCAGTACAGTGCTGCTAACATATGTGCACTCACACGTACACATACTGTACCCGTAGACTCAATTTGCTTCCATTTAAAAGCAGATGGGAAGCAGATCGAGATTTTGGATACTGATAAAGCGCTGTGCCTGATTTAAAATGTATTCAGGGTGAGAGTGAGATTAAGATCTGGTCTCTCTAAATAACCTCCTTCTAAAGTTCCTTAGGAAGGTCAGATTTCAATCTTTCTTGTTATGCATGCGCTGTATCTACTATACATTATATATAGGTTTAAGTCATATTAAGATGCATTCAGTAACATCTTCAGTAAGTATCTTTTTCACATGAAAAATTATAATGTCAAGTATTACTGGGATAGCTCAAATTAAGCCTGAACAAAACAATATGGTAAACAAAGTACTGTGAACATGAAAAGGAGTTCCCTACTCACAAAACCGCTCAGGAACACAGAAGCTATTTCAAGACATTCATTAATGTCACATGGGAGCCAAAGCACAGATGTTTCGGCGAGAAGCCCTCTTCAGTGTGCTGTCAGACAGCACACTGGAGCGGCACACCAACGAGACGGTACAATGAGGCTCTCTGAGTGAGGCAACTTGCCGAAACGTCTGTGCTGAGATTCCCTTGTGGAATTAAAAATATTGAAAACATGTTGAGCACCCAAGAGTCCTTCTGATGCAGTAATCAAATATGTTGAAAAAGGTTTTGAGCCCCTGAGAGGTTTTGCAAGTGTGGACCTCCTTTCAAAGTATTCAACTTAAAAGTGCTGAATTCCAAATTCAGAGCATATCTATGATTGAGGGATTGCCTCTGCATGGCTCTCAACATGGCGACGGCTGAGCTGGCGGCTAGCAGCCAACGGTGCTAACAGAACAAATAGTGGAGGACTGGAGGGTGGGCGTTACGCTTCCTCGACGATGCCGTGGGTCAGTACGCCATTGAGCTAGCTATTGGAGCAAACACACTGGGACACACATGCACTCACATGCATGCGTGGCCAGACCAGCTACGTAAACAAAGCACAGAGAAGCACAGAGAAGCTCGGATATCAACACACACAGAGGGAGAGACTTTATTCTTTTTTTCAGGGCGCCGTTACTCCACTATAACTTTACATAGCAAATAGTTGTTTGCTACTATATTAATGCTTTGAATTTGGATTTTAGCACCTTTAAGTCAAGTGAATGTGGGCCTCCGTGCTTTTTAACTATTTGCTTTGGAAGTAAAAGTACGAATAATTTAAGTGAAGGAGGGGAAAAGAAAAACATAAAACTGATAAAGAATTCAACAAATGCATAAAAGTTTAAGGGCTTGGCAGGAAAGAATGGGCAAGACTTATGAAGAAAACTAAAGACAGCAGCGCTAAATGGCTTGAAAGCGTAGAAAGAACAGAGTGGTGGAATGAAATGGTTGATAAAAACACCTTAGTTTACAGTAAAATTAGTGAGGAGGGATAGAGGAAGGGAATCCTGTGAACTGATGAGCAGAGGGGGGTATTAGATATATCGCTGAGTAAAACAGATTATCGTCTCGTCTCTCAGGTGCCTATGTTTCTGTGTGTGTGTGCGTGTGTGTGTGTGTGTGTGTGTGTGTGTGTGTGTGTGTGCATCAGCACAAACAGATTACTGCAGTGTTTCTGGGATCTAAGCGAGAAGTGATGAGAGGACGCATTCCTGGACCGACTCCCAATCCTGTACGTGTGTGTGTACAGTTTGTGCGTGTACGATGCGTATGCCTGTTTGTGTTTGAGAGTGATACAGTATAATCTCTTTAAGAAACCCGCATATTCAGTGCCAAGAAAGTGTGGCTATATGCAGAAATGAGGTGTATTAATTGTGTATGAAATGGAGTTTTGTGTGTGTGTGAAAGTAAATAAGTAAGTAAGCTGAATAGTGTTCACAGACAGAATGCACTCACACATCCACTTACCAGATGTTCCTCATTCATTTGCTGATATTTCTCCTCTCGTAGTGGGTCTGGTTGAGTGAATTTTAGTTGGCTGCCTGTGATTGTCCTTCATCATTCTAAAAAGCTGGTGTTCTTCAGTGTAAGTACTGAGGCTGCTGCTTGGCCCATAACCCTCTAACCCTAAAAGAGTGAGAGAAAAGCTGAGAGAGGGGGCACATCCAAATCTTTAAAAAATATTGTATACAAAAGAATGCCAATATTTGCTCTTTTGAGTGCTGTTTTACCTCCCATAAATATCTCTGCTGACCCTGTTTTAAAAGCATTCCATCACGCTATCCACTTTCTTGTATTGCCCTTTACATGCTCTAAAACACATTTGGGATATCTGGATTCAAGATAAATGACATCCGAGGACACAGATCATGCAAAGTCACGCTGCTAACAGTTGGACGTATAGCAAGCAAATGGAAACGGCAATGCATTTGCTTTGCTATCTAACTCCAACAGAGTGTGATTTTATATAGATCCAATGCATGGAATAACTTTTTGGCTACTACAGTGCATCAATGATACACAGAATATAAAGCTGCTGTGTGAATTATAGAATAGGGTTCTTCATTTTCATGGTTGTTTATCAATTTAAAAAATAAAACTAGGTCATGGTTACAAATGGTTTAAACCATTAAATCATTTCACCCTTACAATGTGCATTACTGTCAGTCAGTCTCTTTTAGAAGTCTACCACAAGGAGTGGCGAAAGTCAGAAAGTCAGAAGCTTTAAAGGTGCAGTGTGTAGGACTTTGTGACATCTAGCGGTGTGGTTGCGGACTGCAACCAACTGAGTGCCCCTCCGCTCACTCCTCCTTTTTCCATGACTGCGGTAACGTGAGCCGCCGAGTGCAAAACCATGGTAACGCTGTTCATCTTGCTCGGATGCCATCCTTACCATAATAACACTACTTCAGGAGCAACGGAAGTCAGACGGCAGCTGGCACTGACATGGTTTTGCACACTGTGTGGCTCACGTTAGCACAGTTTCACAAGCGGGTTGGACAACTAGGGTGGCCTTCAGGTAATGAAAAATGCGAAACATGGTGGAGCAACATGGCGGACTCCGTGAAGAGGACCCGCTCCCTATGTAAATATGAAGGGCTCATTCTAAGCTAACAAAAACACAACGATTTTTAGTTTCAGGTGATTAAACACTAATGAAAACATAGTTATGAAATATTATATTCCATTTCTGTTAATAGATCCCCCAAAATGTTACAAGCCGGCCCTTTATGAGAAAATCACAACACCATCGTGCAATATAGGAGCAATAAAAGGCTCCTAATTTACACAGTAGATATTAGCCTATTAATACTAATGTGGTACAATGATCCATTTGTCCATTCAGCAGCAGCATCTGCATGAAACCGATATTGCTTAACAAGCCTGTTCAGCCAATCCTGACAGCTGCAATGCAATCACTGCTGGTTTCTTCTTCCTCTCCAGTGGTTAGCCAATCAATTAATACTATTGACTGGATGGAGAATCTACTAACTAGTCTAAATCAGCTGCAAATGAAAAGAGGAAAGGAGGAGAAGGAGTCACACAGTCAGCTTCTAGACTCACAAAAAGAAAATGAAGAGGGTTGAAATAGAAAAATGACTCAGAAATGCATCCAAAGATACCACAATTCTGTCTTTCTGCCTGTTTCTTCATCCATTTATCTTCCTCGCTGCTTGTCTGTCTACCTGTTTAGCTGCTTTTCAGTACACCTTACAGTTCGTTTCCCCAAACAGCTGCACGTATCTCCTCTCTTTCTCTCTCTACAGAGGCTTGGTCATTGTCCTGCCTGTCTGTCTCTCTCTTTGGATGCACACGAGACAGAAACTGCACACTAACAACCTCATTTTCTGACTGACCGGGTGACAGGGAGTGAGGGCAAAAAGGAGAGAGAGGTGGAAAGGTAGAGCAGGAGACATATAAAACCTGTTGGATCTCAGCCCTGCCTGGGAAAAAAAGAGTAAAATAGAAGAGACAGATGGAGGGATGGAGGGACATAAATGAGTGCGGAGTGTTGTCAAGGTGATATTCCTCCTCTCTAACCTTTCTCTCTCATTAACTTTGGAGCTTTAACGATGGTGGCAGAGACAGTGCGGGGTTTGACGAGCGGCTGGCCGCATGGTGCGAGGAGGGTAGTGGTGCCCTTGTGGGAGTCTCTCGCTGTCGACCTCGTTCATTTAACGCAGGCTTGACAATGAAACAGTGAAAAGATGGGCTTCGAGGCTCGATGAAAGAAAAGGTTGATGGGATCATTTTTCGGCCGTAGCGATTTACTTTAGCGAGTAAAGTATGAATTATAAATCCTTGCTGAATCAAAACAGCAGCCCCTGTTTGAAATGCATGTGATTCAACAGCCTTGGACAAGAGTACAAGGTGTAATGAGCACCACCATAAATTATATAGCCTGATTCGATCCAAGTATTATTATTTCAACTCTGATGCAATTTGGAGGTGAAGGCTAGACTTCTTGTTGGACAGTCTGAGCACCTCATAGACATGGCCAGTTTACAAATCATTAGCGTTAAAAAAAATATTTTCGAGACCCATGCTGCGGTTACAAATTTGAAATCTATCATATACCTTGAGGATACTTACCTCAATGGTCACAGTTAATATTAGAAGTTTAAAAAAAAAAAACATCTCGTTACAGCAGGATTTGTCTGGTGTAGTTCAAGGTTGAAACTTGGTAACTAAATAAACGAGGAGGGGAAAAAATTAAAACCATGGAATTATTCCCTTGCAGGCAAAGCGTAGTGATAGGTAGTATGGAATAGGAGCATTTTCTAGCAATAATCACTGATTGGACAATATGTTTTCAGAAGTGCTGTATAAGAAAGATGACATTGCACGGAAAACATGTCTTTCAACATTCCTCTCAAAGGTAAAGTCAAACTCAACTTTGAGAGCCATGTGAAGGACACAGGCATTATTATCTACACTTTGCAGCTGGAGAAGAAACAAGAAGAAAAGTCTGTGTTTGTTTGTGAGTGTGTCTTTGTGAAGAAATATGGACGTTGCAACACATTCTCACTTCCAACTGGCTTGGTTAAAGAGAACCAGATACAGCGTTGGAGGTGGGATCTCGTTCATTGCCATGAAAGTTGCTCAGAGGTACATGAAGCAAAAAAAGTTTGACTTCTGAGCATAAAATTACTTCTGCATCCATTGGGCCCATAGAGCAATCGCTGTCGCCTTTCTTTTAACTCTGCCTCCCAGCTCTCGTGCCAGCCTCGGTCTGGATTTCATTCACATAAAGGGAGGAAAGGTAATAACTCTGGATTCTGCTGTTGGTGCATTTTACTACTTTTAGGACCCAATGATTTAAATAAGGGCTATTCAAGTGTTCATACAAATTATCTGCTGATTTACAGACGTCTCTTTCCCAAAGTAAGTCCAAAGGGAAAAGTCTTTTTGGGCCCGTTGGCAACTAGTGATGGACACGGAAGTTGTAATTCCACGGTTTGGACACTATGCAAAACTTGCTTCAAAGTCCAACGCTCTTCCTGGGGGCTTGGGCCATATACGCTTCAAACTGTGGTGCTCTAGGTACCTCTCTGGCGTCCGTTTTGGACATCTCATGGTCGATGTGTCAGTTTCTGCCCGTTACATGCATAGAGTCTCTTTTCAAAATAAATCTCAAATGTAGGTAAAGTTTTAAGGTTTACTTACGTAACAAAAGTACTTTGTTAGGTTTTGACAACAAAAGTACTTGGTTAGGCTTTGGAAAAATGGGTTAAAATAATACATAAAATAAGTATGCTTGTTACGTATCAGGCACTATTTACTGTAAGTACGTATGTTATGTAACAAAACTAAGGTAAAATAAGTCAACATTGACTTGGTTTCACATGGGACACTAACAGCGGGCTCCTGGGTGAAAGTCCTGTTTTTGTTTGACCCTTCAACCCACCCTACGTAGACTTCTCACTGTTTATACTATGTCAGTTGCTCTGACCATTTAATACTGATGCGGATGGGTTATATTGGAGTTAGTTGAAAACCTGGTGCGTCTCATACAAACGCTAAAGGGTGCCTCGGTGTGTTGGTATCAGATGCTGAGGGGCACTGACCGAGCTTCGGTAGCCTATTTGACGGGTTGGGACTTTCACAAGTTTCAGGTAAACTGTGTTCACCTACAGTTTAAGAAAATGGAGGCACTAATTATTATAAAAGAAGCACAGGCTTAGACACATGTGCAGGGAAAGAAATATGCACATACACACACAAAATGGGAAAGGCATTTCAGAAAAGCTCCCCTTGGACCCACCAGTAGTAAATTATCGATGTTGTCCCCCATCTCTCGTTTTCCACCAAGAAGCCAGCGCTCCTCTGGGTTTAAAACTCATTTTCATCTCTCTTGTAAGCTCTACGTTTTTACATATTTGTTCTAAATCCTATTATGAGGCCTTTGTGATATGAATAACGCTTGCAAATTGGAAAGTATCTCCGGGCAAAAGTTGGACACAGAGGTAATCTTCACTATCTAATCTCTTGAAGCACAAAAACAGCACATTGTGATGTAGTTTATAGGAAAACATGAGCCAGTTTAAAGAAAAAAGATCTCTATAAAACCGGAGCATAAAAATTCATGCACACACACATATACACCTAAAAAGACTTCTCTTCTGTAACCTACCTGTTGGGTCTGAATCATGAGGTGAAGTCTGGCATGTGTGCACTGGGTCCCAGTGTGTGTGTTCTGGTGTGTCGGAGTGACCAGAGTTCATGTCCAAGCCCAGAGGCGTAAACCCGTCCAGATCACAGAACAGCTCTGATCCAGACCCAGCACTCTGGTTGTGCATCACCTAAGGGGATATGGAGACAGATGGAGAGACACAGGAGCAGGAGGGATGGATGAAAGGAGGGGTAAGTGGTATAAAAGGGAATAAGTGACGCAGTAAGACGGATCATGTGAGGATGAGATGGAGAGATGATACACAAAGAAATAAGATTATGAAGGGAGTTGAGGTGGGGACAGGAAGGAGGGATGTATTTGGGGACATGGGAAAAGAGTGAAGAGAGGGCAGGGGAATAAGGAATTAATAGTTTGGTCTTGAGTTTCATTTCTAGCCTAACACAATCAGTTCAAAAGGACAAACTGAAATTCAATATCAATTTAACTTGTATTAAGACAGGTAAGTATGTTAAAATTTGTGTTTTTCCATTCTCTACTGTGTGAATGCATATTAATAAGCCGGTGTCTTTCACCGGAGATTATTCCCCTCTCTCCCTGTTTCCTTTGTTTCCACTTGATGAATTGATTTTTAATTAACCCCTGGAGCTGGTGAGAGCATCTCACAACGGCATGGTGGGTTAGCTGTTCTTCCCCGCGCAAGTGTCCTCCTGTGAGACGGGGGTAAAAATGAGGAAGCTCTGTTTAGTTAAGATTAGATCTGACGCATTAGCATGCTAGCCATATAGCTTCGCAAGACACCGCAGATGGGCCGGGAGAAAATAGGAAGCAGGGCATGTGGGAATAGTGTTGCTAAAAGAAAGAGGAAGGAGCTAGGAAGGAGAATTGCGAGAGGATGACGGGGCAAAAGAAAGAAGAGGAGGCATAACAATGAAATGGCGAGAGACCAAACACAATGGGACTGTGTGGCAGGGAAAATTGGAGTTGTGTTTGTGCAGACCAATGTCTCCTCAGAAAGGATGCAGAAGTCGACTAGCTGCCTGAACTACGGCGTAAAGGTAGGACAGAAAGGGAGGATTGACAGAAGAAAAGGTAACAGATAAAGGAGAAAGAGGAAGAGAAAGTATAAGAAATACATGAAGGACAAGAGAGGAGAAGAGATCAAGTCCAGAGAGAGAGAGAGCTGGAAAAAAATGACTATCTAATCATTTTAGGAGCAGTTTGATTCAGGTCCAGAGGCCACAGATAACCACCATCTTCACAATCATGAACCTCATTTTGCTCCAGCTTTTTAATAAAGCACTAGCCCCCCCTTATTTTTTTCATTCCCTTGTCACAGTATAAAGGATTCATACCATTAAATGGCTGATAGGTCATTTGGGACCATTCAAGCGGTGTCTTTTTAATCCACTCTGTTTCTCTTTTCTTCCTTCAATGGTGTGCACCTTTAACACCACAGCCTTGGGTGTCTCTGAGCTATAGATGAATAATGTAAAGTAATTAGTGCGATACAAATGTTATCTAATAGATCAGGTCGGCTACAATAAGAAACTCCGAACTGTAAGTCGTCTCATTCTATAGAGTGATTATGTCCAGTGGAATGATGTGGTTCTCTAAAAACTTCTATAACTTGCCCATTTATTCCTTTTATTACCCGGCATGAAAGGCAAACTTTAACATATTGGTATATATAACGATTGCAGCCTATTTGGAAATTCTTTCATTCATTTGTAAGCAATCAAATATTTTTCCCCACTGTCATGTCAATTATACTTTTTATCTATTGAAGGATTTTGCTGCAGTCCTCATTTAATCATATGAGGCATTCCATTTTTATGCAATCAAAAACTGTGTTTGTGTGACGGTCCCCTGGCGGGTTTACTTATTATATATGCGTTTGTCTCTTTAATGCAGCAGGTGGGCCGAGAGGGAAGGTTTATCGGACTAGTTGGAAGCACCTGGGCGCAAACATTTTGTTGTATTTGTGATGTGCAGCTCTGCATTAAAAACAAGGTGGCTGTGAGGGAGAAATGTCTGATCAAAAGTAATTAGCTGATGTCTTTATTACTTTGAAAATGGGTCTTCGCCTACCATAGTCCTCCACTGGTTTTCACATCATAATTATATACAAGGAAAAGGAGCACACACACATAGACTGTATAAATATTTATGTAAGTAATTGTTTGTGTGCTCTTAATTTTTTGTTCATTTAGGAGAGCATGTGTTTCTTCGGAAAAAGTTAGTGTAGATCCCTCTAAGTGCTACTTTCTTTTGGCATCTTCCTTTGAAAGTGGTTATCAATGGTTGCTAATGGACTAAATAATGGATTCAATTTAGTAGGCTTCTGTTGGTAACACTGGCTTAAAGTGAAATCTCTTTTGTATTGATGCCTGATTGTCAGCTTGACAACCACTTATAAAATGTACTTACATTTGAGTCCTGTAATTGCATAATATTCGAATAGTGCTATTACGGTTTTCTAGCCCAACGTTCTTCCTCCAATAAGCAAAAAGCATGTGTGAATATGGAAACATGTTACCATGGATGGTTCTGACAGCTGTTCCTGCTCATCAGTGTGCAAATCTCCTTCTCTGTCGGCATCTGCAGGAACAAAGGGATCTTCTGTATGAGATATGGCAGGGCTCCCTTGCTCTTCTTCTCTGGATCTCCCTCTCGTTAAACGTCCGAGCATCTGTGCTTCTTCTTCATCTGAAGAGTCTTCCTCATGTGGAGCCAGGTCCAGGCTATCGATGGACATTTCATCTCCACTGTCTTCATGAAAAATACACAGACACAAACTTTTAAGATTTTCTTTTCAACCTATAATCGAAAAGATAGCAATATATATATATATATATTTATTTTTTTTATTTTTTTTTTTCAAGGTGAATAGTATGAACACATTGACTGTCTTTGATGTATCATGCTTTGAATCACTGAAGCAACATTTTCATCTCTAACATTCAATGAAAAAATGTAAAATGTGATGTAAATGTCCTTGAGATTGGCACACACACGTCAAGCTCTAATACGCTAATAAAGCAGGCTTTTAGTGCCAGACTGGTCAAAGATCTGTAGGGAAGTGAAGGGTGAGAAGGATGCAAAGGATGAAGGAAAACACAGAGATGATGGATGAACAGAGGAAGAGACGTAGAAGTGTGAAGTATGAAGTGTGACTGAGAGATGTAAAAGCAAGAGGAGGAAAAGTCAGGAAGGATGAAAGGGTCATTTTGAACTGTCATCACAGTTCACAGTCCTCGGTTCTCTATTTAAAGCACATATTTTAGCACATTTTTAATTCTAAAGAGAGAGTAAGATATTCCCGTGTGTTTTTTGAAAAAAATTGCCCACAGCAAACCGTACCCTACACACACATTCATAACTTCCAAATGTGCGCACACACAGACACAAATACAGCGTGTTTCAGCAATTCAGCAAAAAAAACACTTCAAACTAATTGCTCTCACGTGTGTGTGTGTGTGTGTGTGTGTGTGTGTGTGTGTGCGTGTGTGCGTGTGTGTGTGTGTGTGTGAGTACACCTGCATGTACGAGAGAGAAGCATGTATTTGCATCAGTGAATCCTAATGTGTGTATTCTAAGGGGAATTCAGGGCCATTCCTTACAGTGTAATTACCTTCCTGTCTGTTGTAGCTTTATATCACGTATTTACTTAAAACCCTAATCAATATTAAAAAAAAAAAAAAAAAAGCACACTTTTTATGGTTGGATCTAAATTGGCTTTGACAGCCTAGTGGAATAAAAGGAAGCCATTATTGCTGAGATCCACAAGCATTTTATTCATGCAAACCGCCTGGCCGTTGAGAATTGTGTTCGGGCAAAATGTAGCATGACAAAGTATTCTATCAGAAACCGCTTTACTGCAAATCCATAAATATGAATGTGTTTTTTTCTTTTTTTGTATAGCCCAATTCTTAGTCCCCGGAAATTATTGTCTGGTCTCTGGAAAACTCACCAAATAGTACTGCCTTGAAATGCAAAATGTATCAAATCAATGTATGACATACAGCCACAAATGGACTATATGATGGAGGCATACTGTATGTACAAATAGCAGTAGTGCAGTGGAAAATAAGGATGTTTATGTGGATGGGTACATTTGTCTATACATCTAACTCCTAACTGATAAAGAATACACACACAGACAAAGAAAAACAGACATGAAGAAAAATTTTAATGAAGCTGAGTCACTGTAAAACTTTTGAGCGTAGTGTGGGTGGCTTTGAAATTAGATGTTTGTAAGATGTGATAACAAATGTGACGAAGGTCAAAATTCTAGCAGCACTTGTAGTACCATCGAGGAGCAATTTAATTGTGAAAGCCAACAAATTTCAGTCTATTATCATGCTGCTTGTCTGCCTTTGGGTCCAGGTTGTGTTCATCCTTATAACACCAGTGGCCTTCATCAGGATAATCAAGAGATTCATTTAAAAATGACATCTAGTTTTGTTTTTTTTATAAGAATTTAAGTGATTAAGCCCAGCCAAACAGGAGGCCTTGACAATAAAGTTCTCGATAATACAACAACTTGCTTGAGTTTACCTGCATCTAAGTATACCAGAACCCCACTTTGACAATTTCAAGATCTATGCTATGAGAATGTTTTGGAAAATGCTGAGTAGAGGTGGAAATGTTCTTTCCAAATCACACGATGTTAGTTGGAGCTGTTAATTATATGAGGTGTAAATTGGCAAATGCTTTTTTGAATAATGAGGAATATTTCATGGAGAACTGAATCTCAAGAGGGACCAACTGAGCAAAGAACTGTATCATTGGCATAGATATGAATGTAGGAGGACTGAATTTCGATTGCGTTTGTCGGTATTTATGGAAATAGCGAGGAGCTTTGTCCGTACTCTTGGTGACAGGGAGTAGGCGTGGCACCTGATGCTCCAGATGTATTCACTGCCCCCCAGTTAGATACAAACTTTGAGATCTGTAGCTGAAGTCCAAATCACACTACTATCACAGAGAAGTGCTGTGTCACACAGTTAAGAAGCTTAAGTGTGGTGACACAAGAACAAAAACCAGACTACATGTAAGACAGGTTAAGCTTGGGACAAACCTGAAGACTAGCAGAAACCTACAGAAACTTCACTGGACAGACAACATAAAGATTGTTGCCACCAACTTGCTTTTAGTCTTTGATCGTCAGGAAGGAGCATAAACCTTACAAATACACAAGACAACACACTGAATGATTGGTCAGAAACTACTGGAGTTTGGGCAGTTTCTGACCCTACAAATCCTGTGAGAACGCCAACTGCCAAACAAAACATGGACGGCAACCAGCATACTGTTTATATGCAGTGCAAGTTGTGCTGAAAAAAGGAGGAAATAAGCGCAGCATTTGGCTAAGATCCTGGATGGAGAGGCCTGGGCAACTTAGACTCTATAGCCTACAGAGAGAATTGGTAATATTTCTCCCTCGGCCAAAAAACAAGCGGCGTCATCGATCGCGTATTTCAGTTGCAAATATCAAACATGTTTAAAAACAATCTTTTTGAGAACGACTTGCAGGGACTGAAGACTTAAGATTAGAATCTTAACATATCACACTATATATGATTTTATTTGCCGACTGTCTAATCAGATTCATAATCGTCTCCACAGTCGTAATATATATCCCTGCCTTTACCCAACGCTTCTAAGAAATCCTCTACAAACTTTTTTTGATGAATATGGAAATAATTTACATCCAGCCCATCTCCTATAATAAGTAAACTTATTAACTAATAGCAACCATTTCATGATCAAAACAAGTAAACATTATGTGTCTAATTGGTGCTCTTGTCACCATCTCAACAACATAAGTGCACAGCCACACATATACAGACAAAGAAAGTCATCATTACAATTCACTTACCTATTGATAGCTCCTCTTCCTCCTCTATTTCCACAGCTAAAGGAGGATTATTGATGACATCATAGAAATGTGATGGAAGTGATGGGATACACTCTGTATCCTGAGTTGATTCATGTTCATCAGGTATTGGGGTAGAGGACATCAAAACTAAAGAATTTGTTGGAGTTGACCCATGACTAAAATATGCATCAAATAGAGGTACTAGAGGACTGGAAGACACAGGTGACAGAGGGAGCTGGAGCTGATTGTCTGAGAGGAGAGACTCTGGGTCACAGCAGGAATGCTGGGATTGCCTTGGGTACTCTAGATTGCTTGGGGGTGATCGGGAAAGCTTCAGTGATGAGGTTGGCTCGGGGGATAACTGGGAAGATTGGGGTTTTTCTGCTAACAGAGATGAGCCTGAGCCTTTCTGTAATGGGTTTGATTGGTGAACTTTGGGCAATAAGGTTAACTCAGCTGAGCTTGATGGTGAGACTGTGAACGTAGACCTCAAGGAGAAGGATATGGATGGAGAAGGGGAGAGATGCTCTTCTAGGATTGGAGGTCTGGTACTAGTCAAAGGAGAAACATCAGGTGGAAACGAGAGAGGGGAGTGTGAGGATTTAGGGATCTCAGTTTGGGAATGTGCTAATGACGGAGAGGACAAAAGTTGTATTGATCCACGTTCAGGGTTTGATTTATGAACATTGGGCGGGCAACTGGGCTTTTGTGACGTTGAAGTTGGTGTATTGATTGATGTCTTTGAAGTCCTTGGAGTCTCAGCAGTGGGGCATGCTGATGGCTTACTTTTAGAGGACGATGCTGAGCAAAAGATAAGACAAACAGCAATAAGGATATTAGTTGCTTTTGCAGGCATGTGGTCAGAGAGTATTTTCATTAACAAAAACACACAGACAAGGTTTTTTTAACTGGTACAGGGATTATAAGTTTGTCCTTGACTAATTCTGTGTTGCAAGCATAATGCCCAATACTGATTTACCACTAACATACAATTTTTTCATTATCTTTTTCAGTTTGGACAATACTTGATCATCAGTTCTTAGAACTTATTTCATACGATAATATCTAACATTACATCTACTTACAGTAGAAAACACTGTAGACAAAGCATTTCCCTTTACTCATACTTATAAAAAAGAAAAACACAAAGCTCACATTTTGTCGAGTGTTCTGCTTGTGAAGTCTGAGGCTTAGATAGATGGAGCTTCTGAGCTGCTTTGGGATGTGCTGGTGCTCTAGACTGCCTGCATGGTTGTGCTGGACTGGGAGAAGAGCAGCTGACTCTTGGGGACCCACCACTGGTTAAGGCTGTTTGGGGCACCGGCGTTTCCTCACTGCAGACCTGATGAACAGAGGGAACCCTGTGTGGGAAACAGAAGGCTTTGTTAGAGAGTCCATGCACACCTCATCATGTCTGCACATAACTTTCTTGGCACTTGACATTGTTGACAAAGATTTAACTGATTTTACTCTAATAATAGAATTCCTTATCAAATAATGGTTGAATTTTAATGCATGCTAGTACTGTTGCGATGTTGACTTTTGACACCAACCTCCATAACACTGCTCTTTTTATCGTGTCAAGGTGTTCATGCCACGAGGTATCATATAATATGAGGTGACTGGATGTGCTGATATCTATCTTCTTTTCCTTTGTCTCAAAATGAACAAAAAGCAAATTCAATCAAGTGGACTCCTGCTGTTCACCTGACTGTTTACCAATTCCCTTGTCTGTAGATAAAAAGCCTTGTTCTCTCTTACAGTCAACGTATTTGACAGACGTAGCCTGTTAAGCTTTTTCACACAGGACAGTGTGAATGCGAGGTCACGGTAGATACTTTTTAAATTTAGGCTCACTTTCTGTTGTTGTCTGTCCTTTGTTCAGCAACAAAAACTCCATTTGTGTATCCGTCTCTCTGTAAAAAAGAAACCAACAAACAAACAAAAGAGAACCATGTTGTCACACGTGAATGAGACCAAGAGAGAGAAATGGAAAGAAAGAATATGCTGGTGTCTGTGAAGCCTTGTGTGCAGGTGTGCATCTACTCCCCCCAATTGCCCTGTCTAGATTCACTGTGTGTGTTCATGTAGGTAAAACACGTTTGTTAAAATGAAATGCTTCAGTCGCTCTCACCTCATCCAGGACTTCTATGACGAGGCACGATTCAGGTGTAGTAATCTGAGGCTCAGTCCTGCCCCTGCTGACAGGGACAGCAAACAATGATGCACAGTAGCGACGAAAATCCTCCTCCTGAGCTATAAACGCACACAGACACATACACAGAAAAAATAAAGTCAGGGCAAGAGGGAAAGAGAGTCATGTAATGTGTTGCAACATGAGGGAGTATTAGTTTTTGTTTGTTTTACGTGGCCGCTGCCATTTTTTTCCAGCATTATCTTTTAGCTATCGTGGGAAAAACACAGAAATTAAATAATTTTATAAAGCATAGATTCATTTGTTCTTAAATGATGGATCGTTGATTGAAGATATCCTTCAACGTTTGCACAGACAGGAGCGTTTATCATTAAACACGCATACCGGCCGATGTATCAATCACAGGCCCAATCTACAAGCCCTCAGCATTCTGTTTGACCCTCGGGTCGTCACTCAACTTTCGGCATCCAGCCAACTTATCTATCAAGCTCTTGCTATACTTTGGCAGCACTGAAGGTTACAATCACCTCAACTTTCAGAGAAGCACTCCACTGTCACTTTTAATTAAAAAATGGTCAGGCAATTAGAGCTGGTTAATGTGATTGTTTACAGTGGCGTAAACCAAGTCGAAAATTGCAACAACATAAAAAGAGAGATGTGTGCTTCTGACTGCGTGTTTCCAGTATCTCTTATCACTTTTCTACCTTTGAGAGATGTCAGCGGACATGCCTGGACTCTTGATACCAATAAGGACATTTTCTCTTCTTACACTTCCTCCTCTAGGAATCAGAGGTCAGGGTCGTAGAGAACTTCATTCATTTATTATCTTGTTGAAAGATGTTGCTGACACAGCAGGGGGTGAACAGCGGTTTCCCCTCTGATGACAAAACCCTGCTGCTCAATAGACAGCAGACGTGGTAATCTACAGTACCTGTATGTCTATGTGATTTTCTGTGTGCATGTATTGATATTTAACAAATATGTACATATAATTTCAGCTCATAACAGCGATAAATATCTGGGACTACATCATCTTATCTTGATAGGCACATGACACATAGAATATTCACAGTAATTTTTTCTTGGCAATAAAAAATAGCTACACACTGGATGTTGAAATCCCCTTTTCTTTGCCTTGATTTGTATTTTTTTCAGTCTGTGTATTCCTCTCGTTGTTTTACCGGTGCAAGTTACCTGTCTGTGCCACCTCCCTATCTCTCCCTCTCATACTAACAATCTCTCTATCACATCACCACATGGGTCTGACAGCTCGGGAAAATGAGAATTTAAAACAAGGGAGAGCTCCCCACATGATGCCGGAAAACAGCTTTTATTATTCATGGACACACACGTAGCCCACCCTTTCATATTCAAAGACATGGAGAGGAGGAAAAACTTCGCAACCTGTTGTAATTGGCATGCGTTGGAAAAGTTTGAAGCAGGTGGAAGGAATAGCTTATCGGCTGCTTAAACAGCTCTACATTTCCCAAAGACACTGATGTCTTTCCTCACATCTGCATATCGCTGAAACAATGGAATATCAATTATTAAAGTGTGAGCAGAGAAATGGAATTCATGATGTGAATAATTGTGGTTTTAGTAGACAAGTATAGGTATATTTAAGAGCTGGAGTAAAATTACCGCATTAACTATGAATAGTTTGAGAAAGCCACAGAGATGTGATGGAACAAGGAGTTGCCGAAGATATGTGCAGATCTGCCTTTTTGTCTTTATGGTTACACTCAACAGTCAAAACAAAAGAGTTCAAATTTCCTGTCCTGTTCATCCTGTTGTATGTAATGTTAAATTGTATGTGTATCTAAGGAATGCGCATAAAAATACATGGGAAGTGCAGCAGCATTCTTGCACCGCATACATGTACACTAACCTGCAACATCACATAATACACTTGTTTCATTCGCCATGCACACCTTGCATGGCAAAGTTGCTTTAGGGCAAAATAACCCAACCTTGGGTGCAGAAAGATTCCTAAGACTGGTGCCTCCGTGTCCTTGAAAAACATATGACAAAAGTGTGCCATACTCAGATTCTCATGACAAATTGTCAACTTTGTGGGTTAATGTTGGGTTAATGAGAATTTTACAACTATGGAAACTGGGTCATTGGATAGAGAAGGTTGAGAAACCCTCCTTTGGGGAGCTCCTTCAAAAGCAGAGCATTTTCTACTAAATATAACCATATAACCACTTGCAACAAATGGTTTAATCCTCTGAAGTAAATAACTCTGACTGGACTTTCAGCCTTCAGACTCATAAAGACCGACTTCTGATGGAAACAGTCTGGTTCCCTAATAGATTTTTTAACCATTATAAAGTATCTAGAGGTTATTCTTGAATTCATGTTTTTGTGTCTAGTGAAAAACAAGGAGTTGTCAAAGTCCTTCGTCAAAATAAATGTTTTGTTCTAGGTCATACTGATAGCTAAAAGCTTGTTTGAAGACTCAACCACAATGTGGGAAGGTTGGAATGGGATTTATAAAAGTGCAACCCATAGTTGAATGGTGGGCATTATTAAAGATGCTGGGGCAGCGAGAGTAAGAAGGTAGAAAAGTACAAAGCTGCCTATCCATCAAAGTTGTAATACTTAAAAGACAGAAGCTTTTTAAGCTGTATGGTGTTACTTTGTTAAGGCATCTCTGATTTATTAGATCAGGCACAGTAGAGAGCTGCAAGAGATACTGTTAATTTATAATACTAATGCAGCGCCTGTTCAAAACGTGCCTGTTTGAAATGGGTCGAATGCTTGTCCTCCAGTGTTGCTGCTTGCAGCTTTCTCGAGAACCGCTCATCCAAACAACCTCACACTCGACACTGTGCCTCCTTGGGTCCTGAATACACCTGCCACGACATAGTTGCATCCCCTAGCAATGCTACAATTTATGCGTCATTTGGGTGCAAAAGCTCACGCAAATATCAATTATTGTAGTGAGCATCAGCATACCATTCAGACACTACGGAAAAATATGTCCCGGAGATCTCAAGAGCTCGCACTCGACACTGCACTCCCTTGGGTCCTCAGCAATACACCCGCCAAGTGTGAAGTTGATCGGATGAAAATCGAAGGACAAACATACATAAGTACAGACAGAAACTACTTCCATTTTAGTTAGATGCTCTTAAGTCCTTTAAGGACACCTCAGTTACTAAGAAATATTAGTCAAAACTAAACTTTACTGTGTCATATTTGGGTGGTTGCCTGGTCATATATTAAACTTTTCTATGGGGAGCACGGGGAACCTTTTTGACCTCGAAGATTTTGAAAGAAACAACTATTTGAGATAGACAGCTATGGGGAAGGGGGCAAGCAAGGACTTGCAGATCCTAACAAGGTCGGGATTGGAGTGAATCTTGATTGATGTGATGAGAGGCAGTTGACAGCCCCAGGGTCCAGAGGGTTCGAAGGGGAGAGATAACCGTGGTCTACCCGTCTCCTGACAGCCTCGGCTGGGGGCCAGACAGCCAGGACACTCCCCTGACTGATGAGCTCCAGGCCCTGAGCTTCAGACTACAGGGCAACCCCCCCACCCCCTCTCTCCCTGCCCCATTCCTTACCCAGGCAGAGTGCAACCTGTCAGGCATGAGCCGCCTCTAACGGCCCTCTGCCCACACAATCACAGCCAGTGATTACCCGTCACACCGCCGTGGATGGATGGGCAGGCGCTGATACGTCTGACCCGCTGAGAGGGAGAGGTTTTTTACTTTTGCTATTGTGTATTTGTATATGTGTGTCTGATCTGTGTGCGTACATGTGTGTGTGTGCGTGTAGTTCATCTGTCAAACTAATCTGTCCGTAGCTGTTTCTTTGTTTAGTCTAAGAGCCTGATTGGGTATGTATATCAGAAAGGTGGTATGTACAGCAAGAGAACTGTCAGCTGTATGTCAACATCCTGTTTTAGTGTCAAAAAGGCGCTCCTGGACATACAGATGTGTATGTGTGTGGGTATGTGTGTGTACGTGTATTACCTGTTAGACTGCTTGCAGTCTCGTCCGCAGTGTTTGCGTTAGGCAGTGATTTCAAATTTGTTCCAATTTCGATTGGTGCTCTGGAAACAAACAAAAAAATCATATATAGATCAATAAATAAATCAACATATCAGTTCATGCAATGCTTCTTATGACATCTTACGTAAAGTTATTCCTCATTTTTTAGTGTTTTCCTACAAATGTCCACAAAACGTGACGCACATGTCAATTTCCGCTCCAGGGTTAAAATAACACCGGGAGTGGCGTAACTTAAGCGTGGGAGTTACTTGACAAAAATGACTTGGTTAGGTTTAGGAAAAGATCGACTTGTTTAGGTTGAGGCAACAAAACTACTTAGTTCGGTTTAGGAAAAGAATGTGGTTTGGGTTGAAATAACTATAACTAACCAACGTTGACTTCTGGTTTCACATGGGGTACGAACACCGGTCTCCTGGGTGAAAGTCCAGTGTTTTTTGACCCACCCCTCCACCTCGACCTCCTCCCTACCTGGCGTTTGTCGCTCTTTATACTCCCTGGTTCACAATTACATGGATTAAATTCAAATTAGTTTTGTGGGATTTATACAAATTACAGTGCACAACTTTTCATAGGTATAGCTAAGAACCATTGTATCAGAACAGCCTGAATAAATAGACCCCAGGCTAAAAATATGGACTGAGTAACAATTCTCTCATTTTCCTTTTTATCAGTCTCATGCTCTCTTTCTTTAACTCCCTAATCCTGAAATCTGGATGGCTAAATGGACGTATTAATGGATACATGCATACTTTCTGGTTCTGTTCTCTTGTTGGATCATTCTGC
Organism: Sebastes umbrosus; assembly: GCF_015220745.1. Classification (NCBI taxonomy): domain Eukaryota; kingdom Metazoa; phylum Chordata; class Actinopteri; order Perciformes; family Sebastidae; genus Sebastes; species Sebastes umbrosus. The sequence continues at coordinate 24,314,081 of NC_051275.1, forward strand.
TGTAGCCCTAAACAGTCGTTTCTCTTTATTTGCCCTCCCTTACCTCTATGCCCTCGTTCCTGGTCTAATATGGGCGAAGTGCAGGACCAGTGAGAGACACTTTATGAGAAGCTCCAGGCCGTCCATAAGGTGTGACTGGGGAAGTAACTTGTGGTTTATTTCTTTTCCTCTTACTTAGTCCACATCCTCAAACCTGGCAATGTTTATCTTTTCTCAGTCTATTTAATGTACTCAGAAAGTTATATTTAATCCTTTCCCTCGTATGCCCCATCCATTCACCACTTTTTCTCCTTACATACAGTACTTTACATGCAGTGGCCTCACTAGCCTTAGGCTGTTTGCATTTAGGCTTTTGGCAGAGCACAGGAAAAAGAAGCATGTTGCTCTTTTGGGGTCCTCTCAGCTCTTGCATTTTTACCTCCCTTTGGAAATACATGTTTGATAAAGAGACCGTCGACCAATTGAGCCTGGTTAACGCATCCACAGAGGCAAAAACCAACCCTGGTGAAGTGTTCTTGAGGAAGGATTTTGAATCCCTACCAAATTAGCTTGCACCCTGTGAGGAAGAGCTAGAGGACAGTTGCCCTGCAGTAATTAATACAATGGCAAATTATTTATAAGTCTCTCTAAAAAGGAGAAAGTGAGATATAGTTTAACTACGATGCCATTTAGAGACAAATTATGGAACTGTGGTATTGAGTGAGTGGGAGGTGAGGCAGCACTAAGTGATGTATAAGACATGATTCCTCAGCTTTCACATTTTATTTATGATACTTCATTAGAAACAATACTTCATTTGGTTTAAGCATCATTTAAATGTCTCTAAGACTAATGGAAATACCCTTGTTTGATGCCCTCTGCAATAAAGTTAAAGCAAGAGACATTTGACAGCAATGAGCCCTTCGATAGGACCATTACTGCTGCTATATTTGCCCTGCGGACAGCAGGGTAGCTCAATCAAATATGACATATGTGCCAGAAGTGCTTCATGGAAGTCGCCACATCTATCAGAGGTGATATTTCGACCATTACTCCAACTATCTAAGCTTCTATTTCTGTACTCAAAGCTAAAACTTTGGCTGCAAGCAACTGTGTGGCACAGGTCGAGTTAGCTGCTTCAGACCAGTCAGACCTGTCTTTTACTTCAGAACACTATTGACAGACAAAAAAAGTGTGAGGATCTACAGTCTCACTGGGAAAAAAGGTAAAAGTATTGGCCATGACATACAAACAGGAAGAAAACAATCCACTGGACTTAACATTTTTGTTGATAGAGTTGTTTAGAGGCAGTCTGACATCTACTGTATGTATGCTCAAGCATAACAAAGTGTTTTTCTCCTTTTCGAACTAATAACCTGATGGCTCAGCCCTTATTCTTTTCTTATACAGACATGGAGCAAAATCATCACCTTATTGGAGTCGTGTTGAATAAGCCAGTAATTGCTCTATGGCAATTATAAGCTAGTTGTGTTTTGTGAGGGAGGTCACCGTGTCTTATTGTGTGTAGGCCTAATAGGGTGGCTCCCATATTTTTTTACTGTGAAAAAGCCTTTCTGTGTCTAAAGTAAACAAATAGCCTTATAGATGACCTATACTTTGAAGATAAAAAATAACCATATATATTTTCCTTGGATAAGAAATACCGTGCGGCTGTGGCTCAGAGGCCGGTTGTCCACCAATGTGAACGTCGGCAGTTCGATCCTCGGTTTCTCCGGTCACATGTCGAAGTGTCCTTGAGCAACTTAACCCCAAATTGCTCCTGAAGGCTGTGCCATCAGTGTGTGAATGAGTATTTAGATTAGATCCCAATAGGCAGCCAGATTTGGGTTTTAATATTGGCAATACAAGTCAGATCAGGTCTTACAGGTTCGGGTAGGGGCCACTTCAGATCTCAGTTCTATGCTTGTGCAGTCTTGTATTTCATGGTTCATTGCCTTGATCACCGATACTTTGACTCTGGCAGTTGATGGAAGGGCGAGCGTTCACTTACCCCACCCACACTGCCCAGCAGGCTCAGGAAATGAGATTGATGCCCCCCTGGTCCCGAGGTTGCTTTCTGTAACTTGCAGGCCACCCACAAATCGAACCAGGTGATAGAGTGTATGACTCTAATATAGCTGAGCACTTTTAGCAAATTTTTTCAAACTCCTTCATCCTCCACGCTCCCTCCTTCCTTCACTCTCTTTCCCATTATTATAGAGGCTTGTTAAAATTCAGCCTCCCACTTCTTTCTGCCAGCCAGCCAGTCTCTCTGTCTCTCCATTAAGCTCTGCCACCATCACCGCTGCAGGCTTATTGCACTCTAGATTGGCTCTCTAGTCTATTCCACAGTTAAAGGCTGCTACAGCTGGGGACTTAGAGCATTCCAGCTCAGGCAGTCAGCGGGCCTAAAACTGCACTCTGCTCTCCCCTCCTCTGGCCTGCTCTCCAGTGGGTAACTCAGCCCAAAAGGAGCCGCTTAAATAAAGGGCTGTAATAATGGGACCTGCTGAAGCCAGGCCCTCGGGCAGTCTACTGCACAATAAGTGCTGAGAAACTGCTTTGTACACCGGTGGCTTATGTTGTACGCTGACTACAGAGTGGTTTTCATGCGGTGGCGAGAGAAGGTGTGTGTGATGTGAAAACTGCGTGTGTGCACATGTGGATGTATTTGTGTCCCCAGTAATGGAAGTGACAACAAAGAGAAGACATGAGAAGGAGAGCTTGTTGTGAAAACTGTGTGTGCATGTGGTCATATCCATGTTCCCAGCTGTACAAGTAACAACCGCAACAAGTTGTCACTAAGTGACCTCTTGTACTACAATGGTCTGATCTTCATGGGCAGCTGTAGACATGATTGTGGAAAAAAAAGTGAAAAAGAACACAGTGATACCAGCGCATTCTCATTCCCAGGGTGTCAAATAGATAGACGCTTTGTCACGGCCGTCGGCGTGTGATGCCGACTTACAAGGCAGCCTTTAGCGCAGGTAAGAGCTGCATCAGGCTGTCCATTAACTACAATGTAAACCCATCCGCGGCAACAGTAAACAGAAAGTGCGCTGAGGGTGTGGTGACGTAGTTTAAAGAGTGAAAAGACACACTAAGGGCGGGAGGGGAGGTGGAGTCCAACAAACATAAGGCTTTCATCCAGGAGACCGCTATTTGTGTCCCGTGTTAAGTTTCACTTTCACGTTACAATCAGCTGTTCGTTCGTGTCCTATGTTCACAACCTTCAGTTTAATTTTCACTTCCCAACTGTAGTAGTTTTAAGCCCAACCATGTAGTATTTTCCTAAAAATAACTAAGTGGTTTTGTTGCCTAATCCTAAAGTGATGCCAAGGGGCAGTATGAGACGAGTTGGGATGAGAACGTGTTGGTGATACATCAAAAGAAAATATATAAAAGAAAATAAATTAAAATAAAAACAAATACAAATCTCATATACCTTACCATTGCTGCAGTCTTAAAAATTATAAATATCTCAAAACAGTTGGCATTAAATCACAATCTTTCATTATGTTAAGTCTACCCAAAGCTTCACAGAAACATACTGTATGTGTGGCATTATAGTTGTTAATATTAAAGTAACAAATACAGTATTACTCCCAAGTAATTTGGGAAAATTTCCACATGCCAATGAAACCACTTTTGAAAGTAAAAATTACCTAATTTACCAGGCACCTCTGGTTTATCACTACGTCCTGGCTCATTTGTGCCTCATTTGTATAATTATCCAATCTTATTCCGTCATATGGACGGACGTCGTGTCTAATATCCATTGCACTACTTCACACAACATTGCAGTCTGAACTCGACATTCTCTATAGCTCCCAATCAACTTCAGCCTGACAAATCATGAATATAGTAAGTCCATTACCTCTAAGCCCTCTATGAAAAAGTAGTCCATACTAGAATACTTGGAAATCATCCCACTTTGTGAAGAAGCAATTTTGACGGCTTAGAAACATCAGTTGGCACCAGGAAGGGAACAGGAAGAAATCAAGGTAATGGAACAGCAGGGAGGCACCGAGGAGTCGTTCAAGATATTTCTTGAAGTTGATAGAAAAGCCTCTAGCACAACTAAGTTTTGAGTTTCAAGTTTTCCTAAAAATATCTATTTATTTGTCAGTAGACACTGTCTGAATGGATCCAGTGTAGACACTTTTAGACAGTGCATACTGCATACTGAGTATACTGCATACTGAGCGCTAACAGTATTTAGTACATACAGCACATAAAATATATCTATCTAATTCTGACACAGAATTGACAACACCTAAAGTAAAAGTGGAATAATCATGATGTAAATGAGTCATTCATAAAGGAATAGTCACAGTCCTTAGTTTTGATTAGATGTTTCACATTAAAAGCAGTTCTAAAATTCATGACAGTCGCTAAGCATAACCTTCCTTAGCAACCATATTTTTCTTTTCTGTATAGCCACACAATTATGTCACTATATAATTGTGAGTTACCTCTGTTTTCTAAAGGAAAGAATGACTTTCAACCTTAGCTTTGAACAAAAAATATATGTTGTGAGGCATAATGAATAGGGGAGAAGCCCAGCTTCTCATGGGGCCTGTTGGCTGAACCCCATAAGAGAAGCCTCTATATGCTTTAGAATATGTATGTGTGGTGCGTGCACATTGTTGTCTGTCTGTCTGTCTGTGTGTGTACCTGCGGTGCTTCTTGAGAAGCAATCTGTCCATGTAGGTAAGGCTGTTTTCTGCAAACTCCACCCTGACAGGTACCCTCCCTTCTCTCCCTCCTCTTCCTCTGTCTGGAGCGAGGTCAGCCTGGGTCGCCATAGCTGACACCGATGCTGGGGAAATATGGGGAAGGGGAGATCACACAAAAATAAAGTTAAGTTAAGAGAGAGAGAGAGAGGAGGAAGAGGAGGAAAACGCAGCCAAAAGGAGAGAAGGAGTCAGACAGAGTTAGAAATGGCAACAGGAGAACATTATTCGCCAGCTTCTCAACACCTTCCTCAAAACATCTCCCCTCATGTAGTGAGAAAACACCTTGTCACCACGCCAAGAGTGCCAAAACACAAACAGACAGGAGAGAGCTCCCTGGGGAAAAGAAAAAGATATACACAATACAAAAGGAACATAGTAAGTGCATGAGAGAAAGGGAAAGATAGAGGTAAGAAGGAGAAATGTTATGATTGTACTCCAGACACTTTGGCAGTCCACAGTGGCGGCTTTAAATTGGGCCTGGGTGCCATTGGCCTGACAGAAATAATTAGGGCTGGAGGGGCTAGCAGTAATTTGCAGAGCAGAGCGAAGGCAGAGAGGAGCAGAGTCTGTCCAAGCAGTAAAGCAGAGAAAATAGGAGGCCTAATAAAAAGCACAAACACCTAGACACATACGCCCAGAAACCTGGAATAATAGCGCTAATAATACACACCCACATAAACCTGGACACACAAACACTGGTGCACATGCAGGAACACAGTATTTGTGAAAAGGCATAAAAATTGCCTGACGCAGTGGAGCTTGTACACACACGCATGCACACAGCTGAGGCGATTAGTGCTGTGGTGTGGAGTAGGGCCACCCCTAACACTCCTCTCATTATCTCAATATGCAACAGCCATGGATTTACCCTCCTACTGCAGTGGTAAGCACTTTCTATAAGGCCTTAACAGATCAGAGCAGAGACAGGGAGAGGGGGGGAGCAGGGAAGCTGAGGAGTAGGTGAAAATGAGAGGGAAGGAGGAGTGCTGGAGACAGGAAGAGCTAAGAAGAGAAGAACGTAGCAGGCATAGAAAATATAAAAACATTTACTCAAGTATTACTGTATATATGCATTCAATATTGAGTGGCCACTTAACTAAAGGGGACGTATCATGCTCATTTCCAGGTACATACTTGTATTTTGGGTTTCTACTAGAACATGTTAACATGATTTAATGTTAAAAAACACATTATTTTTCTCTTACCGTCTGTCTGAATAAACCTGTATTCACCCTTTATCTGAAATACTTTGTTTTAGCACCTGCATTGCACTAGATTGTACAGGTGTTCATGATATTCTTTGTAACCAGCAGGTCATCCTGTTGTTTGTTACCTGGTTGTACCATAAGCCTGATCTCTCAACCATCCCTATCCTGTGTGTATGTCTGTGTCTATTTGCCTGCGATCATGTATATGCCGTTCACCTGGTCGGATGGGTGTCCACATTGCCTCCTCATTCCTTGGTTCTCTTGATTCATCATCACTCTTCTCTCCTCTCCATTGTCTGAGAGCTTCCTGGAAAGATGTCGCAGACTCCTCCTCATTGTACTCTCCTCTAAGAAGAGAGGTGGGAAATCCCCTCTCATCCTCCCTTCTCTGCCTTTCTTCAATCATTTCCATCTTTTCCTCCTCCTCTCCATGATCCGCAGTCAACACCTGCAACAAAAAGAATACCTCCTGATATTAGTTAGTAATGGATGGCCAAATTGTGATGCAAGGTTAAGAAGCGTCTGAACTGTTCCACACAAGTCTTGTTTTCTGATATACAGAAAAATCGAATTTGTATGCCTGTGTACTTTCCCTTTGCATGACTAAATATGCATTTGTTGATGAGTGCAAAATAACGGAAGGGCCAGTTAATGAGATTTTGAATGCTGCAGGCGCCCTATTGCCTGCTGATTCCGCAGGCAAGGGCAAGGAAAACATGTCTTTAAAGTTTGCAAACTTGGTTGTGACCTTAGCTATACCTTTGTCGAGACACCTTTAAAAAGTGATGGGGGACATTTTCTAAACGTATATATCTTCATATTAGACCTCTAAAAAGTAGCTCCGTTGGAATAAACAAGAATGTTAAATGGTCTCAACGCAGTTCCTACTAGCAAACTCAGGAAAACATGTCAAAGGTGACTGAGCTCGAGGCCTTGTAGTTCTTAATGATGGATACTCATCCTGCAGAGTAACGTTCATCAGAAGTGAAACGTTTTAGAATAATTCATCACATCACATATATAAGTGTCAAACTGAACAAGTAAAAGAAATCAGTTGGCAGTAGTTATAATTTTCTCATCTCAAGCTTCTAGAAATCTTGGTGAAAAGATAGACAGTATCTCCTCCTGGGCAATCATCTATAATATATTGGAAGTATACTTGGAATTTTCAAATACGGTTACTCTACAGTGGGTTCATATTTTTACATATTCAGCCTGCTAACGCTAATTGCCAGTACTTAAAACACATTAACGTCAGACAGTTGTTGCTTCTCAGGTTGGTGACTTTTTGATCTCTCTTGGCCTCTGGCTGAAGTCTACTCTGAATATCACCAGTTTGATATATACAGTATACCGATCTTCTCAGCACCTTCTGATCCCAGCTGTTCGAAATGACTGCTGTGTGAATAAGGTCAACTGAGCTCTGTGGTGTAAAGAGCCTGAAATGTCAATCTAACTGTTTTTGCCAGACCTAGACTGTTGGTGGGCACTTTTTAGTCCAAAGGTACAAGCAGTCGAGAAGCTTGCCTGTAGATACAGCCTGTGGATATAGCGTCAATTAGGGTTTGTTTGAAGGCTTTTCAATTGACTCGCAGGGTGCAGAGGTAAAACTCACACGGTGCAAATGCTTGTTTGACATCTTTCTGCTGTATTGTCACGGCAAGTGAACTATAAATGGAGAGAAATTTCCTTCATGGATCAATAACCATTTGAAAAAAAATCATACTTACTTTTACAAAATAATGGTTGGGATGATTGTTGGCAGCTCAAATGTGTATAGATTGTCTTTAATTGTTGATTTAATTGTTGGTAGCACAAATGTTTATGGATTGTCTTAAAAGTTTTGAAAATGGTACTTTTAATTGCAAAATATGGCTATACCAGTAAGTATATATCCAATAACATTTGTAATTTAATATTCTGTCCTGTTCCCTAATATATAATTAACAATTAATTGAATTTGACAGAAGCACAAACAACAGATTTGGAAGATAGAAGTTTTGGCTTAAGGAAGATAAGGTAAAGATAAAGTAAAGATAAGGTAAAGAAAAATAATACAGGACTATATTCTTGACTTGTGATGTGCTGATTTAACCTAGGGCCTTTTATATTTAAAGCTTTGACCTGATTTTATTATTATTATTATTATTATTATTATTATTATTATTATTAACCTGTTATTTCAACATTTCTTTTTAAGAGTCGCTCACTTCTTTTGTTTCCCCAAAAAGTCAATACAATGCATATTTTATTGTCCAGTTGCATCAGAGCGAAACCTGGTCTCTACAGTGTTGTGTAATGTGGGATGTATGTTAGGAGGAGTTTATTGATGTGTTTTGTCCTTGTAGGTTTTGTATGTGTGTTGCTTGTAAGTCAATGAACTGTGTGTGTAAGTACTACGCTAAATGAAGTGAGTCGAAACTCAGCCCTCGATCATGTATACAGTACCTCTACAGTAAAGATTACTACCTACCTGGCTGGAATCAGGGTACAGTTGCGTAGGTTTTGCCACAGCAGGACTTGTAGAGGTACTGGGAGAGGAGCTAGGGTTAATCTGTTTCTGTAAGCAGCTGACAACATCTCGAGTGCTCACATGGGTCTGTAAATCTGTCTGTAAAAAAGAACGCCATAGTATATGAGATTAGATCAACATTGTTGTTACCGAACAGAATGGCAGCAGCTGGCACTTTGTGAGAGAGAGATGTGATACATTTTATATAAAATACATAAAATATAATAGCAGGGAGATTAACTGAATCAGAAGCAAGTGGAAAAAAAAGAATAATAGATTGCATAAAAGCAAGAGATAATACTGCAAAATAAGAAACTAGTCAGTTATTTATCAAAGCTGAGCATTTTGTTCGAGGAAAATAAAGCAACGAGAGTGAGGCGGCAGACGCCTCATCAACAGTGGTGCTGCCTACAACAGTGATCAACAACAACAAAGCGTCAGAATCGTCAAACTGGAGACAAAAGATGAATCAGTCGCAACTTTTCCACATATTTTGAATATAATTAAGTATATTACCAAGCAAGTTCTACTTCATTTACACTAACGACATGAAGGCAACGAGACAAGGCCACTATGCTGTAGACAGTTGCCATGAACCCCATTTAGAGGGTACAACCTAATCTTTTTAAGTGCTCATACCTACATCACCAGCATAACCTTGAAAGTCACAATGATGAACTCAATTTTATAGAGTTAATGTATGCACCTTTATTTCATGTAAATGAAACCACAAAGAGCCTGTGCAGAAAGACACGACCCATGACCAAGCTGGTACCACACTTCATGTCTATTGCATTGCACACTACATCCCATTTTAACGACAAAGCAATACGTATCTATTGACAAACTTCATCCAATAACGCGTTGCACATACACCAAACATCCTTTTTTTCCTCGAAAAAGAAACAATCATTTACATAGAATGTGATCAGATATCTCCATACTTATGGACCAGAGAAAATGGGAAGCACACTGTGTGAGTGCTGATTGATTTTCTCTATTCCACAGGCTGAATTCGTTATTCTGTTCCATTAATCACCACGGAGCAGTAGGGCTGCAGACGGGTTAAGTCTGCAGACTGTTATCCTGTCCTTGAAGGTGTCCAACAGAAACACACAAACAAACGTGTAATGTAAATGTGGAGGAACTGAGACACAGAGAGCTTGAGAAAGACGAAATTCAGGCTATAGGCTAGGAAGCTACAGTATCATTTTGCTCATTTAATGATTTTATTGCTGGCCCTGTAGCACCTTCACAGAGAATTTGCAGGATACAAGCAACCTATTGAGCATGGAGAAAAGTTATAGGATCACTTTAATCCTTAGAAACACAATAAAATTGGTCTTATGCGCCCAGAGGACCTCCGTGGTGATCCTAGTAGTTTCACCCATTAAACATTAAACATGTGGATGTGATACCTGTCTAACAAAATGTGCACTTACTATGCCACATTTAAAGGAGGCCTTTTGCAGCATAAGATCACTTCACACTAGACATTTTCCCCTGCAGGGCAGAAGCACAATCATATGTTTGTCGTCTCCTGGTCGGGAGCTCTTTGTTTACGCCTGTGATGGATTGTACATCTGGTCTCGAACAGTTATAATGACACTATGGATTGATGAATCTGTATATGACCAATATGGCAAAGACCGAGAATCGTTATTGGTCTGACATATCTCTTGTCTCATCGGTGATGAAAGCAAAATGTTCACTCAGTGACACTCTATCCAAGTGTTGAATTAGTTCATTCAGCATCTCGTGGGAGGGAACTTGCCGATGGCCATGAAATCTTTAAGAATCAAATCTTTGTCTGCAAACAATCCCACAAGCCTGGGGACATTACTTTTCTCATCTTAACACCCTCTGAAGGCAAATCTTTGTCGCTGTCTTTTTGGTCACAAGCCAATTGTGCTTACAGGTGCACATCAATGGACACTTAAGGCTTCGGTATGCTTCAAACTAAGAGCTTGTCATATCATCTAACAGCGTTGAAAATTCTGGTGGTGTAACTGGAAGGAGTCCAACAAATGTTTGTATCTTTCCCAAACATACAATACAACAATCATACCAACTTCACACAATGGCCAGCTGTACAGAGGTGGAAGAGTAGGCATGACTTTGACCTTCTCTCTCAAGCTGTCTTTTCAGACAACTTTTCGTGACTACAACCAATTGCAACACAATGAATGCCTTCCAGGAGACACTGTTCAAATGGGACACATGACACATGTTGCACAAGCTCTGAAAAATGTGCCATTCACAATCTTAATCAGTCTGTGTTAAAACAGTGCTTTGGGTTTATCCTTTCTTTGACCCGGGAGAAAAGTGAAAGGTCACTGTTCCATCGACAATAACCCACACATTTGACCATTAGCTCTTCCTTTTTGAATTCTTTGCAATGGGGGCACCACAGCAGCAATGTGACCAGGTATTCAGCGCTGATCGCTGCACGTTTTGTGCTTTTTTTCTAGTCTCCGTGAGTTGAAAAATGTTCAACTTTGGGTAAAACGCTTTGCTCAATAGTGTCGTTTTTTACTATGAATACACATAGACTAGTGGGTCCGTTGCCTCTCCCTTCGTGTTTCAGCCTTCCCTTCATCCAGAGCAAGTACTACTACCTTGTGCCGACATTTTTACTCCTGTGGATATTCTGTATCATAGCAACCAGACGCAACCACAGTGTTTCAGCTAAAAAATAACGCTACACCTTGTTGTCCTTCTGTGTTCTGCATTTAACAGTAAACAGGTGTTAATTCTTTGTTATTTAAAAAGCAACAATATACCTAATAATAGCCAAACAATAAAGCTTATTTTTATAGCACTAAAATCAGGATAAATTAAGTAATTTGCAAAAAAAAAAATTACAAAATAATACCACATAACGCGGTGTTGAGCCAATCATCACCGCAGGAGAAATTCCTTCACCGTGACAGCCCTACCCACAGTGCAGCATCACACATCCAAGGCTACCATAATCATACTAATGAGCAAAGAAATCCCCACTCTCTGCATTTAAAGCAACTCTGAATCGTGCAGTGAAAGATCGTCTTTCAGTCAGAGAATCTAGGATTCAAGCCAGTTGGGCAACCCCTACTATATCAGCTCCAAGATACTGTTGAACCAGCACCTTTAGTTAACTTGTCTTTTTAAGGGGGTTAAGTGATGCAGGGCAGGCTTTGTGCAGAGAGAGAGATGGATGGGTTTTTTCAACAATGCAATTACACAAAGAAATTAATTTAACATTTAAATTACCTCAATTATGTATGCTAATGCAAGTTTAAAATATTTCTGTATAACTAAAAATCACCTGACGTCAGAATTGTTTTGATCCAGCATACCACACCCATCTGGTACTCCACACCAGTTAGGCTAAATCAAATTCCAAGAATGCTTTGCAAACATTAATTAAGCCAGGTCTGTGCGCGTGTGAGGCTTGAAACACAAGCTGATGAGGCCCTGACGAAAGCCCCAACACAGCGTACTGCTGAAATTAATATTCTTTTTGTCTTTCTGACTCTCGTTTGCTCTCTCTCTCCCTCCCTCATTCTTTCCAAGGCAAATGAAACAGGATTAGCAGAGGAGAGAGAGATGCCTGCGTCAGCTGCATGTGTATAATCCCCGGTCTTTATGTCCTGCCAAAATACACAGTTTTGCATGTGTGATTGAATAAGAGTATGCATGTGTATGTGTTGAAAGTGAGTGAGCTTCCACCCATGCATCACCAAGTGACTGAAGTGAGGAGAGAAAAAGAAATGAACACCGGCGAGATATACGGAGATAGAGAGAGTCGTTGTGTGGTTTCACAGAGCTGTTGCAATGTGTGTACTTTTTGTCTCTGTCAGTGTGTGTGACTTTGTTCCACCCTGGCTTTCCAGTAACATACTGGTGTGTTGACCCAACTAGCAGCTAGCACATGGACAGGAACACTAAACAAAGAGCTGTCTATATAAGCTACACTGTATAAAGGTTAATAGCAGGCTGTTCTGTGCATAATCATTCAAAAAAGCTTCTGTAGCTACACAAATGACTTGTACAAATGCACACTGTAGTACATATATAAATCATAGGTATGTGAATCACACAGCTATTTCCATGCACACTCACAAAGCCCACATCACAGCATAGTCAATCTCTGTGAGTACTTCTAGATGAAAATAATAGCACCCAAGAAAACAATAATATGATAAAGGCACACACATCCCAGGAAAAAAACAATACAGCTAGCAGAAAACAAGATGCACATAAGCCAAGAGTACATGGAGTAACTCCATAAATAGACACCAGTACACACACATATGAACACAAGCCAGTAGTTATTAAGAAACACGATGAAAGAACATGAACACATGCCTTCTGAACATAATACGAACAAAGTAAGGACGAAAGAAACCCACGCCCCAGAGACTTATATTAAACTCGAGCAACAGAGCTGAATATGGCTTTTCATAAAGGTGCTTTCTCTCTAGTAACCTGCATGATCACAGCCAATCAGTTTAGCTTTATGGAGAACATAATGGCTTGATCTTGCAACCAAATGGCTCACGTCGGTTATATGCAGCAGTGGACCTGATAACACGTTGGCAAGCGTGCTAGACTGGGCTAAAGAAACATTAGTGGATTCCCTAAATTCGAAAGAATGAGTTCATTTGAGAAGCAGTTGGTTTAAGCAAAGCACCCGGAATTGTGTAGTTAAAATTTGACATGATTAATTTAGTTTAGCAATAAGGGAATTTTAAAAATCCATACACTTAAAGGGTGTTTTAACAACTCAGCATACTGTAGCTTATTATGAGTATTAGGTGTAGCTTTGGAAAAATGAGATTCCCCTAATAAAAATGCTTTCCATACAAATTTGGTTTAATAGGACATTGCTTCATAAATACAACCCATTGTTTGAGTGTGTGTGTATGCATATAAGTGACCAGAATAAGCTTTTACGATCAAGGCATATGTTAATGAGGGACATCCATTTTGCTATTGGGTAGAAGAAAACAGCAAACCTGCAACAGCGCAACACACAAACTCACATGACTGTACAGCCTTCCAGTTAATATGTGTGTGTCAGTGTGTGTGTGCGTGTGTGTGTGTGTGTACATACAAAAGTGAGATGGGGTGCAGAAACAGAGAAAACAGGGAGAGGTTGAGATAACTAGATACTGTAGTCAGGAATGCAAGAAATGCAAAAGAAAAGAATGAGAGAAGCAGGAGGAGAATGGGATCAGGAGAGATATTATTGAAAGTATATGTGCAAGAGAAAGAGAGAAACAGACAGAGAGAGACACAGTCACAGAGAGGAGAGGAGATAGGCGTGATGCTCGTGGGACCATGCTCACCTGAATGGGGATCATTCTGTGGAGCTTCAGTGCCCCCTTCTGGTGGAATTTGGTAAAGCAGCCAATGCAGTAGTCCTCTGCGCATTCGGCACACTTCTACAATACAGAGATACACAGTGAAGTCAGTGTGTGCTTGTAATCATGTGGGAGAGATGGATGTGAAGATGTGTGTGTTTATATGTTTGTGTGTCTTAGGGAAGCAGAATATAAAAAAAAACAGTAATCATGTAAGTGTATGTACAGATGTGTGTCTGCATTGACGAAGCTTGTAGTAGAAGGAGAAGTAACATGTGTTAAATATTTAAAGGAATGGTGTGTAACATTTCGGGGGATCTATTAGCAGAAATGGAATATAATATTCAGAACTATATTTTCATTATAATCACCAGCTTAGAATGAGCCCTTCATATCTACAGGGTGCTGGTCCTCTTCACAGAGTCCGCCATGTTGCTCCGCAATGTTTCTGCAGTAGCCCAGAGCGGACAAACCAAACACTGACTCTAGAGAGAGCCTTTCACATTGTTACGTTACCTGAAGGTCAACATACTTCTCCTACATGCTTGTGAAACTGCTGTAACGTGAGCCGCAGAGAGCAAAACCGTGGTACCGCCAACCACCGTCTGACTTCCGTTGATCTTAAAGTAGTGTTATTATGGTTAGGATGGCCTCTGAACGAGGCGAACAGCGTAACCACTGTTTTGCACTCAGCGGCTCTCGTTACCGCAGTCTTGGAAAGAGAGGAGTGAGCGGAGGGGTACTCAGATGGTTGCAATCTGCAACCACATCACTAGATGCCGCCAAATCCTACACACTGTCCCTTTAAGTTGGATAGCTTTCCTTTCCTCTAAAGGAAACCTTGCCAAACTTTGACAGGAGGGATGATTATTGAAATGGATTCTCTGGCAGAACGCTGCAAGGTGTGTGTGTATCTGTGTGTGTGTGTGTGTGTGTGTGTGTGTGTGTGTGTGTTAGAGGGTGGGACATTTCAAATTTCATGCCCACAAACGCTTCAGTGGCATGTGACAAGACCTCTGCGATGACCAATCTCTGACATTACACCTACAATTTCCATAGTTTTACAATGGTTACCCATGCGTCATGCACATGTGGTGTACGCGATGTATGTTTCATTTAGGTGTAATGTTAACACGTTAACATGATCGCCTGTGCCAGGGTTAAATGAAGCTGATGTATAGGGTGTCAAACAATTCAGCACACTAACGCACAGTACCTTCATCGCGTACCTGCCCTAAAGTGCACTTATACGGTCAGTGTTCAAGTGTACCTTGGCGAGCTGTGACAAACTCCACATCAACACCCTACACCTTAGAGTTTGATAGATGACTAGGCATGCGCATAGTTATGTGTTGTAAGTGGAGCGCATGTTACATTTGGTGCGCTGCAGCAAGCGCCGAACGTAGAATTTATATTGGGAAAGCTCATTGTGTTTTCACCACTATTCCAGCAGGGGTCATTTGACTTTTTTTGTTAATTTTATTTCAGCTGTCATTCTACTTACTTGTAAAATTAAATTGACTGGAAAGTCCTCTGAACAAAACGAGGTATAGCACTCCATGGTTTTGTAAAAATGTGATTGACTAAACAGCTGCTCTATTACTGCAGTTGCTGTTTAGCAGCTGTTTATATCAATTACATTTCATTTATATTTTTGTGGCCTGTTCTTTGAACTTATTTTAAACTGTGCCACCTTAACGGGGCTCCGCTTCATGCCTTCATTTAGCTGATTTATTCTCACTTTAAACAAACAAAAAAAACAAAATTAGCAAATTATGAGAATATCATTTGTAATCAACAGAAAAGAATGGCTGTAACAAATATTAGTATACATGATTATATATCATTTATATGATATAATTATATCATATACATTATTATACATTTTAGTTTTTTGTCTTAGTCTGTTCTTGTTTTTGGCATTATTGCTGAAATAAGTATTACCAATGGCAGAAATAAACTCCTGGGCACTGGAAAATGAAGCGAGGGGCTTGGATTAAGAGCAGCAGACTTTGAGACGATCACTGCCCACGGCATCCTACAACCACCCAGCCAGACCAGTCAGACCAAGCACCACAGCAGGTGGTGCGACCGCCCCAGGAGGAGAGGGAAGAGAGCCGGGATAAGACCTAAACTAACTCAGTTTGTGTTAGCTTAGGTTGCGGGAAGGTCGAATGGACGAAATGGGACTCAGGCTGGCCAAACAACGGGAAATCAGAGACTGTTGCGTCCACATCTTTGCAGAGACCTGCCTCCATGTTAACATTTCAGATCAAGTTGTTGCTCTCAGCAGGCAGACCATGTTGTGAGCCGACAGAACGTAGGGCTCCAGCAGGCCGAGGAGATGCAGACTCTGTGTTTGCATAAATGATGCTTGGTGCTCAAAAGCAGTCCAAAATGTATAATAACAGCTTATAGATGATATATTATAATATGCATCATCATATAAAGCCTATCATAATATATACGCTATGATATAGGCTATAGTAATAAAATATAATTGATATAAACAGCTGCTACAGTAACAAAACAGCTGTTTAGTCAATCACATTTCTATAAAACCATGGAGTGCTATACCTCGTTTTGTTCAGAAGAAGGGGGACTTTTCAATCAATTTAATCTGACAAGTAAGCAGAAATATCTTAAAGCATGACAGCTGAAATAAATCTCACAAAAAGTCGAATTCTCCCTGGTGGAATAGTGGAACAGTGGTGAAAACACAATGAGCTTTCCTGATAGAATTTCTGGGTTAGGCGTGTTGGTGTGTGCAGCACACCAAATGTAAACATGCGATCCACGTGCGTACCTGAATGGGAGCATGGGAGGGACTGTCAGTGTGTGTGTGTGTGTGTGTGAATGCATCTTAAGGGAGGTCATTATCATTTCTATCTGTGAGAATCCAGTCTTATTAGTGGGAAAAATGTCCTTGCATCAGCAGGTTGGGGGGATCGGCATAGACCAGGTGGAAGGAGCACACAGGCGAGGCCGGGAGAAGACAGCGAATGAGAAGGGAGGATATACGGAAGGGAGGGTGGGAGGAGGGAGAAAAGGACCAAGGCTTCTTAATTCATTAGCAACAGACAGTAAAGAAACCAAACAGCCATCATTTCTTTGGTTCCCTTCATTTAATATGCCGGTTTATTTTTTCGTTATGGCCCACGGTTTCATCATCAATACTATGTCAAATTCAGAATGTGTAGTTAAGTGCTCTCTCTGAAAGAACAGTACGAAGTCTACTTATCCGCTAGGTATTCTTTCTGGATCTAATGACTTTCATTCTTATTTAGTCCCTTTCTTGCTACTTCTTTGCCTGTTAATTCATTGCTAATTGTAATAGATAATTAAGCTAAACAGGGCAATACAAGAAACAAAACAAGTCACTGTTCCATACAAATTCATTGTGGAATTTTCTACCAGCACATTCACCAATTAATCCTGCTTCTTTCTTTTTACTCTTTTATCTCATTTTCTCCCCCCTTTTAGTTCGTTATTATATTTTAATTAATGCATTTATTTATAACATTGTGTTCATGTTTTTTCACCCTTTATTTCTTTCTCGCACATATCGGTATGTGTGTGTGCGTTCACAAGCAAGTCTACAGCTGCGACATTGCCCTTTAATGGTCCCATAAAGCAGGGCCTCATTTCCCCTCTCAGGCCAGAGGATAAATTACAGCCACTCCCCGGGGACTAGGCATCCCTATCAGGCAGCAAGCAGCATATCACCTCGCTCTCCTGTGCTACACAGCAGGAAATGAGCTCCCTTTTTTTTTTGCCTGGATGACTCTGGAATACAGCACAAGGCTTTGGCGTGCAGTGTGCGCGTGTGTGCATGTGTGATTTTTGGTAAAGTCTGTGCCAGTATGTGAGTCATAGTTTAAAATAAGCCCAGATGTGTTTATGATTGTGTGTGTTTGTGTGTGTGTGTGTGTGTGTGTGTTTGTGTGTGTGCTTAAGTGCAGCTCCAGACAGAATGGCAGGGACAGAGTCGTAACGCTTCCCATTATTGCCATCATTATAGGGCACCAGGGCTGTACAAAATGTGTGCGTGTGTGTGCTTGAGTGGATTGTGTGTGTGTGTGTGTGTGTGTGTGTTTAGCCCATGTGCTTGCCCAGACTACTATAAGCATTGCCATTAAGCCCATCACGATGGGGCATCGGGGGCATTGGGCCCTTCATTGGACAATTCAGTGCCATCATCATCAAATGCACTATCGAGCAAATTACCACATTACATTTTAACGCAATGTGTGTGGTGCACTTATTCCACAACAAAAGGGGCAGAAAAATGGTGGCTGTCAGTTCAATCAATTCAACCCCTCCCTCTCCTTCGTTCCCTCCATCAATCTCTCTCTCTCCGTCATCGCTCTCTCTCTCTCTCTCTCTCTCGCTGTCTCTCAGAAGCATCAGTTATTCAATACTAAACTCTGCTGGCTTCGCGGTAGGACATAGGAGCCGAATTACGCACGAGCTGCTGAGGATCTAGAAGGCGGGGATGTGGGAGTGACTGGTCATCAAGCATGTATTACTCAGCTCAGTTTGCCACAGTCTATTACACACACACACACACACACACACACATACAGTATAGCTTTTCATTTCTCTCTGTGGATGAAGAGTGAGAAAGAATAAACAATGGTGCCCCCAGAGGTCTCGAGTATCGATGAATGGATCCAGCTAAACTGTTATCAGTGCAAACACAAACAAACAGATAGACAAACAGAAGCACAGCGAGAGAGAGAGAGAGAGAGAGAGAGAGAGGCAGGGTGTGGAAAGAGAAAGACAGAAACAGGTTGGGATATGGCAGAAGGAAAAAGGTAGAAGGATGAGAAGAAAAAAATGTGTTAAAGTGTAAGTAAGAAAGAAAGACTGGTAAACATGGGATGAAAAGAGAAAGAAGGAAACAGGATGGGAGATAGCAGGCATCTGGATGATAGAGGGAGATAACAGCTGATGCAGGAGGAAGAGAGACAACAGGAATATAGAAAGGGACAGAGGGCAGAGGGGACAGTAAAGCACCAGAAACACATGAACAGATAGACAGATGGAGAGTGATGGACAGGTAGAAACAAAGGGAGAAGGAGGGAGAAACAGACAGAAAATTGGTGTGAGTCAAGTTATTTGACTTCTGGGGCCAGATACATAAAACTCTGTGGAGTTTCACGACTAAAACTCTGTGCACGCAAAAAGACAGAAATATGCATACGCATTATTTTCACCTGATTTATAAAGCTTTATAAATCTGTTTTATCGATCTGAATAATCATGGAATTTCCACACCCACCCATGTAGAAACGGACCTTAATCATCCGGTTGCATATCGATACTTGTGCCTGCTCCACTACTCATTAAACCTGTCAACAAGAAGAACGGCAAAGAAATGCAACGTCACCAATTGCGTCACATTGGTGATGTCCTCCAATAGCACGAGAACAGCTGTCATTACACACGACTATGTGCACGGCTGTGCTATTTATAGCGCCTATACCACTAATTCATCACATACCTGTAAACCCTCATCTTGGTGACATCTCGATTATCATTATCAAACATCAGAAGGATGTTCAATGATCCATTTATAGAGCTCATATTGAAAGTTAACAAAGTGCTTCACAATTCAGGATAAAATGAAACAATCATTAACAGGCAAATAATGGCTCAAATATACATAAAAAGAATGATAAAAATGTATCAAATAATAATATTTGATTACATTTTATAACTATGTTTTACTATAAGGTTACGCCACATTCTCACCACACATTCTTCTTTTTTTAAATGTCAGTTCATGTGTGGGATATGGCCCATGCATTTTTTTTTCATCATTTCTATATCTGGCCCTGGTGTTTTTAAGCGTGCGTAAATGTGTGTGTGTAACTATCAGTGTAAGATATCAATTTACAAATAAACTTATTTGTATCTTAGCTTGTTTTGTCTCATCAGAGACCTAAAAACAGCACGCCTCCAGAGGACTGGTATTTGTCTTCTGTTGTCAGTTGAAAAGCTTGCCAGGTGAATGTTTGATGAGCGTTACTGAGCTTTCTATCCAGAGAGGAAATACTTCAACTGCCCAACACTGGAGTTACAAGACAAAATTACAAAATGTCAGCCACACAGTGTCTTCGGTGTGTGTTCATGTCTGTGTGTTTGTATGCTCACTAGTCCTGCAGTCTTGACTTCACATTGCACACAGCATGTTCCCTTCAGCCTGTTTTTTCTCGTCTTCCGTAGTCCGATGGTAGGGGGTGGAGGTGGAAGCGGTGGCTGAGGTGGGGCTTTAAAAAAAGCAAGTATACTGTTGTTAACACTTGGCAATGGGATTTCATTTAATATCATTGATATATTAATGCTATTTATGCAAGTCCTAGTCCCAATACCTATGGAAAGGAGGCTGGGTCACGCGTCATCAACGCGTCATATCGTTGGGGGTATAACACATGTGCAGTAAAATCTGGCCTGCATGACCGTAGCTTCAGTTACACTGCGCATGTGTTATACCACATACCCATGTCCGCCCGTGACCCAGCCTCCTTTCCATATGCCTTGCCTAGTCCAACAATAATGTAGAGACAAATACAGAGTTTTCGTGCAAAAAACAGTATGGTTGAAATCTTCGCCACTGTTGTAAAAGGTGTTATGTAGTAAATAACAACCAAACACAAATGATATATCACCTATTACAAGTCTGACTAATTGTATACTCCAAAGACAGTCCTTGAAAAGTTGCATTTACTGTAACACGTACCAGCACATTTTGAAACATTCGGATTCAAGGTGTGATTTTTTGCCTCAGGCGATGTTCAATACATTAATAATTCTGCCAAGGTTGGCTACTGGTTACAGAGATCAATCTTTAACAAGAGAACTCCACAGTCTGGCTCTTGTGATGCCAAGTATCCACCTTACTGAAGTAACTGTGAGCAAGACACTGAACCTCCACCAGTTCCCAGGGTGCTGCTATGTAGCTGCTCTTGAATGCTAACCTCCACGTGGAGGGTAGAAAGAATTTCAGTACAGGGTCGTGTATCAAAGGACCTGCAGTTCCCTGTCAAGTCAACCTGGTCCAAGTAACCCACAGTTGGAAGCCAAGGTTGTGGCTGTAAAGTACTCACCTGTCAGCGGTTCATCCTTCAACACTCGGATCTTCACCTTGCCTGCTGACAGCTGTTGAGGAGACAGGGGGTAACACATCTGTGGCGACAGTTTGTGTGAGCTCTCCATTTATGTGTGTATATTTAGGGGAACATATATTTGTATATATGTATGTGAACAACTCTGTGTATATAGTTTTGTACATTTACATCACTGTATTTGCTTAATGTGCAAACTAAATAAATAAGTATTTAATATTATTCTATTATAATAATTAAATTTTTACATGTAAAATGTGTTAATCTATTCTTCAATTCAATTATTTTTGTTCTTATTTCTTTTACTCTCAGACAGTGTAAACTTTAGAAAATGACTTTTTCTAGTGTAAACTCAAAGTCATAAGGGTTTCTCCCGTGAGATATAGGCCACAAACTTCTCAACTCAAGGTGCAAAGTGTAATCTCAAGTCTGCTACGCACAGTGCACCAAAGGACTGGTCGTACACTTTTGGTATTTTCATGGATGCAAGCACATGGTGCATCCACAGGAAATATGGAAACAGCAATCGGGCAGTGCAGGTAACCCTTAAGGTCACAACCCTCAAGAAAAATCTTCTCAGCGTTTAAGGAATCAGGCTTTTAGAACAAGTAGTGTATGTTAGTTTGCAGTTGTAATTAGTATGTCAAAAAATGTGTAAGCAAACTTACTACATATCATCTTACATATATTACATTTACAAATACAAGGGGTTTGAAACAAATTAACACATCATACACACGTCCATAGATGTATAGTTTGATTTCTCTTGTACCTTTTGGAGTCTGTTCTCCTTGTTCTTCTTGGCATCGTTTGTTAGAGCGTTGCTGTTTAAAGAACCACATTTTCCAGACTTCCATCCTAACCTTCCAGGATGCCTGAACAGACAGAAAGACAAATGGAAAGAGAGAGAGAGATAGTGTGAGAGAGAGAGAGAGAGAGAGAGAGAGAGAGAGACGGAGAGAGAGTTTGTCTTTGTCAGTTGTAAACCAAAAATCTTGAAATACAATCCCTTTGAATTTGACTCGCATAGCTCATCTAAAGTATCATAGTTACCAATAGCTACCAGTATCAACAGCTATCACATTTCAGAAAAAGTGATT